>NC_089504.1:8218847-8863847 GCF_036850995.1 Saccopteryx leptura | reverse complement strand
GTCATGTGCCTTAGTAACCAGTCATACAGTTGAAAGCCCCCAGCTGGAAATGTCCCTATCTATCCCTTAGGATGTGGTCACATTAACTATCTTAGGAGTTTTTACGACTTCCTTATCTCAAGGACTTATCAGCTCCTAGTCATCCTGGGAGTCTAGCGACTTCCCTATCTCTAGGACTCATCTGTCTTATTCATCCTGGGAGTCTGGTCTCATCTATTCCGGGAATGTGCTGTACTTACTGGACCAGTTCTTTTTAAGTTATTTTACCAAGCCTATTAATGTATTTTATAGTTTTTATTCGAATGTCACAGTATGATGTGTTACGAAGTCTGGGTGCTCCAGTCCAGAGGACTGTATGTAAAAGATGGTCACAGAAGGGTTCCCAGAGGAAGTGACTTCTACAGTGACATTGGAAAACAGTAGCAGAGAGGAGAGAGGCAGAGATGACCCAGCCCATTTACACCTGGATGTGGGACAGCAGGGTGGGTGTGGCTGCCACTGTGCTCCAGCGACATTTTGGCACCTATTCTAATCTGCATATCTCCTTCCTTGTCTGGAAGCCACTTCCAAGGGTCTGGATGGGGGCGGGGCCGGCAGTGGGACTGCACACTCTTATCACGGAACATGTCCCCCACAGTCCGGTGGGAGTCTCAGTGGGACGGGTGCTTTTAAGAGCCTCCTCCTTTCCTCACACCAGCTTCTCCCCACAACTTTGTCTCCTGACCCTCCCTTGTGAGGGCCATGGCCCTGATCACTTAGGAGTGGGTTGGAATGCAGGGGAATGGTGATAGGGGTGGAAGCAAATGGAAAGCAAGGATCGTTGGGTGTGTTTTCCAGTCTCTAGGGAGTCTGAGCAGGATCTGGGCTGGAGGGATTATTAAAGCAGGTCTCACTCATTTTTAGTTGAAGCCCCTTGAGGGTAGGTCTACATAGGTCTTGCCTGAGCTGAACCTGAACCTGAGCCCAGTGCATTAACCCCAGGTTTTTGTACCACTTTCCCTACTACCCCCTCTCCCCAGTCTGCAGTGGTGTTTGCATCCTCCAGAGCACCTTTCCTCCTTGAAGTCCTTAAATGCAGTTTTAAAAAATTATTTTAGAGAGAGGGGAGACAGAGGCAGAAGTGAGGTGGGGGAGCAGAAAGCATCAACTCAGTAGTTACTTCTCCTGTGTTCCTTGACCAGGCAAGCCCAGGGCAACCTTAGTGTTCCAGGTCAATGCTTTATCCATTATGCCACCACAGGTCAGGCCTTTTGTGCAGTTCTTGATCCTCCCCCCTTTTTTTTAGCAGAACCAGGTGGGAGTGCTGATGGGGTGGCTTAAGCATTGCAGTCTTGGCTCTGGTTGATGGTTTAGTGGATAGAGTGTTGGCTCAGCCTATGGATGTCCTGGGTTTGATTCTCAGTCAGAGTGCATAGGAAAAGGGACTATTTGCTTCTCTCCCCCAACTTCTCTCCCTTCTTCCCTTCTTTCCCACAACCAGTGGCTCCATTGGTTCTAACATCAACCCTGGCTGCTGTGGGTAGCTCAGTTGGTCTGAGCAAGTCAGCCTCAGGCACTAAAAATAGCTCAGTACTCAAGCCTCGGCCCCAGATGGGGTTGCCAGGTGGATCCTGTTTGGGGTGCATGTGGGAGTCTGTCTCACTATCTCCTGTATTCTCACTAAAAAAAAAGGCATTACAGTCTTGCTCTGACTTTCTCCTTTCTATAGCAGGCTGGTAGAGTAGTTCATTTGTTTTTATTGAGGACACAACAGACTATGCTGGGTACTGTGCTGGGAATTGGAGATAAAATAATACAGTGTGCTGGTCGCTGTGATCAACACTACACAGAGGTAGTCTCAGTTTAGGAACTTAATACATATAAAGCATTTGGACAGGTGCCTGGCATCCACCAGTACCACTGAGTGCCATCTGGGTCTGTTAATGCTTGCATGAGGTGACTACAGTCCCATATCCACACTTTACAGAGGGAGTAATTGAAGCTTAGTAGTACTTGCCAGCCATCTTATAGATGGTAGATGGCAATGCCAGGATTCAAACCCCAAACTGTTGGACTTATAAGACCTGTATCTGAGGGTAATTGAGATAGGTGTGGCTCCTGGTTTAGCAGGGAGATCCCCAGAGGAAGCAATTGTGTGTTGTAGTCACAAGTGCTGCAGCAGGGTAAATGGAGGGTACACAGAGGAGGGGCACTTGACCCAAGAGACAAATATTCCAGGCAGAGTCCTTGGTGTGATCAGCGTTGCTTTCCCATTACCCATGGGATACACCTCAGTCTCCCCTGGGCTCTGGCAAGGAGGTACAAGCTTAGTGGTCCATGCATATGCTCAGTTAGTGATTAATCATTTGAGGGCAGGGGTGTGGCCACTCACCTCAGCCAGGCTCTTGAGACCTTGTCCCCCAGGCACTCCCATTGGGAAAGACCCCTCTTTCAAGCACCGTGTGACCTTAGGTCCTCTCACTGCTTTATGAATCCCCTAGCCTTTTTGAGGACACATGTGCGCGTGGCCTGGGTTAAATCTGTGCTGCGCAGCTAGCTCTCACCCCACTCCTGTCCTTCCAGGAAGCACATTTGGCTGTCCTATAGGACTGCTCCATTGCCATTACACACAAAGGAATGAGCATTATTATAACACTATGATTGAAAATTTAAGCTAAATACTGTAAACCCCACCATAGCCTTCTACCCCTACAAATCAACCCTTGCGTTTCCCTTCCAGTCCTTGTCTACAGGGCAAGTGGGGTTTTTTGTTTCATTTTTTTGGCAAGTGGATTTTTATAGAGCGGTGCGTCTTGCCTCTTGCTTCTTTTTCATAGTAAATGAGAATCTCATAGGAAAAGAGATTTACCAGTTAGGAAATGAGCACCAGGTGGCGCCACAGCACCAGACATCCATCTTCAACCTCCGAAGTGTGTAATACCTGGTGGTGAGCTGTCCTTAAACGAACAGAAGTTCGTTTTCAATTTTCTCTTTAAATGCTGTGCTATTCATAAATATTTTGCTCAATAATTTAAAAAGAAGTCGAACAGAAGTGTACAAAAAGTAGAAAGGAAAAAGTGTCATACAGTGACACCTTTAAGAAGCAATGATATAAACAGCTGAATGGATATCCTGTACTGTGTGTGTGTGTGTGTGTGTGTGACAGAGACAGAGAGAGGGACGATAGGAACAGACAGACAGAAAGGGAGAGAGATGAGAAGCATCAGTTCTTCGTTGTGGCACCTTAGTTGTTCAATTGATTGCTTTCTCATATGTGCCTTGACCTGGGGGAAGAGGGGTGGGCACAGCAGACCAAGTGACCCCTTGCTCAAGCCAGCGACCTTGGGCTCAAGCTGGTGAACCTTGCTCAAACCAGATGAGCTTGTGCTCAAGCCGGTGACCTCAGAGTTTCGAACCTGGGTTCACCGCGTCCCAGTCCGACGCTCTATTCACTGCACAGTGAGGCTCCTGTACTTTTCTGTGTGTTCACAACTATGCATACATATTTAAAAACATGTCCAAATGTCATGTTCTCAGTGAGGCCTTCTCAGATTCTCCCCACCTTCTTCAGAATTGTAACCCTGCCCCCTCCCCTATCTCCTTATCCCCTTTATGTGTTTTGCTTTTTTCTCTATCACCTTTCACCAGCTGACATACTGTGTGTTTTACTGAATGCTTTATTTTTATTTATTGTCTGTTTACTACAGAATGTACCGGGGGACTTTTGGCTTTTTTTTCACTGCTCTATGCCTATCACCAACAACAGTGCCTGACACATACTAGACTTTCAGTAAATGCTTGTTGAATGAATGTTCCTATGTCCTGAATTTGTGGACATCTTTCTTCACTCAAAAGTATTGCTCTATCTCATTCCTTTAACCACTGCTAGTGTCCCCTTGAATGGATATACTCTAGCTGCTGGTACTGAAACACATCGATGTGGGTTTTTGCCTTTTGTAGGTGGTGTTGCAGTCAGTGATCTTGCTGGAATATACTCTGTGGTCGCCTTTGCAATGATTTCCTTCCTTTGCTCAGACCCTGGGCTTAGTGCTTTACACACAGCATATCATGTAATTCTCATAATGTACACCTCACACCTGTGAAAGGTGCTGCTCTTAGCTTCTTTGTTTGCAGGTGACAAGCCCCTGTGCATTTCTGCCAACAGAGAAGGACAGAGAGAGGGACAGATATGGACAGACAGGAAGAGAGAGAGATGAGAAGCATCAGTTCTTCGTTGCGGCCCCTTAGTTGTTTATTGATTGCTTCCTCATATGTGCCTTGACCCAGGGGGCTACAGCAGACTGAGTAACCTGTTGCTCAAGCCAGCGACCTTGGGCCCAAGCTGGTGAGCCTTGCTCAAACCAGATGAGCCCATGCTCAAGCTGGCGACCTTGGGGCCTCGAACCTGGGTCCTCCTTATCCCATTCTGACGCTCTATCCACTGCGCCACCTACTGGTCAGGTGAGGGGGATTCTTTCTATATTAAGGATATAGGTTCAACATCTCATGTGACATCACAAATACCCTTTCCCCAGTTTTTTGACTGCCTTTCATCTTTTTCATATCTTTTTCTCAACAGAAGTTTTAATTTTTAATACAGTTAAATCTGCCTGTGGTTTCCTTTGTTTTCTAGCTTTTATATCACCCTGGAGGGGACTTCTTCACCCCAAGATTATAAAAAAATGATTTGTGTCTCTACTATTATTTTATTTTTTTCTTTTGTTCCTTAGAATTTCTTTTTTAAAATTTTTTTATTTTTATTATTAATTTTAATGGGGTGACATTGATCAATCAGGGTACATGGATTCAGAGAAAACATCTCCAGGTTATTTTGACATTTGATTTTGTTGCATACCCACCACCCAAAGTCAAATTGTCTTCCGTCACCTTCTATCTGGTTTTCTTTGTGCCTCTCCCCTCCCCCCAACCCTTCCCTCTCCTCCCCGCCCCTCCCCGGTAACTACCACATTCTTGTCCATATCCCTGAGTCTCATTTTTATGTCCCACCTATGTATGGAATCCTATAGTTCTTAGTCTTTTCTGATTTACTTATTTCACTCAGTATAATGTTACCAAGGTCCATCCATGTTGTTGTAAATCAGGGGTCTCAAACTCACAGCCCGCGGGCCCATGCGGCCCGCCGAACAATTCTGTGCAGCCCGCAGACTAATCCACGAAGTTCAAAATATTTTGGATAAAATTAAGTAAGCCTAGGGGCCTACTTGTATTTTTCATTTCTCTAGCATCCTAGCTAGATATTAGCTTAGTTAACAGCAATTGTGATGCGAACTACAGTTTCTGGTCGTTTTGTGACACTGAGTAAACTGCATGTACGATTGTGCTTGTTGTACTGATTTTTTTTGTTTTCAACTGCAGTGAGAAAAGTGTTGCGTAACAGTTGCCTTTTGTAGACCTAGTGCGGCCCGCCGAATGGCTGTGATCTTGCTCTGCGGCCCACATGCTGAGTTGAGTTTGAGACCCCTGTTGTAAATGATCCGATGTCATCATTTCTTATGGCTGAGTAGTATTCCATGGTATATATGCACCACATCTTCTTTATCCAGTCATCTATTGAAGGGCTTTTTGATTGTTTCCATGGCTTGGCCACTGTGAATAATGCTGCAATGAACATGGGGCTGCATGTGTCTTTATGTATCAATGTTTTTGAGTTTTGGGGGTATCCCCAGTAGAGGAATTGCTGGGTCATATGGTAGTTCTATTTTTAATTTTTTGAGGAACCACTATACTTTCTTCCATAATGGTTGTACTACTTTACATTCCCACCAACAGTGGATGAGGGTTCCTTTTTCTCCACAGCCTTTCCAACACTTGTTATTACCTGTCTTGTTGATAATAGCTAATCTAACAGGTGTGAGGTGGTATTTAGTTTTGATTTGCATTTCTCTAATAGCTAATGAAGATGAGCATCTTTTCATATATCTCTTTGCCATTTGTATTTCTTCCTGGGAGAAGTGTCTGTTCGTGTCCTCTTCCCATTTTTTTAATTGGATTGTTTGTTTGTTGTTGAGTTTTATGAGTTCTTTGTATATTTTGGATATTAGGCCCTATTCTGAGCTGTTGTTTGAAAATATCATCTCCCATTTAGCTGGCTGTCTGTTTTGTTGTCAGTTTCTCTTGCTGTGCAAAAGCTTCTTAGTCTGATGTGGTCCCATTCATTTATTTTTGCCTTCACTTCCCTTGCTTTTATCTTTGCCTTCACTTCCCTTGCCTTTGGAGTCAAATTCATAAAGTGCTCTTTATAACCAAGGTCCATGAGGTTAGTACCTATGTTTTCTTCTATGTAATTTATTGTTTCAGGTCTTATATTTAGGTCTTTGATCCATTTTGAATTAATTTTAGTACAAGGGGATAAACTGTAGTCGAGTTTCATTCTTTTGCATGTGGCTTTCCAATTTTCCCAGCACCATTTGTTGAAGAGGCTTTCTTTTCTCCATTGTGTGTTGTTGGCCCCTTTATCAAAAATTATTTGACCATATATATGTGGTTTTATTTCTGGGCTTTCTATTCTGTTCCATTGGTCTGAGTGTCTTATTTTTCTGCCAGTACCATGCTGTTTTGATTATCATGGCTCTATAATATAATTTGAAGTCAGGTATTGTAATGTCCCCAGCTTTGTTCTTTTTCCTTAGGATTGTTTTGGTTTTTTGGGTATTTTATAGTTCCATATAAACCTGATGAGTTTTTGTTCCATTTATTTAAAAAATGACATTGGAATTTTGATGGGCATTGCGTTAAATTTGTATATTGCTTTGGGTAATATAGTCTTTTTTTTTTTTTGTATTTTTCTGAAGCTGGAAACGGGGAGAGACAGTCAGACAGACTCCCGCATGTGCCCGACCGGGATCCACCCGGCACACCCACCAGGGGCGACGCTCTGCCCACCAGGGGGCGATGCTCTGCCCCTCCAGGGCGTCGCTCTGCCGCGACCAGAGCCACTCTAGTGCCTGGGGAGAGGCCAAGGAGCCATCCCCAGCGCCCGGGCCATCTTTGCTCCAATGGAGCCTTGGCTGCGGGAGGGGAAGAGAGAGACAGAGAGGAAGGAGTGGGGGGTGGAGAAGCAAATGGGCGCTTCTCCTATGTGCCCTGACCGGGAATTGAACCCGGGTCCCCCGCACGCCAGGCCAACACTCTACCGCTGAGCCAACCGGCCAGGGCTATAGTCATTTTGACTATATTTATTCTTCCTATCCAAGAACAAAGAATATTTTTTCATTTCATTGTATCTTTTTCGATTTCCCTTAACAATGCTTTGTAGTTTTCATTATATAGGTCCTTTACATTCTTTGTTATGTTTATTCCTAGGTATTTTATTTATTTTTTTGTTGCAACCATGAAGGGGATTATTTTTTTGAGTTTGTTTTTTGATGTTTCATTGTTGACATATAGGAAGTCAATGGACTTTTGTATATTAATTTTGTATCTTGCAACCTTACTGTATTGGTTTATTGTTTCTAGTAGTCTTTTTGTGGAGTCTTTGGGGTTTTCAATATATAGGATCATATCATCTGCAAAAAGTGAAACCTTTACTTCTTCTTTCCCAATATGATTATTTCTTTTTCTTGTCTGATTGCTCTGGCTAGAACTTTCAACACTATGTTGAATAAGAGCGGAGAGATAGAATCTATGTAAACACAATTAATTAAAAAAAAGAGTGGAGAGAGTGGACAACCTTGTCTTGTTCCTGATTCTAGGGAAAAGTCCTCAGTTTTATGCCATTTAATATGATGTTAGCTGATGGTTTATCATAAATGGCCTTTATTATGTTGAGATATTTTCCTTCCATACCCATTTTGTTGAGTGTTTTAAACATAAAATGGTGTTGTATTTTATCGAATGCCTTTTCTGCATGTATTGATAGGATCATATAGTTTTTGTTCTTTGTTTTGTTGATATGGTGTATTATATTTACCATTTTACATAGGTTGAATCATCCTTGTGATTCTGGGATGAATCCCACTTGATCATGATGAATTATTTTTTAAATTTGTTGTTGTATTTGATTTGCTAGTATTTTAGCATCTGTATTCTTTAGAGATATTGGTCTGTAGTTTTCTTTTTTTGTGCTGTCCTTGCCAGGTTTTGGTATGAGGGTTATGTTGGCCTCATAAAATGTTGGCCTCATAAAATTGCTTCTTCTTCAATTTTTTGGAAGACTCTGAGTAGAATAGAAACAAGTCTTCTTTGAATGTTTGATAGAATTCACTAGTATAGCCGTCTGGCCCTGGACTTTTATTTTTGGGGAGGTTTTTGATAGTTCTATTTCCTCCCTGCTTATGGGTCTGTTTAGACTTTCTGCTTCTTCATGACTCAGTCTAAAAAGATTGTATTGTTCTTAGGAATTTATCCATTTCTTCCAGATTGTTAAATTTGGTGGCATATAGTTTTTCATAGTATTCTACAATAACTCTTTGTATATCTATGATATCTGTGGTGATTTCTCCTCTTTCATTTTGGATTTTGTTTATATGAGTCCTTTCTCTTTTTTTCTTAGTGAGTCTTGCCAAGGGCTTGTTAATTTTGTTGATCTTTTCAAAGAACCAGCTCCTTGTTTTATTATTTTTTTCTATAGTTTTTCTGTTCTCTATTTCATTTATTTCTGCTCTGATTTTTATTATTTCCTTTCTTCTGCTGGTTTTGGGTTGCCTTTGTTTTTTTTTTTTTCTAGTTCTTTAAGATGTGAATTTAAGTGGTTTACTTGGGCTCTCTCTTGTTTGTTCAAATAGACCTGTAGTGATATGAACTTCCCTCTTATTACTGCTTTTGCTGCATCCCAGAGATTCTGATATGTCATATTGTTATTTTCATTTGTCTGTATGTAACTTTTGATCTCTGCTTTTATTTCTTTTTTGACCCACTTATTTTTTAAAAGTATATTGTTTAGTTTCCACATTTTTGTGGGTTTTTCCCCCTCTTTTTTGCAGTTGAATTCTAGTTTCAAGGCTTTATGATCAGAGAATATGCTTGGTATAATTTCAATCTTTCTGAATTTGTTGCTGTTATTTTTGTGGCCCAACATATGGTCAATTCTTGAGAATGTTCCATGTACACTAGAGAAAAATGTATACTCTGGCACTTTGGGATGAAATGTCCTGTAGATGTCTATTATATCCAATTGTTTTAGTGTTTCATTTAAGGCCAATATTTCTTTATTGATTTTCTGTTTGGATGAGCGATCTAGAGCCGTCAGTGGTGTATTGAGGTCTCCAAGTATGATAGTATTTTTGTCGGTTTTTGTTTTTAGGTCAGTCAGTAGCTGTCTTATATATTTTGGTGCTCCTTGGTTTGGTGCATATATATTAAGAAGTGTTATGTCTTCTTGATTCAATGTCCCCTTTATCATTATGAAATGACAGTTTTTGTCTCTGATTACCTTTGCTGTCTTGTAGTCAGCATTGTTAGATATGAGTATTGCTACACCTGCTTTTTTTGGATGTTATTTGCTTGGAGTTTTCAACCTTTCACTTTGAATTTGTTTTTATCCTTGTAGCTTAGGTGTGTTTCTTGTAGGCAGCATACAGTGGGATTTTCTTTTTTAATCCATTCTGCTACTCTGTGTCTTTTTATTGGTGAGTTCAATCCATTTACATTTAGTGTAATTATTGACACTTGAGGGTTTTCTATTGCCATTTTATATATTGCTTTCTGATAGTTTTGTATCTTGTTTGGTTCTTCTCTTTTGTTTTTCTATCATTTGTTTTTGTTTGGTCATAATCCATACTTTTTTCCTGTTACTTATTTTTTCATGCCATGTGCTTCTGTGGTGGTTTTTTCAGGGGTGGTTACCATTAAGTAATGGAAAGAATACCTATCATGTTCATTGTAGTACATTATCTCATGAGTGCTTCTGCACTTCGTCCTCCTTTGCTACTGTTAATCTTTGTCCTCTCTCCTTTTTTGTTTTTGTTGTCACAGATTAGTCTTGTTTTTATTGTGATCTTGCTGGAATTTTTACTTGTAGTTTTATTTTGTTTTGTTCTTTGCATTTGGTTGGACAGCCCCCTTTAGTATTTCCTGAAGTGGGGGTTTTCTGGTGATAAATTCCCTCATCTTTTCTGTATCTGTGAATGTTTTTATTTCTCCTTCATATTTGAAGGATAGCTTTGATGGGTATAGTATTCTTGGCTGGAAGTTCCTCTCTTTCAGAACTTTAAATATTGGGGTCCACTCTCTCCTAGCTTGTAGAGTTTTCTGCTGAGAAATCTGATGATAATCTAATGGGCCTTCCTTTATATGTTGTATTCTTCTTTTCCCTGGCTGCCTTCAAAATTTTTTCTTTGTCATTGGTTTGTGCCAATTTCATTATCATATGCCTTGGGGTAGGTTTGTTAGGGTTAAGATAACTCGGTGTTCTGTTTGCTTCTTGAATTCGAGCCTTTAGTTCTTTCCACAGGCTTGGGAAGTTCTCATCTATTATTTGTTTGAATAAGTTCTCCATTCCATTTTCTCTCTCTTCTCCTTCTGATATACCCATTATTCATATGTTGCTGCTTTTTATGGAATCAGACAATTTCTGTAGGGCTTTTTTCAGTTTTTAAAACTTGTGAGTCTCTCTCCTCTTCTAGAGAGCCTCTAGTTGGCTGTCTTCTATGTCGCTAATTCTCTCCTCTATCTGGCCTGTTCTATTAGCTAAGCTTGTTACCTCATTTTTCAGTTCATGAATTGAGATTTTCATTTCTGTTTGATTCGTTTTCAGAATTTCAATTTCCTTGGTGATGTATTCTTTCTGTTCATTGAATTGTTTTTTGAGCTCCCTAAATTGCCTTTCTGTGCTTTCTTGTATATATTCCTGAGTATTTTTAGGATTTCAATTTTAAATTCTCTGTCATTAAACTCCAAGTTTTCCAAGCTATTGAAATTTTTTCTACAGATTTTTTCTCATCTATCTGAGCTACATCTCTGTCTTTTGTATTCATGATATTCAATTTCTTTTTTCTTAATGGCATTTGAGAGTGGTATTGTTAATAACACTAATAAGAATTTTTATTAAAAATAAATGATTTTTGAGAAAATACAGTGAAAAACTGAAAATTCTATTTTGCTAGGTGGAACAAAAATTATATAGAATGGAGGGCCTGAGTTGGGGGGGAAGTGACAAAGAGGCAAAAAAAGATGTAAGAACCTACAAAATGCTACAAGGAAAAAATTTGGATCAATAATAAAATAATTTGTTTGTAAATGATGGTCGAAAGAATTAGTGAAAGAGAAAAGAAGAAAAAAGAAAAAAAAACAGTGAAAAATGAAAATTCTATTGTATTAAGTGGAACAAAAACTACATAGAATGGAGAGCTGGAGTTGGGGGAAATCCTAATGAGGTGAAAAGCAAAGTAAAAAGCACACAAAATCCCACAAAGAAAAAATTTGAATCCAGAATAAAATAATTTGTGAGTGAGGATTGAATGAGAGAAAAAGTGAAAGAGAAAAGAAGAAACAAAAAGAGAGAAAAAAAGAAAAAAATAGTTAAGGTTTTTGGAATATAACTCTCATAGAATAAAAAAAAAAAGGAAAACGTAACACCTATGGATACTGAAGTTCAAAATGGAAAGAGAATAATAAAATGGAAAGAGGATAAAATGTCCAAGGTGGAAGGAAAAAAAAAGATAAAAAATGAAAGAAAAAAAATGGAAAAAGTTATAAAGCATGTGAATTTTTTCTATTTTGAGAGGTTATCTTCTTCCTTTTTCCTTCTTTCTCTTTTTGGCTGGTGGCACTGTACCCCAGGTTCTGCCCCTGTGGCACTCTTAGGCAGAGACTTGCAGTTTATGTGTCACTATGGTGATGACAAACTAGGCCTTGGTCCTGTTGGTAGGCGGGGCTTGTTAGCATTTGCAGCCTCCAACAATGGGAGAGTCTGTTTTCCTTGAGCCTCTCCCCAAATCTCTCCTTCCTGAACCAGCAGCCTGGGGACCCAGCTGTGAAGTTGCCCTAACCACTGCCTGGAGAGCAAGAGGCTCTAAGAGCTGCCAAATCCCCCCTCTGTCCCTGCTCAAAGCAGGGTTCTGGGTATGGCTTTGCCAGCCAGAGCTGCCAGCATAATCAGGCAGGGCTGGGAGCCAACTGCTTTTCAGGTGTCATTCTATGAGCCTCTGGGCATGTCTAGTATGCCTCAGCGCTCTGCGGGTCTACTCTCCTCAGGCTTTTTGCACTTTATAACCTGTATTGCTGGTAGGGAGATGCCCCATTCACTGCCTGCAGAGCAAGAGGCCCTAAAAGCTGACAAGTCCCTCCTCCAGGTCTGTTCAAAGCACAGGCCTGGGTATGAAAGCTCTGCCAACCAGAGCCACCAGCTTAAGCTGGCAGGGGAATGAGCTGACTTCTGGACAGGCTCCTTTCTAAGGTCCCCCAGATATGTCTAGTTAAATTTGCCTCAGCGCTCAGTGGGTCTGCTCTCCAGAGGCTTCTCCTTTGTTGGGAAGCCTACAGCCCAGCCCACCCAACTTCTGCAGTGTTCTCTGAGTCTGTTCTCTGAGGTGTGCTTTTTAACCTGTATCAGCTGGCAGGAATTTGCCCCAGCCACTGCCTGCAGAGCAGGAGGCCCTAAAAACTATTAAGTCCCTCCTCTGGTTCCACTTAAATCGCAGCCCTGGGAAAGAAGACTTTGTCAGCCAGAGCTGCCAGTGTAAGCCAGCCAGGCAGTGAGCAGACTGTGGGTTAGGCTTCTTTCAGTGTTCTGTGGGTCTGCTCTCCAGAGGCTGCCTACAGGCTGCCTGTGTGCCATTTCCCCCAGCACTTTTCAGTAATGTGCTTTGTTAGCCTGTATGGCTGGTGGAGGCACCCCGCCCAGACAGGTCTGGGCATAAGGAAGCTGGCTCTCACGCACTTCCCATATGCTGTTAGTCTCGGGGAGCGGGGATTATACAGAAACTCTGGCTACAGCCCACGCAGAAGGCCACTGCTGACAGTCTCCGACCTGGCCCTCCGCAGGGAACACAGGTGCCTATGCCCGAAGTGCCAGGTGGGACCACTCACACATTGCCCGCGCTTGCTGACCCGGAGACTGGGAGACTGGGAGTCCGGGAGTAAACAAAGCGCAAAACCGCTCTGGTATCAGTCTCTGTAGGCAACTGCCCGCCCACCTCTGCTGGGGTTTGCTGCTGGTGTTAGATCCGTGTCTGTGATCTCAATCTGAGCCATGGGCACACTCTCTCCTTGGCTTGAATGTCTCTGCCCTAGCCAGCTTCTTCCCTCTCCCCTAACACTCCCTTCCTCTCAGTTCCAAGTGAAAGCAGCCCTTCCTCAGGTCAGTGAGGGAAGTGGAATACTCCGTTCTCTGTCTTATTTCCTTCAGAGTAGATTATATAATCAGCCACTTTTTTGCCCAATCATACCTTTGTTTGATGTATATGTATTTCAAATGCTCCTGGGATTGTTTTTCTGTCTCTAGTTGAATTTGTTGAAGTTTCAGGGAGAGGTATTGGGAGCACCCCCCATGGCGCCATTTCTCTGTTGTCACTCTCTATTATTTTAACGAGAATGTTTTGTTTAAATCTTTATCCATCAAAAATTTATTCTTATGTATAGTATTAGGTGAAATTTTAAATTAATCCCCCCTCAGGTGAATAGTAAATTGTTTCATCAGCATTTACTGAATAATTTATTCTTCCCTACTATTTCTAATGCCATCTTGATCACATATTAGTTCTCCTATATACTTGATTCTAGTTTCTGGACTGTGTTCTGTCCTGCTGATTTGTTCATCTCTTTCCTGTGGTTTCCTGGCAGGACAGATCCCTTTTCATTGTACTTCTTTTTTGTAAAGTTCTTAGCTATTTTTAATTATTCTTCCAGATTACATTTTAGATCAGTTTGTTGAATTCCAAAATTAATTCCCTTAGGATTTAGAATGAGCTTACATTTTATATATAGATCAGTTCTGGAGAATTGATGTCTTTACAATATACCATATTTCCCTATGTATAAGACACTCCTGTGTATAAAACACATCTTAATTTTGGGGCCCAAAATTTGAAAAAAAATGTATTACATAAAGTTATTGAACTCAAGTTTTATTCATTATAAAGTTCATACAACTCTCATCCATGCAAAAGAATGGGAAATGCAAGTAAAAAAATCTACAACCACTGTATAAGACGAACTGTTTTTAGACCCCAAATTTTTTGAAAAAGGGTGTGTCTTACACGTGGGGAGATATGGTAATCTCCTTATTAAGAGAAGTGAAATATTTCTCCTTGGATTTTAAACTATCTTTTTTGTCTTTTAGTAAAATTTCATCATTTGCTTCTAATGACTTCTATACATTTTTTAAAAAAATTATTGACTTTAGAGAAAGAGGAAGGTGGGGAGAGAGAGAGAAAAGGAAACATCAATCTGTTCCTGTATGTGCCTGGACTGGGGATTGAACCTGCAACCTTTGTGTATTGGGACAGTGCTCCAGCCAGCCGAGCCATCCAGCCAGGGCTGTACATTTTTTTAAAGTTTATTTCTAGATGTAGATATATTTTTGTTAGTAGGCTCTTGTGCCAGTACATTTTCTAGCCACTTATTGTTTGAATAGAGGAAACAGTTACTTTTATGGCTAAATGTCTAACACTCATAGTTTTTCCTCAATCCAATTCCATTGCTTCCAATATTCTCAGAATTCTTTTTTTGTTTTTTGAGATTTTATTTATTGATTTTTAGAGGGAGCAGAAAGAGAGAAGGTAGGGGTAGGAGCAGGAAGCATCAATTCATAATAATTGCTTCTCATATGTGCCTTGAGCAGGCAAGCATGGGGTTTCGAACCAGTGACCTCAGCATTTCAGGTCAATGCTCTACCCACTGCACCACCACAGGCCAGGCAAATCTCCTAGGAATTCTTAATTTTTGGTTTGTTGATGTCATCCTTCCTTGTATTTTAACACTGCAACAGAGTTCTTGTTCTTTTTTATTTCTTTGGTCATTTCAATAAAATTTAAAGAGGGGAAGGCAAATGTGTGGACCCAATTTATGACCTTAAAACCAAAATCCATTTTTATAGTTTGATATGAAAATGTCGTTTTCTCTGCACACTTCTGGCACCAGCATCCCATTCCTAACTCCCTGCAGTGTTCTCCATGGAGTGCAGAATGATACTTAAACTTCGGCTCCGAATTCATGGGGCATGCCCTTTATTCCTAGCAGGATTTTTCGGCTGCTGCCCAGACTGTTCTCCCACCCCTTCTCCAGCCAGACCCTGGTCCCTAGAGATACCTTTATCTCCAATTTTGGTGGGACGTGCCAGACTGTGCATAATGTCAGGAGTCAGTGGTATTTGTCAGAAAGGCTCCAAAGTGTGGGCGTCCTATTCTGCCAATCTACTTCTTACCTTGAGGTTTCTAACTTGAGGTTTCTTTTTTTTTTTTGGTATTTTTCTGAAGCTGGAAATGGGGAGAGACAGTCAGACAGACTTCCGCATGCGCCCGACCGGGATCCACCCGGCACACCCACCAGGGGCGACGCTCTGCCCACCAGGGGGCGATGCTCTGCCCCTCTGGGGCGTCGCTCTGCCGCGACCAGAGCCACTCTAGCGCCTGGGGCTGAGGCCAAGGAGCCATCCCCAGCGCCCGGGCCATCCTTGCTCCAATGGATCCTTGGCTGCAGGGGGGGAAGAGAGAGACAGAGAGGAAGGAGGGGGTGGGGGTGGAGAAGCAAATGGGCGCTTCTCCTATGTGCCCTGGCTGGGAATCGAACCCGGGTCCCCCGCACGCCAGGCCGATGCTCTACCGCTGAGCCAGCCGGCCAGGGCCTAACTTGAAGTTTCTAAAGTACCTGATTAGAGAAGAAACAGCATCAAAGGAGAATCAAAGCACCTGCATTGTGAGCCAGGCCAGGGCCTGGCTCCCCACCATATGTCTCTCTGGTCAAAGCTGGTTGAAGCAAGTGACAGGCTCGTAGCCCAGCCTAGCCTCCCGTACTCCCTGAGCTCAGTCTGTATCTTGGACCCACCCCTTCCTCTGGCCAGCAGCAGTGTCCAGGAACCTGCAGGCCAGGCGGGCACATTTAGGAGTACATGTGAGAGTCAAAGAAGGCTGAGCCCTGGTCCTCTCAGGGATCTCACAGCAGCAAGTGGCGACAAAACAGGGCCTTGAACAGGTCTGTGACCTTATGGCCTCCTAAAGGGCCCAGTTAATGACCTGGACCCTTACCAGTCAGACCAGTTAAATCCTTGCCCTTGGCAGAGGCTAGGAGAGAGGGTGTGGTCCCCCTGTTCTTTAGAGCAGTGGTTTTCTACTGCTATGGACTGGTGCTGTTCTGCCAGAAATTTTGTGCTGGTCCGTGAAAGAGTTAACCACCTTGCTGTTGTATGAAGATTAAAGACCCACTGAAATTTCTGGTGGACCGGCACTGTGGACTGGTAGTTGAAAACCACTGCCTTAGAGTAGCAGTCTCCTGTCCCCATCTGCTGTCCACCACAGACAGTGTATGTGTGGCCCACATGTCACTAGTGTAAAATACCTGAACCTCAACACCCCAGAGCTATGACTCAATGATTTTACATGAAATGGCGAGCCCCTAGTTATAAGCCTGGTTGTGGTGATTGTGTGTGTGTTGGGGGTGGGGAGTGGAGTGGAATGTAAGGATATAGAATCCCTTCTTAAATTTTTAAACCTTTTATTTTGAAATAATTTTAGACTTACAGAAAAGTGGCAAAATAATATAGAGCACTCATGTCTCTCCTTCACCCAGCTTATCTAACCATAGTACAGTCATCAAATTAACGTTGATGTTTTTCAAATGTGACCAATGTCGCTCTAATGTTTTTTTCACATTGCAGGATTCAGTCCAGGATTCTTCCCCGCATTTAGCTGTCTTGTTTGTCTCCTCCCATGTGACACTTCCCTGGTCTGTCCAGAAGGTCACATCAGCTCCTCGTTGGATGAAATTTACAGTCTGGTTTCTGTGCTTCTGTTTCACATACACACTGAGTGAAAGCTTCTCATCTGAGAGACTTCATGTGGCCCTGGGTGTTGTTCTAGGTGTGTGGCTGGCTGGTACTGGTATGGAAGTCAGCGCTGCCTCCCAGGGCCACTGTTCTCTCTCCAGGGAAGGGAAGCCGCTGGCAGTCCCGCCCTTGCCATCTTCTCTGAGGCTTGCCTTGTCAGGTGTCCTCCTCTCTTTCTCTTGCATTTTTAATGTTTTGCCCTCCACTAGCTTACCGTGCTGAGAACATGCTCAGGAGTGCCTGGAAACCCCAGCCTCCATCGCCTGCCTGCACCTCTTGCTTTCCCTTTTTTTGCTCCGCTGGCCCTGGGGAGTCAGCAACTTCTCTCCCTTTGCCTTCCCCTGACGGGGTCTGTGCTCCATCAGACCCCAAGGCTGTCGTGGGTGTCTGGGATGTTCTGGGTAGACCACCCTGATTTCCTCACTCTTCCCTTTTCCTTCCACTTCCTGAAACTCCCTTCAGCCCTCCACATAGGTATCCCAGGCCTCCCGTTTTTCTATGGAAAACACCCCCCCCCTTGTTCCAGTGGGAAAATCGGGTCTGTCTTAGCAGCCAGTGGCTGCGGATGGGATTTCTCTCCTCACCCTGTCTTCTGCAGCCTTGTTTTGGAACAAAGGAACCTTTGGTTTCAAGAGTAACAATGTGAGTGCATAGAGAATGGGGAAGCTCTAGCCGGCTTCTTCATAAAGGGTTTTAAATAAAACTATTCTGGCAATCAGAGAATTAGTTTTCTTTTGAGAACCCTTTCCTGGTTTTATGAGAAATGCATATTCATCACTCATCTTCCTCCTGTTGCCTTAACTTCAAATTGATTTCTCATAGTCTTGTGCTAAGAAAGCATTGCCCATGCCCACCCTGCCCCAGGGAGGGTGAAGGGAGTGGTGACGGGCATTAGCACTAGTGATGGCTGTCATTCACTGAGACACACTGCCCAGTGCTTCTAACGTACATCCTGCTGTGAGTCCTTCAACATCTGTGAGGGCGGTACCACATTCTCCCATTTCTACAGATGAGGAAGATGAGGCTTGGCCAGGTCAAGAAACTTGCCAAGGACACAAAGTAAAGGATAGATGAGAATTCAAATCCTGATACATCTGTTCTCTAAGCCACAGAGATACCTGGCTCCTTTTACTGCTTCAGAGCTTGTGCTGTAGCTGCCCTGTTCTTAGCTTTACCAGGCCTGCGATCACAGGTGTGCCCTCCAGGGTGGAGCACGCTGAGCTGCAGGTGACTGCAAGGCCTGCCCACGTCCAGTGTGCTCCGCACTGTCCGCAGACTGAAGACTGGGCGCTATAAACACACCCCTCTGTTTTCCAGGTGAACGTAGGTATTTCTGTGATTGTTAAACCACACATTCACTTAAAAGTGTTGGTGGAAGAAAAAGATGGCAGTGGAGTAGGCGGATACACAGACGCCCAGCTCTCACCACCAAACTGGAATACAAATCAATTTAGGAAAAATCAGCATGAAAAACCAACTCTGAACTGCAAGAACGGCTCTCAAAAACCAAGGAGCAAAGAAGAAACCACAGGAGTCCTGGTAGGGAGTGCCTGAACCTCCTCTGCTTGCCGGAACGGAGGGGGTGGGGTGGGGCTGAGAGCCCAGAGAGGATCTCGGAGGGAGGGGAGCAGAAACTACTGCTCACAGCCACTTGCCTGGCAACCAGGGAGCGAGGTGCGTTGAAAGGACCAGCTTATCTCCCAGGTGGAGAGGACAGGGAGAGGGACAGACTGTGAGGGGCTAAGGAATGCAGGAGACGAGCTAAAAGGGCTGACTCATCCGTGCTGGAGGCGGCCATAGCTGGGGGAGGGACTGAACCTTTCACAAAACAGAGCTGAAGTGCTTCCGGATCAGAGATCTCCAGACATCTCTCCAGCTCCAATTAGCACAACAAGACACAGCTGAAAACAAGAAGTGAGGAGGAGGGGCAGTAACTCAGGTCTCAATGGAGATCTGAGATACACCTCCCCCTACTGAAGCTGAGAAAACACCCTGCCCCCAGTGAGATTAGCTGGCTAAAGAGGCCTTCAGAGTCTCAGGTTACACTCATCGCATTCCTGGATACAGTTTCAAGGAAGCTCCCTGCTGATATCAGTAAACAAGACTATCACCTGTTAAGAAAACAAACAAATCAAGACTTCAAAGCTGCCCAAATCCGAAAGTGGATTACAGATAGCAGCTGATACCAACCCAAGAAGACCTAGAAATAACACAACTGAAAACTGGAGGCAGACAACACCAAGCCTAGACTCAACCAACTCTACAAATAAAATACCCCCCCCAAAAAAGAGGATGAGAAGACAAAGGAGTGCAATCCAAATGAAACCACAAGAGACACCTTCGAGAGATGAACTGAGTGATATGGAAATAATCAAACTTCCAGATGCGGAGTTCAAAATAATGATTGTAAGGATGCTTAGGGATCTTAGAACAACAATGGAGGGTCAGTATGAAAACCTAAATAAAGAAATAGCAAGTATAAAAAAGAATCAGTTGGAGATGACAAATACAATATCAGAAATAAAGACCACAATGGAAGAAATTAATAACAGGATAGATAGAGCAGAGGATCAAATCAGCGAGTTAGAGGACAACTGGAATGAAGGCATGAAAGCAGAGAAGAAAAGACAAAAGAGACTCAAAAAGTCAGAGGAAACTCTTAGAGAGCTCTGTGACAACATGAAGAGAAATAACATCCGCATCATAGGGGTTCCTGAAGAAGAAGAAAAAGAACAAGGGATAGAGACTTTGTTCAATTATATCATAGCTGAAAACTTCCCTAAATTAATGCAAGAGAAACTCTCACAAATCCAAGAAGCACAGAGGACTCCATTAAAGAGAAACCCAAAGAAACCTACACCAAGACACATCATAATTAAAATACCAAAGCTAAGCGATAAAGAGAAAATATTAAAAGCTGCAAGAGAAAAAAAAGTTATCACCTACAAAGGAGCCCCCATAAGGATGACATCTGACTTCTCAACAGAAACACTTGAGGCCAGAAGGGAATGGCAAGAAATATTCAAAGTAATGCAGAACAAGAACCTACAACCAAGACTACTTTATCCAGCAAGGCTATCGTTTAAAATTGAAGGAGAAATAAAAAGCTTCCCAGACAAAAAACAACTCAAGGAATTCATTACAACCAAACCAATGCTGCAGGAAATGTTAAGGGGCCTGGTGTAAACAGATCAAAGTGGGAAAAGAATACAGCAAAAAAAGGAATACACCTTTAAAGAAGAAAATGGCAATAAACAACTACATATCAATAATAACCTTAAATGTAAATGGATTAAATAATCCAATCAAAAGACATAGGGTAGCTGCATGGATAAGAAAACAGGACCCATACATATGTTGTCTACAAGAGACACACCTTAGAACAAAAGACACACATAGATTGAAGGTAAAAGGATGGAAAAAAATGTTTCATGCAAACGGAAATGAAAAAAAAGCTGGGGTAGCAATACTTATATCAGACAAATTGGACTTTAAAACAAAGGATATAGTAAGAGATAAAGAAGGCCACTACATAATGATAAAGGGAGTAATCCAACAGGAAGATATAACTATTATAAATATCTATGCACCTAATATAGGAGCACCTAAATATATAAAGCAAACTTAGATGGATTTAAAGGGCGAGATCAACAGCAATACTATAATAGTAGGGGATTTCAATACCCCACTAACATCACTAGATAGATCCTCAAGAAAGAAAATTAACAAAGAAACAGCAGACTTATTGGAAACACTAGATCAACTCGATTTAATAGATATCTTCAGAACCTTTCACCCTAAACCAGCATAATATACATTCTTTTCAAGTGCTCATGGTACATTCTCTAGGATAGACCACATGTTAGGGCACAAAAATGCTCTCAACAAATTTAAGAAGACTGAAATCGTATCAAGCACTTTCTCCGATCACAACAGCATGAAACTAGAAATGAATCACAACAGAAAAGCTCAAAAATTCTCAAACATATGGAAACTAAATAGCAGGTTGTTAAATAATGAATGGATTAAGAATGAGATCAAAGAAGAAATAAAAAAATTCCTAGAAACGAATGACAATGAGCATACAACAACTCAAAATTTATGGGACACAGCGAAAGCAGTGCTGAGAGGGAAGTTCATAGCACTACAAGCACACTTTCAGAAGCTAGAAAAAGCTCAAATAAACAACTTAACCCTGCATCTAAAAGAATTAGAAAAAGAACAGCAAGTAAAGCACAAATGTAGTAGAAGGAAGGAAATAATAAAGATCAGAGCAGAAATAAATGACATAGAGGCTAAAGAAACAATACAGAAGATCAATGAAACTAGGAGCTGGTTCTTTGAAAAGGTAAACAAGATAGATGAACCTTTAACTAGACTCACCAAGAAAAAGAGAGAGAGGACTCAAATAAATAAAATTAGAAATGAGAGAGGAGAAATAACAACTGACACAACAGAAATACAAAATATTGTAAGAAAATACTATGAAGAACTGTATGCCAAAAAACTAGACAGCCTAGATGAAATGGACAAATTCCTTGAAACATACAATCTTCCAAAAATCAATCTGGAAGAATCAGAAAACCTAAACAGACCGATTACAACAAATGAGATCGAAACAGTTATCAAAAAACTCCCAACAAAGAAAAGTCCAGGGCCCGATGGCTTCACAACAGAATTCTACCAAATATTCATTCAAAGAAGAACTAACTCCTATCCTTCTCAAACTATTTCAAAAAATTCAAGAGGAAGGAAGACTTCCAAGCTCCTTTTATGAGGCGAGCATAATTCTGATTCCAAAACCAGGCAAAGACAACACAAAGAAAGAAAATTATAGGCCAATATCTCTGATGAATATAGATGCTAAAATCTTCAACAAAATATTAGCAAACCGGATCCAACAATATATGGAAAAAATCATACACCATGATCAAGTGGGATTTATTCTGGGGAGGCAAGGATGGTACAATATTTGTAAATCAATCAATGTGATTCATCACATAAACAAAAAGAAGGAGAAAAACCATATGATAATTTCAATAGATGCAGAAAAAGCATTTGATAAAATCCAGCACCCATTCATGATCAAAACTCTCAGCAAAGTGGGAATACAGGGAACATACCTCAACATGATAAAGGCCATCTATGACAAACCCACAGCCAACATCATACTCAATGGGCAAAAATTAAAAGCAATCCCCTTAAGATCAGGAACAAGGCAGGGGTGCCCCCTTTCACCACTCTTATTCAACATAGTCCTGGAAGTCCTAGCCACAGCAATCAGACAAGAAGAAGAAATAAAAGGCATTCAAGTTGGAAAAGAAGAAGTAAAACTATCATTATTTGCAGATGATATGATATTGTATATAGAAAACCCTAAAGTCTCAGTCAAAAAGCTACTGGACCTGATAAATGAATTCAGCAAAGTGGCAGGATATAAAATCAATACTCAGAAATCAGAGGCATTTTTATACACCAACAATGAACAGTCAGAAAGAGAAATTAAGGAAACAATCTCCTTCACAATTACAACCAAAAAAATAAAGTACCTAGGAATAAACTTAACCAAGGAGACTAAAGACTTGTACTCGGAAAATTACAAAGCATTGATAAAAGAAATCAAGGAAGATACAAACAAGTGGAAGCATATACCGTGCTCATGGTTAGGAAGAATAAACATCATTAAAATGTCTATATTACCCAAAGCAATCTATAAATTCAATGCAATACCAATTAAAATACCAATGACATACTTCAAAGATATAGAACACATATTCCAAAAATTTATATGGAACCAAAAGAGAACACGAATAGCCTCAGCAGTCTTAAAAAAGAAGAATAAAGTGGGAGGTATCACACTTCCTGATATCAAGTTATACTACAAGGCCATTGTATTCAAAACAGCCTGGTACTGGCATAAGAACAGGCATATAGATCAATGGAACAGAACAGAGAACCCAGAAATAAACCCCACAGTTCTATGGACAACTGATATTTGACAAAGGAGGCAAGGAAATACAATGGAGTAAAGACAGCCTCTTTAACAAATGGTGTTGAGAAAATTGGACAGCTACCTGCAAAAAAATGAAACTAGATCACCAACTTACACCACTCACAAAAATAAACTCAAAATGAATAAAAGACTTAAATGTAGGCTGTGAAACCATAAGCATCTTAGAAGAAAACATAGGCAGTAAGCTCTCCGACATCTCTCGGAGCAATATATTTGCTGATTTATCTCCATGGGGAAGTGAAATAAAAGACAGAATAAAGAAATGGGACTTGCCCTGGCCGGTTGGCTCAGCGGTAGAGCGTCGGCCTAGCGTGCGGAGGACCCGGGTTCGATTCCCGGCCAGGGCACATAGGAGAAGCGCCCATTTGCTTCTCCACCCCTCCGCCGCGCTTTCCTCTCTGTCTCTCTCTTCCCCTCCCGCAGCCAAGGCTCCATTGGAGCAAAGATGGCCCGGGCGCTGGGGATGGCTCTGTGGCCTCTGCCTCAGGCGCTAGAGTGGCTCTGGTCGCAACATGGCGACACCCAGGATGGGCAGAGCATCGCCCCCTGGTGGGCAGAGCGTCTCCCCCTGGTGGGCGTGCCGGGTGGATCCCGGTCGGGCGCATGCGGGAGTCTGTCTGACTGTCTCTCCCTGTTTCCAGCTTCAGAAAAATGAAAAAG
This sequence comes from Saccopteryx leptura, assembly GCF_036850995.1. Lineage (NCBI taxonomy): Eukaryota > Metazoa > Chordata > Mammalia > Chiroptera > Emballonuridae > Saccopteryx > Saccopteryx leptura. The sequence continues at coordinate 8,840,256 of NC_089504.1, read as the reverse complement.
AAAAAAAAAAAAAAAATTAAAAAAAAAAAAAAAAAAAGAAATGGGACTTTATCAAACTAAAAAGCTTTTGCACAGCTAAAGACAACAAGAACAGAATAAAAAGACAAACTACACAATGGGAGAACATATTTGACAATACGTCTGATAAGGGGTTAATAACCAAAATTTATAAAGAACTCATAAATCTCAACACCAGGAAGACAAACAATCCAATCCAAAAATGGGCAAAAGAGATGAATAGACACTTCTCCAAAGAGGACATACAGATGGCCAACAGGCATATGAAAAAATGCTCAACATCACTAATCATTAGAGAAATGCAAATTAAAACCACAATGAGATATCACCTCATACCAGTCAGAATGGCGCTCATCAACAAAACAACACAGAATAAGTGCTGGCAAGGATGTGGAGAAAAGGGAACCCTCCTGCACTGCTGGTGGGAATGCAGACTGGTGCAGCCTCTGTGGAGAACAGTATGGAGATTCCTCAAAAAACTGAAAATCGAACTGCCTTTTGACCCAGCTGTCCCACTTTTAGGAATATACCCCAAGGACACCATAGAACGGCTCGAAAAGGAGAAATGCACCCCCATATTTGTGGCAGCATTGTTCACAATAGCGAAGATCTGGAAACAACCCAAGTGTCCGTCACAGGACGAGTAGATTAAAAAGCTTTGGTACATATATACTATGGAGTACTACTCAGCCATAAGAAATGATGACATCGGATCATTTATAATAACATGGATGGACCTTGATAACATTATACGGAGTGAAATAAGTAAGTCAGAAAAAAAACTAAGAACTACATGAATCCATACATAGAAGGGACATAAAAATGAGATTCAGAGTCATGAACAAGAATGTGATGGCAACAGGGGTGGGGGGTGGGGGGAGGGGGGAGGGGGTGAAGACGGAGAGAGGGGTTGGGGGAGGGGAGGGGAGGGGCACAAAGAAAACCAGATAGAAGGTGACAGAAGACAATTTAACTTTGGGGGAGGGGTATACAGCACAATCAAATATCAAAATAATCTAGAGATGTTTTCTCTCAACATATGTACCCTGATTTATCAATGTCACTGCATTAAATTTAATAAATAAATTTAAAAAAAAGTGTTGGTGATTTGTCATAGCTTTTTGTCATCAAGGATTTTTCTTAATCAGCAGATGTGAAAAAGAGAACTAAATTACTGTTGTTGCAAAGGAAGGTCTCAAATGCATTTTCATATCTACTGATATATCTGTATATTTATTTATATCTATACATTTGTGGATGTGTGTTTAAGTGCTGTCCTACACTATGTGAACTATCTGACCTTGGGCGCAGGGACCAGGGGCTATGGGGGAGGAGACTTTTCTTTTGTACTTTGTACCTTTTGTCCCCCCAGTTTATATCATTTTAATATGTACATGTATTACTTTCATTTAAAAAATTGGAAAGTCCTCCTACCTGGAAAGGTTAGGCATCTCGGCTGGACTTGGGCTTCTGAGGCTGAGCTGGGCTCTGCTCACCTCTGCTTCTCCGGCCTCAGCACGGTGTGTGGGCTGGGGCAGGGCTGGGCCAGCGCTTGTCACAGGAGTTCGTGGGTCGCTGCCTGCTTGTGCCAGTCCTGCCCCAGCTCCATAAATGTCGGTGCTTCCCTTGCCCAAGTAGATACCCCATCCTAACTCTTTTCTCCAGGTTTGCTCACTCTCACAAGTTTATCCCCTTTTCATGGTATCATATTTGCAGACCTTCAATCTCAAAACCCAGCCCTCTCTCCCAAGTGCAGCTGCTTTCTCTCCTTCACGGAGGCACAGCAGTGCCTTCTCAGCTGTCTAGCCTTCCCTCAGTGAGGAGGTGAGATGTTGGATGTTGAACATCTGGCGGGATTGTTTGCAAGGAACAGGGGAGGGTGAGGGCAAGCACTACCGTGAACGACGGCATTGCGGGTCTGCCGTGTCTACGTGGCCAGGCTGCTCTTTGAAAGCCACCTGACACTGCAGCTTCCCAGGAGAAGAAGCTTGGCTAGTCCAGAGGGGGTCAGGAGGAGGCAGAGATAACAGCAGTGCCAGCCCGCACAAGGCCAGTCTTCCTGAGCTACCGGCTGGTAGGCCAGCCACAGAGTGGTGGTTGCCCTGGGGAAAACCTTTTGACAATACAAAATCGGATCCTGTGTCTGTAGTTCAGGGTGTGTGTGTGTGTGTGTGTGTGTGTGTATGTACACTTATTGCCTCAGAAGTGGACCAAAAATTGGTGGAGGGGTTGTGAGCAGAAGCCATCTTTGTTTTCTTTCTATTCGTCTTTGTCACAGTTTCTGTTCTAGACACAGGAAGGTGGAACAAGCTTCGACCACGTCTGTGGAGAGCAGCACGCCCCTTGCTGAGGAATTGGGCTCTGAACTGGGCTTGGCGTCCATTTTCATACTTGTCTGGACATTTGGAAGAGATTACTCTCTTGTAATTGAACATTCCTGGATGTGTGTATTTTCTTTGAAACAAACTCTGTAACTTTAGGAAAAAGTGGTTATTCTTCCTTTTCAACAGTGGTCTGTCTGCACCAGACTATCTCATGTTATTTTCTTGGTTTCCTGAACCTGAAACGCTGAAGAAGAATTCTGAGTTTGGAAGGAAACCAGCATTGCATATGGGATTTTCCTTCCCTCCTCAGGAGCCCACACACACCAGCCCAGACTCTGTCATATGGAAATAAGAGACGTGAGATTGTTTTGTGGTTCTGATACAACTGCCACGTGCTTGCAAAGTTACATCATGAGAATTGCTTTTTCTCCTGCAGTGTTTTGGTTTCCAAGGAGGTGTTAGCAGCCTTAGAGAGAGAGAGAGAAAGAGAGAGAGAGAGAGAGAGAGAGAGAAGTGAGAGAGGCAGAGGGAGGGTGGAAAGATCGGGTTTTGGTGTGTACAGATTAATACAGCCAAACTAAAAAGCTGGTGCTCTTACTTTTAGGCTAGACTACCTCCAATGTAGCAGGGGACACAGTTAATGCAGGTATGTGAAAGTGTATCCCCAAGTTAACAGTGTAATTTCTCTCTGAGCACCAGTTTCCTCAGCTGTAAAAAAAAAAAAAAAAAAATTAATGCATATAAACCCCGAGCCAGAGCCTGAAACAGTGTCTACTAAGTGATGGTCAGACTGCATGTGAGCCCCTCGAGGCTGAGGGCTGCCTGACTGCCCTGTACAGCTCAGGGCTTAGGAGAAGTTGCCGTGTGTTTGCTGAACAGATGAGGGAGAGACGGGGGGCGGGGGGCGGATGGCAGAATGCTGGTGATGTGACTGTAGTATCGGGGCCATCTGTTAAAACTAACATTGTGCCTGGCTTACTTGCTATGTCCCGGTGCCCATGCTAGTCTAGGATGGAGACGGGGCTGGGGTGAACTGAGAAGGGGGAACTCACTCTCTTGTGCTCCTGGCAGAGGGGCATCTCAGGTGTCTTTTCACACCTCCGTGCCTCCACATGCACTGACTGACTTCCCCGTTCTCTGTCCTTGCCTTGGAGCACCCCCACTCATCCTTTAGTAGGCATTTCAACAGCTCTTCTCAGTGATATCTTCTTTGAATACCCCCCCAAGAGGTGAACCTATGATTTGTTACAGCATATGCCTTTACTGGATTTTCTCCCATGCTACACAGCAGGATCCTGGGGGTGGGGCTGTGCCATCTTCAACTCCGGATCCCCAGAACCGGCCCGCCAGCTGTCTCCGTGGAGTGGTGTTGAGTGAACAAGCAATCTGATGGTCAGCATGTGGCTGTGGGGTCAACATCTACCCAGTTGTAACAGCCCTTCCTTTCCCCTCACAAGCAGTTCATCAGCAAGTCTTGTTTGTTCCACCTCCTGACCCCTTCCCAAATCCATTCCTCTTCCCGTGGCCGGCAGTCCAACTCATCACTGTCCTGTACCCACCACTGGCTTCACTACTCCTGTTTTTTAGCTCTCCCATCCTAGTTCTCCACATGGCAGTCACAGTGATCTTCAAAAACAGATCAGATCATGTCACTCCCTTGCTCACGACCCTCTACTCTATTCAAAGAAAACCCAAACTCCCCACCTCTGTGTCTCTCTAAGACCTCCCACTCTCTAAGCTCCAGCTATGACCATCTGCCTCTATCACAAAGCTACTGAGTTCCTGTGTCTCAGGGCCTTTGCACTTGCTTTTTTATGGAGGACTCCTTTCTAAGGTTCAGTTCAAACATCACATCTGCAGAGTCCTTCCTTGACCACCCTGAGAAATACTGTATTCCACTCTATTTTATTTTTTCAAGGCATTTCTCATCTGAAATTGACTTCTTTGTTCAGGTGTATTTTCTGACTACCCTGGAATGTAAACTCTATGGTAGCAGGGCCTGCTCACTTCCTGTGGTCCTCAGTGACTGGAACGATTCTGAATTTGAATGGGAAAAAAATGACATTATTTTCACAAAAATTTAACTAAAGTATAGCATTTCTCTCAGTAACTAATAAATATAGACAAATGAATCACAGTAATATAGTATCTAGGACTATGTCACCAATAAAAATCACAGTACATAATAACTCTGGGTATCTCAGAATGCCTGTACTCAAAACTACTTTGAAACTATGGTAGTTTTCAGATGCACTGATAGGTCTTGTTATTTAATGCAGTAATAAATACATATATTCCCTTACATGAATTACATCTATTACTACATTACAAATTGTTTTTAAAATAATTTAATGGCTGCACTTTAATATAATTGGTTTCCTGTGTAATTTTATTTTATGCATTTAGAAACATTTCTGTGACAAAGGGCCCAGAGGCTTCACCAGACTGCCAAAAGGGTCTAAGGCACAAACACGAACTCCAGTGCTTACATAACGTCGGCGCTTTGTGAATGAATGGATGGATGATGACACATATCTTCCCCCATTCAGATGAGTCCCTGTGTTTTCACAGGGTGAAACTTGGCATGAACTTGGTGTTTAGGAAATAGCTTTGGTCAAGGTCTTTTGGAAATCTAACTATCTGACACTGGAAAAGAGACATTTATTACAAAGCAGTGGGAACCAGGCCCAGTGCCTCCTCTTTCAAACACAGCTCTTTCTTCAGCTTCTCTCCGTGCATCTCCTTCTGACCGACTGTTCCTGTACCCAGCCTCTACTCCTGAGGGTGCAATGCCTCCATCTGGTTAACCAGCAGAATGAGGTGGCCACTGTGGCTCAGTTAGTCTGGCCTGGCAGGCTTGGTTCCTACCTTCAGAGGCCCTCCTGGGGAGTTGCAGAGGGGTGCTTAGAGAGGGGCCTGGGCCGGGCTGACCTCCTTGTTGGCAGTCTGGTTTCTGATGAGGAGTTGGGGCTTGGCTAGGTCTCAGGGACCAGAGGTGGATGGGTGGGCGTTTCTCTGGGCCCCAAAAAGGATCTTCCATTCTGTTGGTTCTGTTTTTTCTTAGCAGGTGAAATATCACTTGTCTGAGAATTGCTGCCCATAAATAAGACTGTTTTTGTCAGTGGCGAGACATGTAGGAGTCAGATCGGAAACAAGTACTCTGTCTTTCTAGCTCAGGCTGCCCATAGGAAGCCTATTGGGTATTCAGACAGAGTCAAGATCAGACTGATACTTCCTTCTTTTCCATTTGCCTCCAGACCATCTTTCCCAGTGACCTTTGGGTTTGACCTTGCTCTCCAAGATTGATTTTCTCATGGGCACCACAGATCCAGCATGTCCCAAATTAAATTCAACAACTTTCCCTACACATCTGCTATACTACCTCTATGCTTCAGGATGTATCTCTCACCAACCAGGTTATTGGGCCAGATGCTACACTGCCTCTGTTTCTTCCCTTGATGAAGGACACGCCATCCTTTTGGTACCACCAACCAGAAACCATTCATCCTTAGCTTGTTGTCCCTCACCCCCTCATTCTTTCTATTGAATTTCTGTCCTTATTGTATTTCAGTCTGTCTCCTTCTCTCTAACTTCACTGCTACAACCTCAGCTCAGAGGACCCTTCTCATCTCTTTCTTGCCTGGAGAATTGCAGTTGCCTGCCAACTGATACCTTTGCCTTCTCCTTCCCTTCCCCCATTACATTCTCCCTACTCTCCTTGTCACTTTCCTGCTAAAAAGCTGGTATGGCTACAGTTCTTTGATGTTCAGTGATATGATAAATGCTCTACTAGGATTATATACACATTGGTATGAAAGGAACTGGTTTTGCTTTGGGTGGTCCAGGTGTGAAAGCCAGATGGAGTGCCATTTGAGCAGGATCTTGAATGAGGATGGGATAGGGGGCCAGCATGAGCAAAGGCACCAACGCCTGACTTACTTTAGCTCGCTATCCTTCAGATCCCTCAGGTGCAATATGGGTGTAGTAACAGAACTTCTGCGAGGGTTAGAGGAGCGAAGGTATGTAAAACGCATGCACATGGCGAGTACTGTACAAATATTAGTTGTTATCTGTATTAGTATTGATGAAACGGTCTGGTCCACAGGGAGACACAGTAGAATCAGTTGTCTTCTTCATCTGCCTCCATTTGAAAACCAAGGTCACAAATTTAGTGCCCAGAAGGGCCAGGCACATAGTAAAACGTTGCAAAGTCAGATGGGCAGCCTGTGCTCAGCCCAGCTGATGGTAGTCAGGCAGGAGTGTGGGCCCGCTACTGACAGTATTCCTATTTTCAAGAGAAGTCAGAAATTTAGAATTCTGTGTGAAACCTGTTGATTTTTAAACATTGGTGATTAACTTAAAAAATGATTGAAACCTGTACAGGCCCAACAACCTATATCTATGGGCCTTATTTAGTCTGGAGGTGGCCGCCAGCGTATAACCTTCCATTTAAAGCTCTCCCCCAGGGTCATCGGCTCAGGTCTTGCACAGCTTTTCCCCAGGGATGGGATCTAGTTGGCTTTGAGAGCTGGTTTTTATGAGGTCCTTTGTCTTGCAGGGCTTCTCCAGACAGGTTATGTCACCTACAGAGGCTACCCTGAAGCTCCCTGTGGCCTGGAGACTATGTACAAGAGGAATGGTCTGATGGCTAGCGTGTTGGTCACCTCTGCCACTCCACAGGTATAGAGACTGTGAGGATCTGGATGGTGCAGGGTGGGGGGTGCTTCTCAGCTGATGCGGGCTCCAGCTGAGTCATGGACAGCAAGACTACAGGGCTCCATGAATACCACCATTCTTAGCACTCCTGAGGCCCCTGGCTATGCCAGGCGTGAGATTTGGGAGGCAGGCAGTCCTGAGGATCAGTATGTTTTCTGAAGTCGTTCTCTTCAAAGAAAAACAAATACCTGCCCAGTCCAGTCTTAGCAAGTGCCACATTCCATTTTGGTGGCAAGAAGAGATCAGACCTTTCCCAAGAAAAGCCGCTGCTGATTATAAATAAGTCACACATTCCAGAATGAAGTCAGACAGAAGTGATTCCAACTGGCCCTGTGTTCTTATTTACCTTGCTCAGTAGGAAATGGCTGTAAGGACTGGTGGTCTGAGAGTGGCCTGGGCAAGGGCCTTTTCCCTAGAGGTTTGGGAGTTTGCTTTCCAAGTTCAGTAATGGAACAGAGGCATGCAGGGGGAGTGGGTGTCTTCTGAGGCACAAGGATGCCACCATGTCCAATGAGTAATGCCTGGTCCTATGACAAACTGGCAGTGCTCAGTGTCCTGAGCTCATAAGGCCCTCATAGTTGAGCTGGGCTTTTGAAATGATCCTATGTAATCAGCTAGAAATTCCCAGGAACTAATTCATTTCTTACAAACCTTTCAAAAGTTTCCCTATTTTGATCTCTGGTTCTAAAAAGCAGACTTGTTGAGTACCTTTTAAAATTCCCTGATGGCACCAATATAGGTTTAAAAAAGTTACTACATCATCACCACTGCTGCCACCACTGCCGCCGCCACTGCCACCACCAGCAGTGAATGTATTTGGGGCAACTTTTGATTAAACAAGGACCCTTGTATGAGCGTATGTTTGGGGCAGATGCCGTGGGCATTACAGGAAAGTTATAAAACCTGAAGTCCCAGGAATGGACTCTGGTAACTAGAGGAATCAGACTGTTTTTATTTACAATTTACACTTCATTTAGAGTAAAACTTCTTTCTTCTCTACTCTTTCTGTGTGTATATATGTATAAGGTCTACCGGAAAGTTCTGTCCGTTTCTATCACAACAAGTTTCGACACGTAAGCACGTTTATTTGGCACATGTGTGCCTCTCTATTTTTATCACTTAATGTATACATACTGACGTAGCAAATTAACTAAAACAAAGTTGATTCACGTTAGTCTTATGTGTGAAGCGATAGTGTACCCATGCCTACTGATAAAGTTCATTTACGCCACTGTAATTTTTACGAATTTCAACAAGGAAGAAATGCTACAGAAGCATGTCTGTCACATCCACCATATTCCCTGGACTTAGCACCCTCCAACTATCACTTGTTTTTGTCCTTACAAAATTTTTTGAAGGGCAAAAAATTCAAAAATGAAGAAGATATCAAACAAGCACTGGTTCAATTTTTCGCATCAAAAGATAAAACATTTTTCAAAAATGGGATATACAAATTGCCCTCACGCTGGCAAGAAATCATTAATAATAATGGCAATTATATTATTTAATAAAGTTTATTGACGGTAAAAAAAATTTGTATTTTGTTTTATTCCAAAAACAGACAGAACTTTCTGGTAGACCTTATACATGCGTGTGAGTACTTATCTACTGTGTATATGTACACATATGTGTGTATACACATATATGTGTTGGGTATCCAGAACCTGGTAAGTACTCAATAAATATTTGTTGAATGAATGAATAAATGAATACATGTATAATTGAAATGCTCAAGAAATTCTAGTGACTGAATGATGCATTTATATACATACACACCCATGATTAGTGCTTACTGTATACTAGGCACTTTTTTTGCATGTTCTCAGGCATTATTAGTCCTCACAATATCCCAAGAGGTATGGATCATTGTTTTGCCCTGTTTATTGATGAGAAAACTAAGGCAGGGAAAGGTCGATAAACTGGCTTCAAATCATATAGCTGATCAGCGGTGGGTAGGGATTTAAGGCCAGACTTCTGTGACTTGTGAGACGATGTGCTACTAACTATGATGACACTACACACCACCCTAAAGAAAATCTGCCCTGTTACCTGATCCAGCCTGTTTCCTGCAAGGTGGGTGTGGAAGTCACAATGATTTACAGGTACTTGTCTGCTCAGACAGATAGAGTAGACGGACAGTTCCAGAGGCATTCAGGATTAGTGATTATTACTTTTCAATAGTTTTACCCAGATTTTCCTCAGGGGAGACTGTCCCATTACCCACACAACTTTTAAAGTAGCTACAACCGCCCAAGCCCCTAGGTGCTAGAATCAGTATCTCCCATCAGGGAGGTGAGAGGATTTTGCCAGTTGCTTTGTGAGCTTCACTTTATATTACCTACACTGCAACCCTGGAGAGTGGGCTGCAACAGTGCCATTTTACAGATGCTAACTGAGATTCCGTAAAATGAAGTCACTTACTGAGGTCAGACCGCAGCTGGTGTGGAGTTGGCATTTTAACCAGGTCGGTCTGATGTCAGCGCTCTTCACCGCCATGATACCTTGCTTCTTAAGACTGTCTTAGGGCTTCTGGTATAGCAGACTCCTTTGTAAAACCTTTAGATGACACAGACCTATTAAAATCCACAAGTTTAAGTTTCTGCTCCTCCTTTTAACCTCCATTTTCAGTTGTTCCCAGTAAGATTGCAAAGTTTTTCCAGATATAGCCATTTTGGAAAGAGTAAAATAAAGAGGAATTAATAGAAGCATATTCTCTAAATCCCAGTCCAAGATGTTGAGGTTAATGGAAACCACAAAATCCCTCTTCATGGATTGAGACGCAAAAAACCATTTATGAACGGGGCACAATTTTTGGGTGGTAAGTGTGATTGGTTTCCAAAGTAGAATTTGATGAAATTAAATAAAATTGAAAAGAAGGTATGTTCAGCATTTTGGGATCCCTGCAATGTTAGGTTTCATGCAACTGGCCACATTTGGGGAGTTTTAACTCGCTCTTTTATGGGAGACTATTTCTCTACTTGCAGGATTCACAGTGTTCTTCCTAACAAGGGGCTGACTAAATATAACTTTTGCGCCCTTCTACAATTGCAGCTGGTCACCTCTCACCTCATCAGCTAACAGGCCTTGAATTCCAAGTGGCCCATGCATGAAATAAGCCTTGAGAACCAGTTTAACATTTTGTGTAACAATATCCTGCAATGACTTCAAGTCGAAAAGAATGGTGAAACCAGGAAAGTCATAACGCAACAGCGATTCCTCAGGCTCCTACGATGTGAAGGCCTGTTCCCTCCGAAGGAAGAGTGGGCTGTATTTGTGACCCCACCACCACACAGCCAGCTGGAAGCAGGGAGGGTATGGTGATGGAGGAGATGTGTTCTGGGATCAGATAGCTACAGAACCAGGTCCACTTTCTGGAACTTCACTCTCCTAGCTGAGATACCTCAGGGAAGTAACTTGCCTCTACTCCCTTAGCTGTAAAACGGGAATAGTAATAGTGTGTGCTCAGAGTTGTTATGAGAATTAAGTAAGAGTATGCGAGTGAATTGTGCCTAGCACTGTGCCTGGAACAGAATAAAGCACTCAACAGTAGACGCTTCGACCATTCTACAGTTCGGCCTCTTGCCTCCTTGGTTCGGAGGTGTGGGAGGCAGTGACTCTGGAGTCAGCCGATTACTCAGGTGGCACTGTCTCCCCGTTCTTCACAGGGCAGCAGCAGCTCAGACTCTCTGGAGGGCCAGAGCTGCGACTATGCCAGCAAGAGCTACGACGCCGTTGTCTTTGATGTCTTGAAAGTGACCCCCGAGGAGTTTGCTGTAAGTAGCAGAACTGATATGGGTACTGGGCCCACAACTGGCGCTGGGGGTTCCCTGCTCAGGGCTTTTTGCTCCAGACGGCGACAACACTCATGCTCAGCACTATGGGATTACTGAGTAGAGATTCTTTATGAAGGAGCACACAGCACAGAGCAGGATGCTTTCAGTCTAGAAATGAAGCACCAAGGAGGCATGCACAGCATATGTGAATAATAAGGGAGAGGAGCAGCTTACAGCAGTTTATAGAGAACAATGCCATTTTTTAAAAGCATGTACAGTGAACGTATATTTTGCATAAGAGAAGCTCTAGATTTGATGTTTACATATTTCAAATATCTGGATAAGTCTAGTCAAACATATTATTTACTATAGTTTCTGGTTACCGCATTCTAGAAAATTGGAATTTAATTTTTCTTATTTTTATTTATCTGCATTTTCTACATTTTATAAGGTAGAATTTTTTTTTGCAATGACAGACAATAGTATTTGGGTAATTTTTGTAATAACAAATCTTTAAGAATTTGTTTTTCTGTAGCCAGTGTGTTACTGCTGGTCTGCGGAGGGAGAGCCCCCGTGCGGAGGAGCAGGGCTGGCTCCTGTTTGCCGTGACTTGGTTTCTTCCTGTCACTGGAGGGACAGAGGCAGAGCAGTGGCTCTGGGGCGAGCTCAAGCTGGCTGAGAGCGCTGTCCAGGGCCATGTAGCTCTGCAGACCACGCAGTGTTTCCCGTCTGGCCCACTTCTTCCTTGTCCTCTTGATGTAGTAGGTTTCATGCCCTCCAGGGTCTTATTGCTCTGCCACCACTGGCTCCCAGTTTACTTTGTCCCAGCCATGCTGAACCTGTCACGTGCATCTTCTCCTTCATTGTGTCCGAGGGATCCTTTTCAGATGTGCGTGGAACTCGGCCCTGGCTGGTTAGCTTGGTCTGTTAAGAGTGTCATCCTGAAACAACAAGGTTGCAGGTTCGATCCCCAATCAGGGCATACATGGGAAGCCGTCAAGGAATGCACAGCTGAGTGGAAAATCAGATAGATGCTTCCCTTTCCCCACCCCTCTCTCTCCCTTCCTCTCTCTCTCTCTCTCTCTCTCTCACTCTATCTGAAAAACCAATAAAAATTAAGCCCTGGCTGGGTAGCCGATTTGTTGCATTGTCATCCCAGAGCATGGAGGTTGCTGGATCGATTCAAAGGTCAGGGCATGTACAGGGGCAGCTTGATGTTCCTGTGTCTCTATGCCCCTGCCTTTCTCAAAAAAAAAAAAAAAAAATGTGTATAGAACCTAGCAGCTCTCTTGTGCCAGAATGGGACCCAGAGTTGCTCCTAGGCCTCCGGCGCCTCTGTGGTCTGGCCATGCCTCCCCTCCTGTCCCAATCCCCGTTGCTCCTAGCGTTGCAGTGGCTACCTTTCTTTCCGAGGCTCACCACATCCCTGCCTATTCTTTCTGCAGTCCTGACGGCTCTTCTCCAGGCGTCTCAGTCTCTGTTCAAATGTCAGTCCTTGGAGAGGACTTTCATGGACTAAAGTAGCACCTTTCCATCACTCTCACCTCCCTTACCTTGCTTTATTTTTTTCATATCTCTTACCCAACATTACATCATTATTCTCACAGTGTAGTTTTTCTACTGCATTATAAACTCCCAAGGGACAGAAATTTTATCTGACTTGCTCATTGCTCATTTCCTAGTGCCCTAAATAGTGCCTAGCTTATAGTAGGTGCTCTATAAATCCATGTTGACTGGAAGAATTCAGTCCTCAGAACAATCTGATGAGGCAGATTATTACCTCCCAATTTTTTTTTGTATTTTTCCGAAATGAGAAGTGGGTAGGGGGGCAGCAGACAGACAGACTCCCACATGCGCCTGACTGTGATCCACCTGGCATGCCCAGCAGGGGGCAATGCTCGGCCCATCTGGGGCATTGCTCCACTGCAACGGGAGCCATTCTAGTGCCTGAGGCAGAAGCCATGGAGCCATCCTCAGCACCCGGGCCAACTTTGCTCCAATGGAGCCTTGGCTGCGGGAGGGGAAGAGAGAGACAGAGAGGAAGGAGAGGGGGAGGGGTGGAGAAGCAGATGGGCGCTTCTCCTGTGTGCCCTGGCCAGGAATCGAACCCAGGACCTCCACACACTGGGCCGACACTCCACTGCTGAGCCAACTGGCCAGGGCCACCTCCCAATTTTTTAATAAAGAAACTAAAGAGGCTTGACCTGTGGTGGCGCAGTGGATAAAGCGTCAACCTGGAAATGCTGAGGTCGCCGGGTCGAAACCCTGGGCTTGCCTAGTCAAGGCACATATGGGAGTTGATGCTTCCAGCTCCTCCCCCCTTCTCTCTCTCTGTCTCTCTCTCCTCTGTCTCCTCTCTAAAAATGAATAAATAAAATAAAAAAAATAAAAAAAAGAAACTAAAGATGTAGGAGATAAACTTTTTCACCGAGGTCAAGTGTGGGCAGAGCCAAGTCTGAAAGCTTCATCTACTCATCCTTTACTTAATGCTGGATGGTAATAACAAGGGCAGCTCCATTTTTGAACTGTGTCTAGGCCTTCAGCTAAATGTTTTACATGCAGTATCTAATTTTCTTCTTACAACAGCCTTATAAATTCGGTACATTCATTATTTCAATATACTAATGAGCAAGTCAGTGCTTGGAGAGGAAAGTCATCTCTTCATACAGTAAGCAGCACTATCTACCTGTGATTTACAACCAGGGCTGCCTGATGTTCTAGCCCAGAACTATCCAACAGGTATATAATCTGAACCACATATGCAATTTAAAATTCCTTTTTGTAGCCACATGAAAGAAGAGGTGAAATTACTTTTAAAAATATATTTTATTGGCCCTGGCCAGTTGGCTCAGTGGTAGAACGTCGGCCTGGCGTGCAGGAGTCCCGGGTTCAATTCCCGGCCAGGGCACACAGGAGAAGCGCCCATCTGCTTCTCCACCCCCCCCCTTCCTCTCTGTCTCTCTCTTCCCCTCCCGCAGCCAAGGCTCCATTGGAGCAAAATTGGCCCAGGCACTGAGGATGGCTCTGTGGCCTCTGCCTCAGGCGCTAGAATGGCTCTGGTTGCAACAGAGCAACGCCCCAGATGGGCAGAGCATTGCCCCCTGGTGGGCATGCCAGGTGGATCCTGGCCGGGCACATGCGGGAGTCTGACTGCTTCCCCGTTTCCAACTTCAGAAAAATACAATAAATAAATAAATAAATAAATAAATAAATAAATAAATAATATTTTATTTAGCTTAGTATATTTAAAATATTAACATTTCAACATGTAAGCAACATAAAATTATTAAAATACTTTGTATTCTTTGTGTGTGTGTGTGTGTGTGTGTGTGTGTGTGTGTGTGTGTGTGAGTGTGACAGAGACAGATAGAGGGACAGAGGGATAGACAGGAAGAGAGAGAGTTGAGAAGCATCAATTCTTAGTTGTGGCACCTTAGTTCTTCACTGACTGCATTCTCATATGTGCCTTGACTGGGGGGCTACAGCAGAGCAAGTGACCCCTTGCTTAAGCCAGTGACCTTTGGGCTCAAGCCTGAGACCATAGGGTCATGTCTGTGATCTCACACTCAAGCCAGTGATTCGGTGCTCAAGCTGGTGAGCCCATGCTCAAGCCGGCAACCTCAGGGTTTCGAACCTGGGTCCTCCATGTCCTAGTCCAACACTCTATCCACTGTGCCACTGCCTGGTCAGGCTGTATTCTTTTTTTCAAAATGAGACTTCCAAACTCAATGTGTATTTTATTTTATTTTTTTGTCGTGATCCAGCCAAGACAAGTCTATTATGGGGTCCTGGAACGGTAAAAGGTATGGAATTAAATAAATGATAGACAGAGAGTTAAAGATATGTACATAAAGCTGGGTTCAGGAGGACCGCACGGCAAACAGTCTCTACTGTTCCTGAGCCAATGCAATGGCGGCCCCCAGAAGCGCATCCATCTTTATTCAGGGAAAAAAACGTCCATTAGCAATTCGATTGTTTCCAAGACAACTCAAACACAACCCCCACCATATCATTTAGATCTAACTTTACATCAATAAGAAACTAGCTTCCAGCCTTCTCCAGAGAACAGGGGTGGGACAAGCAATAATCAGGTATAGCTCTTTGTTAACTGGGCAGGTGAGATGGGTGGTTAGGCCCAGCACCTCTGTCCCCTAGATATAAAAACACCTGTTTATATTTCAGTCCCCAACATTTTTATTTATTTATTTATTTTTATGTGCCCTAGGCATGAAACAGCTCTGGTCACCAATAATGGCATCAAGCTAGGATGAACTAGGGCTGAACACCTGCTTTGCCCCTGACTGATATAAGAGCAGCACCACCAATCAGGTGCTTCCTTGCCCATTGCCAGGGGCTACTGTATATTTTAAATTTAAAGTGCTACTGACATTTCATATAGCCACATGTGGTTAGTGGCCACCATGTTGGGCAGTGCAATGTTAGTCTGTACTCTTAGCTGTAAAGCTCTATTCCCTGTTCTTTAGAAGACTTCGTGGACTTCGCTAGCTGATGACTGACTGCTGTATCCTGTTTGCTTTTGCTTTCTTGTTGGTATTTTTATAGTTTCATGAAAGGAATGAAGCAATAATGAGGTTTAAAATCCCTTTACAGTTGTTCACTGTGAGGAATGACAGAGAATTAGGCTGCACATAGAATAACATTGCCCAGCAGGACTCCTTGGTGAGACTTCGAGCCTGATTTCTAGTCTCAGCCCTAGAGTGTTGCTCAGCCTGCCCCTGGCCAATTTTCTGAGGCTGGGAAGATTATAGAGAGGATGGTGAGTGCTTTGAGGGTGCAGTGCTAAAACTTTAGCTGCCCTTGCCAGAGCCGGGTGTGTCTTTAGCTTAGATGTGAAGCCAGGTCCCCTGGAGTCTTTGCTCTCTGGGGAAGCATTGGAGTTGCCAGGTGTTGGAATTGAACCAGACCACCTGGTATTTTAGTTTTCTGTATAATAATATGAAAGAAAGAAAAAAGTGAGAAACAAAAGTCCATTAAAAAAATAATTTAAGTGATTCTGGGAGGGTGGTGGTGATAACAGCTTAGTTTTTTTATCCTTTCTGAATTCCACACTGCTAACTCTGAAACCCATTAACAATATTTATGGTAAAACTAGGTGACAAGTTATCCCTATCAAACTCAAAATGCAAGTAGCTGGGGTTACACCATCAGCAAGACCTGCAGAGTGTCAACATCTGTATAGGAAAAAGTGGAAGTAAGTACTGGGGCATTTGGCAGACTTGAGAATAGGAGAACCTCAAAATTTTAGCAGGAATTCACTGGAAAGTTCTGCACGTTAATGTGAGAACAACAGCTAAAACTGAGAGGAATCTTGAGCACTCAAATAATGGTTGGGTGGAAGAGATCTAGGGACTAGCCCCTATAATCTCTTGAAACCAACCCACCTGGGCTCACTTCCAGGACAAAGCTCCATGCCAAAGAGAAATTCAGCGTGGGAGTGGAGTCAAAATGATCAGTATAGGGGAAGTTATGGTTAAGGAAAAATAAATAAAATAAATAAATAAAATGTGTGTGTGTGTTGCAAAACAACTGAATGCTTTTGAACTCTACATGAAAGTAATCAAAGGAAAGCACTATGAAGTTAGGAGAGCTATCCTGAACCATGTTTCCCTCTAAAAAGTTCAGGAAAATGGATTTTACATAAAAATAAACAACAGGAAATTATTACTGTCAAATCTCTCAGTTATTATAAGAAAAAAAGAGTAAGGAGAGAATCCCTATAGATAATGAAAGAGTGCCAGAAAGACATGCCACAAAGAAAACAAATGAATTCTCTATTTCAAAATAAGCTAAGAGACATTAAGATCATGCTGCAAGCCTAAAATAAAATAAATCTGGAATAGAAAAACTTCAGGAATGAGGTGACAGAACTTAGGAAAGCGAAAATAAAAAATCATTTTGGAAATGAGAGTTGAACTAGAAGAAACACAAGAATAGATAAATGTAACAGAAAATGCCTGTGGCAGGAAAAATTTTAAGATAAAAATAAATGAAGAAAGAGATAAGACTGGGAAAAAGTGACAAATGTTAATTGTAGGCAAAGAGGATCCAACATATAGATAATAGAAATCCCTGAAAGAGGAGAATAAAAGGGCAACAGAATTGAACAGATATGTAAACTATAAACTCTTACCAAAAAAAAAAAATAGGTTTGAAATTACATATTGAAAACACATGATGAAGCTGACAGTGTTAACCCCGAATGGTCAATACCATAGACATACTCTTGCTAAACTACTGGATATTAAATGAAAAAATCCTTTGGGCATCTAGGCAAAACAGCAAATGATTTATAAGAGAAATAAAGTAGATTACCATCAGTCTTTTTGACAGAAACACTTTTTTTTGCTGAAAGAAAGTACAATAACAAATAAATCAAGGAAAGAAAAAAATGTGAGCCAAAGATTTTATATCCAGCAAAACCTTCAAGTATGAAGGACAGTGATAAACTATTATGAACATGCAAGGGCCTCAGAGAATATTATTTCTTTTTTGTATCTTTCTGAAGCTGGAAACGGGGAGAGACAGTCAGACAGACTCCTGCATGCGCCCAACTGGGACCCACCCAGCACGCCCACCAGGGCGCGACGCTCTGCCCACCAGGGGGCGATGCTCTGCCCCCTCCGGTGCATCGCTCTGTCGTGACCAGAGCCACTCCAGTGCCTGGGGCAGAGGCCAAGGAGCCATCCCCAGCGCCCGGGCCATCTTTGCTCCAATGGAGCCTCGGCTGCGGGAGGGGAAGAGAGAGACAGAGAGGAAGGAGAGGGGGAGGGGTGGAGAAGCAAATGGGTGCCTCTCCTGTGTGCCCTGGCCGGGAATCGAACCCGGGACTTCTACATGCCAGGCCGACACTCTACCATTGAGCCAACCGGCCAGGGAAGAGAATATTATTTCTGTGAACCCTTCCTGAGGAATCTGCTAGAGAATAAGCCTCAGACAATGAAAATAATTAGAGAAACTTCACTGTAAAGGCTAGTGGAGAACAGTAAACATTCACTTGCAGTAAAGTTAAGACTAAATGAGGATTAAAAGGGAGAGGGTATAGTATATAATGGCTGTATGCTCATATAATAGATACAGTATGATAATTATAGTATAAACTATAAAAATGGAGGAGAATGGAGAGAACAAATGCAAAATTTCATAACTTTTCTCAGTAATGATATTGATAGTGTTGCTATTCTGAGACCATTGTGTGTATAACATAGGATAAAGTAAATGAATAATTATAGGATACTGTAATCCTATACACCTTGTGTCTTTGAGACCAGGATTTTTGATATGGAAGAAAAGAGATACAGAGGTAATACAGAAGAAGTAAGTTAGGGGAAAAATGTTCTAAATTTGAATTTGAAATATTGGTATGAATTCCAGATCATGGTCCTGGAATGTTACTTATCACTAAAAGACTCTGGGGCTTCCTGGGTAACTGATTGACTACAAGTCTGGGAAAGGAAGTGTGCAACATAAGCCTGGTATCTCTTTCCAATACCAGGAAGGAAGTTATCAAAGACCGGTAGGCTCATGTCAAAAAGGACTCAGGAGCCAGCTAGAGAAAGTTCCCTCTGCCCAGTGTTTCTTCTAGTGTAGGTCAAAACTAGAGGATCAGGGAATGCGCAGATACTCCAGTACTTTTAGCCTTTCATCTCATTTGCATAATTGAACAACTTTCTTTGACTTGTTTGCTTTTCTGATGTTCTTGTTTAATAAAAAAAAATCAAATGCTTTTTTATCATTTCTTATTCATTTTGAAATATCCCCTAATTTTTGTGAGCAGTATATTTTTAAGTGTATATAGGTAGTGTTCAGTAGTGTTAAGTACATTCACATTATGGTATAACCAATCTTTATTTTATTTTATTTTTAAATTTTTTTTTTTAAGATTTTATTTGGGCCCTGGCCGGTTGGCTCAGCGGTAGAGCGTCGGCCTAGCGTGCGGAGGACCCGGGTTCGATTCCCGGCCAGGGCACACAGGAGAAGCGCCCATTTGCTTCTCCACCCCTCCGCCGCGCTTTCCTCTCTGTCTCTCTCTTCCCCTCCCGCAGCCAAGGCTCCATTGGAGCAAAGATGGCCCGGGCGCTGGGGATGGCTCCTCGGCCTCTGCCCCAGGCGCTAGAGTGGCTCTGGTCGCAATATGGCGACGCCCAGGATGGGCAGAGCATCGCCCCCTGGTGGGCAGAGCGCCGCCCCATGGTGGGCGTGCCGGGTGGATCCCGGTCGGGCGCATGCGGGAGTCTCTCTGACTGTCTCTCCCTGTTTCCAGCTTCAGAAAAATGAAAAAAAAAAAAAAAGAAAAAAAAAAAAAAAAAGATTTTATTTATTCATTATAGAGAGGGGGGAGAGAGAGAGAGAGAGAGTGATGGGACAGTTTGAGCTTCAAAAGTATAATAATAAATTGATTGAAACCCATCAAACAATAGGTCAACAGTGGATGATGATATGGAACCAACTTATTATATTAGAAACTGAGAAATATAAGGCTAGACGCTGGTATTTGTCCTATTTTTTACTTTTGAACTGTACTGGGTAACCAAATAGTAGATGAGAGAAAGTTTCTCTCTATTAAATTATTTCAGTTAATAAATGGGAAAGAAATTGTAGAATTAAAATATCATTTTATGCCCCCAGTGAATTAATAGATGTAGGCATTGAACATCAGCAGCCACTAGCATCACACAAGGAGAGAAATAATGTGCTTCCCGTTGAAACAACACAACACCACTTCCAGTCCTGCCTAGGCCTTTGGCCAGATAGCTCAGTTGGTTAGAGCATCATCTCGATAGGCAGAGGTTGCCAGTTCAATTCTTGGTCTTGCTGTCTCTCTCTCCCACCCCTTTTCTTTCTCTCTAAAATAAAAAAAAAATCCCAAAACGAAAGGATCAGACCTGTGTCTGATCAAGTCTCTAGTTCCTGCCGCCAACTTTGCAGGAAATGCCAAGGTAGAGGAACGTGTTGACCTGCACCATGAGTGTGTGGGACTGTGTAGGTCAAATGGCTTGGATTCTTCAGCAGATACATTATAAGGAACAAAGAGATGGAAAAAAAATACCTGTAGATTAAAAGGAACTTAAAAATATGCATCAAATTAAAACAAAAACAGGCAAGATGACACTGATGCCTTGGTATACACACTTGGGTGATAAAATTATAAAGCAATGAGGGAAGTCAGTATAGTGGTTACTTTTGACAGTAGGGAGGAACTTGTGATTGGGACAAGGCATATAGAGGAACTCTGAGGTGACTTTTTAAAAAACTTATGGTAAAAAACTTATTGAAATTGTGGTAACATGAAATATACCATCGTAATTAACTACACTGCTCACAAAAACTAGAGGATCAGGGAATGCGCAGATACGCCAGTACTTTCAGCCTTTCATCTCATTTGCATAATTGAACAACTTTCTTTGACTTGTTTGCTTTTCTGATGTTCTTGTTTAATAAAAAAAATCAAATGCTTTTTTATCGTTTCTTATTCATTTTGAAATATCCCCTAATTTTTGTGAGCAGTATATTTTTAAGTGTATATAGGTAGTGTTCAGTAGTGTTAAGTACATTCACATTATGGTATAACCAATCTTTATTTTATTTTATTTTTAAAATTTTTTTTTAAGATTTTATTTATTCATTATAGAGAGGGGGGAGAGAGAGAGAGAGAGAGAAGGGGGGAAGAGCAGGAAGCATCAACTCCCATATGTGCCTTGACCAGGCAAGCCCAGGGTTTTGAACCGGCAACCTCAGCATTTCCAGGTTGATACTTTATCCACTGCGCCACCACAGGTCATGCCAGTATAACGAATCTTTAGAACTATATTCATCTCACAAACCCAAAACTCTACCCATCAAACAACTCTCCATTCCCCACTACCCTCAACACCATTCTACTTTCTGTCTCTATGAATCTGACTACTCTAGGTACCTCATATAACTGGAATTACACAGCATTTGTCTGTTTGTGACTGGTTTATTTCACGTAGCATAATGCCCTTGAGGTTCATCTGTCTTATGGCTGCTGGCAGGATTTTCTTGTTTTTGAAAGCTGAACAAATACCCCATTGTATATATATACCACATTTTTTTGGTCTGATCATCTATTGATTGAGGTGGCTATTTCTTGATCTGGGAGATGGTTACAAGGTGTTCATCTTTAAGTAATTAAATCATGCATTTGTTTAAAGTGGTTTTCTGTAAATGTGTGTTACTTTATAATAACAAGGGTTAAAATTATTTAAAAGTTCCTTGTTGTTTCTCACTGCAGATGCCCTATAGATAGATTTCAGTCTTTTTACTCCCCAGGTTGAAAGCAGAGCAAAAAGCACTTCTGGAACTTGTCTCTATGTTGATCGATTATGGACGTACTTCTAGGTCAACATGTATCAATCTAATGCTCTATTTTTAATAGCTGTGTGATATTCCAGAGTTGGATATACCATGATTTTTTTTCAACAAGTCCCTTTTTGTGTGTGTGTGTGTGAACAAGTCCCTTTGATGACCTTTTTAGTTGTTTCCAGATTTTTGGTACTAAAGCTAATGGTGCAGTAAACATCTATATTTGTATCTAAATGTAGATCTTTGTATGAAATCTCCTTATATACTAGTACATTTCTTTTTATAGATACAGGGATTATTGTGTAAACAGTATGCTCATTTCACTTTTTAGGGAATAATATCTAAATGCAGTGAATAATGCTGGATCAAGACAAAATTGCTATAAAAAACAGTGTTGAGATCATTAGGAAATTTTGAATGGGACTATATATTAGATAATACCTGTTGTACTAATGATAGATTTCCTTAATGTAGTTTATGTAAGAGGGTCATCTCCTTCTTGGGAAATAACATGCTGAAGGATTTAGGGGTTAAAGAGTCATAATATTTGTATTTTACTCTCAAATGGTTCAGGGAAAATGTGCACGTATAATTGTATATGTAGAGATAAAGCAAATGAAGCAAAATGTTAATAATAAGTTAAGCCAGGTGAAAAGTTATAGAGTTCATCATATTATCCTGGCAATTGTTTTGTTAGTTTGACAATTTAAAAAAAGTAAAAAGTTAAAAACTTCATTAGGAGTTACTGCTAGACTGCTTTCCAAAAACGAACAAACAGAGCAGTTCGTAGTCCCATCGGCCTTGATGGCACTGATGGGTGACAAATGGTGTCTTCCTGTTTCATTTGCATTTCCTTGACTCGGTTCTAAAATTGCCAGACACGTGCTTCCTGTGGCTCTGGGAGTAGAAGCAGGAATGTATCTTTGGAGCTGATTACTTTTTGTTCTGTGACCCCTCCTGGTTAGGCATTGGAAGGATGATCTAAGTGCAAACTTAAAGAGATCTTCTATTATAAGACATACCACTGATTTGTGAACAGCTTTTGTTGTTAGATTGTTTGGAGGGTGGGGAGGACCTTAAACTGAGGTTGCAGCTAGGAAGAGCAGATCAGTCAGCCGCTGTTGGAGGAGAGAACCACTACATTTTAACACATGCAAAATATTTCTTTTCCTTTTTGGCTAAGTAGCTTTTATTTATCCACATAATACCATCTTTTTATTTAGGATCACATTGTAAAGTGGCCCTATAGGTCTCTATTCTGAAGGATTCATATCTACAGAAATGTTTTGAGATATATGGAAATTGGCCAGTTCCCTAAAAGGCTGGACTTTTAGGAGGAAGGAGGAGATGGGAGAAGAGGTTTGCGTTAAAGAAGGCATTGCCAAGTAACTAGCTTAATTGGACATCCTGTGTTGAGGCTTCATTTCCAGAAAGTGAGGAGAAGCCATTAGGGTGCTTATTCATGAGTGTTCTCATTAGTCCAGTTCGTGCTCCCCACTACCTTGGCTTGCTGCTGGGAAATGAGTCTCCCTGTCTTGTGTTTCTGGGAAGGCTGTGCCACCCCCTGGGAGATGCCCCTTCTCTCCTGGCAGCCAGGGCATCTCTCCAGGGAGGGCTGTGCAGAGGGACAGAACCTGGCCTTGCCCCTCAAGCTCCCACTCCTACCCACACCCCTCCTTTTTGATAAAACTGCCTGCCTTTGGGTGCTCAAACTTCCAGTGAAGGACTGTTCACCAACAATTGTTTTCACGGGTGTTTGACTTTGTAGTAAAATGACATGAAATTTATAATTGGATTTTTCCTATGTACTGATACATTCTTGCTCTGGACACTATCATTTTTTTGGTTGGAGTGGATAGAAATGGGAGAGATTGTTCTGAAAACTCCCAGATTGTGTGTTTGGGACCAGCCAGTCTTATTTTAAGCCTGGTGACCTCTGTTGATCTTGTTTGTTTAGAATAAAACACTTGAACACATTTTCTGACTTAAAGTCTGAGCATGGATCAGAATATTTGAAACCTGGACCATCTAAAAAATATATGAAATATAAAGTCACTATTTTAATAAATCATTTGAAAATTCGGTAGCAAATCCTAGAACTGATGGCAAGATGGAAAGGAAGTTTTCTCATTTTCACATTAGCAGACTTTTGGTTCTTTTCCTAAATGACATTGCAAACATCCTGCTGGTTCTCCCGGATTGGGAGTTAACTTGAACTGTGGGAGAGATTTCCAAGGCCCTCTGAGCTCTCAGCTCAAATCTGTTTTCACAAGGCCTTTCTGTTCCCTGGGATGGCAGAATTAATCCACATGTCAGGAGCACTTGGCCAATAATCTCCTTGGGTCTGGCAGGAGAAATGCCAGTCTGTTTGCACTGTCTGGACCAGATATATGGACACATGGGCCTATAGGCCTTCGGGCTGAGTAGTCACTCGACACCCAGGTTATGAGGGCCAGATCCATATGTGCCACTGGTGGGTGGACCAAGAGGTGGAGAGGGCGGATTCCCAAGTGCTTCATTCATGAGCCAACCACCATCTTTCTACCAAGTACTGACAGCCTTTCACCTCCATGCCCATGAAGAGCACTAGTGAGGAGGACTAGTCTTTTGGAGGAGACAGAAGCGCCTGTCCACTGAAGCTACCTGCTTCTGTGCCTCTCCTGCTCAGAGACATTCTGTGTGTATGATATACACAAAGATTCTATCTCATTATATGCACATGTACCAACACCCATACACACTCCCCACCTCCCCACCCCCATACAGCGTCTGTCAGGTGCCAGGCATTCTGCACCTTCTGTCTTGAATTCTCACAAAGATCCTGTAAGATAGGGATTATTATTGCTGTTTTCTAGATGTTGTACCCAAGACTGAAGGTTATCAAATAGAATAATGCTGTCAAGCGATGGTATCCAGACACACACCCAAGCCCCGCTGACTCCAGAGCCCATGTTTGTTCCATGGCATCACGTCCTCCCAGATGACTGTGTCTTCTTGGATTAGGAGGTCTCCAAAGGCTGTCTGTCAGCTCTCCTTTCCCTGAACTGTTACAGAGGCATCTGTTGTCTGACACCTGGCATCCCATGAGGATAAGTAGATCCTGTAAAGTCAGCTCAGTCCATGCCTTGGCCTGCAACATGTCAGCAGTAATGCCTCTCTTACTGTTGTCAGTGAGCTTCTCATATGGGAGTAGCCTTTTAACCAGATGTGTGTTTTATGGTGTAACAACATTAGTGCTTCTCAAGCTAGTTTTGGTGAAGGACCAATTTTTTTTCATTTCCAATCTATACAAGACTAATACTTTTTAAAATACAATAAGAGCATCCTGGCAAATTGCTAAAAGTTTCCAAGTGCTTGCTCTCAAATTTTGTAGTTATCACATATACTGTGGGCTGTGGAATAAATAGTTTGTGGCTCAACACTGGTCTGCAGAGGCATCTTGAATGTCACTCTACCATATAATTTTGAGGAGGCTTAGACTTCAGAAGAATGGACAACTTCTATAAGCCACAATTTAAAAAAAATTTAGAGTAATAGTGTAGCATTCTAATTTTTTATATTGTCGAGTGTTTAAAATTAGAAAAGTAATTCATGCTTTAAAAAAACTTAAATTGTACAAAAATATCCAAACTAAAAAATGTTCCCCTTCCTCTCAGTCCCACCTCCGAACTACTATTACCAATCTGAAGTTGGATGTCTCACATGCGAGAAGGAAGGATGTGGATCAAGATTTATGACAAGGGAATGGGTGGGAGAGGCATTTTAGAAATTTGCCTGTTTTTTACTCTATTCTATCTTGATTTTTATTCAAGGGGGAAAGTATAATTTTTAAGAATGTTACTACTCTGTGTTGATTCAAAGCAACACCACAGTTACCTTTATGTTTTCTAATACCCATTCTCTTTTGTTGCAGAGCCAGATTACGTTAATGGACATCCCTGTGTTTAAAGCCATCCAGCCGGAGGTCTGTACCTTGTCCTTTGTATTGTTACAACAGTTACATTAGAGTGACTCAGTTTCTCTTTCTCTCTCTCTCTTTTATTATTAAGTGAGAGGTGGGGAGGCAGAGACAGACACCTGCATGTGCCCCAACTGGGATCTACCCAGCAAGCCCACTAGGGGTGATGTTCTGCCCATCTGGGCTACTGGTCTGTTGCGTGGCAACCGAGCCATTTTAGTGCCTGAGGCAAGGCCATTGGAGCCATCCTCAGCATCTGAGGGCCAATTACTCAAACCATTTGAGCCACCGATGCCTGCGGGGAGGGGAGGAGAGAGAGATGGGGGAGGGAAGGTGAAGCAGATGGTCGCTTCTTCTGTGTGCCCTGATGAGAAATTGAACCTGGGGATTAAACCTAGGACTTCCACATGCTGGACTGACGATCTACCACTGAGGCAACCAGCCAGGGCCTCAGTTTCTTTTGACATCTTTAAACACATGTGACGTGTTTAAGCCCCGTTAAAGAGAGTGTCCAGAAACTTGCCATTATTGATGGTGCTCGTTCTTTGAGCCAGGTGTTTGGGTTCTCTAGAATGTCCCACATCTGGTCCACTCTGGCAGGGCTGCATCATTGGTGCCCACAGCTTCCGTTCCTTTAGATCTTGCCACACTGAGCACTTTTCCCAGGCTCCTGTTGCTGAAAATGGTCACTGTCAAGAAGGGGAAGTATGGGAACATTTTTCTAGAGAGCTTTCTTTTTGTTGATCCCAAATTCCGACGGTTGCCTTGTGTCTGATTTTGAAACCAGTTGCTACAGGAAAACACATACATATTTATATTAAATTGTAATGTACATTTGTAGAAACAGCATATTTAATAAAGAGTAAAAAGTTGATTTTAAAAATTCCTAGAAATGCTTAGCAGTTGATAACTAGGCTTTGTAGTGATTTTGGTCAGGGTTTTTGTTGTTGTTGTTAGCAGGTAAGAGAAATGCATTTCAAAAGGCAAAAGATTTATGTGATATGAAGAGAAACCAGAGTACAGAAATGCATTTTAAAGTTGTTGTGATGGGCAGAGAAGAATTTATTACAAGGATAAAGGGGCATTTTACAGAATCTATGGGCATGGAGTCCAGGCAGCCTGGGGAGCCAACTAGGATTTAAGCCATCTTCGCTTTTTGCCTTTGCTTTTCCCTCTCCTTCTCTCTTTTGCCTTCATTCCTACCTGCTTATATGGTCCAAGATGGCCTCCCCACTGGGCCCACATTTACATGATCCCCACCGTCCAGAGTGAGACCAGCTGAGTCACGTGTCTAGTGACTGAAGGTTCAGTGACTGAAGTTAGAGTATGTGGCCAAGAAGAGCAAGCTTGTGTGGCTGAGCATCCAGCCATATGAGTAGGGTACAGGTTTCAGAGAGGAGAGGTATAGGTGGAGAGAGATGTCAAAAGGTGTCTGCTGTAACCAAAAAGTGTCTGCTGTGAATTCAGAACACTCTTAACATGCCCTTCTGACAGTGTGGTAGCCACTAAGAGAGAAAAACAGCATTTTAATTCAAAGTCAGGTAAAGGATCCAGGCCTCTGGGACCTGGCACCTAACCTATTAGAGATTAGTAAGAAACACGTCATTAGCTGTGACCAGCATTTGTGTGAAGACATGGCAATGACCTTTATTATTTGTGTGCTTGCGCGTGTTTTGTTCATTAGGCTTGGGGAGCAGAGCTATGTTTGCTCTTTTGGATTGGCTGACTTCCAATCTTTTCCTATTTTATTCTAATGTAGAGTTAATTTATTCTTTCTAATTAAAAAAAAAAGCTGAAACAACATACCACCTCTTGGAGTTTTGTAAGGGAATAGTTGTTTGATGTTCAACCTTCTCAGCTGAAGCTATTTCTGATCGTGTTCTCTGCGTAGCTTTGATCTGGACTGGGTGAGACATTTGGATCTTCATTCTTTGACCTGAGCACTGAGGAGGGTAGCCCAGCCTGCTGTGAGCCCTGAACCTGCGTGTGTCCAGGAAGGCTGGGGTCACTGCTCAGGCTGACTGAAGGAGGGAAAGGGCAGGAGTTCTTCAGAGGCGCAACTAGGGGCACACCAAGACTTTTCCCTGGGGCATTGCAGTTTGGAAAGCGTATCTGGTTTCAAGTTTTAACAAGATATTAAGGTGGAGATGTTTTGCTTTTAAGATTTTAGCTTGGAGCGGTGGTTCCCAACTGTGGCTGCACATCAGAATCACCTGGGCACCCTCTGAAACATGGCGTGCCCAGACTCCACCTAGACCATTGTAATGCCAGTGGCCGAGGCGAGGCAGGTTCATGTTGGGTTCGGGCAGAAGGTAGAGAAACTGCGGAGCTGGAAACGGTTGGGCCATTCCGTTTAATACAGTGTGTCCGTAAAGTCATGGTGCACTTTTGACCGGTCACAGGAAAGCAACAAAAGACAATAGAAATGTGAAATCTGCATCAAATAAAAGGAAAACCCTCCTAGTTTCTGTAGGATGATGTGGCAGCATGTGTGCACATGCAGATGATGATGTAATACCATGTATACAGCGGAGCAGCCCACAGCCATGCCAGTCGAGATGTGGACAGTACAGAGGAAAGTTCAGTGTGTTCTGTGGCTCGCTAAATTCAAATCCGTGACCAAAGTGCAACGTGAATATCGGCGCTTTTATAACGAAGTGCCACCACATAGGGATAACATTACTCGGTGGGATAAGCAGTTGAAAGAAACCGGCAGTTTGGTGGAGAAACCCCGTTCTGGTAGGCCATCAGTCAGTGACGAGTCTGTAGAGGCTATACGGGATAGCTACCTAAGGAGCCCTAAAAAATCTGTGCATGTGTGTGCTCCACAATTACACCTAAGCAAGACTACAGTTCATAAGGTGTTAAAGAAACGTCTCTGTTTTACGGGGTACAAATTGCGCCTGTTGTACGCTATCAAACCGGCAGATAGACCCACATGATGTGCATTTGCTACAGATATCTGCTTCATGAGATCGACAATGATGCAAGATTTTTGCAGAAGATTGTGTTTAGCGATGAGGCGACCTTCCATATCTGTGGACACGTTCATCGCCATAACGTCCGAATATGGGCTGCTGAACATCCTCATGCCTACGTTGAGTATGAACGTAACACCCCTAAAGTGAACGTGTGGTGTGGCCTGATGCATGATAAGGTGATAGGTCCAATTTTTTTCGCGGAGCAGTCTGTGACGGCAAAGTCCTATCTTGACATGTTGGAATTGTATGCAGTGCCACAATTTCCAGAAGGTGTCATCTTTCAACAGGATGGCACTCCTCCACACTACGCCACCACTGTTCGTGAGTTTCTGGATAGAACATTCCCCCAGCGGTGGATAGGCAGGGGTTCTGTCAAGCCATGGCCACCATGATCCCAGATCTGATGCCCTTAGACTTTTACTTTTGGGGTTATGTGAAGAAACATGTATATAATACATTGAACGTATCAATGACATTAATCACTTAAAACAGAGAATTACAGACGTTATTCACTCTGTTACACCAGACGTCCTTACCCATGTGCGGCAAGAACTTCACTATCATTTGGATGTGTGTAGAGCAACAAATGGAGCCCACATCGAACTGCACTGAATAGGTATGAAACTGGAAGAGGTTTCCTTTTATTTGGTGCAGATTTCACATTTCTATCGTCTTTTGTTGCTTTCCTGTGACCTGTCAAAAGCGTACCATGACTTTATGGACATACTATAAAGTCTCATAACGGCAGACAACCACACAGGCAAGGGAAAACCTCTTCTCTGGCACACCAGCAGCAAGAATGGCCCCTCAGTGGCGAGCAGGCAATCCTCACATCCGCAATCTCCCCTTCCTCTCGAGTGCAAGCACCCATAGCTTTATATAGGCCATACACACGTGGTGCAGCCACGCATTCACATACCAACCAGGCAAAGTGCTATAGCTGGCAACCCCATAGGCAAGCTTAACACAGCTACCCCACAACCATTGAATCTGAATATCTGGGTCAGGGTCTAGAACCCAGTCAACACTATTTTGTAAAAGCTGACCTGATAATTCTGGTGCAGAGTGGGAATTAAGAACTAACTGTGGCCCTGGCCAGCTAACTCAGTCCATTAAGAGCATTGTCCAGAGACAACAAGGTTGTGGGTTCGATACCTGGTCAGGACATACATGGGAAGCAACCAAAAAATGCATGACTGAATGGAATAACATACTTTCCTTCACCCCCCACCCCATCTCTCTAAAAATCAATAAAAATTAAGCCCTGGCTGGATAGCTTGGTTGGTTGGAGCATCATCCTGGAGTACAGAGGTTGCTGGTTCGATTCCCCAGTCAGGGCACATACAGGAGCAGCTTGATGTTTCTGTCTCTTCCCTCTCTCTTAAATAAAAAGAAAGAAAGAAAGAAAGAACTAATTGCTTGGCCCTGGCTGGGAAGCTCAGTTGGTTAGAGTATTGTCTGAATACACCAATTCTATAGGTTCAATCCCTGGTTAGGGCTTATACAAGAATCATCAAAGAATGTATCTAAATAAGTGGAACAACAAATCTATGTCTCTCCCCTCCCCCTTTCTTCTCTCTAAAAATCAATAAGTAATAATAACGAATTGCTTTAAAGTGTATGTAGAAAACCTAAACTTGAACGTCTTGGATCTATGATGTGGTAGCTAAACATGGAAGCATTTGTTCCTTATTGTCATTGTCAACATTGTGGTTAAAAGGAGGAACCTGGGAGCTGCCCCAGCTTTTCTGGCTGTTTTTATTTTTGTTAGCAGACTAAAAACTAGAATGTTTTTCCCTTTAAGATGCCTGCCACATTGTGGCTGGGCCACCCCAGAGTTAGAAAGACGTGAATAGGGGACAATTTTAAGTTTGTTGTAGGCAAAACTTTTCAGGAAGCAGAGGTACTGTGAGTGATCTGATTCCCAGAGGATCAGGAAACTTGTGGACCGGTGAATTTCTGCCCTGGCTGTGCATCAGGATCAGTTTGGGAGCTCTGTAAAAAAATGCAGATGCCTAGGCTCCATCGGTGGAGATTCTGATTCCATAGGGTAAGAGTAGGCTGGGCATCTGTGTTTCAGTCAGGTATAGTCACTGTTCTCTTTGCTGCATGAAATGTCCTGTCTAACCAGTGGGAGCACTTTCATGTCATCTGTAGCAACACGATCCTGCTCATTTTGATAACTTCCTTGCTTTTTGGCACAACGAGGTATACCATTGTGATGTTATACATTTCCTGCTGAAGACCTGAGTCAGGCACTTCTTCAGGGGCACTGATTTCTTTTAGTGGAGAATAAGGTGTAGAAACCACCATGTGGGTGAGAGGATATTCATTGCTGTTGCTTTTAGGTCTTTTTGGTAAAGAGGGCTAGGAAATGTTTATTTTTTCAAAGGAAAAGTCATGAAATTATAATTAGGGTAGGTAGTGTTGTTTTCCACAATTCTTCCTTCCCTCCTCACCTTAGTCATAACTTTTCTGTGGGTGGTGTATATTTCCCCATTGTATAGATTTTGGGCTTGGCCCTGTGACTTGGACACAAGGGATAGTATGTGTAATGCCAGTGGCTGAGGCCAGGACTGTATGCAAGTGTTGAGCTGAGTTGGTAAGAGGCATCACAAGCTTCCACCAGTTTTCTTGGAATTCACACTCTCTGTGGTGAACTGGTAGCTATTGCTTGCTTAGCCTGAATTCCAAACCCAATGCCTGAATTCCAGCCCAACCTGGCCCAGCCCAGGGGAACCCAGCAGAGATCAGCGAACTGCAGTCACTCTACAGACCTATGAGCAGGAAATAAATATTGTTGCTGTAAGCCTGTGAGATTTGGGGTGGTGTGTTATACCACATTATCTTGTAGAAACATGACCAACACGATGTTGATTTCTAATTCCAATCTAACATTACAAGGTTGTTAATTTACTTCTCTTGATTTTTATCCATAGGTCTTTTACACTGACAATTTTTGTTCCTAACAACATTAAATAACCTTTTTTGTATTATCCTATCATATATAGAAATAGTTTTAAAATAACAATATCAATGTTACTATTAACCAGCAGAGTACTGTTAAAGCTTAACATTTCTTTGCAATTCTATTTGTTTTTAGTTCCTCTTCTTCTTTTTTCTCCTGCCACTGACACACCTGGGGAGGAGTGTCTCTCTCCTTTATTTCCCTGAAAGTTCTTTGAAAGCACCTGGGCAGAAAAGAAGGGTTATGCTCACTTAGTTCTGGAGATCTACCTGCTAAGAGACCCTGTGTGATCCCAGTCCCTGGAACATAGTAGCCACTCAGTAAATTGTTGAGTGGGTGAAGAATGAATGAATTACAGAATGAGAGAGATGCTGTGGCAGAACATTTTCTGGCTGTGTTTGGGCACATGGCCAAGGGCGGTGGGGGGGCATACCAATTAAAGGAACGCTATTACCAGGGTGCCTGTTTTGTGGTTTAACCACTTTCCCCAAAGCAAGGCTTTTGCCTCGGGAGCTCAGCCTTTGAAGATTCAGATTTCCAAATGCTGCTGATAACTAAGGGTCGAACCGTGACTGCTGCTGCTTACTGCCAAGGGACTGTGAGAGCAGCATCCCAGGGCTTAGAGGAAGCCAGGCAGACGATGAGTTAAGGATTGGCAGTGAGCAAGGAAAATGGAAGTTAGCAAATATGGAACTGTGACTGCCCTGCTCCCTGGTGACTCTAACAAGTGAAAATTTTATCAAAAATTGGCAAGTTAATGCAGATACAACTTTGCAGTATAATAACTCACAGCTGTGTTTAACTTAGAAGCTGTGGCCTAGAACCCTATCACCATGGTGGTGGATTTGGTTGCAGGGGCTGGGGGACTCCTGGTGGCCACGGGCCAGGGTGAGGGCTGCATTTTGAAGGACGTCTTTCTGCGGGGTCACAGTGGCAGCAGCCTTGTGAGAAGGTACATTTCCAGGGTGGCCTTTGTTCCTACCAGCATTCCCTACCAAATAAATCTGTCTGCAATTATGCCCATCTCCCAGCCTATGAAGTTGAAAGTCCAACAGTTTCTCAGAAGCCAGTTTAAATGTCAGAACTGTTTTTGTCATTAGTTTCAATGTGGAGCAGCATCAAGGGAGAATTGCCGTTCTTAGAATGTGCTGAGAATGAGCTCGGTGTGTGCGTTCCTAGCCCAGGGTTGTAGACAAGCCGAGCTGCTGGGTCCACCAAACCTGCACAGTGTGTGTAAAAAGGACGCAACCTGACAAAGCTGGGATTTGCTCCCCGCTTTACCCTTTCCAGCTCAAACTTTGGACAAGGTACTGCTCATTCTCTTGATGTTCCAATATCCTCATGTGAAGTGAGGGGAATCACAGTTTTTACTTCACAGTAGGCATGTAAGAACTGTTCAGTGCCTGCGCACAGTAACTTGTGGCCATTATTGCTCACAGCACAAGTTTCGATAGACTCTGTGTGTTATGACATGAGCTCGTGCTCAGCAGAAGGCTCAGCAGTGCCTGTGTGGGAGCCAGTGGCCCAGACCGGTGATGATTTCAGTAGCATAGTGGTTAAGAGCACTGTACATGGAGTCCTTCAGACCTGAGTTCACATGCTGGTTGGTCCCCCTGGATGGCAGGGAGGCTGAGGTCTAATGAAGACTTGCACCATGGTGAGTTGGCCCTGCAAACATTGAATAGGGAGACTTGCTTTGCCTTGGTGTTGGGGCACTGGCATGGAGCATTGAAGGCCGAAATGTATTGTATTTTATGGGTGATTTGGGGAGTAGCATGAGAGTTGGGAAGATTGTTTCAGGCAGAATGAATTCTCATTAAAAAGGCAAATAGTATGCCTGACCAGGTGGTGGCACAGTGGTTAGAGCATCAGACTGGGACGTGGAGAACCCAGATTCGAAACCCCGAGGTCGCCGGCTTGAGCGCGGGCTCATCTGGCTTGAGCACAGGGTCGCTGGTTTGAGCATGGAATCATAGACATGATCCCATGGTCACTGGCTTGAGCCCAAAGGTTGCTGGCTTGAAGCCCAAGGTCGCTGGCTTGAGCCCAAGGTTGCTGGCTTGAGCAAGGGGTCACTCACTCTTCTGTAGCCCCCCCCCCATCAAGGCACATGTGAGAAAGCAATCAATGAACAACTAAGGAGAGTAATGAACCACAGTGAAGAACTGCTGCTTCTCGTCTCTCTCCCTTCCTGCCTGTCTGTCCCTATCTGTCCCTCTCTCTTTCTCTCTCTCTGTCACAAATAAGATGAAAGAAGAGAGAGAGAAAGAGAGAGAGAGAGAAAAGAAAGCCAGTAATCTGTTGAACAAAACCAAACACTACTTTGGGTGCTGATATGTGGGTTGAAGAAAAGCTGAGCCTGCCGTTCTCTTGATTCTTTGCTCCTCCAGGACATCGCTGCCTGGGATGTTGACCTACCAAGGGCTTCCTTAAAGTCAGTGTGTCATTCTCTTCCAACTGGCACTGGCACTGGGGGCATGCAGGGTCACAGAGGCACATGGATGGGTGTCCAGCAGGCCCGAGTGTGATGGAGATGAACTGCAGTCAGTACCAAATTCAGTGAGGTGGAAAGCTTTTTGGTGTGCCTGTGTTTTTCCAGCCTCTTTGCTGATACTGCTCCCTCCCCACTGCCAGACTGCCCAGTGGTCAGACGGACCTCCATGCCTTCATTCATTCTCTCATTAGTCTACTGCATTAACTTGTTGGAGAGACAAAGACGACGGGGACATTGGCACAATCCAACAAGAGTGAGGGGCAGAATGTTGACAAACAGTAGACAAGAAGCACTTGGGGGCTGTAGAGGCATCAAGGAGAGAGTGGGGGGGGGGGGTAGGGACGGGCAGCAGGCAGAGCTTGATCTTGTTAGCCTTGGGTATTGGCTGGGGTTTTCAGAAGGGGAGTGATATGACAGATGGATTCTAGGAAGTTCATTCTAACCACCTGCGGCAGAACTGACTGGAATCAGAGAGACTAGTTAGCAGGCTTTGCAGAGTCTATGTGAGGCGAGGGGAGAGGAGGGACAGGCCTGGTGCTAGACTGGTTCTGAAGCAGCTGTGAGAACCAAGACAAGAAGAAACGGGGGAGAAAGCAGTGGGCTGTACGCTTGGGGAGCAGGAGAGCAGAGGTCAGGGAGGAGGCAGAGCTCTGCCAGGTAGCTCAGCTGGTTAGAGCATCATCTCAGTACACAAAGGGTACAGGTTCATCCACCGCTCAGGACACGTACAGGAATCAACAACAAAAATAAGAAGGAGGAGGAGGAGGCAGAAAAAGTGGCCACAGGGGTAGGAGGAGGCCCAGGGAAGTATCTTGGAAGTCAAGCAGGGTAGTCAGCAAAGTTTTGCTTGGAGAGAGGGAGGCCAGAGGGCTGGAGAGGGCTGATGGGCTGAAAGACTCAAAAAGGGCTGAGGGACCGCAAGTCAAGCAGCGAGCAAAGCAGAGATTTGACTAGGAGTGGGGGACGACAGGGAGGCCAGGGAGGGGGTCACGGAGGGAGAAGGAGTTCAGGATTTAGGGTCTTGGAGGCGGAGTACTGGTGACTGTGCTCAAAGAGGTAATGGCATGAGAAGTCATACCACTCAGTTTAGTGATGTCACCCAGTCTAGTCCTGGAGATGACAGCAGAATGGGAGAAGAAAATGCTGCAAGCCAGAGCTAAATGCGAAAGACATCCTGGCGTTGAGAGCTTACAGCAGTGTGGGGGAGATGGAGCTGCCAGAAAGTAGCTCGCGCTCCCCTGGAAGACAGCTCTGGGCTTGGGCTAAGAGCCTCATGAGGTGAGGAACCAAAGTGTCACTAGGGCCTGCCACTTGGGTTAAGGCACAGGCCAGGTGCTTAGTGTTAGTGGAAAGCAGGCGAGGCATGTGGGCATGCTATCCTCAGCTCTCCTCCTTACTGTGCCCTGGGAAGTATTTAAAGGAAAAGGCAGAGCCATTAGAATGAAGAAGTAGGAGCAGCATTAACGAATGTTTTGGGACATTATCCAGATAGAACTCATGTTCCTGAGGGGCCCTGACACTAGAGAGATTTGGTTTCACCCTTCCCCTGATCAGAGCCTGGGACCCTGGAGCGTGGCTTAACCAGCATCTGCTGGTTGGCAGAAGGCTGGCCTGCAGGAATGAAGACTCCTCCGAAAGGGCCACGTGACACATTCGTTCAGGAAAACACTGCCTATGGGTTCAAGAACCTGACCCTCTGGCCTTTTGTCTGGATACTGTTTGCCTGCTCTGAAGAAGCAGGCATTCCAGAAGGCCGAGGTCAGTGTTGGATGTTGGACAAACCCTGTGTGTCTTTACTGCTCCTTGGAATCACAGCTTTGGGCCCTGGGAGAAGGGAAGAGCTTTGCCAGCAGGCATTTATTTGTAAAGAGGAGATCGCTTTCACTGACATCATTAAAACCCCTCTCTCGGGTCACATGCTGGACAGTTTTCTCAGATCGTTTCCCTCCACCGCCCCAGCTTGGCCTAAGTTAGTGCCACCTCTCTGGTCACATTTCCTGGTGAGTACGCCCGCCCCCCAACCTCCTCTCTGTGTCCAGAGAGACCTTTCTAAAGTCAGTCTGCCCACTTCCCAGTTCTGCCCCACACCCTCCTCAGTTTCCCACTGCTCAGAGGATACAGACCCACCATCCAAGCTCTGCATAGTGAGTCAGCGGCAGCCCTCCTGGCCTCTAGGGCCATAGCGGGCCTGTGGCCCTCCAGGACGCCTGCAGCCTCCCTGGTCCTGGTTCTGTCCCATCTCAGTGCCTTCCGCGTGCTGGGCCCTCAGCCTGGAGTGCTCTGACTCCTCGTCCCTCAGGAGATGAGAGAGCAGCTCAGAGTCCAGGGTGGTGCGGGTTCCCTCATGCTCCCTCCCACCTCCCACTGCTGCTTACATAGTGCTTTTCACCACTGTCCTGAAATGTCAGGACTTTCACAAGTTTGAGTAATTACTTGTGTCAAGTCTGTCTCCCCGCTGGATTATCAACTCCATCTACACAAGGATCCTGACAGTACCATCCACGCCGCACCCTGGGGCCCAGTACAGTGCCCAGTGTTCTGTTCATTGCATTCAGGATGTAGTAGCATTGGTAGTGGTAACAAAAATAACAACAACATCAAATCCTCCTGACTTCTGTGCTATACTGTATCCCTTTGTTCAAAAAACTGCAGTAGGGATTGGGGGGCCCAGGGGTCCTCCAGCTGGAGCAAGGCACAGGCAGGGTGGTGGCTCCCGGCCTGATGCTCCTCATGTTGGTGTTAGCACCGGAAGCTGGAGCTTCCGGTGTCTCCCTCATCTCCAGCTGTCTCCCTCATCTGTTATTACTCTGAGTTTGCACTTGGTATTTTCTTCTTATTCCCTAGTAATTGCTGTATCCATTGTGGCAGTTGCTTGTGACAATAGAGACAAATTGGAAAAGGGCTTCTCCCAGCTTCATGGTGGAGACAGAGTTTGCAGTCCCTCTCTGGGCCGAGGGTGGGGAGGGCTGGCTGGGACCTGAGTCGGTCTGGCCACAGACAGAGGCCGGCAGCATGTTTGATCCAACGAAACTAACTTTGCAACTTCCAAACTTGTTTTTTTTCTCTTCTTGAGTGTGGATATGACATTAGGTCTGGTTAGGAACCAAATTTCCTTTTAAATGAATTAATAACACAAAACAGAACCTTTGGTGAACAGCTGTTTTTATCCATGGGGACTTGGCACCTGGTTGTGATTTTGTCTGCAAGGAAAACAGGGTCCGTTTGGACTCTTGTGTCAGGAGTAACTGCCCGATTCCAGGCAGTTGGGAGCAATGGGAGGATTATATTGTAACTTACGGAGGCAGGAAGATCTGCATTTGCAGCCTGGCTCTGCTGCTCTCTAGATGTGTGATCCTAGCAAGTTCCTTCTCCTCCCAGTGCTCTTCCATTTCCTTATCTGTAAAATGGAAACGATCCTGTCTGATAGTGTTGTGATGGTTAAAGGAGACTGTATAGACCTGGCCGGGGGCCCATGGCAGAAACTCACAAGCTTTTCTCTTTTGAGGGAAGTCAGGGATATCACAGGAAAGCAAGGGCAGCTGCTATTAGGTCAAGAGTGAGAGGGCCCTGGGGAAGACCTTTCCTGTCACCACTGTACCCCTTACTTCAACCACAGTCAGGCAAATTATAAGATCAGTACTTGTTGAATGAATGAAAGGCAGATAGAAAAGTGTTCTTTCATAGGGCTTAAAGTTTAAGGGCTTGGGCTCTAGAGTGAGAAGGACCTAGGTTTATATCTGTGATCACGCTAAAGTCACTTAATCTCTCAAGGTCTCAGTTTCCATATCTGTAAAATGGAGATGATAATATGACTGCCTCCAAAAATTGGACATGAAGATTGAATGGGAATTTTTTTCCAGCTTTTTAAAAGTATAATTGACCTATAATAACTACACATAAATAAATCTAACAATTTTATGAGTTTGTATATATATATATGTATGGATATATCTGTATGTATATACCTGTGAAACCATCATCAAATCAAGATACTAAACATACTCTTCACTCAAAAAATATTCTCATGGTCTGTGCACTACCTCCTCTCCAGCTACCCTCTCCTGTCCTTGAAAGCAGGTAGTCCTTAAAATATGTTCTGTTTCAAAACTGTTTTGGCTGTTTCTTTACATTTCCATATGAATTTTAAAATCATCTTGTTCAGTTTTATGAAAAGCCTGATTGGCTATTGATTGTGATTACATTGAATCTGTAGATCAATTTGGGGAGAATTGGCATCCTGATAATATTGAGTCACCTCAACTATGAACACAGTATGTATCTTCATGTGTTTAGGTCTTCTTCAATATACTTGAGTGATGTTATATAGTTTTCAGTGTATAGGTCTTAGACATCTTTTGTCATATTTATTCCTAAGTATTTTATTTTCTATGTTGTTAAAAATGTTATTTTATTCAAGTTAAATTTTACTCTCATCACTAGTTAATAGAAATACTACTTTTAAGTGACCTTGTAACCTACAACTTCACTAAATTTATTTATTCTAGTAGATGTTTTGTAGATTCTGTAGGATTTTCTATACAAATGATGATGTCTCTCTGAATAATACATAGTAGTCTTCTTTCTTTTGTCCTGATCATTCTGGCTGAGTTTATCAATCTTATTGATCTCAGAAAAAAGCTTTTGTTCCCTTATTCTTTTTTCTATTGATTTTATGGTTTCTAATGCATTGATTTCTGTTCACATTTTTAATTACTTCCTTTCTTCTTACTTTGAGTTTAATTTGCTCTTCTAGTTTACTAAAGTGGAAGCTGAGGTCAATAATTTGAGAACTTTCTTCATTTCCAATGTAGGTATCTAGTGCTATAAATTTTCTTCCAAGCCTTGCTTTGGCTTTTCCACACACATTTTGATATTTTGGAATTTTATTTCCATTCAGTTCAAAATGCTTTCTAATTTACCTTTTGATTTCTTTTTGACCCATGAATTATTTAGAAATGCATTATTTAGTTACTAAATATTTGGGGATTTTCTAGGTATTTTATGCTATTGATTACTAGTTACATTGTGGTTAGAGAACATTGTACAATTTGAATTATTTTAAATTTATTGAGATTTATGTTATGGCACAGAAACATAGTCAATCTTGGTTAAGTTCTGAGTGAACTTGAAAAAATGTGTATTCTGTTGTTTTGCACAGTGTTCTCTAAATACAGTTTAGGTCAGGTTGGTTAACAGTGTTATCAAAGTCATCTGTATCCTAACTGATTTTCTACTAATTTGTTCTGTTAACTATTGAGAGAAGAGTATTAAAAATTCTCCCACTATAATTATAGATTTGTCGACTTTTCCTTTAAGTCCTGTCAGTTTTTGCTTCATGCACTTTTTGAAATTCTATTATTGGCTTTATAAACATTTATAATTGTTATGTCCTCCTATTGACTTTACCCTTTATCATTTTGAAATGACCTGCCTGATCCCTGGTAATAGTCTTTGTTATGAAACCTACTTTGTTTGATTATATAGCCATCTTCCTTTTGATCAGTGTTAGCATGTGCTGTGGTCTGAATGTTTATGTCCCTCCTAAATTCCTGTGTTGAAATTCTGACTCCCATGGCGATGGTATTAAGACACGGACCTTTGGGTGGTTAGGACATGTGACCTTTGGGCAGAACCCTCATGATTGGGATTCGTGACCTTATAAAAGAAACCCCAG
Organism: Saccopteryx leptura; assembly: GCF_036850995.1. Lineage (NCBI taxonomy): Eukaryota > Metazoa > Chordata > Mammalia > Chiroptera > Emballonuridae > Saccopteryx > Saccopteryx leptura. The sequence continues at coordinate 8,801,006 of NC_089504.1, read as the reverse complement.
AGAACTAGCTTATTTCTTTCACCATATGAGGACACACTGTCTATAAACCAGGAATTGGGCCCTTAGCAGACACCAAATCTACCAGCATCTTTTTTATTTTATTTTTTAAAGATTTTGTTTAATGATTTTACGGAGCGAGGAATGCGGGGTGGGGGTGGGGGATGTGTGGAGCAAGAAGTATCAACTCATAGTTGCTTCACTTTAGTTGTTCATTGATTGCTTGTCCTGTGTGCCTTGACCAGGCAAGCCCGGGGTTTCGAACCGGCAACCTTGGCATTCCAGGTTGACACTTTTTCTACTGCACCACCATAGGTCAGGCTCTACAAACATCTTGATCTTGGACATCCCAGCCTCCAGAACTGTGAGAAATAAATTTCTACTGTTTATAAATCACTCCATATATGGAATTTTGGGTACAGCAATCTGAATGGACTCAGATAGCATAATACATCTTTTTCATCCTGTTACTTTCAACCTATTAGTATCTTTATATTTAAAGTAGGTTTATTGCAGGCAGCATATAGTTGACTTCTGCATTTTTATCCAATCTAACAATTTCTACCTCCTAATTGGGGTACTTAAACTATTTATATTTAATGTGATTATGGATCTAGTTGGATTTAAATCTATTCTTGTTTCTCTTTTCCTCTTCTGACTTCTTTTAAAGTGATTGAGCATATTTCATGATTTTATTTTATCTCTTTTATTGGCTGACTAGCTATATTTCTTTTAGTGGTTTGTTTAGGGCTTATGGTATACATCTGTAACATATCACAGGCTATTTTCAAATGATAATAGACCACTTCATGTATAAGGACTTTATAACAGTTTATTTCTGTCTGCCTCTTTCCTATTCTTTACAGTATTGTTATCATACATTTTACTTCTACATATATGATAATCTCCACAAGACGTTGTTTATTGCATTTGCGATAAATAATTATCTATTAAAGTCAATTATCTTTTAAACAAATTTTTTAAAGTACATATAATAGTAAATTACACAAATCTTAAGGGTACAACTCAATGCATTTTTACAAAATAAACCAACTATGTAACTCCCCCTGGATCAAGATACAGAACTTACCAATACTGCAGAAGATAACCTTGTATCCCCTCCAAGTCATTAACTACCCATAAGCATAATCACTATTCTAACTTCTATCACTATCAGTAGTTTTATCTATTTTTGAACTTTATATAAATGGAATCATATAACATATACGTTTTGTCTTATCTTTCAATTTTTTAGTTTTTATTAAATTTACTGGGGTGACATTGGTTATTAATTGTCTATTTTCACAACATTATATGCCAGCATTTATCATGTTTCTGTGTATAGCAGTAGTTCTGTTACCATTTTGGTGTAGTATTCCACTCATCGAATGAGTAAGCCATATTTTATTTTTATTTTTCAATGCTGATGGATATTTTGGTTGTTACCAGTTTAACTTATTATGAATAATGCTGCAGACATTCTTGAACATTTTGTTGGACATAAACAGTCATTTCTCTTGCATATAATATCCAGGAGTGAAATTGCTTGGTCATAAGGAATGTGTATATTTAGCATAACAGATACTGCTAAGCTGTTTAAAAGTGGTTGTACCAATTTACATTCCTATCCGCAGTGTGGGACAGTTTCAGTTGTTCCTCATCTTTGTCAACACTTGGTATTATCAGAAGACGAAACAACAGTGAACATAGAGCTCCCATCAGTGCGTTTCTCTTCTTTCTGGGGTCTTGAGCCCTCAGATCCTGGCTGCCCTTGTTGCTCTTATATCATCAAAGAGCTAGGTTTTTGTTGTTACTTTATCCAATTTTTATAGTTAATTTGATCCTAGTTACTTTGTCATAGATAGAATCAGAAGTCTCTTTATTTTGAATATTATCTTCTATGGAAAAAGTTATTTTTCTCAAATTATATTAAAGTATCATTCAACTCTGAAAGTGTCAAGTATGTCACAAGATACCAGCACATGCATCTGGGTAGTGGCAGTTTCACTGTCATTGTATTATGTTGTCTGATATTTTCCCTTTGAAAAGAATTTATGAAAGTGTACCATACCTTTATCCTTTTGTGCATCTGTTTGTGTTTACACTGATTCTAACAAGTCAGAAAATGTCAAATGAAAAGAGTGCAATGAAGTTTACATAATCTTTGGTCTTACTTTTGTTTTTGTGCTTCTTAAAATCACCACATGTTTCATGTGCACCTTCTTTTTTTAAATTAAATTTATTGGGATGACATTGGTTAATAAAATTATATGGGTTTTATGGTCCAGTGATAGGAATCTTGTCGGGGATCACATGACACCTGAGATGGGGAAGGGCCCCCACCTCCCGAAAATTCATAGGGTAGAAGAGAACTTAGTGAGGAGATGAAGGCTTCATGTGGAAAGGCTAAAAATTTTTTGAAATTTTGACTTACCCCAACACAAAACACTTGTTTTGAAATCCCCTTCATAATTGCTTAGTGCATTGCCATGCAGAAGAAGTCACTCTGACAGGAGAGAACTTGGTGAAGCCACATAACTTGGACCTGACGGGGCTGAGCTGTGGCTTGGAGCAGAGGAAGGAGATGAAAGCAGTTCCCGTGTCAAATGATGTCATTTCTTGAGTAGCTGAGTCGTATTCTGGTATTGTGAAGTAGGTCAAGGGGAGGAGACCCGGCAGCTCTGCTGTTTCTCTTGAAAGTCATTGCACACACTGCTCCTGATTGTCTCTGTGCACCCAGCTCCTGTTGGTGTCTGTTACTTGCAGGGTGACAATATTCAAGAATTCTTATATTGCAAATCCCTTTGGGAAACAATTAAGTTTTCAAAATTGCAAACAGTTCCTTTGCTAAGTAATTTTGACTGAAAGGAATATCAAAGCTATCTGTGTACAGATGAAACTATTGGAGGGCCTGCCTGGCCCTTGGTTGGGACTTCCTGTACCACGTGCACTGCTGTCAGAGACTGCAGCGATCCCCAAAGCCTGCAGTTTCTTTGGTGGGGGCCCTGGGTGGCTGCCTCCTCCGGAGGTTTCGCTGAGAAGCAGAGCAGATATAGAGATGCTTGGGCTCCCCGGGGCCACTGGCTCTCTGAAGGACAAGTCTTCAAGTACTTGCCTCAACTTCAGACTGAAGTCTTACTTTTTTTTTTTAAAGTAAAGCAAAACACACAAAACAGAGGAAGAGGAATTCATCCATGACTTGGCTGACTTACTAGATATTTTTGGCCATGTGAATGAGGTAAATCTTTCAATCACCATTGTAGATGGTTCCGAAAATGGGCAGTTTTGGCCATGCTGCCCCCTAGGATGAGACTGAGTTGGACAAGGCTGTCACCTTTGTACTGCTGAAAGAAATGACTGCAGTCTTCCCGAGTTTCAGCACCAGGAGTTGGGAGATACCGAGAAAGAAGCACTGCCCTTTAGAAGGCTGCTTCTGCTCAGCAAACGTGCAGAGGGAGTATGGGGTCACAGTCCTTCCTTGGGGACAACCCAGCAGTGATGGAGACCTTGACATTGCTTAGAGAAAACTCCTGGAGTGTGCTGCCGGTCCTTGACGTCTGGCACTCACGGGCTCCCATGAGCGGGCGTCAGGAGCAATGAGCCAGAGGGTCACTGCCTTCCGGTGGGAATCGGGGCTTTTAACCTCTGTCAGTAAACAGAAGAGTCAAGCTGATTGAATGTCAAGGCATTAAATGTCCAGGAGCAGCATGTGTATTGGATGAATGTCAAGGAGTGTTTCACAATTCCAACTTTATTCAATAATCATTACTTTATTGATGCCTTTTTTTTTTTTTGTATTTTTCTGAAGTTGGAAACGGGGAGGCAGTCAGACAGACTCCCGCATGCGCCTGACCAGGATCCACCTGGCATGCCCACCAGGGGGCGATGCTCTGCCCATCTGGGGCATTGCTCTGTTGCAACCAGAGCCATTCTAGTGCCTGAGGCAGAGGCCATAGAGCCATCCTCAGTGCCCAGGCCAACTTTGCTCCAATGGAGCCTTGGCTGTGGGAGGGGAAGAGAGAGACAGAGAGGAAGGAGAAGGGGAGGGGTGGAGAAGCAGATGGGTGCTTCTCCTGTGTGCCCTGGCCAGGAATCGAACCCGGGACTCCTGCACGCCAGACTGACACTCTACCACTGAGCCAACCAGCCAGGGCTATTGAATGCTTTTGTGTCAGTCACTAGTCTAAAAATTTTACAGTTGAACCATTGAATATTCATAACAAACATATAAGGCAGGCATTTTTATTGTCCTCATTTTCAGGACTGAGGCCAGAGAGGTTAATCGATCTGCCCAGAGATGGTCAGTGGCAGATTCAGATTCAGACTCAGATGGTCTGGCTCAAGGGCCCACATGGCAGCTCTTGGTCACTGCCTTTTGTGAGACTGCAGCAGGGTCCTCCCTGTACTTCACGCTTGCTTTCATAGGCATAGTTTGGGCTTCTTTTGATTCTTTTTAGGAAGTTGGTATTTTATTTTGCTTGAAAAAAACAGATATCTCTAAAAAGATTTTCATCATTCAGATTTAATGTTAAGATAAATTGTGTACAAAATTGTACATAAATTTTTAACACACATTTTACTGGGAAGGGAGCCCATAGCTTCCGTCAGATTTCAAAGAACTCTGAATCTCAAGGGCTGGGACCATCTAGTATATCATCTCTCAGATGCTTGGCGTGGTACTGGGCACATAGTATTTGTTCAGTAAATTTTCATTGACTCACTGGATAAAAAGTTACTGTGCTTAAAGAATTGATCTTCCACTATCTGGAAAACTCACTTTAAAATCACTTTAATTCCTGCTAATTGTTACAGGATACCACTCATTCAGTCACTAATTAGTAATTCAGCATCAGCTATAGCCAGGTACATAGGTGCTGGTTATACAAAGGCGAACAAATGAGATTTCAAGTACTATCTTATCGTCTAGGGAGTGAAGACAGTTCAACAAGCACTGCAATAAGGAACGGGGTGTGGGGGTTACACATGCCCGTAGGAGCATCCCTGTGGGGTGGGTAGTGCTGGGGGTTCGGGACAGCTTATCTGGTGTATAAGCCAAGGCCTAAGGAATGAGGTAGAACTGGTCAGGTGAAGGGGACGAGAAGGAGTATTTCTAGCAGAGGGAGTAGGAGAGACCTTAGGAGAGAGTGCAAGACAGATAGGACAAAGGAGAAAACAAAACGTTCCACATGGCTGGGTCACGCACAGAGAGGCCAGGCAGCTGGGTAGCTGGTGGTGGAAGAGAGCAGGGGATGTGGGCTGGGGTTCTTTGCGAATGTGGTTTTGTGTATGATGAATTTGAGGTGCCTGTGAGACACCCACATGAGGTTCCCAGTGCCAGAAACATGACTGCAAATAGAATTCTTCTTCCCCGGATGCTGTGGACATTCCTGCATGCCCTGCAGCAGAACTGCAGCTTGTTGGAGCTGCTGGTCCTGCCCTGACTATAGGAGGACACTGGGTCTCAGAAGGGACCTTGGGCGCCGACTTGCCGCTGGAGACTTATATTAGTGGCCAAAGAGTTGGTATACTAGTGGGACTTTGGCGGGAGGAACACCTGAAGGGGCAGCCTTGAGACAGGTGGCGTCAGTGATAACCAGAATAGCCACTACGAGGTGACAGTGAGAGGAGAGGAGCATCTTGGGTAGGATCCTGGTTGCCTAGAACCCTCCAAAAAGTAAGCGGAAGAGTTAGGGTTTAAATACCTTATCTTTGGGGAGATTGTGTGGCATGTTGGTTAATAGCATGAGTTCAGAGAGCTGACTTGGAGATCCTGCTCCATCACAAACTAGCTGTTCCTTCACATCTCAAAAGCTTTGGTATTGCATCTGTGAAATAGAGATGACAGTAGGATTGACATCATAGGGTGATTGGAGGGTTCCTGCGACTATGCGTTTAAATCCGCACTTACTTCTCGGGCCGAAACAGTGGAGGTGGTTGCTGCTGCAGTTCCTTTGCTTTCTCTCCCTCCTTCCCTCAGTTGTCGCTGTTCTCATCACCCAGATGTCTCTCTGAGGTGGGTGTAAACTAGGCTTGAATTTTGAATCCCAGCCCTCTGGGTTCAGGAAGGCCAGGGCTTTCTCTCCAGACCCTCTACCACATAACCATTGCTACACTGTACCATGTGATATGGCGACACCTTGGCAAGTTCCTCTTGAAGGTCTGTTATACAGAGTGCAAGGAAGCCACAGAGACTTCATGGGAAGGGAACCTTGGGAGCCACGTTAATCGCTCTAACAGGCACAGTAGGCCTCTCTATTTCTACTATACCCATCAGTCATTCCGTCAGTGTGGGCTCCTTAGCTGATGCCAGCCTCGTCTAGCTTTGCCAGCTCTCTGTTCCCCTCTCAGGACCATCCATCTCCCTTCACTCACTGTGCAGGACAGTTCCCCTCCCCCGGTGCCCACAGCCTGACATGCCTCTCAAATCCACAAAGGTACCACAGGACAGAACAGAGCATCCTCCACCTGAAAGGACCACCTTCACTGAGGACTGGTTGTGAATAGCCCCTCTGGTGGTAGTGGTGGGGGGAGAGGTTCAATTTTATTATTTTTATTAATGGCCCCAAATGTTTCATGGCGCTAGGTTCTAGGGAAAGAAGAGTTGGCAGGTGAAATCTATGAATGGGTTGGGTTGAAAGCATGGATTTCAGTGTGTGGCCAAAATCTGCATAGGTTAAAACCTTGGCCTTGCTGCTTGCTACCCTGTGGCCTCTTGCAAGTGAGTGCATTTCTCTGAGTCTCTGAGTCTCTGTGCCTCAGAGCCCAAGCTGGCTTTCCCTTTTTGAAAGCGGTAGGCCCGGAGCGGATGTCTCGCAGTGTGCCTGTGAGATGGTGTACTGTCTTAGCCCCCACAGGCCCTCCCTGCTTCCTTGGAGGGTTAGCCCCTGGCCTTGAGTTCATTTATGTGAAATTGCTGACCCCTCCGAGGGAAGCAAGGAGACAGAGTTGTGCATTGGGAATGTTAACAGATTCTAGAATCTCTCAGAGTTGGTAGCAGTGTACCTGGTCTATGGTTACTGGCTCCCGACTCTTCCAAGGAAGCCCCTGCATTCCTGTTTAATTGGTTTCTCCAAGAGAGGGGCTTTCCAAGCTTGGCCTCCACCAGGCCTTCCCTTCCCTCCTCATCCTTTCCTTCACTGGTCACCCCAGGCTGACGTACTCTGAGAACAGAACACTGGGAAAGCAGAGGAATCGCAATGTTTTCAGTTTCCAGTAAGAGAAACAGCTCAAGCTAGCTTGGCAAAGGGAGAATTTGCCAACCAAAAGGGAAATTTGCTATAAGTCTCAAGGAGTGTCTCCTGGAATCTAGAAGTGGAGAGAGGCTAGGATCCGGGCTGGGCAGTCTGCCCAGAAACCAGTCTTTCACCCCTCTCCTTTGACCTTCCTCCTTCTCCCCAGGTTCTACTCCGCTTCCTCTGACTCCCTGGGTGGCAAGGTGGCCACAAGATGGCTGCCCTGGCCCTGGAGCCCCAAAGTCTGGCTCTTTTCTCTCTCCCTGGTCTGCATTCCACATTTGCACACAGGGGATCATTAATGGCCCAGTGGGAGTCAGGTTCATGTTGTTCAAGGTGACCTCCCCTGTGATGCGCTCAGGGCAAAGTGTCGTTTCCAGAGAGGTGAGACACGGCCAGAAGCTGGGCAGACACTCCCAAAGTGCAGGTGATAGGGAGCCTGTATCCTTGAGGGCCCCCTTGTCCTGATATGCCACTTGCCTCTTGGAGACCTCGGGCTCTGAGACCCCGTCTGCTCCAGTTAGTGCCTTTCTTGTGCACAGTGTGCAGGCCTCTGAGCAGAGCCCGTGGAGGGGCTGAGGGGCCCGGAAGGGCTTGGCCGAGTGCGGGATGCTGCCTGGAAATCTGTGCCCTCGACTGTCCATGTGGAGACAGTCTTTATGTGCACGTTGCTTAGGTCAGATGGACAGTGGACAGTGAGCTGTACATACTTACTTAGGGTTAAGAAAGATCCCCCTTATGCAGGAGCTCATTCTGTGTTTTAGTAACTCTTCATAGTCCGACTGTGTGACTTTGTGAGGGATGAAAGGCGGCCTCTGGGGGCCCCAAACGGCCAGGGGCTGGCTGGTTCTTGCAGATCTCTGGGGTGGGAGGTGTCTCAGAGCCACCAAGTTTTCCTCCCCTGGCCACAAGGCCGTGAGGAGATCTGCCTGGTGGCTGGAGATGTGTGGAGAAGCACCCTTCCCTTCCTCTGGACACTTAGAATTCAGTTGGATATATGAGACAAGTAATTAACTGGAAAAAAATCTAACTGCACTTAGAATCCTTTATTTATATCTGGTTTATATTTAAAAAGCCATTTTGACTAAGTTTGTACCTGTATACAAGTGAGACAGTTAGGTTGACTCTTCCACCCCAAAATGTTTAAAAAATAAATACTGTTTAATAGGTTTTTTCATGCCAAGATTTAGTCTGAATGTCAGAGCATAAAAATGGGTTTGTATGTAATGGGAAGATTAACAGGCAGCCCCCCCCCCCACCCACAGAGTGGTCCTGGCAGCCCCTTCCTGCCTATAAATACTTTGGTTGCCTCATTGGCATGTCAGCATGGGGAGAAGAAGCTAGATGGTTTTATGATCCACAAATGCAAGCACCAGACGTGCTCCGAAATTCATTAGTGTTTGCTTGTCATTACAAATAGCCCGTGTTGTTTGCCTTCAGACTAGACTGCTGGACAGGCAAGGGCCCAGCCAGGGTGTGGAGGGCTCTGAAGCCCTGACTCTTTTGGGAACTGAGTTTAAATGAGTGTGGGTCTTGAAAGTTTGAGTCTCTAGATGTAGATCAGCTTTTCCTTCAGTGGGAAACACGAGGTCCTCAGATAAACCTCCTCATGAAAAGGGTTGTGATCCCCCCACCTCTGCATTGTGGATAAACTGTTTGGAGAAGGCAAGTCTCTCAAAGTGTTGTGCCCAGACACCTCCCTGTGCGGTGGGATCCCACTTTGCAGGGCACAGCCCCGCTCCTTAGCCAGCCTCCCCTCCTCTTGGTCCTGGAGCACCCAGGGCTCAGACTGTGGCCAACCCTGCCTGCATTTCCCCATTGGGCCATTTCAGACTCCAGGTGATTCTGCGAGGTGACTGTGGGTGGTGCTCAGCCACTGCCCTCTGATGTGGGGTAGTCAGAGGAGGGCTGAGCAGTCTCAGCTGGGTGTGTGCTGAAGTCAAAGTTTCGGCAGCCCTTGAAGTCCGAGTGGCATCTGGAGGAAAGTTGATGTGCAAGGGGGCCAGATGTCTGAGGTCTCGGAGTGGATTTATAGATTTGATGTTATTAAAGGAAATATTCTTCCAAATGCTCTTCATATGGCTTGCTTAGGCATTCCCGGGCCTGCTTGGGATGGTGGCTTTAAACTTATTACTCAGTTGTCTTGCATATATTGACTGTGTTTGAGGCTCCCTGCCTGGTGCTTCAGGAGCTCAAGGATGAATGAGAAATCCCTGGTCTATTGGGAAAGGTAAGAAATTTATATAAATAGTTACAAGGGCCACACTGAAGGAGGCAGATTAAGTGTTGTGTAGGGTGTGAAGCCAATACTTCTAGCCAGGGTCAACGGGCAAAGCATCCTGGGCAGCGGGGGGGGGGGGGGGGGGGGGGGGGGTAGTCCTGTTTGCTTGTGGCCTGGAACAAGTGGTATGATTTGGACACAAGAAAGGTCATTCCAGGTAGAGGGAACAGCTTGAATACAGGTAAGGCAGTTGGGAAGAAAGTGGCCTTGTACACAGGCCAGCGAGTCGATTAGTTTGACTGGAGCAAAGGAGATGTGAAGGGTATTATGGAAAATTAGACTAGAGACTAGAGTGGTCCCATTGTGGAGGCCTAGAATGTCCTGCTCACAACTCCTGGGCCTTGGTACTATGGGCACTGGCAGAGCTGTGCTTCCTTCAAGAAGCTGAAGAAGCAGCAGCCGAATCCTGCAGGCCCCACAGCCGCAGCACACCCCAAGCCAAACCTCTGATTCTTTTCCCAGAACCCTGTTGTGGTCTCTCACCCCTGGAGTGGCATGTCTGCCCACCCAGTCAGGCTGGAAACGTGGTCTGTCATCAGCAGCTTCTCTCTCTCCTGCATTCTCTACTCCTACGCAGTCCCTGAAGCCTGTCTCCCCTTCCACTTCTCTGTGTCCCCCAGCGCCACCTCCCAGCTCAGGCATCTACAGCCACTTCTGCCTTATCCTACTCTGTCACCCACCATGCAGTTTCCAAATCTCTGTCTGTATCACCAAGCTTCTTTGGAATTTCCACTGGCTTCCCCAGTGCCCGGAGGATCAGTTCCAAGTCGTTAGAATGGATGTGCAGGCCTCGTGAGGCCGGCATGTCCCTTCCTGCCCAGCCCCTCTCCTGGCCCTCCACACTCACTCCTCTGCTTCCTCGCAGGTCCGTGGGCCTGCCTTCAGGCAGGCCTGTGCCCTAGCTGTTCTCTGCTTGGCATGCTTGCCCTCTGTGCCACTCCTCTCTGTGCTATTTGGCTCACCACTAGCCCCCTGCTCCTTACCTAAGCCAGTCCCCTGTTACACTCTGTTCTTGCACTCAGAACTTGTTCGGAGGCATCTAGGAACATGCTCATAATGAACATGTGTCTTCTCCGCTGGGAGGCAAATGCCCTGTTCGCTGCTCTATCCCCCACGCCCTGCACAGTGCCTGGCACTCTGCAGAGGCGGCCTGGGTACTGCTGATTAGATGGGGCTGGAGACAGGGTTGAGGAGCTGGCTGGGCCTGAGGTTGGGCTTGAGGCCATGGTCTCACTCCCTGTCTTATAAAAGGTGGTTTTACACCATCAAAGGCTAGTGGCTCCAGTGTCTGAAGGATTTCCTCACACTTTTAATTTAAATAAGTATCCCTATATAGATCAAACATTTGGAAAGTTGGTTTTTCCTTTTAGCCTTTCAGGAGAGGAAACAGCTTCTCAGAAAGAGCCGTTCCTCCAGGTCTGCTGTGCACCGGCTGTCTGTGGTCACCTTCAGGCAGTTTGAATGTCAAAACAGCCAGCCCTCCTGTACTATGTCCTGCTGTGCAGCCAGGCTGGAATTTGTCAAAAGTCTGCCATGTTTCCCCAGAAATCTTGCTCTTTCCAGGGGCTTCAGCTGCTTGTGATTGAAAACCAAGTTCCTGGGGGTAGGGGGGAGACTCTTTCAGGGTGTTACATTGAGTGGACCTATTAATTTGATGAATAAAGACTTCCCCTATGGCTCCTTCCTGCAGCTCTGCTTTGCTCCATACTGCAGTCAGGCCTGCCTGCTTGGTGGGTCCGGGGATGTCCTCAGGGTGGGAACAGCCTTGAGACTTTGGGCAACCTCCAGGCTCAGTTTCTACAAGCACTACCTCCACCCCCATCACGCCTTTAGCCTTTTCTGAGTGAAGTCTCCACATCCTGGCCCTTGTCTGCTCACCACACTTAGTACCCCAGTCGCCCTCTGGGACCTTTTGTATTAAAAGCTCAGGCTCTGGTATCTGCTACTTACTACTTAGATCAGGGGTCAGGAACCTATAGCTCATGAGCCAGATGTGGCTCTTTTGATGGCTGCATCTGGCTTGGAGACAAAGCTTTAATAAAAATAATAATAATAATGTTAAAAATATAAAACATTCTCATGTATTACAATCCATTCATTTCCTACCGCTCATGTTCATGGTTGCGGGTGGCTGGAGCCAATCACAGCTGTCCTCCGGGACAACACCAAATTTTTATTGGATAATGCATAACGTACACGAGTCGTTGTATGGCTCTCAAGGAATTACATTTTTAATATATGTGGCGTTCATGGCTCTCTCAGACAAAAAGTTTCCTGACCCCTGACCTAGATGAACTTGCATAAATTCTCTCATCTGTAAAGTGGAATAGTGAAATCTATCTACTTCATGGTCTGGCTTTGCGACTTAGGTAAAATAAAGCAGATATGAGCACATTATGCAGTACCTGGAGTGTAGGGAACATGCACTAACTCGTAGTTTTGATCCTTCCCTGTCTTTCTGTTCATTTTGTAACCCCTGTAGTGCCATCTACTGTGTAGCTACTCAGTCAATATTATTCAAAATGTTGGTGGGAAATTGTGGTAATATGTTTGACCAGGCTGAGAGCACCATGGTTAAAGCTGGGTTGTGAGTCATGGAGACCTGGATTTGAATCCCAGTTTTATCACTTATTTCCTGTGTGATCTTGGGTTAATTATCCTCTCTGAATCATAATTTTACTTATGTGTGAATTGGGGGGCAATAATAGACTTTCCTGATACACGCTATTCTTAAAAGATTAAGTGGCATAAAGTAAGAAAAGTACTATGCCTAGTGCCTGGCATAGTAAGTGTGCTATTTGCTGCTGCTGCTGCTATTATTTTTTATTATTATTATTATTATTATTATAGCCTGGATGCAGGACTGAGCTCATCTGGAAGGACCCTGCTCACCTCTCAAAGTGAGAAGGAGCATGGGGCAGGTGGTTAGTTATCTCAGTGTGTTCCTATTGTGTGCTCTTCTTGTCTGGGGAGATTTGGGGCCACATAGTTTGGGTCTCAGCCTCTCTAGATGGGTCCCAGGTGACTAATGCTGAGTCTGGTGTCTGACCAGCCTTTTGTGTTTGCTCCTGTCTTGCCTTTTGTTGGGAACATTGATTGTCACATGTGCTACTCATTCGTTTCTCTCTCCCATGTTCCTCTCCTGCCCTGGACAGCTTGCTGTCCACAGCAGGGCGTCACATCCCTTCTCACCTGCCCCACTCCATCTGGAAGCATCTCTACCGCATCTCCGCCTCAGAAGATAGTCTGGGCCCACCTGGAAATCAATCCTGCTGTTGAACACTTTGCTCTTCTCTCTTTTTCTTTCCCTCCCTCCCTCCCTCCCCTCCCTTCTCCCTTTCCCCTTTCTTCTGCTCCCTCCCCTTCTCTCTCACTGGAGCTTGGGTTTTCAGTGGCCAACGGTCATTGTGTTTTTGTGTTTATCACACCCTGTCTGCCTCTTGCCTCACCAGATGTCCTATCTACTCCATCCCTGTGGAACAGCACAGCACCCTGAAGCCTCCTGCTCCTTCTTGCCTATGTCTCTCAGACTCAACCTTTCCATACCCCTCAAAACACTTGGAGAAGACCACTGTAATCACAGTTGCCAGGGATTTACTTAATAGTATTTTTTTAACTTTTATTTTTTTAAGAGAGGCAGGGAGAAAGAGATAGAGACAGAAACACCAAGCTGTTCCTTTATGTGCCCTGACTGGGGATAGAACCCACAACCTCTGTGCTTTGGGACAGTGCTCCAACCAACCGAGCTATCTGGCCAGGGCTTGTTGTTGTTGTTGTTGTTTTTAAATTGATTGATTTTTAGAAAGAGAAGAAGGGAGAGAGAGGGGAGGGGGAAGGGAAGCATTCATTTGTTGTTCCATTCAATTGTGCATTCATTGGTTGCTTCCTATGTGTGCCCTGACCGGATCAAACCCAAAATCTTGTCGTTTGGGGACGATGCTTTAACCAACTGAGCTAATAGGCCAGGGCTTAATAGCATTTTTATATAAAGCCAGACATGTGACTTCTCTTCCACTCAAAGAATGGGAGAACTGAAGTGATCTTAAAGACCATCCAGGGCCACTGTATTTTACAGACAGGAAACTGAGCTCTCAAAATGGGAAGGACTGATCCAAAGTTTCAAAAGGGTGGTTAGGGCACAGATGAGTTAGAACCCAAGACTTATGACCTAGGATGCCACACAGAGCCATGACATTGCCCATGGGGTTGCATGTATCTTCCTTGAGCTTTTAAAAATCTTTTCATTCCATCTGTACCCCGAGTCCCTCTAGCACAGGCGTTCCCAAATTATGGGCCAGGGGGGGGGGCGCATGCGGCCCCCTGAGGCCATTTATCTGGCCCCCACCACACTTCTGAAAGAGGCACCTCTTTCATTGGTGGTCAGTGAGAGGAGCACTGTATGTGGCGGCCCTCCAACGGTCTGAGGGACAGTGAACTGGCCCCCTGTGTAAAAAGTTTGGGGACCCCTGCAGCAGCTGTGACTGGATCTACCTCCCCCATCAGTGACCAGCTCTATTACCCTTGGAGGGGGTGAGGAAGTGGAGGAAGGCACAGACCTTAAGTAGTAAAGAGCTGAGGTCAGTCCCATGGGGGCTCCTCACCTGTTCAGTCTTCTTGCATGTCTTGGGCTGACTGTCCTCCTTGGTTCTGAACGGTCTGCCACCTCATCCTGGCCCTGCTGATGGGGCTTCTTGACTGGTCTTCAGTTCTGCCTGACCCCTCCTTTTCAATAAGTAGGTCTTATATTTTATAAAGTCATGTCTTGTACATTGATTAGAGCTGTGTTTTCCAATATGGTGACTGCATGTGGCAATGGGCATTTAAAATGTGGCTATTCAAAATAGAGGCATTCTTTTCTTTTTAAAAAATTTTTCTTAAGTGAGAAGTGGGGAGGCAGATAGACAGACTCCCGCATGCACCCTGACCAGAATCCACCTGGCAAGCCCCCAACCGGGCGATTCTCTGTCCATCTGGGGTGGTTGAAACGTTATTTAAGTGTAAAAAACAGACCAGATTTCAATGACTTGTATAAAATGAATGTAAACTATTTCATCAATAACTTATTACATTTTATATGGATTACAGGTTGAAAACATAGTATTTTGGGCATATTGAGTTAAATTTTTTAATTAATTTTATTTTTTTCCCCATTTTTTCAGTCTGGCTTTTAGAAAATTTAAAGTAAGTGTCCTGCATCAATTTCTAGGTTGTCATTTCTAGGCCAACTCTGGATTATAATAGCTTCTAGGTCTTTCTCAACCAGGGATCCGGGAGAGAATGAAACCTAGTGGCCGAAGGTCCGTTGTGTGTAACAAATGTGTCATTCTCAGAAGAATTAAGAAAGTCACCTCATTTTCTGTGTTCAGTGGCTCAGATAAGGAACCGAGTTGAGAAAGGGACCTGTTGTCCCTAATTTTAATTCAGTTTCCTGTGGTGTTTCTCTTTGTTGTGTAATGACGGCTGTTGGTTTGAGATAGATGTTATAAACTTCTAAGTTCTCTTTTTCTTTTAAAAATCTAACTGAATATTGCATTTTGCTAATTACCTTTAAGTATCTGAGAGGATCGTATGGCTTTCTCTTCTTTGATTTATTGATGTGCTATTGTTAAAATTTTCATAACATTAGCTTATTCCTATATTTCTTTGACAGACCTGCTAGGTCATGCGGGATGGGTGTGTGTGTGTGTGTGTGTGTGTGTGTGTGTGTGTGTGTGTGTAGGACGTTTATTGGAGAGGGATCAGTAGCTGTGAATGAGCACAGCAATTGCATAGAGTTGAACAAAGAGCTAACCCTTGACGCAGTTGTACTAAAGGACTCATCCATGTAGGATGATTCTTTCCCCCTTGATCTATATTTGTTAGGTGTGAATGGTTGGGACTTCTTTTCATCATTTTTTGTGCTCTGGAATAAATTATTTAGTATAAGAATTAGGTGTTCTTTATAAGTCTGAGAGGACTCACAGGTAAAATCATAGGGTCCTGGAACCTTTGAGTTAATGTTTCCAGTTTCCGATGTGGTGTTTAGCGTACTCACCAGACGAAGGAAAGTTTATTTAACCAAAAAGTAGAAAGTGGTATGAAGGTGAAGTTGGTTTCCTGCATCTTTCTATGGTGCAGGTACTTCCAGAAATTGCATTTTGTGTACCCAGCAGTATTCAGGATGACCCTGCAGTATGTGAAGATCAAGATTAAGGATTGAATTGTGCTGTAAAATGTGATTACCAAATTTCAGTTACAGTGGAAACAGTGAGCTGCAGATTAGAGATTGCAGAAAATCAAAGTGGAATTAAAAAGCTGAAATTTTCTCCTGGAAGTCAGAGGAAAACAAAAGAGACAAATAGGATGAATTGCACTAGACTTTGTGTGTGTATCACAGGGATTCTACAAAAGGAGGCATGGGCCCATGTGAGAAGGTGTTAGTAACCTAGTAAAGACAAAAGCAGATTAGAAAACCATAGCTACAGTATGAACTTAAGTTTTGAGAGAGTTAAGTATGTGTGCACATTGTGCATGCCCTTGCACCTGGTAGTGGGGAGTGGCCACTGCCCTGGAGACAGAAGTGCTCTGGGGCTAAGGCCCAGGCCTCCCTCCGTGTGCACCCTGGCTTTCATACTGACCGCGTCTGAGGATTTGAGCAAACTGTGTAACTTTTTCAACTAAGCGTTTGTTTCTTCATCTGTAATACGGGGCAGCAATTGTACCTATCAGATGGGGTTGTAAAAATTGAGTGAGCAATGGATAAATGTATGCAGAACTCTTGACCTTGTGCCTGGCACTTAGTAAGTACTCAGTCAATGTTAGCTCTTGTTATTATTGCCATTGTTATTGACCAAATGTAAATTCTGGTTTTCTCTGGGTATTAGGTCAATGGTGATTTAAATTTTCTCCTATGGGTTTTCTGTAGTATCCAAGTTTTCTGTGATGAACATGTACTAGGTCCCTAATTTAAAAAACAAAACAGTGTGTTTTTTTAAGAGAACATTTGAATGATGTTATTTGGAAAAAACATTTCCCAATAATATGGAGAAAGGGAATTGAGCCTTGTCCCCAGTGTACGAGTGGAATAGGAAGCAGTGGCCCTGTGGAGCTTGTATCAGGCTTGGGAATCGGGGTGGGGGCCGGCCCATGGCTGCTCGCTGTGCTGTTCCTGGGCCCTGTTTCCATCACATGATGGGATATGCTCGCGGGGGTGCGCTTGGCTGCTGCCCTGCACTGACAGCTGGTTCTAATTGTGTCGAGCTGCACAGTACTAGGGCTGCAAAGGGAATGTTTTGGGAAATTTGCATCATCTTCATGATCCCAAATCAACATGTTTTCTGAGCAGACAAGTAGTTTGGGGACTTGATGAAACAGGAGTGGCTGTGACCAGGGTACTTTCCTATAGAAAGTATGACAGAAAGCTGAGAAAGATTTTCATTCACGATCTCTCCTACATCACACACCCTTACTCCACAGAAGGTGTCATTTGTCCCCAGGGACTCTCTCCCCTCTGTGGTTTGTCTAGGTGTTGGGGCCCTATGGAGGCCCTCATGTTCCTGTCCCCTGGGCCCTACCTCCTTCCTTTCCCCTCACACACAGCCCCTCACAGATGTTTATTTCACATTATTAAAGTGAATTGCTCTCACATGAGAAAATGATAATACCCATGTATGAGATGCTAGTCCAGACCCACTAACGGTACAGTAGAGGAGCCCTTCACGGCTCCAGGTCTGCCCAGCACCTGCTCCTCATGTTACCAGGGCAGTCTACGTCCCTTCCCATCCTTCTCCGAGGAGAGCCAGTCCCGACCTGGCCTCCCCACCGCCTTTCTTCCCAGCGCCTCGCCTCCCGCTGGCCCCCAGGCTCAGTCAGTGCTCACTGCATGGGCCAGCTGGTGTTCTCAGTTTCCCTGGGAGCCCAGCTCAGGGTCTCTGCATGGGTACTTCCTTCCGCCTGGAACTCCTCTCCTGATATTGGCAGAGCTTGCTGCCTCATCTCATTAGTGTCTCCACTCCAGGGCTAGCGTATCAGCCAGGCCTCCTGACTCATCCCCTCCAAATAGTCCATTCCTTTTTCCTGGTAATATTTTTTATAGGATTTATCATCTGACTTACTATAAATTTCTCATTTCTCTCTTCTCCTGCAGAACATAAGCTCCATGAAAGCACCAGCATGTTTGTTTGGTCCCTTATTGTATTTCCTGAAACATAATAGCTCGGGTGAAGAAATGAATGTAGGCGTGTTTATAAACTATCAATTACTGTTGTCCCTTCCTTTTTTCTTTCTCGTCCTTTATTTTTTCTTCTTACCCTTTCCCTTCCTCTTCCTGCTCCCCCTCTCCTTCCCCCTCCCCCTCCTCCTCCACTACCTCCCCCTCCTCCTCCCCTCCCCCTCTGCCTCCCCTGCCTCCTCTCCAGCCTCTCCCTCCTTCTCTCTCTCCTCCCCCTCCCCCTCCTCCCCCTCCTCCCCTCCACCTCCTCCGTCCCCTCCACCTCCTCTGTCTCCTCCTCCTCCTCCTCAAAGAAAGAGCTAAAGTCACCTGTGCCTGCTTATAGCTACTCAAAAGGCTTGAACCTGGGAAATGTCTTTTAGGACTTTTAACCTTGGGAAACAAAGCATAAAAGTGCAGGTGTCCTTTGCCGACTTGAATTGTATCTGTCAGCCCACGGGATGGACACTGAGTGGCTCAGGGCTCATCTGACTGTCCTGGAACTGCTCCAGCACAGGGCTGGCACTTGGTTGGCCCTGCCTTTACTCTTCCCATGTCTCCCTTCCTTTCTTTCCTTCTTCCATCCTTCCTCTCTTCTCTTGTCTCCTTTCCCCCTTTGCCTTTTCCTCCTTCCCTTTTCTTTTTCTTCCAGTTTTCAGTACAGCTGCTTTGGATACACTGAGGGTTTAGTAGCTCCCCGTGAGCCCTCTAGGAAGCTGTCTTACACCACCACCACCCCCCCACCCCCCACCCCGGCTGCTGCCTCCGTGCGCTTCACTTGATTAAAACCTCACATCTCTATTGGACAGGCATGTTTCCCAAAGGTCCAGCTGCTCATGGTTTTCACATGATCTCTGCCTCAAAAGGTACAGAAACATCAGTGGTCATGTAAAAACTGTTATTTATAAATGTTGACACTGACAGGTTATAAGCTGGTTGTGACTTGATAGAAATTTGTGTTTTTCTGAGTACTCAACTGTTAAGATTTAATTTTAGAAGGATTACAGTTAATAATATTGTATAATATGTCATCTATTAAAATTTGTTCAGAGTTATCTGTACATGACAATCAAATAGTACAGATGAGCTCATGAAAATAGGCTTGATCCCTTACCCAGTCCCCTCCCCAGAGTCAAACTCTGTGAACTGTTTTTCCTTCTACCGGTGACTTTTGGAACTTTATCTGCTGCACTGCGACCTCAGTTTCTAGGTTCCTCAGCTCTCTATAGTGTATCTCGACTCTCACTTCCTGAGCTTTTCTTACCCTCCGCACCTGATACCTCTGTCAGCTGTACGGTTTCGTTGTCAGGTTAGATTAACATTTGACATTCTGCAGCTACAACCAAGCCCCTCGCAGTTTCCCTTAGGCTGACTCTAAAAGTCAGAAACCAACACACAGCGTTGATTACCGTTACGGCTGTGTAAATATTGCTCAGTGCCACGCTAAGCAGTGTGCCAGGACTGCATTTCCTGGGCCACTCACAGGGACTGTGCCTCTGTCAGGGACCCACAGGTCCTCTGTCCTTTCAACCATCACCTGCCTAATATTGGAATGTATATCCATATATAATATTCAAGGGGTACAACTATTAAAATATTTGAACATATTAAATATATACTATTTAAATACATATATAACATTTTAATTTATACAAATGGGAATTTTTGTTATTCTTAGAGATTATAATTGCTGTTTTTCTATCATTTGCCTTCATTAAGTTGTCGAATCTTTTCAAGCTTTCTATAATATTTTTATCACTATGACATTTTTATTTTTTATTTTTTTAATTAAAAAAAATTTTTTTTTCCCCTACAGAGACAGAGAGAGTCAGAGAGAGGAATAGACAGGAACAGACAGGAACGGAGAGATGAGAAGCATCAATCATTAGTTTTTCATTCGTTGTGACACCTTAGTTGTTCATTGATTGCTTTCTTATAAGTGCCTTGACCGCGGGCTTTCAGCAGACCGAGTGACCCCTTGCTCAAGCCAGCGACCTTGGGTCCAAGCTGGTGAGCTTTGCTCAAACCAGATGAGCCCATGCTCAAGCTGGCGACCTTGGGGTCTCGAACCTGGGTCTTCTGCATCCCAGTCTGACGCTCTATCCACTGCGCCACCACCCGGTCAGGCCACTCACATTTTTAATTCCATTAATTTTCCCAGAACCCTCCCACCAGGACCCTTTGTTCTTTAGTCTTTTTGTATAGCTCTTATTATCAGAGTTTTCTCCATAGTCCTGTATGTTTAGACTACTTTTTTAAGTGTTTTTTATTGAGGTTTAATTTCATGCAGTAAAATTTACCCTTTTTAGTGAACAGCTTGTTGAGTTTTGATAATTGTGTGCTCTCATGCAAACCACCACAATCCAGACAGAGAATGTCTCACTTTAAAACTTCCCTGTGCTCCATTGTAATTGACTTGCCTCCTGTCCCCAAGTCCCTGAAAGCCAATGATCTAGTTTTTGTGCATGTAATTGTTACTTGTCTCTGAATGTCATATAAATGGAATCATATAATGTATTTATATCTGGATTTTTTCACTTAGCATGAAGCTTTTGACATTCATCTGTGCTGATGCAGTTCATTCCTTTATTACTGAGTAGCATTTGGTTATATGGCTGTATCACAATTTGTTTATTCCTTCACTAATTGATGGAAATCTGGGTTGTTTCTAGTTTGGGAACATTGAGAATGAAGCTACCATAAACATGCATATATGTTTTTTTTATGTGGACAAATGTTTGCATTAGGGAGATTGCTGGTCATTTGGTGAGTGTATGTTTAATGTTATTGGAAACTGCCAAGCTGCTTTCCCATATTGCTGTGCCATTGTGCATGCCCAGCAGTGAGGTGTGAGAGTCCCGAAATGCCTTAGCCCTTAGACCCCTTTCCAGCCCCGGAACTGATGCAGTCTCGCCCGCTGCTCAGCAACTCACCCATTCCCGGGGTGGTTTTAGAACTCCTTGGACTAAGTATGTGATTGTTCCACCAGTTTTTATGCTTGTTCCAGAGGATTTTATGCGGAATGAGGATGGGCAGAGTAAGGAGGAAGAAAAAAAGGTTGCTATTAGAACAAAATGCTAATGTAGTGTTGCTGGCTGCTCACCTGATGGTGGTCCTTGAGGTCAGCTTTAGTCACCCTTCCCTGAGTGGTGCACTTCCCAGGTGGGCGTATTTCAGGAATGTGATTCGGAGAAGATTGCAGTCAGAATTAAGCACATGTATGGAAGCGCCATGTGCAGGCACTAACTTCCTGTGGCCCTGTAGCCTAGGACATGTGGGGTCTTCAGGGAGGTTCATCTCATTCCCCAGGTCACCTCTTCCAGGGCCTTACTTTGCTGTGTGCAGGCCTTCCATAGGCCATTTCAGGGCACCTGAGTCCCGGGCCCCTAAGCACAAAGCTGGCGGCGCCTGGGGCGCTTCTGGCACTGTGGTCCCAGAGTCTCTGTTGACTCTCGCTGTCACCTAGGAATGCTTGCAGGTGGATGTATTAAGACAAAGTTGTTTTCCCATTAGAGATTTTTTTTCATAGACAGTTTCTTTGTAATAAACATTCTCCTTTGATGTCAGATGAATGTCAAGTGAATCTCACATTATGTGTATTTTATATAAGGCAGCAGCTGGCCAGACACCCTTTCGGTCTGGGCCTGCTGATTTTGAGGTGTTTGTGGGGTGCCAGTGAAGGTGTGGCCCGGAGGTAGCTGAGTATCCTGGTCTGGAGCTCAGTAGAAAAACGTGGGTTGAACACAGACATGCGTGGAAGCCATGCAGTATGTGTGATCTTCCGGGGGAAAGTAGACTTAGAAGAATATGGAAAATGACCCTGGACAGATTCAGGTGGAGGTGGGGGATATGTCAGAAAAGAAAAAAGCAACTGGCAAATAAGACCAAGAGTGAGGGCACTGGGAGGTGAGAAGACAACCAGAAGAACACAGGGCGGAAAGGCAAGGACAGAGTGACAGATATCGTTGCCTAGCCAAGACGTTGTGGCTGGTAGAGGAAAGGGCAGTTTCAGCAGAGCAGGGGCAGAAAGCTGGAGAGAGAAGCAGGTTGAGACAGTGAGAACCTAGAACGACACTTTCAAGAAAGAGGAAATGGAAGGTCTAGAAAAGATATTTTTTGTTATTTCTCTCATTGTTATTGATATCACTATTGTTATTATTAACAAGAGAGGCTTATGCACTTTAAAATATTAGCGGGAAGAAGGAATTGGAGAAGAATTGGGTGAAGATACAGGAACTAAAGAGGGAATCAGCTCCTCTGAGCAAGGGGAGGGGAGGGGACCCAGAGCCAAGGAGGAGGGTGGATCTGAGAGAACAGGGTGTCTCTTCCATTAGAGCCAGAGGAAGGTACATTTGTATGTTTAGTGGCAGAAAATTTTCTTCTGACATCCTTTTTCTCTGACGAACCTGGGGAACATCTGCATGACAGAGAGGTCCCAGAAGAAGCTGGCAAAGGATTGTGCAGGCTATTCCTCTCCTTTCACGTCCACTTAACCTCAGCCGAGAGCTCCGAGTCGGAGTCAAGGGCAGTCTGGGCCGCACCATCCCCTCTCCTCCCCTGCAGCCCAGGGCCACCTGAGCGAGCAGCTCCTCAGTGATGCGGGGCCACCAGGGCCTTCAGCTTCAGCTCCAACCGTGCCTCCCTTCTAGACCAGCCCTGTGTCCTCTGGTCAGTTTGAACTGAATGACACTTCAATCCGTTCCATAGCATGGGCCTTTTTTAGGCATTAGTGACTGGAAGAGTTTTGTTCTATGACCTCACATTTTCCAAGCCCACTTCACGCAGATGGAATCTCTTGTAATCCTGTAAGGCCAAACACAGGAGAGGAATGGTGCCAAGGATGTTGGGCCCAGGACTTGTTTTAGTAGATAGAATGGTCTTTCTTTTGACATCTTGATAAATCTTTCTGCACTGAATTTGAGAGATTTTAACACCGAAGAACACTCATACTCCATTCATTCAACAAATGCTGCTTGGCCTCTGCTGTGAGCCCGGCCTCTGCCCTGTATGTCACCTCTTTTGTCAGGCTCTCTTTTGGTCTCTGCTGCAATGCTGTCGAGTTCATGTCAGCAGCTCTGTTTTCATCAGTGATGAAACCGATGCCAAGGGAGGTTAACTTACCTCTGGTGGCCCAGGAAATAAATGATGGGGCTGGGATTTGGAGCAAGGTCTTTGGCTCTGAGTGCTTGGCTCTTTCTATTTTATCGAGGAAACTCTTCAACAGTGTTTTACTCTGTTGGGTTTTAATTTTAAATGTTACGTGTCTTCCAGTGTAAAAGTTTCCTTAGGGAATTGTCAAGACTCAAGAACTGCACATACGGTTTTTGAGTCAGGGTTTTAGGAATGTTCAAATCAAATAAATTCAGGGAAGGTATATTAACTATGTGCTTTGGTTCCTGCCTGCATGACATCAACGAAATGAAAGAGAAATAATAATAGATTTTTAAATAAGTTAAGACAGCAACAAGAATGTGGTATGGGAGAAAGCAGGGGGTGTTTGGGGTTAGAGCTGATTCTGATGGCAGCATGACCCTGGGAAGAAGTGGGGAGATAACCTTTTTTTATTTTTTATTTTTTATTTTATTTTATTTTATTTATTTTTTTATTTTCTGAAGCTGGAAATGGGGAGAGACAGTCAGACAGACTCCCGCATGCGCCCACCGGGATCCACCCGGCATGCCCACCAGGGGCAACGTTCTGCTCACCAGGGGGCGATGCTCTGCCCCTCCGGGGCATCGCTTTGCCGCGACCAGAGCCACTCTAGCGCCTGGGGCAGAGGCCAAGGAGCCATCCCAGCGCCTGGGCCATCTTTGCTCCAATGGAGCCTTGGCTGCAGGAGGGGAAGAGAGAGACAGAGAGGAAGGAGGGGGGAGGTGGAGAAGCAAATGGGCGCTTCTCCTATGTGCCCTGGCCAGGAATTGAACCTGGGTCCCCCGCAAGCCTGGCCGACGCTCTACCGCTGAGCCAACCGGCCAGGGCCTATAACCTTTATCCTGTACTTGGCATGTGCTGGGCAAACTGTGTGTCTTAATCTCATTTAACGGTCATGATGAGCTTCACAGATAGAGTATTATAGAGTATTATACCCACTTTAAAATGAGACAATTGAGGTTCAGAGACAATAAGCAACATGCAGGTGGTGTGTGGAGGGCCAGGAGCTGACCTGGGTCTGTTGAAGCTGAAGGTCCACACCACTCCATTCCCAAAATGCCTTCCTATGATACTTATGCTTACAGACTCAATTAAATGTACAAACATACACACGCGTACACTCACATGCACACATGTATATATGTTTTTAACTTGGGCTGTTTATTAAAGAATTTGGAAAAAAAACAAAGGGGAGCAACTATAAGCTTGAAATTACATAACAATCATGCTTCAGTCCTTGCAAATCAGTTTTATGAATTCCCTCTAATATCTGATTATAACCCATACCTTTTTGGGACTGGCTTTGGGATTCACAGGGGAGAAAGGCTCTTGTCTTCACAGTTGAACATTGAAAGAGCAATAACATACATTAACAAGATGAATAAAGTCGGTGAAAAGGCAGAGCAGGTGGGAGAAGTAAATGTAACAGGTGGATCAGATACACATTTTCAGAACAAGGAGAATCATGGTACACAGGTAAATTCTGCGTCTCAAAGAGATTCATATGTACTTTAAAAGAGTAGGGGCAAAATTTGATTCAAGAGGATGAATGAGACCGGGCCCTGTTCCTCTTTGTTAAAATGGATGTGCTGAGAATAGATGAGATGACGTGGGAAGTGCCCCATCCAGTGCTGGCATGGGGGATTCTTGATAAATGGTCACATCCATTGATATTGTCATCACTATTACTTGGGGTCTAAATAGTGAGGATGTGAAGAACTTGGCAGGATCAGAGAAGGCTGAGTTTTCTCACGTGGGTGACTGGGAGGGCGATGAAGTCAGTTATAGAAAGGAGGCGGCCAGGAAGAGTAGCTGTGTTTCTCAGCTCCTGGTTGGTTCCCAGTTGTTCTCAAGGCCAGGTCATTCACCTTGTATCCAGAGCTGTCCATTGCCTTCAGCCAGGCTTCCCACAAATGCCTGTCTGTGCTTCATAGTTGGTCCTGAGATGCATTTGAAGGGCATGGCATGTAAGGCATAACTGCTCAGCAACAAGTTCTGTCTTGGGCCATTCCTACTGCCTTCCCTGACTTCCTGGTAGACTCTATGTCTACTCCCGCCAGTAGGCAGCCGGCTCCCTCTAAATATCTTATAAAAGCTCCAGGTGTGTGGCAAAATAATGTTATGAATAATACTGAGGCCTGATGGGAATTAAAAGGAGGTCTTGTAACTTAGGGGTAGAGAACTTTAGAATCTTCCCTTTCCTCCATTCTCTGCCAGGGCTCCCCAGACACAAGCTGAGAATGCAAGGCATTTGCGCAGTGGCTTTTCCTTGGTTCTTTTATATAACCTCCCAAGTAATCACATTAGATTGTTACACCCTTGGAAAGGAACCAGCCTCACTGGGAGGTTAAATTTAGACGATTCGATCAAATTATAATGTTAAACCTGCTGGAAAAGAAGAGACAAGATCTCTGAAGAAGATATTAAAGGGAACCGCTCCTTCTGTCCGCTTTAATTGTGTGAGGGACGGGAGAGTCCAGCTTCAGGAGAGAATCTGAGGCAATCCGGAAGCTTCTCTGGTTGCAGTGGTCTTGGATGGGGCTTTCCTCGACTCCAGGCATGGAGGATGCCATGTAGCTGATGAAACCGGAGATTCTCCAGCCAGATTTAAATTTTAAGTTCGTCTGTGGGCAATGAGCCTCACTAGTTAAAACATGACATCCTCTCTCAGACAATTCTCATCAGGAAGGGACCTCTGATCCCAGAAAAGCTGGCAGAGTGGCAGTGAGGGGGTTAAGCATGTTTTGGCACCGAAGCCCTGGGAAATGTGGCTAGGGTTGTGGAGAAACTTCTCCTCGCCTTGGGGTGGGGTGCAGGGGCCCAAGGCAGGCATCTCCACCTCGCTCTCCTCCCCAGAGGAGGAGAATCTTCTCCCCCTGGGGAAGACATGCATGGCCAAGGCTCAGCTCTTCTCAATCTCCGAGTCCATGTTCTAATTAGATGCCCCTGGCATGTTTGCATCCCTATCAGAACCACTGTTGAAATGGACTCTTTGCTTTCTAGGAACTAGCCAGCTGTGGATGGAGTAAAAAGGAGAAACATAGTCTCGCCCCAAACGTTGTGGCTTTTACCCGGAGGTTTAACCAGGTAAGTCACCCCTTGCATGTGCCTGTCCGGTTAGCAGAGTTGTCCCCTGTAGGGTGCTGCCCTGTCAAGGTTCAATCCCAGGCACCTGGCCCCAGGTCCAATCCTGTCTTCCTGAAGCCCCCATCTTCATCCATTCTTGGGCCATCACAGTCCTTTCTTTTTCACACAGCAGTGATACTGAACATATCTTTCCTGTGTTTAAATTGCTTCAGTGGCTTCCAATTCCACATAGGCTAAGGTTCAAGTCCCTTAATTGCCCTGCAAGGTCCTGCATGGTGGATGTGGTTTATGTCCCTCTGCCAGCCTCATCTCTCGTTCCTCCCCCTGCTCTGAAGGCTTCAGCCGCCCTGGCCTTCCTCCTCTTGCCCGATGTACCACATCTCTGTCCTGTCAGGCTTCCATACGTGCTGTCTTCTCAGTTCAGAATTCTTCCTCCCTGCTCAGTGCCCAGTCAGATCTCAGCCTGAGTGTCTCTTCCTTGGGCAGGCTTCTGTGAGCAAGTCCCCAGACTGTAAGGTCCCCGCCAGGCATTCCCTTGCTGCACCGGTCCTTCGCCATGTGGCCTTTTCCTCATTTTGTGTGACTCTCTTGTCTCCATCTCTTTGCCAGTCTTTGAGCTCCACGGGGGCAGGAACCATATCTACCTTGTTCATCACTGCATCCTCCACCACTTTGCCTGATGTCAGGTGCATAATAGATCCCCAGTAAATATTTGTGGAATGGATGAATGAGGTACTTAGGAAACATTCGTTGAGTTCCTTTGAATTCCTGGTGGCCAGGTCACTGGATTCATACGTACTACTACAAACTGACCTGGTCCAGTGAGAACCTCTGCTTCATGTAAGAGGATCTGCATCCCTACTTATGGAATGACGATGGGGACCTGACCTAACTGAGGGGCATGGGCTTCTGAGTGCCCAGTCAGACCCCCTAGAACATGGTCTTCAGGAGAAAGCTCTCTGCAAGATCCCCTTTGGATAGATCAAACCCCCACATGGTGCTGTTGACAGTGTTTCTTCATTTCTGCTTGTTTTTCTGGTTCCAAGTGAGGGCAGCAGCTGAGAGCAGCATAGTGTGCATGACCAGGCCTCGGGTGCTGGGCCTGGGCTCCTGTTGGCCCTTCCCTCCCGGCAGCACCGGGTCCTGGGCCTCACCGTTCCTCAGTCCTGTCCAGGCTTCTCCAGCCTCAGCTCCCCCCGCCCCCAACCCCAGTACGAGGAGCCTCCAGGAGCACCAGCTTCCAGTCCCGAAACCAAGGCTGGCGTTAGCACTACTGCTGTTTTATGAGATATAATAGGAACTAAGAAAGGTCTAGATACCTCTGTGGTAGGGACTGCACACAATTTGTTTTGAAAAGGGAAGTTCTGAAGCCTTATGTTTCTTTTATCTTTGTTTCCAAAATTTTTTCAACTGAGCTTAGTCTTTAAAAAAAGAAACAGATGTGCACACACTATCAGGGGATCCTTTTTTTCCTTAGCAGACTGACTGGGTGCCAGCTCCGCCCCCTCTACCCAGCTGCCGGGCTCCCGGAGGGGCCACTGGGGGCTCTGATGTAAGCTGCTTTGCGGCTGAGGCCAGGTCAGCGGGCCAAAGGGCAGCGTGGCTTGTTCTGCGAACAACCGCATTGTGTCCAGATCCAACCAGTGAAATGAACCCGAGTAAAGCCACCCCTCCCTGAACAGCGCTCCGAGAAATGGTTTTCCTGCTGGCCGGTCAGCCGCTCAGAGCAAGCAGCTCCTGGCTGTGGTCCTGGAAGCTCCGGTTTGCACACTGGCTGGCAGCCCATTCTGGTCGGCCACGGGGGCTGCTTTTTCTGAGATAAACTGGTTGGCATCCCCTTCTGGCAGACTTCCATGTGTGAGAACAAGCCTCCCCATCAGGAGGTACAGGAAAGCGGGTCACTTACCTCTGAGCCTCAGTTTCCTTATCTATGAATGAGGATCGTAACAGTACTCACCTTGCACAGTCGTTATGAAAATGAAACGAGAAAGCTACTGCAAGGGAAAGGAGAGAGCTGACTGTGGAAATGCAGAAAGGCTCTTGGGCAGAGACAATGGCCCAGAAGAAGTAGAGACTGTGACTTTGCAGTGGCCCTGTGGATGAGGGCAGAAGGATTTCTGTAGTTGTGCTCTGCAGCCTGGGAGCAGGGGCGCAGGAGGGCAAATGCTTGGCTCCATCTACAATTGGGGGTTAGCACAGCAGGTTTTGTGGAAGGAGCAAGGGCCCAGGGAACTTAAAGGACTGCCTGTGTAGCGGCTGAAGTGACAAAAGGTAGATCAGTCTGCTCAAGGGGAAAGGGCTGCCAGGGCCTCCGGGGCATGGTGAGAGGAAGGACAGGCACAGAGGGCTCCAGGAGAAGGTAAAGACTAGAAGGGTAAAACGTTGTTGCCCAGCTGGAATTTAAAGTTTCTGGGGCAGAGCAGCTCTGGGTAATAATGAGGAGGCGGTAACTGAAGTGGTGGGTATATAGTGGTTGCTGAAGTAGTCAAGGGACCTTGAGGTCATGGTTATTCACACTGATATTGAAGTTGCCCAAGGAAGAAAACGGGATTTGGTATGGAGAGGAAGACAGTGATCCAGATCCTGATCTGTTCACCATTTCTGTGATTTTACCCTTTTCAGATGTCAAATAGTGGAGGGGATCATATATAAAGAGCCTTTTCAAACTGGCTCTTTCACTTAGCAATATGCATTTAATATCCAGCCATGTCTTGATGTCTTACTCTTTTTTTTATGAATGCTGTTCCATTAAATGGATATACCAATTTGTTTATCCATTCACCTATTAAAGGATGTCTATTTACTCCAGTTTTTGATGATTATGAATAAAATAGCTATAAACAAATGCATGCTTTGTGTGTGTGTGTGTGTTCATAAGATTTCAAATAAGCTGGGTAAATACCTAGGAGTACAATTACTGGATTGTGTCTGTACCATTTTGCATTCCTACCAGCAATGAATGAAAGTTTGTGTTGCTTCAGATCCTTGCCAGCAATTAGTGTTGTCAGGAATTTAAAATTTTATTTATTTATTTTAGCCATTCTAATGGTGTGTGGTAATCCCTCTTTGCTTTAGCCAGCCGCTTCTGGGTGTCCCGTATGAAGAGCAGGGGGAACTGCCACACAGATGGCATGTCAGTATCACAGTGGCCAGAGGGCGAAGGGAAAGAAAGCATGTTGTATAAGTATCAAATGAAGGATCCAGGATTGAGAAGACTCAGGGAGTAGATAACAAAGGTTTTTTCAAGTAAGTGAGCAGTTCTTATGGGGAAGCTGATTAAGTATAACCTATGGGACCGACTAAGTCAGTGGTCAGCAAACTCATTAGTCAACAGAGCTAAATATCAACAGTACAATGATTGAATTTTCTTTTTTTTTTCTTTTTCTTTTTTTACAGAGACAGAGAGAGGGATAGATAGGGACAGACAGACAGGAATGGAGAGAAATGAGAAGCATCAATCATCAGTTTTTTGTTGTGACACCTTAGTTGTTCATTGATTGCTTTCTCATATGTGCCTTGACTGCGGGCTTTCAGCATACCGAGTAACCTCTTGCTCGAGCCAGCGACCTTGGGTCCAAGCTGGTGAGCTTTTGCTCAAACCAGATGAGCCCGTGCTCAAGCTGGTAACCTTGGGTCTCGAACCTGGGTCCTCCGCATCCCAGTCCGACGCTCTATCCACTGCGCCACCGCCTGGTCAGGTGAAATTTCTTTCGAGAGCCAAATTTTTTAACTTAAATTATACAGGTAGGTACATTGTTATTAACTTAATTAGGGTACTCCTAAGCTGGCCAAAGAGCCACATGTGGCTTATGAGCCGCGGTTTGCTGACCGAGGCACTAAGTAAGTATAAGGACCAGGGACTAGGAGTGGGAGGATGGTTGCTTTATCCTAATAGAAGGTGGTTCCCTACCCAGGAAGCTCAGGCAGAGACCAAACGGCTTTGTCACAGTGGCTGCAGAACATCATGGGTGAGGTGGACTTTTAAGTCCCTTCTAACTCCAGGTTTCTAGAAGACTGTGAATGAGTTTATGAGAAATTTATGGCAAAGTATATTTCTCATAATAAAAGACAGGATTTTTAAACCTGAATTTTTTTATGCTCTCATTCTTTTACTTGTGGTTGATTAAAGTTTTTTATGTTCACAACTATTCTGCTTTATTCATCTGTCATACTATTGTGAAATTTCCCAGGGGATATCTTAGTTTATAGTGGCTAATCTTTAGTGCTAATTATACCACTGGAACAATAATAGTGAAAATAATAGCTTATGTGTTTTAAAAGTTTATTAGCACCATGACCAAGTGATATTTATTTATTTATTTATTTACAGAGACAGAGAGAGGGGTAGATAGGGACAGTCAGACAGGAATGGAGAGAGATGAGAAGCATCAATCATTAGTTTTTTGTTGTGACACCTTAGTTGTTCATTGATTGCTTTCTCCCGCCCTTTTTTTTTTTTTTTTTTTTTTTTTACAGAGACAGAGAGTCAGAGAGAGGGATAGACAAGGACAGACAGACAGGAACGGAGAGATGAGAAGCATCAATCATTAGTTTCTCATTGTGCATTGCGACACCTTAGTTGTTCATTGATTGCTTTCTCCTATGTGCCTTGACCGCGGGCCTTCAGCAGACTGAGTAACCCCTTGCTCGAGCCAGTGACCTTGGGTCCAAGCTGGTGAGCTTTGCTCAAACCAGATGAGCCTGCGCTCAAGCTGGCGACCTCAGGGTCTCAAACCTGGGTCCTCGTCATCCGAGTCTGATGCTCTATCCACTGCACCACCGCCTGGTCAGGCCCAAGTGACATTTATTACAGGTATGCATGACTGGTTCAACAGTTGAAAATCAGCTAGTGTAATCCAGTGTATTCGTAGGCTAAAGAAGAGAAATTATATTATCATACTAATTGATTCAAAAAAGCATTTGACAATACCCATTCATGACAAAAAGTAAATCTCAGCAAATTAGGAATAGAAGGGGAACTTTTTCAACTTGATAAAGGACATCTACACACATCCTGCAGCCAGCATCATAGTAAGTGGTGAGATACTAGATGCTCTGCCCAGGACTGGGAACAAGGCAAGGATGTGCTCTCTTAACCACTTCCACTCAACATCATACTGGAAGTCCTAATTAGTGCAATAAGACAAGAAAATAAAGATATACAGATTGAAAAGAAATAAAACTATTCACAGATGACATGATTGTCTATGTAGAAAATCTCAAAGAAATCTATAAAAAAACAACTCCTGGAACTAATAAGTGAGTATAGTAAGGTTGCAGTTTACAAGATCAATATTCAAAAGCTTTCCTATACCAGCAATGATGAATTGGAATTAGAAATTTAAAAAAATTTATAATAGCACAAATGCACACAAAGAAATACTTAAGTATAAGTACAGGTTCTGTATGTACAGGTTCTGTATGTAGAAAACTATAGAACACTGATGCAAAAAAATCTAAGTATAATAGATTGAAACAAATAGGCAGATATCCTATCTTCATGGATTAGATGATTCATTATTAAGATAAGTTCTTCCCAACTTGATCTATAAATTCAGTTCAGTTCCAATCAACATCTCAGTAAGCTATTTTGTAAATATCAATGAACTGATTCTAAAGTTTATATGGGAAGGCTAAGGACATAGAATAACCAACATAATATTGAAAATGAACAAAGTCAGAGGACTCACTCTACCTAATTTCAAGAATGACAATAAAGCTCCAGCATGGTATTGATCAGAGTAGAGAGCTAGGACAGTGTAACAGAAGAGAGAACCCAGAGGTAGACCCACACAAACGTGTTCAGCTGCTCTTAGACAGGTGCAGGAGGACATACTGTGGAGAACAGGTCATTTCTTCAACAATTGATGCTGGAATAATTGGAATTTTTTTCATATATGAAATAATAAACCTAGAAACCAACTTTAGACCTTTCATAAAAATTAACTCAAAATGGATTGTAGACCTAAATGTAAAAGTCAAAACTATGAAACTTTTAGGAAAAAACATAGAAGAAAATCTACATAACCTTTGCTGATGATGAGTTATTAGATATAACACTAAAAGTTCAATACATGAAAGAAAATTGAAAAGTTGGGCTTTATTAAAATTAAAAATTTCCACTTTGCTAAAGACACTGCTGGGAGAAAAACAAGACTAAGCACAGATTGGGAAAAATATTTGCAAGACACATATTGATAAAAGACTTGTTTCTAAAATATACTCTAAAAACTCAACACTGAGAAAACAACCCGATTAAAAAATGGGCAGAAGATCTGGACACCTTCCCAAAGAAGATGTGCAGATGGCAAATAAACATGAAAAGATAATTTGTCATTGGGGAAATGGAAACACTACACACCTATTAAAATGGCTAAGAATATATATAAAAAAAATTTTAAACCCCGCCAATACCAATTGCTAACAAATACCCAGAGCAACACAAAATCTCATTCATTGCTGGTGGGAATGCAAAATGGTACAGACACAATCCAGTAATTGTACTGCTGGGTATTTGGTTTCTAATATCATCGTCTGTTAAAAGGAACCCAGGCTCTTTGGAGAGTGTCTGATTTAGGACTGGGGCAAGAAATATACAAGATAAGCCTGTAGCACCTTTTAGTGCCAGAAAGTAAAGAAATGCTCAAACAAGCCAACAAACTGAAACAGTCGTGGGGTTATGTCAAAGGGCAGGGAGGCGGGAACCAACTGAAAGTTCTTAGTGGCCAGAGATGGAGCGATCTGAGCAACAAAATAAGTAACATAGTATTGGATTGTAACCGAAATATAACACAAATATATGTGAGTCCATTCTGATATAGAAGTGATTAAATAATTAAATGGAGGAGACAAAATAAATCTCCTATGCAGAAGGATTCTAAATAATTTATGTAGATATTTTGTCCTCAGGTAGGTAGAGCTCAGCTGCCCACTTCCTTCTATAGTGACTTTCTTGGCAAGTCTGAGGTGAAGGTATTATTTATGTAATCAATTCCCTATTGATGGGCATTTTGTTTTTTTCTATTCTTTTGCTTTATAAATAGTGCTTCAGTGAATCTTTTACATATGTCCCCCTAAATTTCTATATATTCATAAAGTATTCTAGGGAGAATATAACTTTAACATCTTGAAAGATATATTCAAGTTGTTCTTCAAAATGGTCCTTTGAATTTATATTCCCCCAAACAGTGTATAGGGATACCAATTCCTCCACATTTTTGGTACAATATATGACTCACAAAGGGCTAATTAATTTCTTTAATATACAAAGACCATTTACTAATCAATAGTGAGAGGACAGATGTCCTAAAAGAAAGATGGTTGAAGGACCTGAACAGGTAATTCACAAGGAAAATGGTACAAGTAGCCTATAAATATTTGTAACAAAAACTTTTTTAAAAAGTATAAAAAAATGTTAACTGAGTAGTCATGAAAGAAATGCAAAATAGAAACAGACATTATTTTTTCCATTAGTTGAGTAAAGAAAAGAAGTTGTAATAACTAGTATATTTGCCTGCATGTGGGAACATGGATCTGTTCAAACCTAATGATAGAATCTGTGGTGGAGCAGTGGATCAAGTGTCAACCTGGAATGTTGAGGTCATTGGTTCAAAACCCCTAGGTCACAGGCTCTAAGTGTGGGCTTGTCAGTATGGCATCACTGGCTTGAGCAGGGGAATCGTTCACATGATCCCAAAACTTGCCAGCTTGAGCCCAGAGGTCACTGGCATGAAAAACCTAAGGTTGCTGGCTTGAGTAAGGGGACGCTGGCTCAGCCCCGGTCAAAGCACGTGTGAGAAGCTGCTCAATGTACAACTAAAGTGAAAGCTTCTCACCCTCACTCTTCCTTTCTCTTTCTCTTTATCTCAAAAAAACCCCCAAAAAACTTAGAGACCAAGTTTTTATATATACTTTTGAAAAAAGGTACACATACTTTTATTCATTCCACCTTACAAGAATTTATCCTAAGACCTTAATTAAAAGTATATGAAGATATATGTGTAAATATGTTCACCAAAGCATTTTTATTACAACAAAATAATTAGAAATAACCTACCCAACAATAGAGGGGTTACTTAATGATGCTACACCCTTAAGATGAAGTATTTATTTAGCAGCTGCTAAAAACTATGTTGTAGAAGAATACCTATTCATGTATAAAAATTCTCATGAGCCTGACCAGGCAGTGGCGCAGTGGATAGAGCATCGGACTGGGATGCTGAGGACCCAGGTTCGAGACCCCGAGGTCGCCAGCTTGAGCACAGGCTCATCTGGTTTGAGCAAAAAGCTCGCCAGCTTGGACCAAAGGTCTCTGGCTCAAGCAAGGGGTTACTCAGTCTGCTGAAGCCCCGTGGTCAAGGCACATATGAGAAAGCAATCAATGAACAACTAAGATATCGCAATGTGCAACGAAAAACTAATGATTGATGCTTCTCATCTCTCTGTTCCTGTCTGTCTGTCCCTGTCTATCCCTCACTCTCTCTCTCTCTGTCTCTGTAAAAAATTAAAATAAAATTAAATTAAATTAAAAAAAAAACTCATGATAATATATACTAATTTAATTGAAAAATACAAACATATTCTCTTTGTATGGGAAAAAGATGAGAAGGGCACATACCACGAGGTTTGGTTTGTCATGCTGGTCTGCATATGAGAATGAGGTTATAAGTGATTTGTCTTTAGTGCTTATCTCTGTTCCCTTGTTTTCTGCTTTAAGCTACTCTTAAGTTATGTAGTTAGAAAAGAGAATTAAAAATGTTTTAAACTGCAGATTCTGTCTTTGGGATAGTTTCATATTTGCCCTTCCTTTCCAACTGCTTCTACATGGCCCTAGCTCAGGCTTCCCATCTCTCACTTAGACCATTGCCAGCTTCCTGTTTGGTGTCCCTACAAAAGGATCTCACCTGTCATTATGCTCAGCAGCCTCTGGGGCTCGCCCCGTGTGTAATTATCTCAGGTCCTTCTTGTCACTTTGCTGCTGCAGACCTCACAGTCTGGCTTCCACAGACCTTTCTAACATCAGTCTCCCTCATGATCCCCACCCCGCAGAGTACCTGCACAGCAGTCCTGTTGACCTGCTCCCTTCTCCCTGGTCCTGGTGTATACAGTCACCCCTCAATCCTTTCTTTACCTTCAAGGGCTGCCTCTTCCCGCATACTCCAGGCCATGATCACCAGCTGCCCTTTAATATGGTGACTTCTGGAGGACCCTGTCTCCTCCTTTGATGACCGCAGGCAAGCACTGTTAGGGTCTGGACTTGCAGTGCCCAGAGAGAGCCTACATACAGTACAGGCTTCATGAAGGTCTGTTAGATGGAATTGGCCCAGTATTACCTCTGTGTACCATGTGCTGCAGATCAGAGTCAACTCTGTCATGTTCCATAATTATGCCTTCAATATGTATGACTTTATGGCACGCAGGAATCTATTAAATTATACAGCACACATAAATGATCACACTTGAGATTATGTGGCATAAAATGTACATATTAAAATACAAAGTTTATGGGCATATCACTTGGTATCTAGAATATCTTTCTTCCATAACTGGCTAGTAAACATTTGAGTCTGAACTTAATTTTAGGTAATTCTTTGGAAAAATTGATTCTATGGAAACTGGGGCAAGTCCTGGAGGCAACTACAGACACTTAGCAGAAAAAACTTTTCTATAATATTTCTGCTTAATATGAAAAGCCTAGTTTCGATTCTTGGTCACTCTTTCCTTGTTTTCTCATTGAAAAGTGACAGTACTCCAGTAAAGAGAACACATTTGGTTGCTGCAGCAAATGTGCTTTGTTAACTCCAGAATGCCCTTAACTATTTTTTTCTTTGTAGAATTTAGAGGTTTTCAGTACCTCACCCTCCTTTTAATTGTCCACGTCGTCCACCCTGTGCCCAGCTCTCCCCTTCTCTGCAGTGCTGTCTTGTGCTCGAGGGCACCTGTGCTCCATGCAGAACTGTTGTTGCAGCAGCGAGGCAGAAGCAAGAAACTAGGCACTCCCCACCTTCCTGGGCACGAAGCCCCTTCTGTGTTCATTGAGCTGCTATGCGAGTCAGCTACACGCTGGTGGATGACTTTCTTGGTCCCACCAAAGGACTCAGGGCCTTGAAGATGTTGATTTATGTGAAAGGTCAAACGTGAATAATGTTCTGAACCAAAAGTACCAGTCTGTTCTTGTAGCATCTGCTGTCTCCAGAGAATCATGCCCTTAACCTGCATTGCTTTATAGAACTTTGAAAGATGCTTCTGTATCATTTAAATTAGTATTTGGGCGACCTTAGCTTAGAAAATTAAACTTGTTACAGTTGTGTGGATATTGGGCATTTCTTCTTGTCTGGGGTCTGGCTGGGAATATGCATCTCATGGGTGGTACTGCCAGTATGCATATTCCTTTGGCCACTTGTCTGTCCACCATCCATCCATCCATCCATCCATCCATCGCCTCCCCATAGCTGGGTTTCTTCTGGGTAGGAATCATGTCTGATTCATCTCAGAATTCCCTGCATCACTTTTAGAGAAACATAGATGTGAAGGCGCAGTGATTCCCCCAGAGGGCTAAGAGTCCCTATTTCTCTCAGCACCTCTTGGGGTGTTGGAGAGGTGGTGCTGAGAGTATGGGACCCGTTCGCTGGGTTGGGTGTCATAAAGAAACCTCGACCTCATACAGCCATAGGCTGTGTTCTCCCAGTTTCCCAACCTCGTGGAAATCCCATTAACAGTGGTGGGCAAGGGTGACATGGGTGGTCCAGCATTTTAACAACTTTTCTGGTATGTGTGTGTCTGTGTACATGTATTTGACTCTACAGGTCAGTTTTTGGGTTGTACGAGAAATTCTAACAGCACAGACTTTAAAAATAAGGGCAGAAATCCTGAGCCATTTTGTGAAAATAGCCAAGGTAAGCTTTTTCTTTCTCCCCTTCCTTTCCTTTCTTTCTATGTCTCAAAAATGTGTTTCCTCAGCGACATGGGAGCAGCTTTGCTCTGGGATGGACAGGGTTCGCACGGGGCTGTAATCTGACTTCCCCAGACAGGCAGATGTGAGCCAGCCTGGCTGCCCACGGAGGCTCCCAGCCCCTGTGCACGCATTGGCGCACAGCCCTCTACCCCCGTGACTTTGGCAGCCAGCTATTCCCTCCGGCCTTTCTCACTCTTCATAAGGCCCCACGGGTTACCCCTGGGATCCATTCATCCTCTTACTTCAGATTTAGTCAGTGCCAGCGGTTGATGGGTTTTAGTTAGCATTGATGTTTGTGATACCATCATATTCTGCATAATTTTGTCCCCAGTCAACAAGGCTCACCCCACCCATCCTGAATTTAAGGCCTGGGCCAGATGACCCTGTTGCTTCTAATCCCAACTCCTGCCTCCTGGTCTGATGGGTTCTGTCCTTGTCAGTTGTTGGGTACCAGGCTCACGTCTGCATTCCACCTTTCCCCCCCTCCTCTTCCCGCATCTCTGCCAGCCCACTCTCATCACTTACACGGCCCTGCTGACTCCTCCCCATACACTGCCCTCAACCACCAGACTTGCCTGACCCTTGACAGAACATGTTCTGTCT
The DNA here is from genome assembly GCF_036850995.1 of Saccopteryx leptura. Lineage (NCBI taxonomy): Eukaryota > Metazoa > Chordata > Mammalia > Chiroptera > Emballonuridae > Saccopteryx > Saccopteryx leptura. The sequence goes on along the minus strand of NC_089504.1, from coordinate 8,763,513 downwards.
GGTTCATTCCTTGTTTTGTGTGTGTGTGCTGTCTTCCCACCAGATTCTAGACCAGCTGACGTTTATTGAGGCCCCTGACAAGCCAGGCACTAGCAGGTGCTTTACTGAAATGATCATATTCAATGCTCACATTAATATTATCCCATTCCCATGGGATAAAGGGGAGACTTAGAGAGGTGAGTGTTCATACCCATGACCCTACAGGGAGTCAGTAGTTGGAGCATGCTTCTCTTTGACCTCATGGAAAGGTTAAGTGCATCCATCGATAATGTATGTTAGGGGCAATGGACACTTTTATGTCTTGTGGATTCTGAAGTCCTTGGACCAGGCTGGGCATAATGCTATTTATTGCTCTTAGTGAGTTTGTGCTGGACCACATGAGAAAGTGGGATTAAGTTAAAGCCCACCTGGTGCTTTCAGTTTGGAAATGAGTCTATGGCCCCCACCAAGAGATCTAAAACGATCCCTTTTTAATCTCTGCCATCTTCCGATGGTGGATTGTCAGGCTGCACCGTGCCCTGGGACTGTTCTTGTGCAAGCCGCTCCTTTCTCGGGGCTGTGGTTTCCCGTCTAAGCAGTGGAAGGGTAGATTAGATTGTCTCCCAGAAGACCTTCAGCTATGAAGAAATTCTGTGACAGGTATAGAAGCTCAGACACACAGGATGGATTTCAGTTTACACAGAGAAGCTATTATTACATGACAGGAAGCAATTAGAGAAAGTTACACGATGTGTAAAATGAAGTGTGAACTGTGCAGTAAGGGAGAAATCTCTGAGTAGGAAAGGAGCCGTAAAGGCTAGGCATAAGGCTTTTCATTTATCTGTTCATTTTACGAGGTCCTTCTATGCGCTGTTCTAGGGACTGGGGACATGATGGCAGATCAGCTTTGTTTCTGCTCTCAGAGAACACACAGTCCAAGGTGGTTGAGAGGCAGGTGATAGCAAGTCCAGTCCAGTGTGCTAAGGAGATGCCCAGAGTGCTGTAGGATTAGACAGAAGGGGTCCCCAGCCTGCCTAGACTTGGGAACATGGTCAGGAAAGACAGAGTAGAGGAGGTAGCACCTGAACTTGGAAGTACCCAAGAGAAGTGGTGGGGGTTGGGGGGAGACAAGTCTTCCCAACAAAGACCGAGCCACCCCATCACGCTGAGTGCTCACCCTGGCGTCAGGCACGGGCCTAGGCAGTTTATGGGAGCTGTCCTGGATAGTAGAGGGCTGAGACTGAATTGAATCCAATGTCCTCACTAATTTGGGGTCAAAGGAGCATAGTCAAGTGATGGGGAAGCCAGACCTCTGGCCGCCCGGCGGAGGGGTTGTGCAGGTTAATAACAGCCTGGCCTAGCCCCTCTCCTCCTGGTGTCAGGTGATGGGGAAGCCAGAGCTCTGGCCGCCCGGCGGAGGGGCTGTGCAGGTTAATAACAGCCTGGCTTAGCCTCTCCTCCTGGTGTCAGGTGATGGGGAAGCCAGAGCTCTGGCCGCCCGGCGGAGGGGTTGTGCAGGTTAATAACAGCTTGGCCTAGCCCCTCTCCTCCTGGTGTTAAGATGATCACAGAAGAGCCGTGTTGATGTTGGTGGTGGTTTCAGTTTATAAAAGCCTACGGGACAGTTTAGATTTGTCTGAAAAAGAACATAAAGGACATTATCAAACCTCATCCTGAGCCATGTTTCTGTCCAGCAACCACACCAGTCAGCTTATGAAATTTTGCAAATGTTGTAGATACAGACCCACCTTTTGAGAATTTGAAATAAAAAGAGCATATGGTTTCTATGAACTTCCTAGAACTATATTTTCTACATGAGATATTTTTAAGTGTAATTGAATTTCATAAATATGACATTTGGTAACACTTGAGCATGTTTTGTTCTGTTGTTTATAGCTGCAAAATAATCTATTCCATATCTTTTTTTCAGAAACTTCTGGAACTCAACAACCTTCACTCTCTTATGTCTGTGGTGTCAGCGTTACAAAGTGCGCCCATCTTCAGGCTGACGAAAACCTGGGCTGTAAGTTAACCTCCCCACATCTGCCCCTTTGATTGGGGCCGTCATTCCATGGGCAAGGCTCCTCGTTCCTGTAGCCCTGGAAGGCCTTCTCTGACTGTCTGCCTTTTGCCAGCAACAGAGGACAACTGGGGGTCAGTGAAGTGTTCCCTGGGCATCCTTTCTCCTTCAGTGACCTTCACCCCATGTGGGGAAGAGGAAGCTGTGAGGACCCTGATGCAGATCGTTTGGAAGCCCCCTAGAATGGACCTTCCTGTACTCTACAGCGTCCTGGGTGATGTGGGGTCAGCGACATGACTCTGCCCTCCACTTGGCTGGCATTCTTCTCTGGCTGGCCCCCAGCTGCTCTCGAGAAGGTCTCTGGGCTGATAGTTTGCAGCTGCCCTGGGTTGCTGGCCGTGTAGCCAAGAGTTTCTGGATAAACCTGTGGCCCTCATGTAGGGAAAAATGATTTTCTCCTGAAGGCCATGGGTAATTTCAACCCAGAGGTGGAGTCTGATAGTTATATAATTGAGTCTGTAGGAAAGTTTTTCTGCTGTAAAAATACTTTAAAAATATCTCAGAACTCCTTAGCCTGGCACAGTGCCTGACTTGGGGAGAGTAATTGCTATTTCCATCGCTCATTAGCATTCACCTCCTGGCCCGCCTGGTCCTGGGTCTCTCACGGCCGCACAGCCCAGGCCTTTCAAGACCTGTTTGTGTCCCATGGACTCAAGGCGACTATGTGGAATTGTCAGCTGTGTTGCTGCAGCTCGTTTCCAAACGTCTTTCTGCCAGTCTGTGGGGCTGGGCTCAGTTCCACGCTTGGCTGTTTTAGGGGCCTTTAAACTGCTTAGAGATTATGCTGTGGGTGATCAGATCTAAGCCTTGTTTCTTTTAAGTTCAGTTTTGCATAGAGCTAGCTCAGGCCAAGTCAAGTGAGAAGTGTTAGCCTGGATTCCGAAAGCTGGGCTGTGTTCAGGCGCAGTTCAGAGTGTGACTTCTGTGGGACTTGTTTCCCGTACATACTCAGAGAGGCTGACCTAGAGGAATGGTTTCCCTCCTTGCTTTTGGAGCCCAGGGGTTCCTTGGAGCTGCCATGGGGGCCAGCAGGCTTGGGGGAAAGAGGAAGGGTGCCACGCAGAGGGCTCGGGCACTGTTTCTACCAGGGCGGCTCTGTTTGTATCGATTTTATGTGCTGGGCTTCTGGGCGAACTTCAGCTGAGCAGTGGCTTTAGAGGTCAAGAGCAAGTCTGGAAGCCACTGGTCTCTGCTGAGGCTTCCAGCCCTGTGACTACCCGACCCCATCTGAGCTGTGAGGTTTGTTCATAAGGTGCTTGGATATCCTTTTCCAAATGAATTTTCCATGATTTCAATGTTGTTGTTTCTTGTACTGCTGGGAGCCCTGCGTGGACCCAGGGAATGAATTCTGAATCTTGTGGTGCACAGACCTTACTGCCAGTGATGTAATTCTCAATGATTCCTCTAAGTTTACAGCTGAGGAGAGCCATAGGGAGTCTTGCAAGCCACCTGTCACCCACTTGTCCTGCTGACTATAAGACAGCGGTTTGCACAGAGCGTTTGGGAAATGGAAGGAGCCAAACACATCACCTTTCCCTGTCATCCCAGTCACCCCAGCCCAGTGGAATTGACGACTACATTGTGTCCCTGACACTCTCTCCACACCTGTCCTCACACAGCACACAGCACATCTGCTCTGTGGTTTTGTTTACAGGTTTGCCTCCCCTTTCTGACTGCCTTCCTTCATGAAAGGTCTGATTTTCCCCAGTATCCTTGGTACCTGGCAGAGTATATGTTTGTTGTTTGAATTGTACATGTTTATTGTGCTTGACTCCTTCCTTCTCTTGCTATTAATTTCTGGTGATAACATTAGCCATAGAAATGTTGCCAGAAAAGAGCTCTTTCCCCTCTTCGTACATGTCCCCTGGGCTCACAGAGCAGGAGGAACAGGAGCTCTGGGGGCACTTCTGCCATCTCCATAGTCTTTGCTTATCAGAGAAGGAAGCTGAGGCTCTAAGAGGTCCAGTGACCTGTCCAAGATCACAGAGCTAGTGGATGCCAGGACTGATGGGATACAGCTCGGCCTGCTGGACCCCAGAGTCCATGTTCTTGGCCAGTGTGCCAGATAACTAGTCAGTGATGGAACCTGATATTGGAATCCGACATGGAGAAACAGGCATCCACGCTGCCTGGGAAGTGGGTCTGGAGAAGTGAGGCTGGTTCACTGTACAGGGGACAGGACAGGGCTGGCTCTCTGGGGTGGCACTGAAATCCTGGGTGTCTGAGAAAATTAAAGGGAAGTGAGTTACAGGTTTGGGAGGAGACCTGCTACTCGGTTCATCATGGGTGACCTCCAGTGAGGGCCAGTTGGTCATTTGCTGTGGGACAGGTCAGCCAGTTGGCTGGTCCCCGGCTGGCTGCTGAGTGCCAGCTGCTGAGTGAGCTGGGACAGGACCGAGATTGACACCAGGTATAGGCCTGCACATAGTAGGCCTTTAATAAATGCTGGCTAGATGTACAAACCAGGAGGCAATCGCCTTCTGCTGGCCTGGAAAAAAACATAGACGGGCTGATCTGCCCCTGCCCAAGGGCCACTTTGGAATATTGGCCGCTTCCAAACTATGAGACCTTAGAAGTTGTATCAACCAATTCTGATTTCCTGAGTACACATTACCATGTGTACTTATTCATTCTGCAAATCAAATATTTATTGAATGCTGCCTCCATGCCAGGCCTTAAGGCTATGCTCAAGGCCTCTGTCTTCGTGAGCTTTTTAATGTTATTCAGAGGAGACAGACATGTTATTGTGGGAGAATAAACACATGCCTAGTCTGGCTGGCGCAAGAAGTGATCTATGTTTGTGAATGCATGAAGTAATGAACAAAGAACTGTCAGATGGAAACAGAATGATGTGGAAGACTGAAACAGGAGGATGTGCTAGAAATGCCTGGTGTTCAGGCACAACCTCTGATACCGAGTAACAAAAGGAGCCTGCCGTGCCAAAACGCGGGCAGGGCACTCCAGGCAGAGTGCAGGCCAGTGCAGAGGCCCGCAGTGGGAAGAAAGGCAAAGGCCAGTGGGGGCAGGAGGGGACGCAGTGGCCAGGAGACTGGCACAAGGCACTGTGGAGGGCACGCAGGGCTGATCAGGAAGGGCTTGGCCTGGGAGACAGTGAGGCTGCATTCTAAGTGTAGGAAGGGGTTTTAAACAGGAGAGACACGACCTGGTTTACAGTTGCTTTTAGTTTTCAGTTATTGTTGCTGCTTTGTGGAAACATTGCGTGGGGGATTCTGGAAGGGCCGACAGGGGAAATGGGGCCAGTTAGGAGGTGAAGGCTGAGCCTGGGAGAGCTTCGATGTTGGCTGGGATGGAGCAGTTTGCAGTGAATGTGGAGAGAAGCAGACTGATAGGCGTTCTGAGATAGAGTTGGCAGGGTTTGTGCTGGATGAGATGTTGGGGATGAGGACAGTAAAGGAGTGGAGAATGATTCCTCAGTGTTGTGCCTGAGCAACTGGGAAAATGGTGAAACCTGGTCCCTGGAGATGACTGACTTATTCACGAGTGACTTGGGGGGTATGGAATTCCTGGAGAAGGGGTGAGTCACTATTATAGTAATTGCAGTCATGTGCTACACACTGCACACACGCACGCACGCACTCACACGCACAGCTTGCTCTGAGCACGTTCCTATTATGATTCACCCTTTCCTATTGAATTGATCCAGAGATTTTGACTCATCTATAGCAGCAAAGTGAAAAACTGAAGCTTCTGGCTGGGAGGACATCTCAGCCGGTGTGTCTGGAGGCCGGGTCTGCAGGGTGGTGGCCTGGAAGAGGAGCTTTCTGGGACAGGCTTCTCACTCCCAGACACCTGGGGGCACAGAGTCATTGAGCTGCAGTTCCAAGAATGGCTACTTTGCAAATATCCTAAGAAGGCAGATGTGTTTGTATTTCAGATTTTAGTCTTCATCCCGGAAGTGTCCTAGTAGCGCCCCCTCTGATGTTGTTGAGAAGGTGTTGACAGGCGTGGGCTTCAGTGTCAGGCTTTTCTGAGCCTTGGCTCAGGTAGGAGGCCAGGTAGGTGAGGGGGTGAGGAAATGGAAGGCAGAGGAAACCAACATTTGCACCCACCCGTTACTCCTTCCTCAGATGCTCCTCAGGGGCCTGCTTGCACTGCCTCTCAGAAGTTTCCATCCGTGAGTTCTGCTGACATTGCCACCCTGATCTTTCTTGACAGTGTCACAACATTGGATGCTGTTCATCATCCTCTTCTTGAAAAATCTTTTCACTTGGCTCTGTTCCCTTCCTGCCTTCTGTCAGCCGCTCCTCCCTGACTGCTTTTGTTCCCCCTGCCCACTGGATGTAAGTGTTCTGGAGGCTCTGACCCCAGTTTCCACCCTCAATCCATTTCCCACCCTTGGGGATGTCACCGGCTTGGAGAACTTCAGCCCTCCCCTCTCGCTGCAGTGATGGCTACCTCCTCGGCCCAGGGCCCGCATTCCCACGCCTGCTCCACGGAGCCCTCTGCTCACGTGTTCCTTTGACAGCTCACAACTTGGCATGTCTGAAATCCAACTTTGGTTTCCAGGAAGTGATGGTGAGTGCCAGAGGCCTCTCTTAGCAGACTGTGGCTTGGACTTTGAGGCAATATGGCAGACTGAGCTGAGGAGGAGTAAGTTTCTCCCTCCCAGTTGCCTGCTCCGAAGACACAAACACAAATAAACACTGGATAGAATATAACCAAATTAAAACCCAGGAAGCAAAGCTGAGCCAGGAGCTAAGAAAGGGAAGCCCCTCTGTGATAGGAATAAAGAATGCTCTCAGAGTCAGCACAGTGAACAGTCAACCGCGAAGGCCTTTGCACCGGGGGCTAGGGTCTAATCCCTGCATGGGGAGGAGAGTTCAGGCTCAGACCCATATACATGGGGGCTGGAGTTCAGCTACCTGTAGAAATCAGAGGGGCATCAATGTCACCCCGTCAGACAATTTCTGTGCATCCTGGGGTGTCCCCAAGGAAGCATGAATGAAAAATGTCACCTTTGAGAAACTGTTGCCCAACCTATATCTCAGGTGATGATGGGGTCAGAGGACCACATGACCTGAATTCCTGGATTGGTGTGGGGATGCCAAGCCAAGAAATAAGGGGCACTGTCCCATGGAGATGAAGGATATGAACTCTTGAAACACACATCTTGGCTCAGCCTTGGACCTGCCTCTTAGGTAAGGGTTAACTGAGTAAATACATACAAAAGTGTTTAGAGTGATGCCTGCCGTATAGTAAGGGCGAGATCTTTAGCTACTACTGCTCAGCTGTTGTTAGTAGTAGTAGTAGTAGTAGTATTTTCTAATCTTCCTGACTGTTCTCAAATATGCTGGCAGAGGCTGCCATCCCCGTAAGCCAGGCTCTTTTATTTATGACCTGATGTCATTGTCATCTGGATGGTCTCCTTGCTGCCCACCCCTGCTGCAGTGATTGCCCCAAAGCAGAGCTCAGTGATTGCACCTCCTGGTTAAAGACAGTTTGGGCACTCCCATGCCCTGCTTGGCTGGGGCAGTCTGTGCTCCCCGCCCCTCCAGACTGGGCTGTTCTGATAGCACCTTTCTGAGGCGGCTCGTTTTCATCTGTCATTTGAATTCCATTTCACCACCTCTACTTTTATGATAGTAATATTTTGCCTGCCAGTTTTTAACCATTTGGATTTCTAATTCTGGACTTCAGTGATCCTGTAGAGTTAGAGTAAGGAAAGATACTGAGCTTGGATGAAAGAGAGGATCAGTGTGTCTCAGTGGATGTTTTGAGAGAACCTTGTGTTGGGGAGTGTGGTGCTGATGACAGTTTACAGGGAGTGAGCATCTTGCAGACTCAGGACATAGTAGAGGCGTTCTGGCAATGGCAGCAGATACCAAAGGTTTCATACCTATTTCACATCTACTTCCTGATGCTAAAAGACAAATCATAAACCTTCCAGCTATGGCCAGTGGAGCACCTGCTACCACCAGCAACATAGCCACCCAGCGCCACCAGGTACGTGCAGAAGAGAAGCAAGAGTTGACTAGAGAAATTTCCTACTCCAACCTGCCCACAATCAGTCATTCTTTCCCCTTTGATTAGTATTTGCTGTCCATGTTTAGCTACTTGTGATTGGATCCCTGTTTGCAAGTTGAGTTGAAGTATCCGGAAAAGTAGACTAAGCAGTCAAAATGGTCATCATATGTCCCCGGTATCCAAATGACCTCATCAAAAGCATACTTTGCCGAATGGTGAATTTCCATCTCTCTTACCTTTCTGGTCTTGTTCAAAGCAACACTTGCCTATGCATCTGCTAAACTGCTGCTTCTTTGAGCATCACTGTGTGCTCCTACCTCCAGGCCACTGTTTGCACTTTCTTTGGCCTCTGGGTCCTCTCCAGCCCCATCTCTGCTGGTTGAAATTCTTCAACACTTGTTTCCGGGACTGCCTCTTCCTGACGTTCTTCCTTCGCATAATAGAGTTTGTTCTTTCCTTCTAGAACCCTCTCCCAGTGTTGCTGACCCTTCCTTGCCTTAGCGATGCCTTTTCATTGCGCAGCCATGTTGTACAAATAGGGATGCCCATTTGGCGCTCGACTCCTCACCCACCCAGACCAGCTCTGGACCCAGGGTGGGCCCTCGGCAAACTTCTGTTCATGGACCAATCTTAGTCTCCTGGCTCTGCTCTTGGGGCTTTGCGGGAATGTCTCCTGGGGGTGCTATGAGTGGAATTTTAAAAAATTAGCAATTTTTATTGGAAACACCTGATAATTGTCATACATGATTATATATTCTATATGTATGTTTGTGAATGTATGTCTATGTATATATATGTGTGTGTGTGTGTGTGTGTGCACGTAAACTGTTAAAGGATATTTTTAAAAGGTAAATCATGACTCATACAAATAGAAAATGAATACTTGTCAAAATTTTTATTTAACTTATTAATTAGTGAAAGAACCAATAAGATATTACAACTGGATCAAAACAGAACCCAGAGCACTTACTATACCTTTATAGTTAAATAAGGAATGCTAAAATAATTTTTTAAATGGATACAAAACTTGTCAGTATTCCCAAGGTATTCAATGACAGAATTTCCCTTTCTATGGACAAGGATTATTTGCATTATTTGTACAGAGTTTAAAGTAGTCTTAGTCAAAGACAAATAATAGACAGCTAGCTGGGACACCTGCTAAATTTCAAAGTCATATTTTTTAATGTTATTTCTGACCCTCTCCATTGCATCTAATATTTGCATTAGATATACGACTTTGTAGCTTATTTTTTAGAAACTGATAATTTGTACCTAAAGAGGTGAAAATTACCTTTTTTAAGTGTCCCAGTTTTATTCCTTACTCATTCCACACTCAGCCTGTTGAATCCATTGGTCCATAGATTAGCCACAGCACTAAAAATTCTTTTCATATCACCAGTAGACACTGGAATTAAAGTAGAATTTTAAGCCAGTTTTACATATTTGGAGCAGCAGGCTCTTTGTTGAAAAACATTTCCACGTATCAAGAAATGTTATTCTATCAAGGGAACAGGACAAGATACCAACGTCCTCATAAAGAGGATTTAGAGGGACTTTTATTTTTTCCTTCTTGGAGACGGTTTCCAGATTTGAATTATTTACTAGAAAAGGGGGATTTTCATTATTAGTCAAATACAAATCCACATACAGGCTCTAGGAGTATGATAAGGGAAATTTCCCAATGCAATACACTTCTCAGGTATTTGATCAAGATTTGTGGTCTTCCTGGCTTTCAGCCCTGTGGTTTACAAGTCCTGTTTGTCCCTGGCAGCTGACACCTGGCACCGTGAAAATTATTTAAAATCAATATGCAAGGGTTGATTTTTGCCTTGTAATTTTAGTTCACTTTCATATGTGGTTATAGCCCCATTCTCAACCCTAATGTTGTCTATTTTTGCTTTTTGCCTTATTTGTAGAATTCTTACCTGTTTTGTTGATATTTTATGAAAATTAGTTCTTGGGTTTAATTATCATTTCTATAGGTTTGATATTTAGTTTTTTTCTTAACATATCAATTTCTGATTTTATCTATTAATCAATGTCTTGTTTCCCCACCCCCATTTTTCTAGCTTCTTAAGTTGAATATTTAGTTGATTTATATTCTTAATTGTTTAGTTATAAAATAGTTTAAAACCATGCATTTCCTCTTAGTACAGTTTTGGCCTTTCACACAGTTTAACATATGTCATTTGCATTATTTGTGGTTTGTAAGTAGTTCATAATCTTGGTGTTTTGCCCTTTTACCCAAGAATTATTGGAGTGTTCAAAATTGTCCTAGGAATTAGATTTTTTATGTTATTGTTAGTTTTCTCATTCTTTTATTCAACAAATATTCAGGCAGTGTTTCCTCTGTGTCGGAAGCCACCACAGATGCAGGGGACAGTAGAGTGAGTACAGCCAGCATGGCCACTGCCTTCGTGAGCTGCTTTATTAGCTGAGACACAGATGTAATCACACAATTAATTATAATCATGATCTTAACAAATATGGAAAAACATCTCCAGTCCCCCCAAATTTTTAAACTTCACTACAGGTGAAGTTGCCTGTTGTATTTTGTGAACTATTCCTCAAACTTATTTCCTTACCTCTTTTACTGAATATGAATGCTTTAGTATCTGACTCACATAGGCAAATAATTTCTTTTCTTGTATGTATTTCTAATGGTTTCTTCTGAGGCTTCCTGTAAACTCTAAAATCTAAAGGACACTCAATTCATATGAGGTTTTTAGTTGCTCTACTTGTAATAAAACTTTAAAATGTGTATAAATAAATGAGTTATTTTTTGAATAAACAAACTGTATTTAAAAAAGTAAATTTTAAAAGAATTTTTACAGCATAATACATGCACATTAATTTTAACATTGAGTACTGAAAGGTTTAGTGAAACAACAAACATTCATCTTTCCATACCCCATTCCTTCCCCGGGGGCAACCACTTACCATTAATTAGCTGGTTCACTGGTGATTTCTGCCACATTCCACCAATGTGCTTTTGCTACAATTTCTTGACCCATATACTTTAGACAGTATTTGGTGATTTCTTTGTATGATAGATGTTGGTTTGGTTTTCCTCACTTCTCCTTATTCTTCGAACACATTCATGTTACTATGGTTAAATCACTTGTTAAATGAGTATTTAGTATTTTAATTACTAGGAATGTGTAAATATGGTTCTCTCTAGTGTAGTAAACTATTTTACGTGGCTTTTCTGAAGTGCTGTTTAGTTTCTCTGGAATTCTTATTCTAGCTACCTCTGTCTACCAGGTGTTACACACACACACACACACACACACCCCACTACCACCACCACCACCACCACTGCTGCTGCCACTCCTGACTCCTGAACAACACAAGTTTGACTAGCAGAGGTCCACTTACATGCAGATTTTAAAAAATTGATGAGCCCTAACTGGTTGGCTCAGTGGTAGAGTATCAGCCCAGCGTGTGAAAGCCCCAGGTTCGACTCCCGGTCAGGGCACACAGGAGAAGCGCCCATCTGCTTCTCCACCCCTTCCCCTCTCCTTCCTCTCTGTCTCTCTCTTCCCCTCCCGCAGCCAAGGCTCCATTGGAGCAAAGGTGGCCTGGGTGCTGAGGACGGCTCCATGGTCTCCGCCTCAGGTGCTAGAATGGCTCCAGCAGCAACGGAGCAACACCCCAATAGGCAGAGCATCGCCCCCTAGTGGGCATGCCAGGAGGATCCCAGTTGGGTGCATGCAGGAGTCTGTCTGACTGCCTCCCTGCTTCTAGCTTTGGAAAAATACAAAAAAAAAATTGATGCACACAGTTCAATTGAACTGCAAAATTCAAACCTGCATTGTACAAGGGTCAGCTATACACACACACATACATGCACACCTATACACACATATAAAATATTTTATCTATATCATTATATTTAATAGTATGTATTTTAATATTATATTTTAAATATAATATTTTATTAGATTTTTATATACTATATAAGCTCTTAAAATTATTTAATTAATTTATTATTATATATAATAAATATATCTTTTTCCAACAAATGTGTGGTCCTGTCAAGTTTTCTATGGCACCTTTTGTTTCTCTGGACACAACTCTTCCAGGATGTGTACCAGTCGTTCTTAAGGCCTGCTATTTATCCATCATCCCAGAAACTCCTTTTACTGCTTCTGTATCCGTCTGCTCTTTCCTGTATCGCGGATCTCCCTGTGTTTACTTTGTTCCTTTATTTTGCTAGAGGAACTCCTTAAGTAGTTTTCAAACACTTGACTGGAGAATTGATATTCTAAGTTTTTTCATGTCTTCTATCATCCTATGCATTATTATTGATAAATCTGATGTGACCCTGAAATTCATTTGTGGGCACAGAATGGAGCAGTCAAGTGAAGTGAATCAGATTCAGCGCTTCTGAATGTGTGTGTGTGTGTGTGTGTGTGTGTGTGTGTGTGTGTGTGTGTGTGCAGGGTGAGGCATTGGTAGGGAGTACATGTATAGAGGCAAGGCTCACAGAAGGAGGTGTGAGCTTGGTTTTCAATTCAGGAAGCATACAAATATGACTTCTTTGGTTGTCTCACTCTGCCAGAAAACTCCAAGGATTGAGTCGAGGTCAAATCTGCAGAGCAATCTTCAGGGACATCCCCCAGGGCTCTCACCTCATATTGGCGGGGTCATATCCATGTTAGAACATAAACGAAATGCTGTTCATCTCTGTGGTGTCGTGCATAGAGGCACTTGACAAGCTAGACAGACAGGCTGAACGTAGAAGGGACGAGGGCAGCTTCCCACTGGGTCCAGAGAGCCAGTAGCATGAACATTGAGTGCCAGCAAGAGTCAGCTGCAGTGAGCGTGAGGGTAACACCAGGATTTGTTTAACTGCTGGATGAACATGGGTGATTGCCAAAGAATTCAGTGGGGTTCTAAGTTGCAGTAATAAACAGATGACCTCCCAGTCAAAGGTATGAGGGACCTGCTCAAGTTTACAATGGGGCAGTTCATAACAAGAGTACTGTATCTCTCTCTGATCTGGGTATATATTGTTCATCTCATCCTTAAATGTTCATTTCAAATGCCTCTCTATATATAGCTTTTCTTGACACTTCCCTTACTTATAATTTACTTATTATTTGTCTGGGTTCTTGGTCTCTGTGTATCTATCATGTTGCTATAACAGACATCTCTCTCCTCTGTGAATTGAGTTCCCCAAGGATACTCAGACAAGTAATCATGAACCTGAAACAGAGGCAATAGTCTTGGCTCCCTCTTTGTCACTGGGCTTTTTAAGATGAGATGAGTTGTATATTTCAGTGCTTTACAAACAGCAGATGGGAGATGGTGTTATTTCCTGAAGCAGCCATTGTCCCTAGCATCTGTGTAGTATCCCTACCCTGATATTTTCTGAATTTCTCAATAGGGAAAAACAAACTTGCTATTTCTTCTCTAACTTCTTCAGCTCTGGGACCTTCCTTTTAGCTTCTTCTTTCCCCTCTCCTCCTTGAAGTCCTCCTTAAACTGCCACCGCTCAGCCAGACCATTGCACAGCTGTATGCTCTGTGGCTCCGGAAGCTGAGGCTCAAGGCATTTGGTAGGGCCAGCCCATGGCAACTCAGGCTCCCTGATGCACCAGACATGGCCTGAGCCTGGGATCCGCAGACCCAGGCCTTGGGAGCTGCGCTACATTTGTTCCATAGTCATCTAAAGGGCTTAGCTCAGTACAAAGGCCTGCTTTCCCTGATGCTGGACTTCCCTGGTCCTGTTCCACTCCTCTCTGCTGTTTGACGGGTCTGTGGAATGCTGGCCTGCTTCAGTCTGATGCATGTGGCAGGTCTGCTGCTGACCAGGTCCTTGCACAACTCATCGGGATCTCAGCACCAGACCTGACCAAGGATGCTCCAGCACTAAGGTCCCTCTCCATTCACACTCCTGTTCTCAGCCCCTGACCTACAATCCCAGAGGAGCCACGTGCTGTGCCAAAGGAGTGCTCTCCCAAATGACCCCCCCCCTCACAGCCTCTTTGTAAGCCTGTTCTCCCAGCATAGACCCCTCTCCTCAAAGCCATTTTATTCCAAGAGACTTGCTGCCATTTTCTGGCACTGGGCCTCCATCTGGGACATACAGGATGATCACAGCATTCAGGTTTCTATTCCTTTCTTTCTTCCAAAAAGCCTTTTTACACACATTGAACCATCCTTTTCCCTGATGACTAGCTTTACGTACCAAAGAGCTCAGTCATAAAGGATCTTGCTCCTCTAATCTCTGGGCTGTGGATATGTGCTCCTCCTGTATTTTCTTAACTAAGCCATCACCCAGATGACTGCATGTGGATTAAAAGCTTGGCTTCTTTTGATTAAAATATCATAGGCCCTGGCCAGTTGGCTCAGTGGTAGAGTGTCGGCCTGGTGTGTGGGAATCCCGGGTTCGATTCCCGGCCAGGGCACATAGGAGAAGTGCCCATCTGCTTCTCCACCCCCCCTCCTTCCTCTCTCTCTCTTCCCCTCCCGCAGCCAAAGCTCCATTGGAGCAAAGTTGGCCCCGGGTGCTGAGGATGGCTCTGTGGCCTCTGCCTCAGGTGCTAGAATGGCTCTAGTTGCAACAGAGCGACGCCCCAGATGGGCAGAGCATCGCCCCCTGGTGGGCATGCCGGGTGGATCCCAGTCCAGTGCATGCGGGAGTCTGTCTGACTGCCTCCCTGCTTCCAACTTCAGGAAAAAAAAATATATCATAGCCAGTATAAATATGACACAGCCATAGACTAGAGGGAATCGGCGAGGATAGCCTAGACCGGAGAGACGGCCTGGCTAGGTACACAGCACACACAGGTGAATCGTGTGAGTTCCTGGGGCCTTCAGCAATGGCAGAGATGTTGAGGGAGCAGGTAGCTGTGGACTCAGGTAAAGAAGCTGATGTAGCTCTGAATTACTCTGGGAAACTTAATTTGCTTTCCTCTCTGAGCTCCTTGCTGTTATAGAGTCTGTGTATCATGGAGGCAGGTGCTACGCAGGGGATTGTGGCATTATTTAGAGCAGTGGACTGGGTAGCTTCAGAGGATATCTTCCCAGTGTGACAGTTTGTGAAAAATAACAAATTAAGGCCATGAAACTTTCCATCTCTGCATGAAACTGTCTCTTAAAATCTTTAGCTGGGCTCAGGATTTGGCACAGTGCGGACACGCACAACAGTTTCTTCAGTGTATCCTTTCTCTTCAGTGTCTTCTGGTTTATTTCTCTTTTTTCTCTCCCTAGCTTTTGAATCGAAAAGACAAGACCACCTTTGAGAAACTGGACTACTTGATGTCTAAAGAAGATAATTACAAGCGGACTCGGGAATATATCCGAAGCCTGAAGATGGTCCCCAGTATTCCCTATCTAGGTAGGTGTCTGAATTAGCTTATTATTTTAAGAAACCTGCTCAGTGCCAAAAGTAGATGTTTTTATAGCTTCTAGTTGAGAATTTTCCAGGAAGCAGCATGGGTGTGGATAAAGAGGTAATTAATTGGTTGGCTCCTTGGATTGAAACAGGTTGTTGATACTTCCCAAGGATGGGAGCCTTGATTAGGGTCTTAAAACAAGCGATATTCTGCTTCTCACACAGGTGACCTGTGAATCCCAACCCGCCCACCCTGCAGCCCAGAAAAGTCATAAGACTTAGTGGTGTAGGCACATCCTCCCTTCCTGAGGAAGCTCAGACCCAGCCCCTCTGTTGTGGTTTTCTGGGTGTTATTCATATATTTTAGAAGACTTGTACCAAAAAAATTATAATAATGATTATTGAGTCTTCTGATTAGAAAATAATATACATCTATTTTAAAGAATTAGGAAGAGAGGAAAGTTACTATAATTTGATATCCCACCTGAGATAGTCCTGTTTTGTTTCAGATCTTTTTATTCATTTGGGTGCATTTAAAATATAAATGGTTATTCTATTGTGTACATTTAATATTATTACCTGTGTTTCTATACTGTGACTCAAGCCCATCAAAATTTGCTCTCTAATATTGACATTTAAGTTGTTTCTACATTTTTCCTATTGAAGTTTTCCAATGATCATTCTTGTTGCAAAAATTTTCTGCATATAGTTATGATTATTACCTTAAAATAAATTCCTGGAATTGTTATTATTGGGTCAAAATACAAGCAAAATTTTGTGCCTTTTCATGTATATTTTATAAAATACTTTCCATAGGTATGGTAATAGCTTATATTTAATACTTTCATTGGGAAGAAATGAAATGACCTATTTTTCCCATATGCACAAATACTTTGTATTTTTACGTGCTTTTTTTTTTTTAATCTTTGCCAATTTGCTAGGTGAAAAATGCTTCTTGTAGTTTGGGATTTAGGGTTAGAATAATTTTATAAAAATATGTTTCTATTGTTTTATGATCTGAACTAGTATTAACGACAAGGGAAATTCAGTTTTTATAGACGTGACCTCTGATATTTTCAGGAGTCTAGTACAATTTGCTGGAGATACATTTTTGACAACTTTTAAATTTCTTCCCCAAGGATTGTTTATTTAAGATTTTCTAATTCTCTTAAAGATGGTTTGGAATTTTTATTTTTAGTAGAAAATTGCCCATTTGTTTTAAGTTTTAAAAATGGTTTGTTTTTTTTTACCATAGAGTTTTCTGTGGTATTTTCTTAGAAATTTTAATCTATGTATGGTTATATTTGCTTTGTAGTCCTAATGGTTTAAATTTTTCTTTCTCTTTCTTTAATTTGCTTTGCCAGAGGTATGTCTGTTGGTCTTTCCAGAGAATTAGACTTTGTATTTGTTTATCAGTCACATTGTCTTCCTGCTTTCTAATTCACTGTATATTATCAGCCTGGGATGTGCTTTTCTCTTTGCATTATAACACCTCTGAAATTGGGATGCATCTTTCAACTGATGGTAACAAAGCATTGTCACAATGCTTAATTGGCAGCAGTTTTCCTTAGCAATATATAAAATAATGGTGCATCTTATAATAGACGGCATCCTAAATTGCATGAATATGGAATTTTTGCTTCTGTCTTTTATAATTCATTTCTGCTGCTTTACTTCAATTGTTGTTGTTTTTTTGTATCAATTTCTTCAGTTGAATTATTGGTTCATTTGTATATTATTCTTTCCACTTTAATTTGGAAAACAGTAAAGAATATACATTTTCTTATAATTGCTGCTTCTGTTATAGCCTGCATGTCTTAATATATAGTATTCTCATGGATATTCTTTTAGTGTTCTGTAATTGTGCTTTCAATTTTTCTTTTATCCAAGTACTTTTTTAAGGTAGTATTTGTTTTGTTTTTTAATTTTCACGTCTGTGGGGTTTTTTTAAGTGGCCTCTTTGAGATATAATTTATGTATCATCCATGTAGAGTGTACAATTCAGTGGTTTTTAGTATTTTCACCGAGTTGTGCAACCATCAGCACATTTTGGACATTTTTCATCACTCCAGAGAGAAAGCCTACATCCATTAATAGTCACTTCCTTTTTTTTCTAGCCACCCCGCTCTTCACTCACCTATCCTCAGCCCGAGGCAGCCACTAGATCTACTTTCTGTCTCCATAGGTTTGCTTATTTTGGACATTTCGTATAAATTGAATCTACAGTATGTGGTGTTTTACAACTGGCTTTATTCCCTTAGCATCATGTTTTAAAGGTTCATCCATGTTGGAGCACGATCAATACTTTATTTCTTCTAACTGCCAAGTAATATTCCATTGTACAGATACACCACATTTTATTCATTCATTCATCATTTGATGTACACGTGGGTGGTTTCATTTTTTGGCTATTATGTATAACACTGCTATAAATGTCTTTGGTTTTTAAAAATATGGTCTTTTTTTTTTTTTTTTTGTATTTTTCTGAAGCTGGAAATGGGGAGAGACAGTCAGACAGACTCCCGCATGCGCCCGACCGGGATCCACCCGGCATGCCCACCAGGGGGCGATGCTCTGCCCCTCCGGGGCGTCGCTCTTTTGGGATCAGAGCCACTCTAGCGCCTGGGGCAGAGGCCAAGGAGCCATCCCCAGCGCCCGGGCCATCTTTGCTGCATTGAAGCCTCGCTGCGGGAGGGGAAGAGAGAGACAGAGGGGGAGGGGTAGAGAGGCAGATGGGCGCTTCTCCTGTGTGCCCTGGCCGGGAATCGAACCCGGGACCTCTGCACTCCAGGCCGACGCTCTACCACTGAGCCAACCAACCAGGGCTAAAAATATGGTCTTTATTCTAACTTTATTACATTGGTTTAGAATACATAACACACAGTGTATATGCTTTTTAGGTTTTTAAAAATGCCTGAGATTTGTTTTGTGTGTTAATTTAAGATCAGTTTTTATAAATGTTTCCTGGGTGCTAGATAAGAAGGTGTAATTTCTCAAATTACTCTATAATTACTAAATTATAACAGTCAAACTATTGATTTTTAATGACTTGATCTAAAGACAGGAATATGTTGGAACCCCCTTGCCCTACATTATTTAGCTTATAGAAGTTTATAAAGTTTGTCGATTCATTTCCAAGTGTCTCCTACAAAGTGATCTTGATTACACTTATTTGCTTTTATTTCTTTGAAATGTTTTATTTTTCTTTTGCATTTATTTTATAAATCTTTTACTATATTTTAGATTTTAATACCGTGTATTTTAAATTGCTTTGTTTTATGAGTGATCCTTGAAAACAGCATTTGTTTGGACCCATTATGGGTATATTGTAATAGGGGAGAAAGTGTCTCACATTATTTAGTCTTAAACCACATTATTGGATTGAATATCACCCTGGGTTTTCTTATTTTCTTATTTTCTCATCCTTTCCTGTCTCCTCTTACGGCTGGCTGTAATCTGCAACATGTGTCTACTTGGTGACTGGCAAATCCCCTTCTTGGAACACAGATGGAGGGCAGGTTGATGTGCATAGCTCCCAAGCCCATGCCCACTTTGCCAGAGGCTAACCAATTGAGGTTGATCGTATCAGGGTGAAGGCTGCAGGTGCTCCAGGATCGTTAAGGATGGCCTCGTTTATAAGAAGGATCACGAGAGCTGCCATGTGTTGTCTGCTTTCTCTGTGCCTGGCACTTTTCTAGGTATTTTAATATATTATTGCAGTGAATACTCATAGTAGCCTTGTGGATAAGCAGGTGCTGAGAGGTTGCCCAGGGTCACATAAGTGGAAAGTGGCAAAGCCAGAACTCGGCCCAGATGGTCTGGCATTAAGCCCAAAGCTTTTGACACTGCCCTCTCCTGACTCCCCACCTCTACTGTCCAGGGCATTATTCTCCTACTCCTTTCTTGGAGTTGTCACCTGTACATCTTCTGCCTTTTATGACTTGTGGATGGCCTCCATTGGGCACTGTATGAAGTGGGATGAATTGTGTTACTCTCTGTGCTTGGACCACAAAGTGGTGCTGTCTTGGGTTGCCACAGGCATTAGTCACTGGGTCTCAGCCAAGGGCAAACTGATCCAGTACCATCTCCCCTTTCTGACCCATGTCTCTTGTCGTCTGACCAAGCATATGCCCCCAGATACTCCCACTGCAGATGAGTCCCGCCCTCAGGCCATTGACTAGCAGCCTCTTGTGCGTCACCACAGAAGATCTCAGACGTGCAGTGGACACATAGCTGTGCTGGCCCTGAGGCCCCTTGCCACTGCATGTCTGGACAGATTCAGCCCTCCTTGTCCCAGATAACCTCATCTCAGCTGCCTTCTTGTGGCAGATGCTTCCTGAGAGGCTCCATGGAGGCCTCATTCTCCTATAAGGCCCCCTGCTTCAAAGCCAGCCCAGCTTAACTGCCTTCTGCGGTCCCTTCAGCCTTACAGTGACTTTCCTATCCCCTTAGACCAGTGGGACGCATTTCTCGTGCTCATATCAGAACCACTCCTGACAAATACAGGAGTCATAGCTGCAGCACGATCCATTCTGGGTCTCAATAGGGCCGTCCATCCCGAGGGCAGCTCTGGGCTCCACCTGCACACTGGCAGCCATGGACAGGAGCTGCACAAATCCAGCTTGTGTTTTCAGTACTGGAGTCTCTTGAAAAACCAACCTGTCCTGGGAATGAATTTGTTTATCAAAAGAGGAACTGTTACATAATTCCTGGAAAGTACAATATAGGGGAAAAAATGTCTAAAACCATTCTTTTTTTCCCTTGGCAAAATCCTCACTGTAGGACTTTCCCTGGGGGAGAGGGAGTTAGTCTCTGGGAGCAGCTTCAGGTTGGTCCCTGGTATTTCCAGCTGCTTTGTGAGTTCTATTGCTTGAAACCTTGAATGCTGCTTTAGCACTTATTTGCCTCTAGGAGCAAGTGTGAGCTTAACTTTGTGATGATTCTACCAAACTTCTGTGGATGGGTCTATGCTAACTGGCTTTCTGGGACTTTTCACATGTGTGTCTCTTTCTCCATGTAAAGATACCCTCACATAGTACTAGCAGTGATTATTAACTTGTGGCAGTGTATTCCATACCCTTTAAATGTAAATTTTGTGCATTGAAAGCTTTGGTACACTGAGTTCTCATGAAATATTATTTAAAAAACACTAAGGGAAAAACTACATTTAAAAAATAAGACTCTCTTTGTATCAAAACTTTCTTTTCAATTATTTTAAAATGTAAAAATAGTGGTGGGAAATAGTCAGGTCACAGCTTAGTTTTATCTGATGGCAACTTGTAAATGCCTAGTTCGGACTGAAATGATAACAAAAGCAGGCAGAGAGCTGTGAAGAATGGCGACACCATCTATTTCTAAATCGCTTATTGACTTAGGAAGTGTTTGGTTTTCACCACCTATAATTCCCTCCAGGAAACAGCTAAATAAAATTAAGGAATGTAATGGATTTTAAAAGGTTTAGAGCTGATTCTAAAAGTAACTATAGGCAGTGTGAAAAATTATGAGCTCTCAAGGAATAAAAATTAGGCATTCTGACAGTTCTGAATAGTAAGAGAACACTTAGACACTCTTGGTAAATTTACTCAGACTTCAATATGTGAAGTAAATTTCTAGAACCTAAGCTATTCCTTCAAATAAGCAAACCCTTCCTAACATTTAAAGAAACTAAGCCTTTATTTTCAAAGATGAAGGTTAAAATAAAAGCAAATTGGCCCTGGACTCAGTGGTAGAGCATCAGACCAGCTTTGATTCCTGGTCAAGGCACACAGGAGAGGCAACTGTCTGCTTCCCCACCCTTCTCCCTCCCCCTTCTCTCTCTCTCTCTCTCTCTTTCTCTTTCTCTTTCTCTTTCTCTTTCTCTTTCTCTTTCTCTTTCTCACTTTTCCCCTCCTGCAGCCATGGCTCAATTGGTTCAAGCTCATAGGCCCCAGACACCAAGGATGGCTCCATGGAGTCTCCACCTCAGGTACTAAAAATAGCTCAGTTGTGAGCATGGCTCAAGATAGGCAGAACATCGGCCCCAGATGGGGGTTGCTGGGTGGATTCTGGTCAAGGTACATATGGAAGTCTGTCTCTCTATCTCCCCTCCTCTCACCTGGAAAAGAAGAAAAATAAATAAATAGATAAATAAATAAATGAAGGCAGGCAAGTAATTTCTGAGTACAAAATAAACAGACCTAAACTGTTGTATTTCTAAAAGAACTTTAGAAAAAGAAGTGGTCATTGGCCCCAAAGAAGTATTTGCACTGATGCCTCAAAACTCTCAGAACAACAAGGTGAGTGAGAGGCTCCTTGGAACCAAGGGCAACATGCCCTCTGCAAGGTGAAGGGTGTCTTCACGGCTGGTATCAGATGGTCAGCAGGCATTTCATCAGAGAATGGGCTCCCCAGACACCATTTTTGCTCTGGGGGAGCTCACATCCCAGAGCTGATCACAGGCAGTGAACAAGAAACCACAAGGGAGCCACGCACAATGAATGGAAAGGCAAGGGAGTAAATAAAGGGGAACCCGACCCAGTATGGGGGACCAGGGAGGGCTTTCTGGAGGGAAGCCCTAAAGGAGGAATAAGCAGGGTGAAGGGTGGGAGGCAAGCATGCCAGACAAAGACAGCCGCTTGTGCAAGAGCCTTCAACTGGGGAAAAACATGTTTGTTGGAAAAACTGGCTGGAGAGTAGAGAGTGAGGGGGAGAGTGTCATGAGAAACAGCTGGAATGGAAGAGAGGGATGAGGTTGCCTGGGGCCTAGACACTCAGTGCAGGGAGATTGGGCTCTGACCCCACGAAGAGCAGTTGGGAACCATGGAGCAAGGGCATAACCAGCTTGGATTTGCATTTGACAACAAGTTACTTTGCCTACAGCATGTGGATGGCTTTGAGGAGGTCAGGCTGGAGGAGAGAAGACCAGCTGGGGGACCATGCAGAAGCCTGTGGCGAATCACTGTATTTCAGAAATGGCTTGGGTGGGGAGCCCTTTAAAAACACTTCATTTTAGAGCTAAACCTCGGAAAGACATAAAACAGCTGTCAGTGAGCAGGTCCCTTCCACCTGATGGAGGCACACAGCATTCCCCTGTACTTGGGCTTTGAGAACCAATGTGCACATTTGAGTGGTGGGCCCCTGAGGGCAGAGATGAAAGGGCAAGCACAGTGCTTTTGGTCTGCTCCAGAGGCAGGAGGCACTGAGCTGATGGATGCCGCCAGCACTTCCGCTTCCCAGAATGTTGATCAGAGTGGCTGTTGCCTCTTTGGTGGGGGTCATCAGTACCCCAGGGCCAAGTCTGAATGGCCCTCCATTCTCCCAAGTCAGGGTTACTACATGTTATCCAGCTGTCCCCAAGTTTGTCAACATTAAGGATAATCCTTTCCTTTAATGCCCAAGTGAAAAAATTCCATTCCACATGCAGTAAATACAGCCCCCCCCCCCACTCGGTTCCCCACTCCACGTGTTTCCAAGGATCCCCGAGGAATACTCATTTGTTCCACAGATCCATCCTGGTTGCTGCACGGTGCCTCAGCCAGCTGCCTGGCCCCAAACCTCTGGTCCCTCCCTCCAGTCATCTCCTGCCTTTCCTAAGCAGTCTCTCCAGCTGGACCTGTGTGGAGGCAGGCTCCTCCTTCCTTCGCTGGGGAAGCCCAGCTTCGGGATGGGGAAGGGAATGACAGCGCCACAGAGAAGAGCTGGAGCCTGCAGTCTGCACTGTCTGCTCTGGAGTCCATGGGCCATGCCTTTCCCTGTTTGCCAGATGGCCACATGCTTCAGGAGCCGACCTGTTGCCCTCCCTCCCCTCGCCCAGAACCTTGATCAAGTTTCCCCTTCTCCAAATTGATGCATCTTCCCTCCCTGGGGCCCAGCCAGCAGGGAAAAACTGCCCTCTTACTCATTTCAAACAAGCTTCTCAATCAACAGAATAATCACCAAGGCACACCCCCACCCCAGATGGAGGAAGGCTTTCCCATTATTCTGTGTAGTGGTCAGCTGTGTATTATCTTACATTTCTTCCTTCTGCCTTTACTTTGCAATCTCAGAATTTGTTACCTTAAAACTTAAGATTTCAGTCTTGCTTCTGAGACTGGGACTTCACAGTCTTGCTCAATTTTTACAAAAAACAAATGGATGTTATTAAAATTCCCATTATGTGAATAAAAAAAAACACCCAACAATTTGACTTATGACTTACCCGATGTCATATGCCAGGCGGATACCAAGTTTAACTCAAGATCTCATGTTCTGGCTGGGGTCCGATTAGGCCTTAATTTATGCAACCCTCATTTAAGATCGTTGTCTCCATGGAGAGAAACGGTACGGGAGGAAAACACAGCCGGGAAGGGTGGTTTCCTGCAACCTTCGCTGCCTAGAGCTGAGCACCTTGTCACGTTTGTCCCTTTGGGGCACAGGGAGGACTTAAAACCAGCTTTTCTCTGGGTCAAGAAGTTTTGTCTGATCCCCCAAAAGGAGGTAAGAGCACAGCCCGTTTGTTCAAGGTGAAGTATGTTTTCTAAACGGAATAATCAGGACGACTGCTCTCTTTGACCTTTGTTTTAGTCTTTGGATTTCTAATTAGAAGCTAACAGCAATAATAATGGCCACAACTCACATTTATTCTTTCACCATGTGGAAGCTGAGCGCTTGACTCCCATTCTCTCATTTAATCCTCCCATCACTCCTTCCTCTGAGGGAGACACTGTTTTTTAACTTATTTTACAGCTGCAGAAACTAAACAAGACCCATCCTGAAACCCAGGTCTGACCCAGGTGCCCAACGACTAACCTTAGGCTATGCGGGATGCTCCCTCCAACAGGCCTTCCCCTCTGGGGAAACCAGGACAGTGGGCTGAGAGGAGGAATGTCTCCAGGGACTTTCCTATATGGAACTGGGGCTTGAGATGGGCGACCAAAGGCCCAACCAGGGTCAGCTAGCCCTAAGAAAGAAAAGGGTTGGGTTGAAGAAAGGACTAGTGGCTTTCTCCATTCTCCAGGACTACTCTGGAGCCAATGGGACATCTCCTTGCACTGTTTTGTTGAGGGAGAATTTAGACAATGCCCTGAAAATCTGAAAGATTTTGTGTGGTAGATATCTTGTAAGATAGCCCCCTTTGGCCCCTAGCCCCTGATGTTCGTGTCCTGTGTAGTCTCTTTCCTCGAGTGTGGGCAGATCATATTGACTTGCTTCTAACATACAGAATGACAGAATTAACGGGATGTCACTTCTGAGACTGAGTTATAAAAAGACTGTGCCTTCTATGTTGAATCCTTTCTCTCTCTCTCTTGGATCACATAACCTAGGGGATTCCAGCTGCCAAGCCTTGGCAGTCCTGTGAAGAGGCCCGTGTAGCCAGGGATTGGGACCTGCCAACAACCCCATGAGCAAGCTTAGAAGCAGACTCTACCTAGGTGGAGCGTTCGGATAAGATGGCCGCCCCAGCCAACAGCTTCACCTCATCACTTGAGATACCTTGAACCAGAGACACAAGCTAAGATCCATGCAAATTCCTGACCCACAGAAACTGCAAAGATAATTATCTTTGTTGCAACAAAAAATTCTTGTTGCATCCACAAAAACAGTTGTTCTTACCTAATTTGAGTGTGCTAATCTCAAATCTAATATTAGTTTTTCTCTGTAAGTTACAGGGTTTTTTTTGCAATTCAAGATTTTAGGTTTTCATCTTATTGTAAAATTTTCAACATTTAGTTTAACATAAGTAGAATATCTTCTTGGGCATCATCTTTGTGAAAATATAATAATTTATATAATGCAGTAAATACACTAATACACTAAGATATGATTGCATCAGAATTTGTCTACAATTTTGAAATAGAACATATTAAAACACTTATTTTAATCATAAAATTTGCGCAAAACTTATTTAAATTCTATTCAGGCAAAAATTTACGTTTGTAGCTCTTGAGTTTGTGTACTTGTTGAGGACAATCTCGTTTGATGCTCCAGCAGTAGTCTGCTCAGCACTAACAGCTCCAAGATTTTTGGGAAACTTATCAAGGTGACTGTTCAGGAAGTGAATCTTAACGCTCATGTTACATCCAATGTTGTGGAAAGCCAACAGCATCCTTTGAACCAGAAGTTCATAGTTTTCTGCTTTTTTGTTGCCAAGGAAGTTCTTTGTAACTGCCACAAAAGACTGCCATGCTGCTTTCTCCTCCTTATTCATCTTCCTGGCAAATGCTTTGTCACGTATGAAGGTTCGAATTTGAGGTCCATCGAATACACCTGCTTTTATCTTCTCGAAAGACAAGGCAGGAAAAGTAGAAATAATATGTTGAAAGCATTCACTTTCTCTATTCAAAGCCTGAACAAACTGCTTCATTAAGCCAAGTTTGATGTGAAGTGGGGGGAAAATGATCCTGTCTTGATTAACTACAGGTTCATTCACAATACTTTGCATCCCTACTTCCAGAGCTTCACGTTTCAGCCACTCCTTCTGTGTCCAGTGTTTCTCCCGAGCTCTACTGTCCCACAAATACAGAAAGCAAGGATACTTCATGAAACCTCTCTGTTGTCCTAGCAGGAAATTTACCATTTTAAGATCCACACAAATGATCCAGTTATGCTCCTCATACTTCAGAAAGTTGAGAACAATTTTTATGTCATTATAATCTTCTTTCAGATGAGTTGAATAATCAATTGGAACCGCTGAAAATAGGCAATATATGCACATGTCACAAATGATAAAATATTGCGCCTTTGACGTTGAAGTGTGTAACAGCCACATATATAACAGAAGGTATCAGGACTACTCTTACATTTACGCCTACTCGAAGAAGCCATGATTTAATCTTAAAATAAGAGGGTGTTTTTATCAGATAATTTTTTTACATTTAAAAACAACCACAATTATGTAAAAGTGATGTTTGTAAAACATTAATTGCCTTGTGGTTATGTTCAATCCAAGAGTCGTTGCCCTTTAACTCCAATTTAAAAACCAATGCATGCCATTAATTGTAACAAAAAGAAATTAAAATTGCATAAAAACTAGAACACTCACCAAAAATTGGATTTCAGATTTGGAATCAGTGATGCAGAAATATATAGAAACAGTTCTAAAACCTCATGCAACAGAAAATAAAAAAAAAAATTGTTCCCCAGTGAAAGAAACTGCAAAGATAACCAATGTTGATGTAAGTTACTAAATTTGAGGGTAATCTGTCACAAGTATTGGATACCTAGTACATTGTACAATCTTCATCACCACCCCATACTCATTACTCTGTTGCCCATCTGTATTGGGACAAAATCAGCTGTAAAACTCAACACATAAAAGTCTGTGAGATTGACCTTTAGGGCAGTGGGCAGTGTGAGGTCCCTCTGAAACCCTAACTGTGAGGGGAGGAAATTCTGTAGGACAGATGGTGTGGTTGTCCTCTGAGAGATGATGAATTCTTCAACTCTCCAAGGAGGAAAGGTGCCTGAGAAGAGCCTGAAAGTTACCCCCAGAAAGGCTGCAGTTCCCTAGGCATGTGGATGTGGGCCATTAGAGTGCAGTGTGGCCAGACCTTCAGAGGCCCAGGAATGAGTGCCTGCTTAGGGGAAATGAGACTGCCCAGAAAGGCTATGTATGCTCAGGTGGATTCAGGACCCACTCATTCCCTTAAACTTATTCATTGTAAAAGTAACACATTGTTTGTTGTAAAACTTACACTGAAAAGAAGTCTAGACTCTGGCTGGTTGGCTCAGTAGATGCAGAAATATATAGAAACAGTTCTAAAACCTCATGCAACAGAAAATGAAAAAAAAAATTGTTCCCCAGTGAAAGAAACTGCAAAGATAATCAATGTTGATGTAAGCTACTAAATTTGAGGGTAATCTGTCACAGAGTATTGGACATCCTGGGTTTGATTCCTGGTCAGGACACACAAGAGAAATGACTTATCTGTGCCCTGGCCGGTTGGCTCAGTGGTAGAGCATCGGCCTGGCGTGCAGAGGTCCCGGGTTCGATTCCCGGCCAGGGCACACAGGAGAAGCGCCCATCTGCTTCTCCACCCCTCCCCCTCTCCTTCCTCTCTGTCTCTCTCTTCCCCTCCCGCAGCGGGGCTCCATTGGAGCAAGGATGGCCCAGGCGCTGGGGATGGCTCCTTGGCCTCTGCCCCAGGTGCTGGAGTGGCTCTGGTCGCAACAGAGCAACGCCCCGGAGGGGCAGAGCATCGCCCCCTGGTGGGCATGCCGGGTGGATCCTGGTCGGGCGCATGCGGGAGTCTGTCTGATTGTCTCTCCCCGTTTCCAGCTTCAGAAAAATACAAAAAAAAAAAAAAAAAAAAAGAAATGACTATCTGCTTCTCTCCTTTCCCTCCCCCCACTCTCTCCTCTTCCCTTTCCCCTTCCCCTTCTCTCCCTCTTTTCCTCCCTCAGCCAGTGGATTGGTTGGTCAGAGCGTGTCAGCCTTAGGTGCTAAAAATAGCTTGGTTAATTCATGTGTCGGCCCTAGATAGGGGTTGCCGGGTGGATTCCAGTTGGGGCGCATGCAGGAGTCTATCTCACTATCTCCCCTCCTCTCACTTTAAAAAAAAAAAGGAGGAAGAAATCTATACAGTAAAAAGCAAAAATCCCCTTCTTGCTCTCATATTGTTCCAGACCTCCTAATCTACTTATGTGAATATATGTGTGCAGGGGTATGAAAGTAATACTATACTTTTTTAAACCAGAATGGGGACATTTTATACATAGTTTTACATCTTTTTGTTGCACTTACAGTGTCATTGATACTCAATGGCAGCAAATACAGTTCATTCTTGCCAGTGGCTCCGGGGTGCCCACAGATGCGTGCATGGGTGACTTGTGAGTAGTGCCGGGATGTATGCTCATTTGTTTAGCCATGTCCCAGTTGATATATGGTTAGGTTGTTTCTATCTTCTCCCTCTGACAGATTGTGAATTAGGGAACATCCTATACGTGTATCTTTACTCCCCATCAGAGAATTTCTGAAACCTTGAATGCTAAGAGTGGAACTGCAGGGACCAAGACTACTTGCGCCCTTGTGTGATAGCTGGAGTGCCCTCTGCAAGGTGCCCAGCAACACAGGGGGAGCAAGACGGTTTTCTCCTCTCACTGACGCCGGATATTACCAGCCATTTTCGTTTAGGATAACATGATAGGTGAAAGAGGCCAGCTTAGTTTAATACACATTTCTCTCCTACCAATTCTTTGTGCTCTTAGAGGAGAAGCTACTTTTCTACTTCAGACGTATGTTCCCTGGGCTCTCCTGGGCACAGGGTTAGGCAGACAGGCCTGCAGGCCTCCCACCCAACTGCACAGCCATCCCCTGCTCTTGTTTCTGCATCCTGAGTGTCTGTCCTCAGCCCCTCTCCCTGTGTCCTGACACAGTGCTGTGCTGTCTGGCTTTTGGTTCCTGCTGGAAGGAAGCGGACAAACCCATTTCCCAGGCAGGCTTGCCTGGAGGCCTGGTCAGCATTCTGGGCTCCAAGGAGGCTACCTGCTTGTTCTGTTTTCCCCCAGTTTGAGATGACAAGGGTGTCAACCTGTCCCTTGTCCAGCCTGGGGAGCCAGGTGGAGCATGAGTATTGATGAACAGGGAATGGGACCACTAGATGGCCTGCCCACCCCAGAGGTGGCACATGTGGAAATGCTTTGGGAAGTCTGCACAGGTGGGAGGGATTATCTGTCTCGGCTCCCACATGTGGGCTGAGCTGGCCCGGGCTGCCCCAGGTCAGGAGGGACAGGACACCTGAATGTCTTGGTGATGGTTAATAGTAAGGCATTGTGTCCACAATGGCTGAATACCAGGCAGGGCTGGCCGAGGCCTAACTCTGGGATCTGAAAAGTAAGCAAGCCCAGGCCTGAAGGCATGAGTCAGAGAGGAGCCACCACATCGGGGACCCAGTTACTGGAGCATGTGGACCAGGACTTGTGTCAGGTAGAATTGGTGCATGAGGTAACAGCCAGACCAGCCAGAACTGGGGCACTCTGAGTGCCAGAGGGTGGGGCTGGGTCTGCAGGTAGTGGAACAAGTGGTTCTCCTGTCATAGAAGAGGAAGGGGGAAAGATGGGCCCAACAGCTTTAGTCCTGGCAAAAGGGTTGGAAGCCCTAAGAAGCTGAGAAATATTCTCCTTCATTGCCCTCTGTTATTCTGTGCCCTGCCCACTGCTCTAAAATAAACGGGGCAAGGAGCCTTGACCTGGCTTTCTGACGTCTGGGGGCCTACAGCCCCTCTAGCGGCTCCTGCACAGCCAGGCTAGCCGCTGCCCCACATGCCCGCTCCTGTGGGCAGGAGGCTCTGTGCTGCCATGATGCTTAGACGTGCTGCCATGACCCTTAGACATGATGCCGTGACCCTTAGACACACTAGGGAGTGGTACCGGGTGACAGGAGACTTCGTTGTTGAGTTTCATCCTTGGGGAGAGTGAGCTGATACTGCAGAGGCCGTAGCTCAAATCTCGAGTGTCCAGGCAGCATGGTCTTGGGCGAGTCGCTTCTGTCTCTGAGCCTTGAACATTACTCAGAGCTGAGTGCTGCCGGGAAGACCCCACAGTGAGGACCTTTGAGCCCAACCAGCAGAGAGGACCGGACCGAGAAACTTCATGCATCCTGCAGGTGCAGAAGGAGCCCTGTCTGGCACAGCCCGGTGTCATGTTTAGTGACCCAGCTGGGCCCAGAAGGGCTGCATGTGCTTTCTGGGGTTGGGCCGGGCTCAGCAGTGGAGGGCCTAGGGAATGGGACACAGTCTAACCAGTAGTGGGACAGAATTCATCGAGCTGGCAAAATATGGTCCCTGGAGCAGATGGAGACCAACAGCAGCTGGAGTATAGTCTAGACACGTTTTGGATCTAGACCTGGCCTGTAACCCCTCTTTTTCTGGGAACCTGGGCACCCTCCTCCTCTCCCACAGCATTGGGCTCCAGTAGCCACGCTGGTTCCACCCACTCGGTGCTGAGGCAGAGCTGATGGGACTGAGGAGGACGTCTCCTTGAGGGGCCAGGTGGGCCCTCTGGCCGGGAGTGGGTGTTGGAATGGACAAGTGTTTGTAAGTTTCACTAGCACTCAGACGAGGAGGGCATGTGAGCTTAGGAATTCCGTGCGAGGAAAAGCAGACTGTCGCACAAGGAGCAACAGAGAAAGAGACCCTGCAAGCAAGGAGAAGGAAAGGGAAGGGAGAGGAGAATGCTGTTGCCTTGCCTCTTGAAGGCCGTCCTGGCAGTTTCTGGTTCCTGGCCCTAAGGAGGCCCAGCTGTGTCCCTGCTCATGGACTCTGGGAGATACCTCATGTCCTTATGTAACCAATTTTTAAAATGAGCTGGACTTAGTCAGGTGTAAGATGAAACCAACTTTGTTTTTCCCCAGTGTCCTTTCCAGCCTCTTCTGTGGACTAGTTTTATTCCCAATTGAAGCTGAAAACTTAGCAGGTCCCTTCATCTTTCCTCTGTCAGGCCTGGAAAAGCCCAGTTGTTGACTCCTGAATGCGTAGAGGATATGATCTAACAGTCACATTCTAACAATCACGTCACTCCAGACAGGCTAGTGTCACACTCAGAAGTCTGGACTCCTGAAGCTGGCCCAGACTTGGAGGCCTGGGGCGGAGGACGGCATAGGCAGTGTCTTCACTGGGCCCCCCAGCCCTGCTCCCCCCACTGGGCGGGCTGGCGGTCACTGGGCCCCACAGCCCTGCTCCCCCCACTGGGCGGGCTGGCGGTCACTGGGCCCTCAGCCCTGCTCCCCCCACTGGGCGGGCTGGCGGTCACTGGGCCCCTCAGCCCTGCTCCACTGGGCGGGCTGGCGGTCACTGGGCCCCCCAGCCCTGCTCCCCCCACTGGGCGGGCTGGCGGTCACTGGGCCCCACAGCCCTGCTCCCCCCACTGGGCGGGCTGGCGGTCACTGGGCCCCCCAGCCCTGCTCCCCCCACTGGGCGGGCTGGCGGTCACTGGGCCCCCCAGCCCTGCTCCACTGGGCGGGCTGGCGGTCACTGGGCCCCACAGCCCTGCTCCACTGGGCGGGCTGGCGGTCACTGGGCCCCTCAGCCCTGCTCCACTGGGCGGGCTGGCGGTCACTGGGCCCCCCAGCCCTGCTCCACTGGGCGGGCTGGCGGTCACTGGGCCCCACAGCCCTGCTCCCCCCACTGGGCGGGCTGGCGGTCACTGGGCCCCCCAGCCCTGCTCCCCCCACTGGGCGGGCTGGCGGTCACTGGGCCCCCCAGCCCTGCTCCACTGGGCGGGCTGGCGGTCACTGGGCCCCTCAGCCCTGCTCCACTGGGCGGGCTGGCGGTCACTGGGCCCCACAGCCCTGCTCCCCCCACTGGGCGGGCTGGCGGTCACTGGGCCCCTCAGCCCTGCTCCACTGGGCGGGCTGGCGGTCACTGGGCCCCCCAGCCCTGCTCCCCCCACTGGGCGGGCTGGCGGTCACTGGGCCCCACAGCCCTGCTCCCCCCACTGGGCGGGCTGGCGGTCACTGGGCCCCCCAGCCCTGCTCCACTGGGCGGGCTGGCGGTCACTGGGCCCCTCAACCCTGCTCCCCCAGTGGGCAGGCTGGCGGTGTGGCCCTTGGGATTGAGGGAGAAGTGAGGGAAAGGGGCCATCTGCTGTGGCCAATTCGGTCGTCGTCCAGAACCTGTGCCCATGCTCTGTCTTTGCTTCCCTCTTTGCCATCTTTTCTCTCTTTTTGCTGCTGCTGCTTCTTCAGACTTTCCCTCCGGGCACCACTGACACAGCTGCCCTGCTGGGTAAATGCTTCTCTTCCACGGAGTGCTCAGACTCCTCGATTGGCTCCAGGGCCTCCTGCCACCCAGGCTGCCCTCTAGTTCCGGGGGAGCCTGTGTCCTTGCCTCCCCCTCCCCATCAGTGGGCTTGCTGTTTGCTTCCAGTGCAGTCTGTTTCTCACTGCTCTCTGCCTCGGCCTGGAGACTTGAAGCATGAGTCACGTGGTGCTGCCCGTGCTGTCCGGGCCGGACTCTTGGAATAGTTCCTTGGAGCCCTTCTCACTTGATTCAGGGTGATGGGAACGCCCTACCTGTGGTAATGCGGGACTGCTCATTCCTCGCCCCAGGATCTCCCTGCACTTCCACAGGCTGCAGGCGGGCATGTGCTCATGCTGTAGAGCCAGTCTGGGTCCCCCCTGCGGGGACGGTTTTGCACCTGCTCTAGAGAAAGTGGGCTGCTGGTCATGGGAGTCTAGATGAAACCCAGGCAGTAAGAATGCCTGCTTAACATTTCATTATGCTTCAAATATTTCCTTTTTTGTTTAATGCAGTTGTCTGCTTTTTCTTAGGGTAACTAAGGGTGTTTACAAGACTGTATCACACAGATGAGGTGGCCTTGTGGGATCGTGGAAGACCCTTGAGCTCCCAGAGAGCACCTGTGGATTATGAGAATCATAGACAAATAAACATTGTTTTCAGTAGTTCAGAGGTTTCTCTTTAAATCTTGCTCAAATTGGCAAGATTGAGGGGAGTGGAGTCTTGTCCAGAGTCAGTGGCTTGGAAGACATCACTGTCTTGCTCCCATGTTCCCCACATGAGCCCAGCAGGTGGGTACCCTCCAGTGGCTGAGGTATTGGCCCAAACTGGGATGTGGGGGTTTGGCCGGGATTCACTGACTTTCTTCTGGGTCTGCAGATGCACTCACTGCGGAGACCTTAGTAACAGTAGGACTCTTAGGACTGTATGCTGTAATGGTCCCTGGGCAGGATGGGCCAGGAGCAGGAGTGTTGACGTGGATTGGCCAGACGCAGGGGTGCTGGGTAGCTGTTTGCTGTGGGGGGAGCAGTGCACTGGGTACTAAGGTGCAGTGCACTTGAGCCCAGCTCTCTCGTGTCTCCTTATTCTCCCTTTTGATGCTGTTGGTTTGGCAAGCTATCTCCCCACCCTCTCCATATTGCTCTAAGGAGAGTGGGTTCCACATCTCTGTTGGGCTTATTCCTTCCTCTCCTTTCGTACAACGGGGGTGTTATTTGACCTAGACTCGGATTTAGGTATTGGGGTGGGAGCCAGGAGAACGGCTGGTGCCACAACCTGCTTTTGTTTACATGCTAACCAGTTTAGAAAAAGGGTGGCTCCACTTTGTCTACTGTGGCTTCTCAGGGCTCTCTGTCTTGGAGTTTGGACCCAAGACCAGTGACCAATAAGGCTGGACCCTGTTTTCCTGTGCCGTTGACCCTTACATCTCACATGCTCCACTCCAGGTATGTGGGGAGGGGCGGCGATGTTCTGGGCCAAGGTTGAAATATTCTCACCAGATAGCTTCCAGATTTCACTGTGACCCCAAAACTGAGTGGGGGTTTGGGAGAAGGGAGTTGAGAACTATTCCTTAGTGCCTGTCACCCAGAACCTTCTGGATGAACTGCTCTGGAGTATTTTTACCAGCAGTCTGACTATGAGCCTCATTCTCTCTTCTTCTGTGAAGTGAGAAGTCTAGCCCCCTCACAGGCTGCTGTGAGCTCATATAAGAAAACAGAAGTCCAGTCCAGGCACACAGGAGGTGTCAGTAAATATCACACCCAACTGCAGCTTTGCTAGGAAAAAGCTCTTGTATGATCATTTAAGAAGAGAGATTGTTGGGTCCAAAGGTGTAAGTGCATTTTAAACTTTGATATATACATTGCCAAATTGTCTTCAAAAATGTAGAATCAATTTACCTCCATCCAGAGTATATAGAGTACATATGTATCCATTTCCTTGTCTACTTAGAGGTTGATAGTTTTTTCATCTTTGCCAATCCGGTAGGAACCATGTGATGGTCTAGGCTTGATTTAATGCACCTCTCTAGTTATTACTGAGGTTGGAATCTTTTCTTCCTGGCCATTTGTGAGTCTTCTGATGTGTTCATGTACTTTACCAAGCTTTCTATCTTACTTTGAAAGGGTTCTTAATGTAGCATGAATATTGATTCTATATCTTTCTCCTGTTTAATATTTGCCTTTCAATCTTAGTTGTGTTTTGTTTTCCAGAGGGCAGAAGATTTGGAGCTTTCTTTAGTTATGTCCTTTAGTTTTTTCCTTTCTGGTTTTGGGGTTTCCTGTCGTGCCTAGAGACGCTCCACAATGCATGGATTTGTTTCACGGAAAGGTGGTCTGGCAGTTGGTGTGGAAGTCCGAGTGAATGAGGGGGATGGAAGTGCAGGGCTCCTGGTCTTGTGGGGAACCGGGTGCAGTAGTTGAGGGGAGAGGAGATGAGTGCTCACCACTGAGGCTGAGAAAATTGACCCGAGCAGTCAAGTAGATGCTGCCATTCGGTGCAATAGGACCAGACCTGGAGGAAGGTGTTTTAAGTGTTGACCACACTGCCTATGATGTGTGTCCAGGACATCCAGGCCACGACAGGATGTAAGAAGGTGGAGCTGTAGAGGACCATTTTGGCCTGAGATACTGTCATGATACTTCAGGGGCATAAGTGGAAACCAAAGACGGGGAGTATGATTTAAATGATTTTGGTGTGTGTCCCTGGTGCTGAATCTGTTCCTGGCTTTACTCTCAAAGGCTCTGATTTAGGAGGTCCCAGGAAGACATTCCAAAACAATAACACAGTGTAGATACATCCAAATAGCACTGATGTCTTTTATTGCAGATTTGTGTCATTACAAGGATAATCTGGGAATATATTAAAAAAAAACCCTCCCTTTTATATACATAAAACATGCTACATGGTACACTTTGTGGGAATGCTGAGGTAATAGGCACACACCCAGACATGGACAGTACCAAATGTTCTAACATCTCACTCGCTGGCCCACCCGCGCACTGGGAGGGTCTCACCTCAACTCACCGCTTGCTGCCTGCGTGGCAATAGTTCCGGTAGTACTGAGTCTGACACCTTATGGTCAACAGGACATTGAAAGCCACCTCACTGTAATGTAATAAAAAAGGGGGCCAGTGGCCCCTGGTTATTCAGTGACTCACAAGAAGTGGCCAGTTGTCATTTTTGTGGCACCTGCATTCTCCAGGGAAATGTAGTTTGGGGACGAGATGCGGACTCTAGTCAGCCTGAGAGCATGGGACCGTTGGTATGTAGCCATTTGGGGGTCCCAGTGATCAGATGATGACTTTTCTTCAGTTGAATATCTCCTGGGCAAGGTAGGTTATTATTTCCGTGAAAGTTAAAATGATGTGTAGGCTAAAGTGTGAATGGAAAATACAAAACTGCAAGTACATAATCTAGATGGCTGGTAGTTAGGTTTGGGCTTGGCCTTCCCTTTCCTGGCCAGAAACCTGGAGCCCAGACTTTCTCCTACTCAGAGGCTAAGGAATTTTGTCTAGAAAGAAAGGGCAGTGTGACGGAAAAGGCAAGGAGAAGGTAGGTGTGGAGAAGAAAGGAGCAGAACGGTGCCTGGAAGTCCAGCGAGTGGCCAGGGACTGACACACAAGGCACTTACTGAGCGGGGCTGAACGAACAAATAAGCAGATGGATGGGTGGGTGGATGGGTGGATGGATGTGGATAGATGGATGGGTGGTGGAAATCCTGAGAATTGAGGAGAGTATAGATACAGAGATAGAGGGAGATTTTAAAATTCCATTAGGTGCCTAAAGAGATTTTTAACTTGGAGACCTCTATGTGAGAGAATAGTGTTATAGATATTCCTGAAGAATTCAGGCATGTGAACCCCAAAAGTTAATCTTTGAATCAGAACTATACAGTCTATGATCTGCTGTTAGACTCAAGTAACAACATAATGAAATACTTTTCTCCTAAGAGCAGTGCTGTTGGTAAGAGCTTCAACATGTGAGAATTGAATATATGTATATTTAGGTATATAAGGCAAACCCATATATGTATCTAGATATATTACATGTGCCATATATCTAAATGCATATATATGTGGTGTACACATAAGTGTGCAAGGTTGGCTCAAACACATGTATATTATAAAGATATTTTGCAGTTATGTTTTTATTGTAGAGACTTAATTTATTTAAAGAAAGACTGGTCTACAGTCCTGTCCTGTCAGGAAACATGAGGGTCTGTCTGGTGTGAAGAAGAGTAGTAGGGACAGAGAATACTGCATGATTCAGTTTCGTTATCTGCCGCAGTGACTTGGGAAAGCAGAGTCACAGTCCTCCCAGCCCCCAGGTGAACTGGGAGGAGTTGCTTTCTGTGCTGGGGCCAGCACGCCAGGGCAGGCTCCTAGCGAAGATCACAGAGGTCAAAGGGGAGCTGGCTTAGTGGAAGGTGTTGGG
This sequence comes from Saccopteryx leptura, assembly GCF_036850995.1. Taxonomy (NCBI): domain Eukaryota; kingdom Metazoa; phylum Chordata; class Mammalia; order Chiroptera; family Emballonuridae; genus Saccopteryx; species Saccopteryx leptura. The sequence goes on along the minus strand of NC_089504.1, from coordinate 8,727,000 downwards.
ATTGGGCCGGATCATCATCACCACTTTCTTGAGTGAGTAGGAGCCTCCTCGGAACTCAGCCCAGTAGACTCCATCCTGGTAGCGGCTCCGATAATGGCCCCCACGGTACCAGACCCCATTGAGATTGGAGTGGGCGCAGGCGTTATACCACCAGCCTCCTTTTTGGTAGTGGGCACAGTTTCCTGCAGGAGAGAAAGGAATGAGACGGTCTCAGGAAGGAGGCAGTTTTACCCGTGTCCATCGTTTGCTTGGGGACTTCAGCAGGACCCTCTCTGGGGGCCTTTGGAGCGAGAATGCTTGTGAGGTGGACTGGGCTTCAGACCTGCTCAGGCCTGTCTTTGGAGCTCGGCCTTCTGACTAACCAGCTGCGTGATCTTGGGCAGGTGACTAAACAAACCTCTTTGAGCCACCGAATTCTCACTGTGAAATGGGGATGAACACAGCGCTTCCTGCACAGGACCGCTGTGGGAGCTGACCTTGAACAAGGGCGTGCATTCCAGCACTTAGCCCAGGGCCCGGTATGGGGGAAGCACCAGGGAGGACTCGGCCGCACGTTTGAGTAGAAAAGGGACTGACCTGAGGTGGGCCAGGGAGAAAGGAAACGGTCTGTCTTAGGAATTTTTTTAAGAGTTGAAACTGTTGGATCAAGAGTCTTTATAGAATGACAAAGGAAGTGTTTAAGAGAAAATTCTTCTTTATTCCATATATATTTTATTTCATAAAAGAAGGCTATTTGATGAAACTTTTGGCACTGTCATGTCACTCTGGACTTTTCTGCCAAGGACAAGCAGTTTGGAACAACAGGAGAAGTGTGGGCAAGGCGCACATGGCTCGCAGGGGCACTGCCTTGCACAGGAAGGAGGAGGAAGGGAACTGCTTTCTGCTCGGCCTGCTAGTAGATAACACATGGGGTCCTCCGTTTCCTGATCAGGCCCAGGAAGCAGGCACCACCAGGGCAAGGGCTGCTCCAGTACAGCTTACGGTTGGGGGTTGGGTGGGGCTGGCAGCCCTGCTTCGGCAGAGGCCTTGGGACAGGTGAGGGAGAAGCAGGCCTGGCGAGGCAGAAAGCTCAGGGGAGATTCAACCCCAGGCAACTCAGAGCCCCAGCGGCCTGGGCTCCTCCTGTCATGTTTCTTGGGTTCCTCTGGGCCATGACTTGAGGCCACAAGGACCAAGGGACAGTGTTAGATTTGGGGAGCAGAGAGAGCCCTTGACAAACAGCTGGCCAGCAGAGGCCCCTCTGAGCTTGCTGCGCATGCCTGCAGGGGCAGGAGCACACCTCCTCTCTGCCTACTGACTGTGCTGCTGGCCAGGCCTGTGGGCTGGGGTCAGATACAGTCCTCTCGCTGCTCCCATGATGGCTGTCAAGGATGTCCCTGGAGTCTGACCGGCTCTGAGGGTCATCTTCTGGCCTTCCCACCAGTGAGTGGGGAGAGGTCTCTACATGTCCCCTGATGTAAGAAGGGCCTGCTGGAGTGTGGCTGCGACGGGGACCTTGGAGTGAGGACCTCCTGCTCAGTGTGTAGGTGGCAGAGCGCACTGGAAGTGCAGCTACTTCCTGGACAGTCCTCAGAGGGGAGGGAATAGCCTGTGGACCAGGACTAAAGGGGAGCTGGGCAGGAGAGAACCAGACTTGCCCATGGGAACAGACAGTCTTGGCCCAGAGGCAGGCTCACCCCTCAGGGAGGAGCTAGGCTTTGCCAACTTGCCTATCAGCTAGGGCCTCATCTCAAGGAATTGGGTGTGGGACCTTGGGAGGCAGGGGAGGGGAGGGGAGGAGGTTTGAGTCTGTGCTTAAAATTTTCTGTTTTCTCCCTTTAAAAAAATCTAATAAAGATTTCTTGGTGAAGACCTGGGAGTGAGGCTTGTGACCTTGGATGAATCCCTTCATCTCTCCTGCCTGCTTTCTCGTTAGCTTTGTCCAGCATCACCCTGACGGTGCATGCCACAGCGGTAATCAGAGAGCCACTGGGTCAGCCCTGCTGCTTGCCCAGTCCCAGGGGCATTCTCCCTCACTGCCTTCTCACCCTGCATGGTGGGCATGGTCCTCGTTTTCACATGTGGAGACTGAGGCCAGAGAGGTTAGGCAGGATGCCCAAGGACACAGGACTGATGGGAGGTGGGCCCACATGGTATTCCAGGGCGTATCTGGGGATGTAGTCCTGTACTCAGTGCCTCAGGCAGAGAGGTGATGTGAGTGCTCCCAGACTGGCCATCAGCTGTGTACTTTGTACACTCTTTACCTTTACCTTTTTGTAAATACCACTCTGATCCAGCTGTGTAAGGGGGATGGGCAGCGGGTGGAGGAGTGGACCTTTAGGGGCAGGGAGAGTCGGGCCGCTGGGCCCTGGGATCGTCCTGTTATCAGGCCCCAGAGCCTAGGGCTCTGGCTTTGGTTGACCTCTTTTCTCTGTCCTCTGCCCGGGGTTGACTCCACTGGTCTTACCTGTGTAGACATCGTGGTCTCTGTCTAGGGTGGTGAACTGTTTGCCATTGTGCCAGGTAAAGGAGTCGCCAGCATTGCCATGGTAGCGCCCCAGCCGCAGCTTGTAATACTCGCTCTCAGGCTCCAGGCGGAAGCTGGCGTATTCTGCAAAGACCTTGCGGCCAGACCAGTCCTCCATGGTCACCAGGAGTTTGTAGTTGCCTTGGTTTGTCAGCCAGTAGATATTCTCCAGACCCAGCCAGTACTCACCGTCGATGTTCCCAAACCCTTGCTGGGGAGAACACAGGAGAGCATTGGTGAGGGATAGGCAGATGTTTAGCCCTGGACAGAGGGGCCCAGAAACAGGCAGCGCAGAAGGTAGGCCTGAGCTCAGTTCCCCACTCCTCCACTTGGCTGAGACTTGATGAGTCACCTCATCTTTCTGAGCCCTAATCATGAATCATTAAGACAATTTAAGAGTACCTGCTCTGTGCTAGGCATTATGTGAACATGGGGGACGCCGTGTCACCATCCCACACAGCAGTGCAGGGCCAGGTGCTGTGGTGAGAGGAGAGCCCAGCACACAGCAGGCATGCAACAGGAGCTCCTTGGACAGATCCCTTCCCTTCCCTGGGGATGGCTGTGTGAGAGGGTCTCACATGATCTCGGAAGCACCAGGCAGGTGTGAGCTGTGACAAGCATGTGCCATGTCTAGCTGGGCTCCCTCTTAGTAATCTAAAATCTGGTGGCTTTGTTATTGTTTTTATATGTAGTTTGGGGAGTCATCAGCTGGGTTGTGGTCACTGAAAATAGATGGATTCATTAATAATAATAATAATAGCTAGGGCCCTGGCCGGTTGGCTCAGTGGTAGAGTGTCGGCCTGGCGTGCAGAAGTCCCGGGTTCGATTCCCAGCCAGGGCACACAGGAGAAGCACCCATCTGCTTCTCCACCCCTCCCCCTCTCCTTCCTCTCTGTCTCTCTCTTCTTCTCCCGCAGGAAGGCTCCACTGGAGCAAAGATGGCCCGGGCGCTGGGGATGGCTCCTTGGCCTCTGCCCCAGGTGCTAGAGTGACTCTGGTCGCAACAGAGCAATGCCCCAGAGGGGCAGAGCATCGCCCCTGGTGGGCAGAGCGTCGCCCCCTGGTGGCATGCCGGGTGGATCCCGGTCGGGCGCATGCGGGAGTCTGTCTGTCTCTCCCCGTTTCCAGCTTCAGAAAAATACAAAAAATAATAATAATAATAATAATAATAGCTAGTATTTAGTGAGCTAAATACTGTATTGCACTGTTATCATAACTTTACATAGGTTATTTTTTTAATTATTTTTATTTATTTATTCATTTTAGAGAAGAGAAATAGAGAGAGAGAGAGAGAGAGAAAGAGAGAAAGGGGGGAGGAGCAGGAAGCATCAACTCCCATATGTGCCTTAACCAGGCAAGCCCAGGGTTTCAAACCGGCGACCTCAGTGTTCCAGGTTGACACTTGATCCACTGTGCCACCACAGGTCAGGCTACATAGGTTATTTTATTAATCATTTTGCCAGCTCTTAAGAGCTAGGGGCTATCATCGTCCTCTAGAATGTGTGCACTGGAGCCTGGAGACCCTGTGTCAGAGAGCACTGGAGGGTGGGCCAGGATTTGAACTGGGAACCCAGTCAACCACTGTGCTCTGCTGCCTCTGAGAGAGAGAATACAGAAAGGAGGAAAGAAATAGAGAGTGCGTGTTCAGGAGCATCTGATTAGGAGGCAGAGGAGAGAGAGGAGAAAGCAAAGATGCAGGCTGGCTGGGAGGGTCAGGTAGAGCCATGGGCAGGCATTCTGATCAGGGGCTTTAGTGTCAGAGGCCTGGGCTCTGGCCACTGCTTTGCCACTTGCCCGCTGAGCAATGTATTTCACCTTCTCATCTGTTAACTAGGTTATTACCAGTGTGTCCCCTAGGGTGATGTGAGGTGAAACGAGGTACTAAATGGAAGCATGCAGTTGGTGCTGGAGCTGGTGCTGGTGTACGGCGGGCTCCCAGTAAACGGAGCTGCTCTGGCTGGCTGGCGCACCGCCTCTTTGTTTATAGGAGGGGACAGAGGTTTGGCCAAGCCCTAGAAGCCTTTCCTACCATGCGGATAAGTATTCAACTCTCTGGGAAGTGGGATCCCAGAGGATGAGCTCTGGAATTCGGACTGAGTATTCTTACAGTTCCCTATAGCACGCCCTTGGGAGCCTTGCGACTTGTCCCTTCTAACCCGTGTGAACAGGTCTTCTCCCAGGAAACCCCAGCATTTCTGCATCCCCACCCCAACTGTGGGCTCTGTGGTCTGGACTCCGGATTCTTGCCTCGCAGCAGCTGTGAGTGGCGGGCAGGGAAGGGGCTGCTGGTCCTCACCATTCCTGGTGGGTGTACAGAAATGGCCCTGTCAATGTCCTTTCTGCCCCAGATGTTGACTGCAGGGCTGCGCAGGCCCTGACAGGATGGCACATGGTTTCCCTCCGAGTGGCTCTGTCACTGGTCAGGCAGGCATCTCAAGGTGGGCCAGTTTTTTGGGGAAGCACAGATAGACCCTGTGGTTCTCACCTTGTATGTCTCCCAGTTCCTGAAGAAGTTGACAGAGCCGTCCAGACGCCTCTGGATGACGGTCCAGCCCCCAGGGTCATGCCTCTGGTCACACCACACCTGCATGAGCCGGTTGGTGTTGTCTGGCTTCACCAGGTAGATGGAGCTGGTGTCATGGCCATCCTCCAGGGCCTGCAGGCAGTCTCTCCACGGACCTGGGGATACACATGCACATATCACAGACTCCCTGTTGCCTGTCACCAGGCCACTGAGTCACACCACACGCCTCACTGCAGCTGTACCCTGAGCAAGCACAGCCTCTGTGACTGTGGTCCCCTCGTCCATGGTTTTACTTTCTGCAGTTTCAGTTACCCATGCTCAGCTATGGTCTGAAAATAGTCAATGGAACATTCAAGAAATAAACAATTTGTAAGTTTAAAATTGCGCGCTGTTCTAAGTAGCCTAAGTAGTGTGATGAAATCTCACACACCCTCCCACTATATCCTGCCTGGTATGTGACTCATTTCTTTGTCTAGCATATCTACGTTGTGCACACCCCCTGCCTGTTAGCTGCTTGGTAGCTGGCTCAGTTATCAGATCAACTGTCAAGGTATCTTTATTTTACTTAATAATGGCGCTACAGTGCAAGATGAGTGATGTTGTCCAAGAGGATGATAGAGAGAGAGAGAGAGAGATGTTGGCATGTATGTATACTGTATATATGTATATAGAAAGATGTTGGCACGTATGTACACTATATATAGAGAGATGTTGGCATGTATGTACACTATATATATATATAGAGAGAGAGAGAGATGTTGGCATGTATGTACACTATATATATATAGAGAGAGAGAGAGATGTTGGCATGTATATACCCTATATATAGAGAGAGAGAGATGTTGGCATGTATGTACACTATATATATATATATATATATATAGAGAGAGAGAGAGAGAGAGAGAGATGTTGGCATGTATGTACACTATATATATAGAGAGAGATGTTGGCATGTATGTACACTATATATAGAGAGAGATGTTGGCATGTATGTACACTATATATATATAGAGAGAGATGTTGGCATGTATGTACACTATATATATAGAGAGAGATGTTGGCATGTATGTACACTATATATAGAGAGAGATGTTGGCATGTATGTACACTATATATATATATAGAGAGAGATGTTGGCATGTATGTACACTATAGAGAGAGATGTTGGCATGTATGTACACTATATATAGAGAGAGATGTTGGCATGTATGTACACTATATATATAGAGAGAGATGTTGGCATGTATGTACACTATATATAGAGAGAGAGATGTTGGCATGTATGTACACTATATATATATAGAGAGAGAGATGTTGGCATGTATGTACACTATATATATAGAGAGAGAGATGTTGGCATGTATGTACACTATATATATATAGAGAGAGAAATGTTGGCATGTATGTACACTATATATATAGAGAGAGATGTTGGCATGTATGTACACTATATATATATAGAGAGAGAGAGAGATGTTGGCATGTATGTACACTATACATATATGCATGGTTTGGCATTTTCTGTGGTTTCAGGCATCCACTGGGGATCTTGCAACCTATCCCTCAAGGATAAGCGGGGACCACTATAATGTGACATGGAGATAGGAGCTCAGGGCTAGGGTCAGGATGCCTGGACTCCACGCTCGCTCCCCCTCCACTCCCTCACAGTGTGATTTGGGCAAGCTTCCTTACCTCTCCAAACCCCCAGTTTCCCTAATTTGTAGAAACGAGACCACCTTTACCTCACTGAAGGCTGTAAGGTTTAGGGAGATCATTTGTGTGGAGTTCCTGGAGTGACCTTCTTTTAAAGCTGCTTGTATTGGCAAAGAAAGATGTGTGCCTACTACCAGGCAGCAGTACTCATCGGCACTGTGCTGGCACGAATAGCCTTGTCCCATCCTGGAGACAGGTCACTGCCCTTCCTGAGCACTGAGGACTGAAGGTGGCTGGCGACACCTCGGTTCTGACTCCGCACTTGCCTTTTTAGCACCAGTGCTGTGACGGTTGTGGCAGGATTTTTTTTTTTAAGTAAGAGGAGGGGAGATAGAGAGACTCTTGCATGTGCCCTGTCTGTGGCCCCTGTCTGGGGCTGATGCTCAAACCAATCCAGTGGAGCCACTGGCTGCCAGTGGGGAAGAGAGAGACAAGGGGGAGAGGGAGAGGAAGAGAAGCAGATGGTCACTTCTCACGTGTGCCCTGATATGGAATCAAACCTGGGCCGTCTGCACCCGGGCTGACACTACCCAGTCAGCCCGGTCAGGGTCTTGTGGTAGTTTTTAGTAAATGAATTTCTATGAGGTCACAGGGGCCCAAGCAGTACCTCAGTTTTGGCCACATAGCCAGCAATTTCAGGGTACATTCAGACACTGGCCTCCAAATACCTTCCAGGGGACCAAGTTCTCTTTCAGCTCAATTTGTGGAGTTTCCGAAGAAAGCTCACTGGGGGCCAAATGCTTGGAGCTCACATGTCCTGAGGCGACTGTCCTATAGCAGGTCCATGAACTTAAAGGATGGTGTCTAGGACACACCCCAACCCATGGCTTTCTTCTGAAACAGACCAGGTGTGATCTTCGATTTTCTGTGACCTCACTGAGCTTGTGCAGTCCAGCCAGAAGGAATAGTTACTGTAGGTCTTTCCCCATCTCCCCGGTGGTTCCCTGTATTTGGATGTCGGCCCCATCAACAAGGAGGTACAAACGAGTCACCAAAGTCCAAATAAGCTGGGTTCGTCTTCTTCCTTACCTGAGGAAACTTGAGAAGGTCATCAGGACTTAGCCATTGAACTACATATTTTAAAATAAATGCCACACTTTGCTGCAACTTCTCTTCAAAATAGTTTCCAAACTGAGAAGCGTAAGATCAGAAGTGCTAGGAAAATTCCATCCCGTTCTTTCTATTAATTTGTATGTCTACTCAACAACTATTTATTGAGTCCCGGGCCGGCAGGTGCTGCGCTGGCAGCGGGAGCCAGGGCAGGGCAGGGCCGCTCTCCTGCCCAGAAAGGGAGGAGCTGACCTCACCAGCCTTCTCCTGACTTGAATTCCTGGGGAATCTTGTCCTCCCCTTTCTGTGTGTGTAAGAGGGTGGGGGCGGGATGACTCCTGGGGCAGGTGTGCTCAGCTTTGCGTGTGGATCAAAGTTCTCAACCTCCTTCCGGGCTGGTGGTTGGGCTCAATTAGTGCACAGGTGGTGGCAAAGCAGGAACAGTTTGGTTGTTTGTGCTTTGGGACACTCTCAGGCAGGCCTTTCCGAAGTCTTTGCAGCTGCGTGTGAGCAGCCTGCCTGGGACCTGACCAGGAGGCAGGGCTGGCCGGCTTGCCCCTCTGCCCCCAGGGCCCCGAATGGCACCGAGAAGAAAGGTCAGTGAGGATGCTCACAGCTGACAGTTAACCCAGGGGGCTTCTCCCTGCACCCTCCAGGGACAGGCTTCTCCCCCGTCTACCTGTTCACCAGCCCTCTCCCCTCCCAGGGGTGGGGCAGTACCCCACACACCACCTGGGAGCAGATGTGGCTCAGGCAACTGCTTCCATCTTTACCTTGTGCCTCTTCCATCCTGGGAAGGGGAGGCCAGAACTCAGAAAGAACATTCTTGAAGGAGAAAAGGGTTTGGTTGTGTTTAGCTCACAGCCCCAGGGATCAAGACTGAGAATGGGAGTCTGTCCCCAACAGCTGGAGCAGAGCGTGCAGGGAGGCCTCCACACTCGTTCCAGAGCTAGAAGCACAGGAGAGGCCATTTGAGCAGATGCTGGTGCCAGAAGACCCAGCAGAAGCCCGCAGAGTAGCACCGACCGAGACCCAGCAGCCAGGCCCCTCACCACAGGGCTCCTGGGGAGTTCTGGGCAGAAAGGCGGTTTTGAAAAAGGTGCCAGGTGGGGGTGAGGCTCGGAGGCCCCTGGAGAAGGCGGGGCAGCCTCAGGGCTCCTGGCCTGAGCTACTTTTGAGGGTACTGTCAATGGTTTTAGCTATGCCTTTGGCATTTCTACAAAGAGCTCTCTTTAAAAGGCAGGTGTTTTAAAATGTTTTGGAGTCACGGGTCCCTTTAAGAATTTGGGAAGAGCTTTAGACCCTCTAGTCAGGAAAATGGACCTCCAAACCCCAGGTTATGAACCCCTCGTTCTAAGAGAGTCCTGACTAGACTAGTAGTAATAATGGAAGACTCCTACAAGCCAGCATGCAGTGAGCGTTTACCATGTGGCTATCCGTGTATTTACATACTCCCTCCTTTCGACACACCAGTGAGGCAGGTAGTGGTCTCCCCATTCTACAGAGGAGGAATTGGGAGCTTGGGGACATCAGGTGCCACCCTGAGGTCATAAGGCTGGGCAGAGGCATATCCAGTATCTGAACCTATGGGGTCTGGGTGGTCTAGAGCTCACCCTCTATCTCTCTCTCCTTTTTCTACAACCAGAGTGAACTCCAGAGAGAGGGGGCCAGGCTGACTTATCTGTATGTCCCTAAGACTGTTTTTAATCTTAACTAGTCAGCCAGGTTAAGAAAATAAAAATTTACACTTTTTCTTTGTCAACGTGTTACACCCTTTAAAAGAATCTCTATTGATGATTTGTATATTTTCTATGCTTACTTTTTGGTGTCCTTTGCCCATTTTTCTTCTATTTTAGTATCCTTTTATGATGTAGAAGTTTTCCCCTTTTTTTTTAATTTCTAAGGGCAAATATGACACTTCTTTCCTTTAAGATTTTAGGAGTGGCATGCTTTCTAAGGCGCGGAGTAGGTGTGAAGTGGTGGGCAAGAACAGAAATCTGCGCCTGCTGCCTGGGACCATTAGCTTCCACTGATAACAACGACAACCACGTTTCCAAACAGTTTCCCCTTAGAGACCTATGCAGAGCTCTAGCAGACCTCCTGCATCCTAACAGAGGCCCTTTTCCTTTAACAAAGGTCAAGAAATTAAATGATGGATGAAAAGTAGTCAGGAAAATGTACTTAGCACTGAAAGATTGGCAAACGCTAAGTAGCAGAAAATGGCAGCAGTAAGTTTGCCATGTGGCTCCATTACAGTGGCCATTCAGAACTTCCTGCTTTGATGAGAAACCTGTCCCTGTTATGTACACCTACACTGGGTCACTGTACAGGGCCAGCCCAGGCATCCACTTTAACTGAGGATGCTGTGGAGGAAATGTGGAGGTGGGAATAGGACCCCAAACTTGGAGTCAGAAGGCCCTGGCTCAAATCTTGGTAGCCTCATCTCCTTACAGGACTCTGGACAGGTCCTCAAGTCTCTGTTTCTTCTTCTGTAAACTAGGGGAAAGGACCCTATCTCCTCTGAGCACAGCGCCCAGCACGAGGCCAGAACAACTGCCAGTGGGGGTCCTCTCTTCCTTCCCTTTGGTAGATGAAAGCTGACAGTTTGTAAGTTGTCCACTCCTTGCCACCCCCCACCACCACATAAACAAGTATCTGCTTTTGAACTTCTAAGACTAAATGTAAGGTTATTTACTGAGAGGCATATTTTAAAAACTAGAACTTCAGTGGAGAGGTCCACAAAGATACATGGAAATGAAGAAGATACATGGAAATGAAGAATGGAAGTCTTTTTTTGTCAATGAGCTGCATTTCCAGCGTGCGGGGACAGAGCTCTCCCTTTGGAGCAGTGCAGAATGCCCGGGTATTTCCCTTGGCTCCCCTTCTGAGAGGGCAGCTGTGCCCGGATCGCCAGGCCAACACTAACTCGGCAGCACCAGGCTCTGAGCGGAGTGAGCGCCCCGACCTCATCTCTATAAAGACTGTATTTATAGTCTCGGTGGAGCTGCGGCTGGGACAGTCCCCATGCAGGGGAGTGTAGCGCCATGGCCGCGCTCAGTCTGCGTGCTTCCTCCAAAAAGCGACCCAGGCTGTAGAAAGCACACAGGGCCTGAGGTCAGGAGGCCTCAGGGAGACAGGACGTGGCAATGGGAACACAAAGCGTGTAGGTCTTGGGCCTCCAAATCCCAGTGTCAAAGCTGGAAAGTATAGAGGTGACCAGGTTTGGGTGCCAAAGTCCACTCCCTGCTTCCTTCCTTCTGTCTGGGGTTCTTGACAGAAGAGGGGCCAGGCACACAAGGAACAGCCTCCCAGGGAGCCGGAACCACTCACTAATGGCTGGTGCAGGGCATGCTATCCCCGGTGCAGGGCCTTCCTGGGAAAGCAGAGTTGAAGCCTGCAGCCTGGCCGGACCTAGCTGTAACGTCATGGTCCTAGTTTTCCCCGAGTCTGGGGCAGCCGACATGCCCATCCAGACCCCAGTGGAGAAACGGGCTCACCAACTGCATCGACTTTCAATACAGTCACCCCTCCTGCTAGGCAAACGTGGCCTCATGAACATCTGACCCGGTTGACGGGAAGCTCGCCCCGTGAGGCCGGCAGCTAAGAAGTGGGTAGACAGTGGGGCAGGATGCCTGTTCTCCCTAGCTGTGCCTGGGACAAGGCGGGAGGAGCAGGGTCCTTCCTAGCCATGAGCTGGACTAGACCACGTGGTTGGCCAGCAGCTAGATGGGCCGCTTTACCCCATGCCCAAGTGTCTGGACTTGACCACCTGAGGCCAGGCAGAGGCCCTTGTGGCCTGTGGGAAGTGTTCCAGGGATGCTTTAGTTCATATGTGGGCACTGGAGAGAGGCTTCTGTGATATCAGCAAGAGACACACTGCTTTTCTGTGAGAACCTATCATGGTTTTAATTATTCCCACTGAGGGTCTCTCTTCAAAAAGCCTTTGTGCCACTCCCTAAAATGTTACTCTAACAGGAGAAATGACTAGTTGTTGAAATTGAATCTGGGACTTCCTGGCCAAATTAACCTGAGTGGCTGGGCATATGGAATGCTTAGGTCCGAATCCCAGCCTGGCCAGTGACGGGAGTCCTAGGCATCCCGTGCCAGGGCTGGAGAGCGGACACCTGGAGAGGGGCAGCGGGGTCAGTTATGGGTGCTGTGTGTGCATGTCTCGTTTATCCAGAAGGCTTGGGGAGCTAGTATTTTGGTTATGAACATATATATTCTATGTCAACCATCACATTTCAGTGAGCCAGAGTACAAAACAATAACCTAAGCCCCAGGACAGCTGGTGCGTTCCCAGAGGCGTCTTAGGGCCTGCGGGCCTCCGAGTTGACGCTATGAATGTTGTCTCACTTACCATGCCTTCAGACAGTGGACACGGGGCCTGGGGCCAACAAGCTTTTCAGAAGTTTATGAAAGTGTTAGAGGCCAGAGAAAATCTACTAGCTCTAAAATATAAAAAGAAAACTACAAAATCAAAATTTATAATTAAATTTTTGCATAGTATAATGTCTCAAAATCATTAATTGTTCAATTTAGCCCTGGCCGGATAGCTTGGTTGGGTAGAGCATCATCCTGAAGCACAGAAGTTGCTGGTTTGATCCCTAGTGGGGGCACATACAGGAACAGATTGATGTCTCTGTCTCTCTCTTTCCCTTCCTATCTTGCTGAAATCAATAAATAAAAATTTTAAAAATTGTTAAATTTAGTCTTCATTAAAATTACTTTCAAAAACAATTTGTAGTTAGATTTTTCTTACTTCCCAGGAATTCCTGAACATGCCTGATGTTTGCTGAGAAACCAGAGCCAAACAGAACTTAATTGTGTTACTCTTGGCCAAGTAATTTCAAAAGCAAATTTATTAAAATTGTCATAAAAATTAAATTTAAAATTACAGCAAAAATTATAATAGATGTGTGAGGTAGGTGTATTTCAATGCATTTGATACATACACTCTGAGGCCTCCCAAATAAGAACTGCGAGGACCCATGAAGAGCTTACGAGGATCCTGTCCTGCCTGTTTGACCTCAGGATAAACAGACATCTCAGTATGGCTTCCCAGAGAACACTTTGAAAATATTGTGTCCCTCCTTAGTTTCCATCAATGCCTTGGGCAGGAGGAGAAACAAGGACTTGAAGGCAATTAAAAACAAAGAGGTCAGGTTTAGGCCTGACCTGTGGTGGCGCAGTGGATAAAGCGTCGACCTGGAAATGCTGAGGTCGCCGGTTTGAAACCCTGGGCTTGCCTGGTCAAGGCACATATGGGAGTTGATGCTTCCAGCTCCTCCCCCCTTCTCTCTCTCTGTCTCTCTCTCTCCCTCTCTCTCTCCTCTCTAAAAATGAGTAAATAAAATTTAAAAAAATTACTAAAAAAGAGGTTAGGCTAGAAGGGGCCGTGGCGGGCTCCCCAGGATTGGGGGGAGTGCAGCCCTGAGGCTCCCGGGTGCAGGGGTCAGGGGCGCCCGAGGCTGCTTGGGTGAGGGAGGTCAGTGGACGTGGACGTGGGTAGCACACTGAGGCTACCTGGCTGGGTAATGAGGATGCCCCAGACTCTCAGCCCAGAGACTGCTGGTGCTGCTCTATGGGCACATCTTGGAAGAGCTTATCAGACCCATGAGTGCAACCCACGGTACCAGACAGACGGCGGCCCTGTGGCCCACCAGCCCCTTGGCCATTTCCAAGAAAGTGAATCAGCTTCTGGGATTTTTCCTAGAGACTTATGTTGGCTTATATTGATCACCTTTTAATTTTCCAAATGCTCACAAACACCACTTTATAATCGTTTCTATCATTTTTCTGGTGCTTGATCACAAGACAATTGGTAATATATTTCTAGTATTTCATTGTTTTTATCTTTCTGAAAACAGGACACTTGCCCAGCACTCAACCTGGTCCTCATGATTTCTTGGTGATTGCTGGCAATGATTCTGAGGACGTATCTGCAGGGCCCTCAGCCTCCCTCCTCCCCTCCTCCAGGGAGTCTTACCCAAACCCAGAAGAGCTACTTATCTTCCTCGGGGTTCCCATAAGCTTACATATTCATCTCTACTGGAATAGAGTAAGAATGATGGCTAGAATGTATCTAGAGCCTTAACACACTCTTCCGACTCATCCCCACAAGTCCCTGCAACAGTGAGGAAACCACGGCTCAGATGACACAACTGCAAAGTGGACAGTCTGGGATTAGAACTCAGCTCTGCCTTCTGAGCCCTGGTTCCTTCTCCCGACTGTGCTGTGGCTCTCACACTGTATTGGGGTTGCTGGGGGTCTGTCTCGCCACCGCTGTGTGAGCTCCTTTGGGATAGGAGCCTTCTCAGGGACTGTGATTATGTCTTGGTCTTCCCAGCCTGGCACTCACATGCCTCCCTCCATTTCCCATTTTCTGCCCATCGTCACTTGCAGTCCCTCTGTCATCTTCATTCTGTTCTTCTCAGTTTGAGAACCAATAACAATAGCCCATCTGGAAACAGCACCCCATAACGGGATAATCCGGATGCATAATGAACGGTGGGAAAGGAAACCGTGCTGTGTGGAGGTCTGGACAGTGTGTAGTAGTGGCATGTTACAAATTGTCTGTTCTTTTGGATGACTAGCATACCACTTAATTTCAACATTTAGAAATTTAATAAAGAAAACTAAATTAATAAAGAAACTAAATTAAAAACTATTAATAAAGAAAACTAAAACTTTTTAGCAAAATTTTTCTCTATATGTATAGTAATTTTAACTTAAATTATTGTATCCAAAAATATCTATTAAGGGAAAATCTTTCACATTTAAAAAAAAAAGAATGATCTAAAACCACTCTGGATCCTGTAGCTCTGTTTGCTCATCTGGAGGTAGAGGGCCAGGAACACCAAGCTTATGTCACATGCTCTGCTTCCATAGTCATCGCCATAGGGGAGCTGAGCTGAACTCTGCTGCAGGGGCCAGAGGGGGGACTGTCCCCAGTGTCCCATAAGCAATCTCTGCTGCCTACGTCCTTCCCTGGTCCTGCTGGAGACCACTGGGAAGGACACGGCCTTCTGTTACAGCAGGACGCTGCCCAGTGCACTCAACAACACTGACCAATTTCACTTAGACACTGTGGAAGGAAGCCTGCTCAACTCTGCTCTCTTTATCGTCTGTTCTGGAAGAGCCTCTCAGGGTGACAGTGCGGTCCCCTACATAAATTCACCACAACAATCCCTTTGTGTGACTGGCGAGCTGGCCACAGATGCCTGAGCTCCAGGATTTTCTAGATAACTTTCAGTTTGCCAAGTGCCAAGCTATTGCAGTTTCCTGGCCACGGGATGCCAGATCACTTTTAACAGCAACAAGATGGTTTGTCTCCTGGGCTGTGAATAGCCTGAGCAGCTAGCCAAAAGTCTTCCTTAGAAACTGCCTGTGTTAGAGGAAGAGCTTGCCATCACACTCAGAAGGTTCTCTGTGGCCAGTCCCTGAGGTACGCCATGAGGGAGAAAAGGAAAGCAAAGCTAGATGACCCAGCTCGAACTGGGGTGACTTTTATGAAAAATTAGCAAAGAATGCTCTTTGAAACATCACTGGATTACGTAATTCATAATGAATTTGGGAATCTTCTTTTGTTCAACAATCACATTTTAGAAACGAGACAGCATAGTGCAGCGAACAACACAAGCTCCAGAGGCATGGGAGCTGGGTTGGGCTTTCCCTCAGCCCCTGTGACCTGACGAGGCCAGTGTCACCCTCGCCATCCTCATAGTTTCTTGATGCTTCTCCAGCCCCCACGGCACGTCAGGCTGAGAAGCCCCATCAGCTGG
Source organism: Saccopteryx leptura (assembly GCF_036850995.1). Classification (NCBI taxonomy): domain Eukaryota; kingdom Metazoa; phylum Chordata; class Mammalia; order Chiroptera; family Emballonuridae; genus Saccopteryx; species Saccopteryx leptura. Next base: position 8,711,423 of record NC_089504.1, on the reverse strand, counting down.
AGACAGTCTGCACCACTGACCTCCAGAAGGGGTGGAAGCCACGCTGAGATACAGGTCTTTCTCTATTTTAAAACATGCCACTGTACCACGGAACCGCACCCCAGCGTACACATTTCTCACCTCATAGGAGAAAACAAAATAAAAGGAAGAAAAAGTCTGCATAGGAAAGGACTTGTTCTGCTTGCCCTGCCTCGCTGGCTGTAGACCATCTGTTGTGAGGGATGGGCCGTTTCGGTGTTAGCACTGAGGAAACATGGTTGCCACCTGATGCGGCCCCATGAGCAGATCAGAGCCACTGACTTTCATATACTTAGAGTTAACATATTTAAAGAAATGAGTACTTAGCAATACATTGACTACTGAAATGCTGAGAAGTAGCCCTAGAGAATTTGTCCAGATTTGATATAAAATCAAAATTGGATTTATCTACAACTTTAGTTGGGTCCATTCACTAGAAGTCAGATGCATTTTACGTTTTCTGTGGGAGAGTATGATTGTTGACACTCTGTAATATGATGTTATTTATTTGTTTGTTTGTTTTGCAGCATCTCAGGTTTATGATACAGTCTACTACATAAATTCACCACAGCAATCCCCTTGTGTGACTAGTGAGCTGGCCACAGCAGTTGGCGCAGTGGGTGTGGGGAGGCGGCTTGTATCAGTGGGTTTGCAGTCACGATGTCGTGCATTATTAGAAAGTGAGAGTTCTAATAGCAAATCCACTAGCTCTGTTTCCAGAGCTCTTTTACAAAGAGCCGCTTGGAACCTGGTACATGAAATAGTGATAGAGGGTCAGGCCCCAGGCAGCTGGCAGCGGAGGCTGAGTCAGGCATTTATAGAGTGATTTTACACCAGTTCTCCTCCAGCTTTCCATGGAAATATGCAGTATCCCAGAGTGGTTAAGACAGACTTGGGTTTGAGCCTTGCCTGAGCTACTTAACTAGCTGTGTAATCTTGGCTAAGTTACTTAACCTCTGAACCTCATTATCCTAGATGTTAGAAGTCTAGGGACTGATCTTGGCTCTGCAGTGACAGGCTCTGGGACGGGAAGGCTCTGCCAGGGGACTTGAGAGCCCTTAACAAGCTCTAATATTTTATGATTTTATAGCCTCTTCTGATTCCATTGAGAGACAAACTGAGCTGATTACATTCTCTTTTTCAAGAGATAAAACAGCTAGAAATGCCTACTCCTTTTGGTTTTTATCTTTTTTTTAAAAAAGATTTTAGTGATTGATTTTAGAGAGAGGAGAGAGAGAGATAGGAGGGTAGAGGAAGAAGAAGCATCAACAAGTCGTTGCCTCCTGTGTGCCTTGACCCAGCAAGCCTGGGGCCTCAAACCAGTGACCCCAGCGTTCCAGGTTGATGCTTTTTCCACTGTGCCACCACAGGTCAGGCTCCTTTTGGTTTTTAAAAGATTCGTTTCAAACAAGGCTTCACTGTGGCAGGTAGCGGGAACACTGCCTCTTCTCCTGTCGGTGCCTAGGGTGGGCGCTGTGGCAGGAGGGCCGGCTCCTGCCCAGGCTGAGCTGAGGCATGGCAGCCCAGGGCTCCCAGACAGCCCTGAAAGAAGGCCAGAGCCGACGCTTAATCCTGGCCTTTCTTTTGCGTCCTAGCGAGTGAGCCTCAGGCTTCCCCTGAACACACTGGGCTGACATGCGGCTGTGTGTGTGTCAGAGGCACACAGCTGGAACAGGAGGTCAGGGAGGTGTGAGGGTGAGGAAGAGTGGACAGGAAGAGAGGAAGGAAGGGCAGTAGTAGCAGGGCCCCAAGGAGAGGGCCACTGGCAGGGCCATTTGGCCCAGGCCCTATCACAAGCATTATCTCAACAGAAATGCCCCCAGGCCTGGCCAAAGCTGAGAGAGACAGGACAAAACCCAAGTGCGATGCCAGGGCAGCCTGGTTCCAGGGCAGCCGGAAGCTGCCCAGGTCTCCCTCGCTCAGGCTCTGGGCACCTGGGCCTGGCTGGGGGCCAGCCTGTTACTGTCTGGCTGAGGAGAAGCTGGTGAGTGCAGCTTCAGATAAGTGGCCTGCACAAGGGCGTGCTGCGGGCTGGGCAGCCCTAGGCCAGGAGGAAAGAGTGGACTGGCTTTGAGATTGCAGAATGAGAGATTTTGAAGCTGCCAAAGCTTGAGTGCAGAAGTGTTTAATTGCAAAGGTGTTTCTGGCTGAGTGATGTCCCCAGGAACAAAGAATCTGTTGGGCCAGAGCATAGAAGAAGTTTTGTTTTCCAGGACCAGAACCTGCCCCCCCTCCCCAGCTCTCAGAACAGGCCTGATAACAGCTCTCTGCTGATTGGCTGAGAGAGACCATCTGTCTTTCCCTCTCATCTTAATCCAACAGCAGAAAAGGGAAGGGCCCCAGCCACACTCTTCTTGGTTCTGCCTGCCCTTTCGGCTTCCAGAGCCAGGTGCATAGTCTCAGCTGGTAATGCCTGGTGGGGAGCTCGGTGGTCAGATGGGCCCTAAGGAGTCTGTTACTAACAATTGGACCAACATTTGGGAGAGCTTTGCTTTTTAAAAAATGTAACTTCTAGCACATTAAGGCTATCGCCGTAATAAAATAACTGCCTTTCCCTTCGACACACATATGCTTCCCTCAGTGGAAGAGAAAGGGGCCAGGTGCCTGTAGAAACCGTGGGCCGCAAGGACCCACACCGGACTGTGAGTGCGGCCACAGGGGTCCAACCATGTGAGGTGCTGGGAGTTGACCGTGCCCCTGGGGCTCTGCATGGACTCATCTGCATCAGGGACCCACTGCAATTCAGTTTCCTACCTACCAAGTCCACCTGGTGAACTCTTCCACAAAATTCAGAGAGGCAGCCCGAAGTTTCCACCTCTGTCCAGCTTTCCTGTCCACTCCTGCGGCTCAGTCATGACACCTCGTGTCCCCGCAGCACTCAGTTGCCCCTCTATGGGACAGGTAGCACACTGTGGTTCTACCACAATGACCACACAGCCCATGACGTTCACTGTGTTTCTGATGTCCGGTACTTTGTTTTGTTGGTCCCCATAAATTCTCACAGTGGTTGTGGAAATTTTGACCTTGACAGATGCTTCCTCTCAGAGAAATCCTTTGTCAGACTTGATGCGCTGATTTTACGGGCTAAAACGGGTGGCTATTGGGTGGGTCCCAGTGCAATCACGCACTGCCACCTCCCCTAGACCGATGACGTCCTGGGAGTCGGGGACTGTGGTTCTCGCCTGCTCCCCTAGTCCAGCTCTGTGACCAGCAGAGAGAAGGGGCTCTGCCATTGTTGGGTGCCCCCAGGACATAGTATCACATGCCTGACTACTGAGTTTCCACAACACGCCTGGGATATTATGATTCTTTTCCCCATTTTATAGGGGAGAAAATTGAGGTTCAGAGTTAAGTAACTTTCTCATTATCAAACAGCTAACAAGGGGTGGAGGCAAACCTAGGTCTTTTTTCCTACACTATATATCAATCAGCTGTGTTCAAGCTCAGCAATGTCCTGAAAGTGTTGAGTCAGAAACCGGAGATGCTGAGGCGAGAAATCTAATTTGTTATCCATTGAGGTTGGCCTGACTACCGTCAGGATTATCATAACATTTAGCCGAGCCTTTATTTGGTGCCCATAGGGCATATTTTACCCTCTGAGTATTCTATCAAGATGTATTAGCATACTCTGCTCTCCCTTTTGGAGCTTCTGATTTAGAACAGACACATGCACAGTTGAACATGTGTCTATAGATTACAGATCGGCTGTAGACTGCCAGAGCTAAAAAGGGACCGTTCACTTCCATCTCAATCTCCTTGTTTTAAGATGAAGAGACCAAGGCCAAAGGAGAGTTATAGCACCATATATTGAAACTTGCCGTGGGCCCAGCACTGTGCTGAACACATTTTTGCACGACTTCATTTAATCCTCAGGTAGGCACTGTTTTCATATGTCATCACTGAGAAATAAAGAAACTGAGGCTCTGCAGGTGACGTGACTTGCTTACTGTCCCAGAGCTAATCAGTGGGGGAAGCTGAGTTTGAACCCGGGTCAGTCTGCTCCAGAGCGCCTGTTCTCAATCTGCACACCCAGAAGAGGGCTTTTCTGCAAGGCATTGCGGGCAGGTGCTCTGCCACACGCCCCTGTGGACCTGCAAACAATGCTGCCCTTGTCCTTCGCACTGGCCACCCACCCCCAGACTCAGGTTCAGCCCTCTCTGGAGCTAGCAAGAAGCGGCTCTTCCCAGTAGTGTGAATAAGTGTGAAGTAGGATAGTTGCAGTAAAAATATTTCCCTGCTTACACAGTGAAGTGCTATCAAAATCACTGACTTTGAGCAGATATGTGGTTAGTTTTTTGCAAAGATGAATCTCATTCTCAAATGACAGCCGTTTGGAAGGGTTGCAGGGTCCTGGGTGAACAGGAGACTAAGCTTCAGAGGGCTGTGCTCCTGCTCCCCCAGAGTGAAGATTCCCTGAGTCCTAGAGCACAGAGGAGTCAGCCCTAGATTTCAAGTGTGAGGAATGAAGTCAAATCCAGACTGAGGATCCGAACCCTATGAGCAAGTTACTTATCCTCTCCGTTAACCTTCCATAAGGAGCTGCAGGGGTTAATGGTGTATAATTACATGAGAGTGTTCAGTGCCAATATCTCCGTCAAGCTTTAAAACTTAGTAGCAAGACCATTCCTCCCTCATAATGATATTCTTAGAATTTTCATATTTTAAGATGAAACATATATTTAAGAGTTTATGGAGTTGTTATTGAAAATTCTAGATAGCAGCAGACTCCAGGAAATGTGTGGGCTTTAGAAAGTAATCCTGAACACCCCACAGCCCCTACAATGTGTTTCTCATACTTTCACCGTGAACACACTTTTTCCTTTGGCCTGATGTTTCTTCAGTGAGCATTTACCAAATGTCTGGTCTGCGCCAGGCACAGTACAAGAGCTTGCTGACGAGACATCCTACTTGCCAACACAGAGCATCTAATGCAGAGCCCAGAAACTACAGGTTTGGGGTTCTTTCCTATCAGAAGCCAGAGAGCACTAGTTCTACTCTGAGACTCCCCCTACCTCTGGTTCTCCCTTGGGCCATCCATCTAAGGAACACGGTCCCCCTTGCACCCCACCAGCTCCAGTGGCTCGACCAAGGGACTGCTGGGGGATTGTGCAAGTCTGTTGGCCCAGCCTTAACTTGCTGTGGCTTTTCCCCAACTCATGGCCACAGCCAAGGGAAGCCTGGTGCCTGGCTGTGAGGCCCAGATGGAGCAGGCCCCCAGAAGGAACTTACCCGACGGCTTGTCTGTGGAAGATGGGAGGTTGGTGAGGGTGGGCATGGTGGGCAAAGGGGGCGGCAGCACCTTCAGGTTCTGATCACTCTGGATCTCATTAGTGGAGAAGTGATTGATGATGCGGTTGTAGGGGGAAGGCTGGTAGACCTGAGGCGGGGTGGCAGGGGGTGGCTGGGGCATGGGCCTGGCCGCGGGCACCCGCTGGCAGTGCTCCTCAAGCTGTGCGATGATCTCCGACTGGTTGTGGGCCAGCGTGGCCAGGTGCTGGTACTTGTGCTCCAGGTCCTTGTACTTGCTGGCCAGCTGCAGCATGTCGGCCGTCTGGTTGAGGATCCGGTTCTCCAGCTGGGACAGCTCCAGCGCGTTGTCCCGCTTGCGGATGATCTCATGCAGGAGCTGCATGTAGAGCTGTGTGACCCGCGAGTTCATGTTGCGGCTCTCCTTGCGCAGCAGCTTCACCTCGCTCACGATGCCGCCGTCCACCTCCACCAGCTGCTGCAGCGTCTCAATCTGCCGCTTCTGCTTGAGCAGCTCGTTGTTGAGCAGCTCCAGCTCCTGCTTGTGCACACGATTCTCCAGCAGCACCTCGGGCTCCTTGGAGTTCACGCAGATGGCGCCGGTGACCCGTTGCTGGGGCACGATGAAAGTATAGGTGCACTTGTCTGGGGACTCGCCGGCCCGCTTGTACCTGTTCAGGTAAATGAATTCGCTTGGCGAGCCCTCCTCAGTGCCCTCTAAACCATCCTTCTGGCTGGCGGTAGCTCCCAAGGCAGCCAGCAGTCCCAGCCACCAGCACGTCACACACAGTGACCTCATGGTCCTTGCAAAACGGTGATTTTTCTTTGCGCACAGAGCCTATGAAAACCTGAAAGTAAACAGAAGGGGAGACTCAGTAACAGTCCTATCACTGCCAGTGGCCTGTGCCATAAATGAGCTCAGCCGTCTTGCCAGGCAGATCTTTCCAAAAACGCAGCTTCAGGAGGCAGTCCTCTGGAAGCACCAGAGGAGACAGGTGGGCCTCAGCAGAGATAGAAAGGAAAAGGGAGGAGACCAGGGCCTAGAAGGCAGGAGGCCACGGCCCGGCTGTTCCCGGAGCCAGTTCCAATGCCCACAGCCTGAGAACCTCAGAGGGCAGCTTGAAGTGGGCAGGGAAGGCAGAGGCGGGGTGGTCCGTCCACCCTCTCCTCTGCCTCATGCACCCCTCAGACCATTAAGTCTCCCCATTCTACATGTCTACAGCTTTCCAGACTTCCCCTTTATAACTCTGATCACAGTTTTGATGAAGTAGAATTCTTCGTGATTCCTTTTGCTGGACTACACATTCCACAAGGGCAGGCACTGATTCAGTCCTGTATCCCAAGGATGCTGCACTATGCTTTCAGCAAATATTTGTTAAATGAATGAATTGCTAGATATAGTATGGAATGTGTTCAGTTTCTAGTGGATACTGTCAGCGGCAGGATGTGTCCAGTCCTGTGGCTGTGGTCTCTGTGTTCGCCATGCTGCAGAGCCCAAAGAGGAACAAACAACTGAGTTCTTAGAAATCCAAGTATCTGTAAGTGCACAGTCCCAATCATTGCAACGTGGTTTAAACAGGTGAGAGCAGAAGACAGATAGACGTCTTTGAAGTTGTTTCAGTTCTTTTCTTGGCCCATTCATACCTTTCCCAGATATCCATCAGGCATCTGTGGTGTGCCAGGCAGTGTGCTGGCTGCTGGAGACACCACTGCCAATAGGTCAGAGCCTGCCCCTTCCTCATGGGGCTTACCCGTCTTTGGGTCCCTCAGTGCCGAGATGCGGAAGTAGCACATGCTGCTAAAGAGTGTAACGGGAAACTGACCCTATCAGAGGGTCAGGAAAGCTTCCCTGAGAAAGTGACCTATACGCTGACCCTTGAAGATGAATTAGGAGTTAGTCAGGCCAAGAGCGAGGCGATGACATGCACAGATCCCTCCTCTCCTCTCGCCCACTCAAGGACATTGCTCCAAGCAGTTCTCCCCTACCTCCCCCGTATGATCACATTCTTTCTACAATCATGCTGTTATTTCTATCAACTTAAAGAATATCCTCTCTTGACCTCATATCCCCTTTCCAGCTACTGTTCCATTTTTCTGCTCCCCTTTTTAGCAAAGCCCTTCATAGAGTCTCCAATACTTGGTCTTTCCAGAAAGCCCCCTCTTCCTGTTCTCTCTTGAACTCACTCCTATCAGGCCTCTCCCTTCCCCAACCCAGGTGCTTTAGACAGGATTGCCAGTGGCCTCACTGGCCAGGCCACATGTCCACTTCTTGGTCCTCATTAATACTTTGCCTCTCAACGCTGTGGCACATGGTGGGTCACTCCCTTCTTGGACTTTCTTTCCTGAACATCACCCTTCCCTCCCATCTCTCCGGCTGTTGCTTCTGTCTTATTTGCTGGTTCACCCTCCTGGTTCTGTCCTGGGGCACAGAGTTCAGTTCTCCTCTCTGCCTCGGTGATCGCATCCAGTCTTGTGGCTTTGATTCCCTTCACGTGTTGCTAACTCCCACATTTATTTCTCCAGCCTACACCTCACTCTTTGACTCCAGACTCATAAATCCAGCCGCCTCTTTGATATTTCCACTCAGCTATCTGTTGGGCACCTCAAACTTAACTTATCCAGAAATGAACAGCTGGTGTTCCCCATACCTCCATCCCCAACTGTTCGTCCCACTTCTCCTGTTAGTAAATGGCAACTTCATTCTGGTTGCTCAGGCCAACCACTTGGAAGTGATTGTTTCTTTTTCCACACCCACATCTGTTCACCACTGAATTTATAACAGCAATATCTTGGAAACAGACCCAGAATCCTACTGCTTCTTCCACGTCTCCCCACACCCTGGTTCAACCCACCTTCACCTCTCACCTGGACCTAACTGTTCTTCCAGCTCTTGTGCTCACCTACTAGAGTCTGTCCTTATCCCAACAGCCAGAGTGATCCTTTTAAAAAACTCTTAGTTGGGCCCTGGCCAGTGGCTCAGTCGTTAGAGCATCACCCTGAAGCTCAGAGGTTGCCAGTTTGATCTCTGGTCAGGGCACCTGCAGGAACAGATCAATGTCTATGTGTCTCTCTCGCTCACTTACTCTTTCTCTTCTTTCCTTTCTCTCTAAAATCAATCAAAATAGAAATAATTTTTAAAAAAAGGTCAAATTGGATCACTACTCCTCAAACGGCTCTCGTGGCTGCGCATCTTGAAGAAAAAGCTAACCAGGCTCTGAAGGCCCTCCTAGTCGGCCCTGCCTGCTCCCTGACCTCATCGCTGACTCTTCATCCTCGCTCATGCCGCTGTAGCTGCACTGCCCTCCTGGATGTTCTCCAAGCTTCCAAGCACCCTTGTGATTCAGGGCCTTTGCACCTGCTCTTTCCTGTCTATAACACTTTTCTCATCGCTCGCTGCCTTGCATCTTTCAGGTGTGTACTGAAATACCACCTTCCCAGTGAGGCCCCCCTGCTTACTAAAATTGTGATCTCACCACCTTTCCTGTCCAGTGTCCTCATCTCCCTACCCTACCCGTCCATGAATGTAAGCTCCAGGAGGACCAGGGATGGGCGTGGTGTCGTTTTGGTCACTGCTCCATTTGCAGTGCCTAGCACATGGCCTGGAATATGAGGAGCTTAATAAATATCTGTGGACTAAAAGAAAGCAGCTGCAGGCAGCGTAGAGCTGTGGTAGGGAGAGCAGGTGGGGCAGAGCAGTGGCTGCCTGGGGTGGGGGTGGGGCCACATAGGAGGTTATTTATTCTATTTATTTTGAATAACTTTTATAATATCCATTTTCTGAGTGCCCACTAGCTACCTGACCCTGTGCTATATATATACATTTTGTACATGTTTTCTACTTTATTGAATTCTTATAATGTCTTGTTAAGGTAAACTGCTCACAAAAATTAGAGAATATTTTATTGCTTCATCTTCATTTTGAAATATTCCCTAATTCTGCTCACTAAAATTAGGGGATATTTTATCGCTTCATACTGATTTTGAAGTATCCCCTAATTTTTGTGAGCAGTATAGATACTGTTAGGTTCATTTTACAGATGAGGAAACTGAGACTCAGATTCTGAGTGACTTGCCTAAGATTACACAGTCCCAGCAGACCAGGACTCAGCCCTGGTCTGGTGTCTGATGTCCTCAGACCTGCTGATGTAAGAAATGCCCGAAACTGGAGAGAATGTTTACAGGTCACCAACCTGATGACAATTTTGGGGAAGCAGAATCTCAGCGGACTGAGGAATCGTTCCGGAGAAGGGCAGCTTCGCAGCTTAGTTTGTGCACTGGAATCAAAGGAGGTGTAAAGAGCGTTACATGAAATTGTGGGGGGTAGGTTAAGGGGCAGGAGAAAGCAAAGGAGGGAATCTCTGGGATTGGATACAAAGGCCAAGCAGAGAGACACCTACCTCTTTCCATTGGCTGGTATAGGAGAGTGAGTGAACAGGGACAGCACAGAACTGCTATGTGGGGAGGATGGGTACACTCAGGGGCTCTGGTCTAGAGCCCAGGCTGTGCCTTGTGGGGCCTGGAAAAGAAGATTGCTCTGACATTTCAGAGGTGTTGTCTCAGATGCAACAAGACATAAAGAGGCTCACCCAAGGTGAAGACTAACCTACCGCAGGGAAGCTGCAGGCGCAGGACACGTGCCTGCCGCCACTCACTTTAGTTCAGAAGTTTTACGTCCAGACCATACTATGTGGTTGCTTTTGGTCTGAGCCATGCAGGCCTCTCTTGAGTTTGTCACGTTCAGTATATGCCTCCCTTTTCATCACAAACCTTCAAACTCTTAATGACTATGCAGAAATATACTTAATATGGTTTTTAGCAGTAAAAAAAAAAATCAGCTTTACACTCTCTGATTTCACATTCCTCTATGCTAAAATAACCACAACACAGGACCTTAAGGTTTTATCTTCCCAGGGCCCCTTTGGGGGCTCTCCAGTGAGCAGCCTGGGCCCAGGCTCCACCTGTGCCAGCCAGTGGGCAGTTATAAACAGAACCTGTGCTCCCCGGAGCCATGCTGAGCTGTTCTTCACTTGAATAACAAAGTCCAAGCCCGGTTCCAGTAGCCAGCTCGGGCCTTTCGGGCCAGGCAGAGAAAGGGGTTTGGAGCTTCTGGTTTGAGTTGTGCTGCGAGGTAGGGCTGCAGTGACGTTAGTGGAAACCGGGCTGAGTTTGTGAGTGTTTGCCTGGCTTCCACCTCGCTCTGGCTGCTCTTGTGCCGCAACCACACCCGGCCAAGAACAATGGGGAGGTGCCGCCCTCCTGGCTAGGGTGGGCCTGCCCACTGCTTTCCAGGGCTGCTCACCTGCCACAGCTAGTGACAAACATCTCTCTGTGCTGGTGCAGATACCAGCATGGGCCTTTGCCATGGCCAAGAAACTGCCAGAGGCCCAGGGAGGCAACCTGACTCCAGGAAAGGGTTGACTTCCAAACCTTCCCAGACAGGCCTCAAGACCCGGCAGGGACGCCCTATTTATCCTTGAGTTCTGTTGTCTCCCAAGTGTGGGCTCGCACAGCTTCCTGGGCAAAGCTCTGTGCCCCTGGACCTGAGACTCTGGAAGCTGAGCCTCTTCTGACAACTGGGGCGATCCAACCCACCTTGCGCACTCGGTCAGGAACACGGCATTGCTTTCGAAACCAGAGATGGACAGCGTGGTAGTGGCACCACTGTCACAAGGACAGTGAAGCCGGGCTGACAGTGAGGAGGGCTGGCCACGCACAGGCTGGGTGTCCCACGCACCTCAGCCCTTTCGGCCAGCACTCATTCTCCCATTCCACTGGGGAGGAACGTGCTCTGTCTCACGGAGCTGGCCTCTGACCAGGCCTGTGGGCCTTGCCTCGCAGCCCGGAGCCGTCTGCGGCTCGGCCTGAATGCTGGCGCTCTTGCTGGCCCTACCACGTCACACAGCACTGGGCTCAGAGTGGGGAAGTAAGAGGCATGGAAATTTCATCAGAGAAGGTGCTCTCTGAAGAGCATTTCTTGAGACTGAGTAAAAAGCGAACCAAACCTGACAGTTAACACTTGTACAGCTTTTTGGATTCATAGGCCATTTGCTTGCATATACACTGTCTCGTGCAAACGTTACAACATTCAGAGCTAGTTAGTAGTAGTACTCCGTTTTGAGGGCAAGGAAAGGGAAGCTGAAAAAGGTGTCTTGTTCAAGGGCACGTTGTGAGTGGTAGGCCCAGTCGTGAAACTGCTGGTTCTAGGTCTTACTGTTACATTTCCATGGTGTCTAGGTTTGGTGGGACTGACTTGGAGCCACTTTGGTTACAAGAAGGAAGGAAAGGAACAGGGACAGGGCGCTGCGCTGGGTGCCTGACCTGCATTGTTCCAGGTAACCCAGTGAGGTTATAAACAGGGCACAGAAACCCAGACGGCGGAGCGACCTTCCCAGGAGCACGTGGCAGATAAGAGTCAGCACTGACCCGGCTAGGGCCCAGGCCAGTCAACTCCGAGGGCCACGCTCTCTGTGCTGCCCTCAGCCTCGGAGTCATTTATTTTTACTTAAAGATTCCACCCCCCCACCCCCACCCCAGATTTTGCTAGTTTGGCAGTTCTTAATGGGCAGTAATGAGTTTGTTTACTTTTGCTCTCTTGATATTTATTCAACTAATTGCATCCTAAGAGAAATAACCCCCTAGCATTCCAGCTATCTTAGACCTGGGGAAGAACTCAACTCCAATCAAAGCCATGCTCTTTAGTTTCTTCCTATGACCAACAAAGAAAAGCAAATCCAACTATTTTCCTTGGCATCGATATGAAAATAAAAACGATTCTTGAAATGGCTTTTCCACATTGTATTGTGAGGAGTTTCCATTATGCATGGGTTTCCCTCCCCACACGTGGGGCTGGTGTGACTGAGCCACGTGACAGCTTGTGCACACTGGGAGGAGGCCTCCCCAAGGCTTGGGGTCCTTCCCAGCCTCTGGTGGGCCGCTGTGGGCGTCCCTGTGCAGCCTGGTGCGTTGGTGCCAAACACTGTGTGTCCATGTCCCCCGCAGCACCACGGCATAGTGGCCCAGGTTAGGGGCCACTTTGTGGGGAGATAGAGCTGTGTGTCCTGCCTGTGGCAATAGCTGCTGGTCTGGGGTACTCTGGTGAGGGCTCACCCCAAAGGTTAGGAATGAGAAAGTTCAAATACTAAAAATAATCAGCCAGTCATCACCCAAGCACTGGATATACAGAGGTGGGCAAAATTAGGTTTGCAGTTGTTTGTATGGAAAAAGACATTCAGGTTATGATGATTACAACAGCTGTGTTAGCTGTTGTGTATACTTACAACTGCAACCCTACTTATGCCCAGTCCTGGACACTGGCTCAGTCTTCCCAACAGCATTGGACAGAGGACCCATCATTTTAGGGCAGCCCTGCATGGGGCCCAGGTTGTACACTGTGCAGCTCCAGGGAGCACCGCTCACATTCATCATCTTTGTAGTTTTGTATATTGTATTATAACAATTTTATAACCCTCCCCACCGCCAAAACAAATGCTTTTAAGGCTAACAGTAGAGATGATAGTTATCCCGTTTATAGGTGAGTGAACTATTGAGATTCAAAGACAATGAGTCATTTGCCCAGTCATTAAGCAAAGTACTACTAAGTGGCTGAGCCAGTAGAAGAACTGCAAAGTATGCGGGGTCCCAGCTTGAGCATGGGGTCATTAACATGACCCATGGTCCCCTGAATGGATGGAAGAACTCCAAAGTATACGAGGTTGAATGTATAAAAACAAAAATGCTGAAGTCATAAGCAACTCAAAAGAGATTGTTCTCTAACCCCACCCACCCAGGCAGAGGGAGAACAGGAGCCAGGACTCTGCCCCAGGGAGACCTGAGTGAATGCAGATCTCAGGATGGCGCTTCAGCACTAGTCTGAGGATCACAGAACTCATACCTCCCTCCCCAGCCCCACCCTTCTGGGATCACAGATGAAGGCAGGTGTGAGCCCAGGCCAGAGTCGCTGCAGGGGGCCTGAGAGGAGGACCTCTGCCAGGGACGGAGGGAATCTGAAACTGCTGCCTGGCCCCGGGTGGGCCCTGCCGGCCTCTGACGCAGGTCTGAGGGAGTCTGACAGACCCGAGCCCTAGTCAGGATGGTGCGTCAACATTAGGACAGACAAGAGAAAAATCAAGACTTCGAAGTTGACAAGTATTGCCTGACCAGGCAGTGACGCAGTGGATAGAGCGTCGGACTGGGATGTGGAGGACCCAGGTTCGAGACCCCGAGGTCACCAGCTTGAGCACGGGCTCATCTGGTTTGAGCAAAGCTCACCAGCTTGGACCCAAGGTCGCTAGCTTGAGCAAGGGGTTACTCAGTCTGCTGTAGCCACATGGTCAAGGCACATATGAGAAAGCAATCAATGAACTAAGGTGTCACAACGAAAAACTAATGATTGATGCTTCTCATCTCTCTGCGTTCCTGTCTGTCTGTCCTTCTGTCCCTATATATCCCTCTCTCTGACTCTCTCTCTGTGTCTCTGTAAAAAAAAAAAAAAAAAGGTTGGCAAGTATTTTTTTCCTATTAAAGCTGATTGAGATGTATGGCAAGCCGGTGGCATGGTACCCAAGCCAACTGGTAATGCAGGGTGTGGGAGAAATCCAGACAAGTGAAAATTCCTAAAAAGAAGGCCTTACAGGGCCCAGCTGACCAATAGTGTAGATAACAACAGTCACATGTTTGCTGTAAACTCACTGTGTGTCTAGTGCACTCTTATCTCCTTGGCACTTACCAACCTGTGAAGAGGGGCCCATGTGTCCTGGTTGGCCCAGCTGAAGCGTGCTTGATATTAATAGCACCCCCCTTGCTCTCAAAAGTGCCCTATTTGGGTAACAAATTATATGGTCTCCTTATCAGGGAGAAAGATACTATAATCTGCATTTTGCAGTAGAGGAAACCCAGGTCCAGAAAGGTTAGGTCACTTGCCTAAGGTCACTGGGATTAAACATCAAGACTGGGGTTCAGCTGTCGGCTGCGAGGCCCACACCCTAACTTTCAGCAGGATAATCTCCCCAACCAGTATGTCTGTTTGCTAATGGCTGGGTTGCAGATTACTTCTTGGTCACTGTTGACTGAATAAGTGGAAATGGCTTTCAGGTCAGCACAAGGGTGAGTTTTATTAGCTCTTAGAAAGACCTTCTTGATCATCCAAGTGGCGAGACCCCAAAATGGGCATCTAGGAGGAGCGGTGGCATCCTCACCTCAGAAAACCTGCATGAGAGACTGTGCAGCATTGTCCTAGGTGATTCACTGCCAGCCTGAGGTCAGGGAGGGAGCAGCCACATCTCCAACTGCCATCCCTCCTCGCCGGGGCTCCCATGACTCATTCCCCACCAGAGGACCACGTGGGCACCCAGGGAATCTGGAGCCAATTCCCAGACCCTGCCAGCTCAACTCTCGTAAGACCGTCAACAAACTGTCCGTCCCCCTAGTCCTCCAGTGCCATCCAGGTAGCTTTCCCAGCCATTTTCTGTAGCTGCAGCCTGGGTCCAGCCGTGTCACAGGTGATGGGAACACAGGTGTGAGCTAGAGAAGCAGGTAGTAGAGGATCAGAGAGGTCTGCCTGGAAGAGGGGCTCTGGGAGAGTGAATCCGCCTGATGCCCTGAGCTCTAGTGCTTCTGCCACCGGGGAGCTGCTGGCTGCAGGGAAGGGCTGAGTCCGTGGAGGAGGCGGGTTGTGGTCACACTGTGAGATCATAGGGTAACAGGGGATGTGGTTAGGCAGTGGGGAGCTGGTTGCCTTTGCCAGGGGGACAAGGATGCTGCTGTTACTTCTTCATGGTAATGATTTGGGAACCATTTTGAGATTCCCCCAAAGCCGGCGCACTGAGCCCTCTGTGCCAAGAGCCTCGGCCAGCAGAGCAGAGCCGGGGAGAGTCTGTAGAAGCCATTTCAGAGCCCAGCTTCTGAGTTGGCTGCTCCCTTTCCAGGCCTGATGTGTTCTGGAGCCCTGGAGCTGGGGCGCCTGGGACCAAGGGAGAGGCCCAGGGCTGGACGGGTCGTGCTGCCCCACATGGCTTCCTGGGAAAACCGGATGCTGCCTGGAGCTGTTCTTCTGGGCTAGGCTGAGTGGTTGGCACCAGAGCCACCTCAGCTTGTTGGCATGGGCTTACCCTCTGAACTCTGGGACAAGCACTTTTGCGCCTGCCTCACTGACCCCAGCAACTCCGAAAGGCAGGGGCTGTGCTCACCCCCATTTCACTTTAGGAAATGGGTAATGGATGAAGTCACTTGCCCGGGGCCGCAGAGCTACGGAGTGGTGGGGCTGGGCTTGGAACTAGGTTTGTTTACTCCAGAGCCAGCTTTCTTATCCACAGGGTCCTAGCTGGCGTCCCTGCCTCTGGGCCAACAGACCTGCAGACTGTCTTTCTTAAACTGGAATCTGGTCTTGTCAGCGTCCTACTGAGAAAACAGCCTGCGTTGTCACGCCTCCCTGCCTCCGCACATGCCGTTCTCCTTCCCTCAGCACTTCCCCCGTGTCCTGCCTGGCCGCCCTCTCTGGGCTGGCCTCACACAAGTCCCCTTCTCCGTGAAGCCGTCATGCACAGTGAGGGCCGCCTCCGTCCTCTGGCTCCCAGGAGCAGCTGTGGCTCCTTCATCACAGGACCCAGCACCCAGCACCCAGCTGGACTTATCTAGTTGTCTCCCCGCGGACTGCGAGCGTCTTAACAGTGATGGCAGGACGATTCCCCTGTGACTACCCAACAGCCAGGGGGTACCTGGGTTACTGACTAGGAATTCAAAGATTTTCTTCATTGAACGTATTTCCTGAGCCTTTTCCCTGTGCCAGCCACTGCTCTGGGGGCTGGAGGAGGAGGAAGAGTAAGAACAAGGCAGGCCCCTGCCCCCTGGGGCCCACAATAATAGGTGAGACAGAGAGCAGGCATTTGTAAAGAGTGACCAGTGCCCTGGTTTGGTGCCTCTGGGCTGGAGTGGCACTTAATCCAGCTGGGGTGGGGGTTGGGAGGAGCACAAGGTAGGACAGGAGACATCTCAAAAGAGACCTTACCAGCCCTGGCCGGTTGACTCAGTGGTAGAGCATCGGCCTGGTGTGCAGGAGTCCCGGGTTTGATTCCCAGGCCAGGGCACACAGGAGAAGCGCCCATCTGCTTCTCCACCCCTCCCCCTCTCCTTCCTCTCTGTCTCTCTCTTCCCCTCCCGCAGCCAAGGCTCCATTGGTGCAAAGTTGGCCCGGGTGCTGAGGATGGCTCTGTGGCCTCTTGCCTCAGGCACTAGAATGGCTCTGGTTGCAACAGAGCAACGGCCCAGATGGGCAGAGCATCGCCCCCTGGTGGGCATGCCGGGTGGATCCAGGTCGGGCACATGCAAGAGTCTGTCTGACTGCCTCCCCGTTTCCAACTTCAGAAAAAAAAAAAAAAAAGGAGACCTTACCTGGACAACACCGAGGGGAATGGTGTAGCTTCTTTGCCTGGGTCTGAGGCTTGCTTAATTCATTCACTCATTCATTCATTCGCTCACTCCACAGTTACAGTTCTCTGCCTGGCCCTGTCAGAGGTCCAGCAGTAACTAAGAGGTACGGTCTTTCCTTCAAGGAGGCTGGAGTGGGACACTTCTAGCAGGAGTTTGGGCACTCCTGGAGCTGGGTGCCCATCCAGTTCACTCTGGTCTTTTCGAGGGGAACTTGGGCCTGTCTTCTGGAGGGACTAGGCAGCAGGGCAGGGCTGAGGCTGTGGGACTGCTGGCCCCACGGCAGGCTGGTTTCACCAGAGAAAAGACCTAACACAATAGCTCGATTGTAAGAGGCCTGCCTGCCCCCTTACTCCCCACCCCCCAGCACACACACATGAACATTTCTGTGATCAGAATGGCTTACAGTGATGTATACCCGTAATGGGACATTGTAATATATTACAGTGTTTACAATTTTATAATGTTTTACAACATTACAATGTAATGTTTATAATGTCCCCCCCCCCCAAAAAAAAAGCTGTTATTAAATCAGTCATATGGCTTAAAGTCAAAGTGAGGGAATGATGGTTTTGTCATAGAAACTACAGGCAGAATGAAGTTCTGATGTGACCTATCACCACAAACTCCAAGCTGCCAGTGGCTGAATAACCCTTCTATTTGGGATGTTTTATATAAATTCACAGAATAGAAATGCTGTTCAATGAATTGATTCATTCTTAAGATTTCCACAGTGTGTTTGTCCAGGATAGCAGCAGGAAGGGGTAGAATGAGCTTGAATCCCTTCTTTTTTGACCCATTAGTCAAGTGGAGAGACCTGGGCAGAGGTGCTGCACCCTCTGAGTTGAGCCTCAGTTTCCTACTCTGTAAAGTGGGGACAGCACTGCCCATCTTGCATGGCCCCTCTTAGTGCCATATGATTCCTCTTTACAAGTCTCCTGCTATTGTGTGTTTGTGTGATTATAAGCTTCACCTTCCACCTCCTCTCACTGGGCTGTGGGCAAAAGAAAGAGAGGCCCTCCCCCATCTGACTGCTGTCAATTGAGATCATTTCTGGTGAAATGAGCTGTGATTAAGAGAGAGGCCCAGAGAGGCCAATGGTCCTGAGTGTTTGGCTCAGTGGATCGAGCATTTGGCTGGCATGCAGACGTCCTGGGTTTGACACGTCAGGGCACACATGAGAAGCAACCATCTGCTTTTCCCCTCCCTCTCCACCTTCTCTCTCTCTTCCTCTCTCACAGCCAGTGACTCAGTTGATTTGAGCATCAGCCCCAGACAGAGGTTGCCGGGTGGATCCCAGTCTGGACGCATGCGGGAGTCTATCTCCCCTCCTCTCAAATAAATAAATAGGAAAGAAAGAGAGAGAGATCAAGCTGAGTGTACCTGTCTTGGGCAGAGCTGCTCTCTGTTATGTTTGTTCGACCAATAGCGACCAGTGCCATCTTGCTGATGGCTCCTGAGGAACCGCTCAGGTATGACTCAGTGTGGACCCTGGGGACCCTCTTCCAATTCAGCAGCCCTTGGAGTCTCCAAGTAGAAGTGCAAGAAACACAAGGAGGCTCTGCCCCACTGAGCTGGTGCCAGAATTCTGTGGTGCTGACATGGGGGAGGGGGGCAGCAGCGCAGAGTGCCAGGTGCGTGGGTTTCTGAAGTCAGACAGCCTGGCTTGGAATCCAGTTCCATCTCCCACTGACCATGTACCACAGGCACGCTGTGTGGCTGTGCTGAGGCTCATCTGTCAAAGGGGGTGGCAGTGATTCCTGTTGTCTCAGAGGCAGGCTTCTATGACAAGCAAGTGATGCATCAGAATTGGGTCAGCATATGGTTTTCAAATGGGGGTGCAGCATTCTATAGGACAGCGGCCAAAGCAGATGTGGCTGCTGGGGCCAAGGGCAGGGACCAGGATCCAATGACAGGGTCAGGAAAAGAAAGGTCAGTACGCCTTGCACAGAGCAGTAGAATGGGGAAAGTTAGGGACTTTGGAGCCAGACTAAGCAGGGAACAAGTTCTATGTAATCATTAACTGTGTGACGTTGGGCAAATTACTTACCCTCTCTGAGCCTTAGTTTTCTCATCTGTAAAATGGGATGCTAAAACTAGAACCTACTTCCTGTGGTTCTGGTGAGGATGAAATGAGATCATGCTTGTGCCTTTCTGGGCCCAGTGGGTACTTAATATATCGTTGTGGATGGAGGAGTAGCTTAGTTTTGCCCATGAGCTTGCTGCAATACCATGCAGTGTCCCCCTCGCCTAGACCATGTGCTTCACACATTTTTGTTGTCCCCCCCCCTACTGCCTTTGTTGAGTAGTGATGAATCCTCGTTCTGTCGGCTAGCCCTGTGAAGTCAGTCGGAGCTCTGGTTGGCCTGGACTGCCCAGAGAGTGTAGCGAGCCACTAGGGTTCCAGGCTGGCGCTTCCACAGTCCCAGAGGCCTTGTGCTACAGAAGCAAATATTTAACATCATCCTTTCAGAATGCCTCCAGGGGCTCAGGGAGGCCACTGAGATTTCTGGGGCCACAGGAGAGAAGATCCTCCAGACTTGTGTCAGATCCACCAGACTTGGCCACCATGTGGCCAGACTTGGTGATAGAGGTGGGGTTTGGGCAGGGGTCTTTGCCTCTTCCTCTGCAGCCCCAGGACAGGCTGGCACGGTGCTCCTGCTCTGTGGACCTCCTGCAGCGTGGAGGTCGTTCCCTTTCCTCCCAGCTATGGTTCTCCAGAGTTGGTGTTGGTACACAGAGTTCCTTTTGTCATTACATCTGCATTTCTTCTTAATATGGACTTTTAGGACCCAAACATGCAGCAGGTCACCCCAGACATAAAGCCCCACTCAGGCTCCTGGGAGAACCCCCAGGGTTCAGTGGCCTCGTGGATTTTACGACACCCTAGCAGGATGTGCCAGGACACAGAGAGAATGTGAGTTTCTGCTCTTCCTTCTCTGTGATTCTGATTGTTATGGTTCATAATAATCAGTCACTAACATTTTCTGAGGGTTTGCTGCACACTAGAAACAGTATTAAGGCCTTCCCGAGCCTGGCCATGTGTGGCCCTCCTAGAAGGCAGTGGAATGTGGTTCAGAGCGCTGTATTTGAGTCCTAGGCTGGCACTTAGTAACCATGTGGCCTCAGGCACATCAGTTACCCTCTGTGCCTCAGTGTCCTACCGGGAAAGTGGTGATGAATAGCAGGACTTAGTTTATAAGGTGGTTGTGAGGATTCTATAAGTTGGCGAGTGCCTGGATCAGGCTAAGTACAATATAAATATTAGCTGTTACCAAGAGATAGTTACTGTTATCACCCCATTTTACAGAAAAGGAAACTGAGGCATAGAGAAGCTAAGTGTTCTGCCCAAGTCACTTGGCCCAGAAGGAGAAGAGCCAGGGTTTGAACCTAGCTCGTGAGCACTGCCTCACTCTGCCTTGGTCTGGAGAAGTACATGTGAGGAGCGTCGGGCCAGCTTCGGAAGTGGCACTCTCAGCTTTCCTCAGAGCGCCGATGAAAGGGGATCCTTTCCAAGTAACTGAGCTGCCTGCGGGAGCTCTCAGTCCCACAACAGAGGCCAGAGCTGACCCGTGACATACATGTCACAGAAGGAAAAAGGGAGGGATCAGGGAAGAATTTCTGTTTCGAAATGTTATCTAACCCCGAGCACTTTCAAGGGACTCAGCATGAGGAGCCTGGACTGTCCCCCTGCCTGATGCCACTCCTCCCTGATTCCCCAGCCACGGCCAAGCTGCTGGGGACGCGGGCACCTGGGGTGCCATCCAGTGTGAGGAGGGATCGGGTGTCCTTGGACATGCAGAGAAAGCCAGGGCAGCACTTTGTCCCGAGTCACAGTGGAACAAGTCTGGCTGACGGTCCCTCCCAGCACAGGAGCCCTTCACCCCTCTACACCCGGGGCGAGGGTCTGAGTCCCGGCTGCTCAGCTCTGGGACTTGCTGAACGAGGGCTCCCGGCTCCCATAGAACTGCATTTGCTTTTGCCAGGGTAACATCCCTAGCCAGCTTGCAAAGGAACCCCAGACTTTAAACCAGCTTCCCAGCTGCTCAGCTCCTCTGCCGTTTGTGACTCCTTTGGGCTGCTGGCCCGGCAAGCACACACCTAACATAGCACACACCCGTGCACACGCCCCGGCGCCGAGCTGGGCCAGGAGCCACTGTCATCACCCAAAGGACCTTTGTCTGAGGAGAGTGGGCTTACTGATGAAGCCTCGGAGCCCCAGCCCACGACTCACACCCAGAACACCACCCTCTGCCCAAGCACCTACAGGTCCTGCCCCACCACATGCCTTGTTTGGCGCCATGGGAAAGCAGGAGTGACCCCCTCTGGGATCCAGCTGCACACGCACCCAAGGCTGGAGGGGTCAGGGGTCTTGAGCCCCGAGGCATGGGGCCAGCTGCTGCCTCTCATTCCCTGCTCCTCGGTGCCCCTGACTTGGTCCCTTACCTCTTCTCTCCTGCTTGACTCCTGGGGCAGCTCCTCACATGCTTCTCCTTGGCCGTCAGCGAAGCAGCCTGTCCATGGCGCCCAGGAGGGGTCCTCAGGTCACAGGCTGGCTTGGCCACCGCGCAGTCCTGCTCACTGGCCGCTGCTGGCCCTGCTCTGCGTGCAGAGTGGAGCTCCGCAGGCTGGGCTAGGGCTGGGGCTGGCCCAGGGTCCTGCGGGGCTGCTCACAACCTGCCTTCTCTTCCTGCGGTGTGGGCAGGGGGCTGCCTGGGGTCCATGCTCTGCAGGTCTGGGCTCCGGCAGCAAAGCTCAGGGCTCGGGTCCGTCCTCAGGCCGTCAGCTGCAGCCTCATTTGAACTCCTAACTCCTTTGTGGAGCTTTTACATGCCGCCCGGAGGAAACTGTGAGCACAGCCTGACCCTGGTTGGCTGCAGGCACTTCTCTCCACCCACCAATGCAAGAGGATCCCCCAGGCCCCAGAAAGGCTCTGGGCCTCCCCTCAGCCCCAGACAGAGGCGGGCCGCCCCGGTGATGTCACACTAGCTCCAGCCCCAGCTGGCCCGGCCCCTCCCGCCCCAGCCCGCTCAGGCGGTTTCGGAGGCCCCCTCCTTCCTTGGCACAAGCAGCCTGGCCAGCTTCGCTCCCTGGCCCGCCCGCTCCCCAAAGCCCAGGCTGCTCCTGGTTCGCTCTGCTGCGAGGCAGACCGCTTCCCCTCTGACTTAACTAATGGGTTGAGATCTGCTCCAGCTGTGCAGGCAACAATGTATAAGCTGCAGGGAGCTGGGTGCTCCCCCAGCACTGCCCCCTAGAGCCCCAGGTGGGCAGGCAGGGCAGCCCCTGCGGACCTCTGTCCGAGAGGCTTCATCTCTAAAGCCCAGGGAAGGCAGCCCCAGGCTGCCTGCACAGAAGCCGGTAGCATCTGTGCCGTGGAAGTCAGAGAGGCGGAAGCCTAGGAAAGTGGCCAGGGGTGAGGGCTGCACTGGAGAAACACTGTTACTTCCCACCTGAGTGAACTGATTGAGTCACTGATTAAGTCACCTCTCAGGGCATCCTGCTCATGAATTATGGTAATCTGCCTCCAAAGGCCGCAGTGAGAATTTTGGGAGGTCACTTGGGAAAGGGTTTGGAATAGGGCAAAGGCGCTTCAGTGGACTGAACTCAGACTCTGGGGACAGGTGGGCCAGGGGTTCCTTGAAGGGCCAGGCTCTTCAAGTAAGAAATAATGGGGGACCATCAGAGCCCTCAGCACAGTCTGTCATCAAGGTGGACCTTGTGAATGCTTACAGAGTCATAGCAGAAAGAAGACAGCGTTGGGCTCACAAAGTGAGCAGTCCTACGGGAGGGAGGAGGGTAAATGTCTCTGCCTGGGCAGCAGCCCTGTGAAAAACTGGTGGTGACTTCTTTCTTTTAAAAAATATCAGTGATGGTGGTGCTGCTGGTGCTGATGTTTGGGTACAGATTGAGAGAGAAATTTTAATGGGGTTCTTTTCACCCCTAAGCACAGTGTATCACATTCTTGGTCCCTGGGCACATGGGTCCACCGTGGCCCGCCCTCCTAAGGACTGCCACTTCTGCCTTTGCAGGGAGCAGATTTTCCCCTTGCCTCAGCTTTTTTCAGCACAGACAGACTCCTTTTTCCATTTGTCAGTTCCATCCCTTTCCAGAACGTGGGTCTTTGCCCAAAGATCCCAGTATGCTCTAGGCCACAATATTAGCCATCCACTGTGCAGGTGAAGATGCCCACCCAGTCTGTGGATTCTCCAAAAGGCCTGGAGGGGCCTGGAGGGGCCACAGTGGAGCCTTGGTGGTGGTGGGGAGCCATGGCAGGCTGGGGCCCGAGATCAGCAGCTATCAAACACCTTTGATAGCCCGGAGGCTGGCATATAGCCTTCTTTTCCCCTTCCTCCTCCGCTCTCTTCTCTAGGATCTCTGTCTGTCTCTCTTCTCCAGGATGTGTGGAACCTGCTCTGAATCAGAACCAGGAAGCCACAGTCCTTGTCCTCATAGAGCTCCATTCAGGAGGGGATACAGACAGACAGACAGACTGGGGTACAGGAGAAGTTCTGAGTGCTAAGGGAGTGTCTAGGCCAGAGGCCTGATTAGGCCTGGGCAGGGCGGTCAAGGCAGGCTCCCTGACAAAGTGGTGCTCCCGCTGAAACCCGCACACTGGTAAGGATTAGCAGATGGTGAGGTTGGAGAGAGGGTGGTGATCTGGGCAGAGACAGTAGTGAGTAGAGACCGTGTGGTGGATTGCTTTTTCAAAGAGATGGCCCCAACAATATCTCCTGGTCCACAGTGACACCCTGATACTCCTTCCATTGAAGGGTAGGGCCTCCCTCTCCCTTGGAATCTGGGTGGGTTCATGATTTGCTTGTAATCAACAGAAGCAGTGGAAGTGACAGTACACGACCTCCAAGGCTGGGTAGGAACAGGTAGGGCAGCTTCTGCCTTGCTCACTGGGACACTTTCTTGGAGCTCTGGCCTGGCTGGGGCCCGAGAAGTCCAGCTACCTGGAAAGCTGCCATGCAGAGACCATCTGTAATGTAGATCCCAGTTGACAGCCAGCATCAGCCCCAGAGGTGTGAGAAAGGATGCCTCTTGATGATTCTAGCTCCTAACCGTCAAATCACCCCCCAGCCAGAGAGTCTTCCTGCCAAGGCCCAGACATCAGGAACAAAGATAAGCCATTCCACTCTTCCATATCTAAATTCCTGCCCTCAGAGCCCATGAGGGTAGCAAATGGTTGTTTTAGGCCGTGAAGTTTGGGTGGTAATGTGTTACATTGCAGTAGTAACTGAAGCAGACCCTCAGGCAAGAGCAGTTACAGGGAGTTCTTTTGAGGGGCTGAAAGGTACATGTGGCTGAGGAGAAAAGGGAGGAGAAGGGCAGAACATGTGGCCTCATGAGAGGTGGGGCTTTATCCCAAGGGTGGTCAGAAGCCGCTGAAAGGTTTTGAGCATGGCAGTGTTCTGACTTGCTTTAACTTTTGAAAGCCCTCATTAATTGTTGAATGCGGCCTGGGTTGATGGGAGGAGCTTCAGACAAGTGATCAGGAGATGCTGGGAGATGGTTGCGGCCATCCTGGTAAGAGAGGCAGGTGGACTCACTGTGTCGGGGCGCAGAGGTTGGCGAGTCCCCAACTTTCCCTCCCTCTGGAACAGGTGCAGCCCAAGTCCCTTGGAAACAAATTGGATTTCACAATTCAAAGTTCCTAGGATCTCATCAAGGGCGGGGGGCGGAGCACCAGGGTAGCTTTGCTCTGTCCATCTCTGCATAACCCCTGCCTCTTTGGTGGCCTTAGGCAGTTGAGCATGCTGCTGGGGAGCTTGAGCCATGGAGTCAAATTCTAGTCCTGCCGCTGGGTAGCGCTGAGCCTCACTTTGCTCACCTATAAATTGGAGATGATACAAGTATTTACCTCATAGGGCTGTTGTGAAAATAAAATAAGATGTGATACATTAAGTGTCACACACAATGGCTAGTATATAGTAAGTGCTCAATAAATGTTGGCTGTAGTAATTTTTATTGCCTCCTTGCCTGTGAGTTCTGTGAGCTCAAATACCAACTCTGTCATTAACCTGGGCAACTTTCTGATTCCCTTTCAAACTCTGTTTCCTTCTTTTAAAAAAAGCAATGATAATACTCCCAGAGGTAAGTGAGAATTAAGTTAATGCACCTGAAGCACTTAGCATGATGCCTGACATTCAGCGTTAGTCAGTTGCTGGGGAAATGTATGCTTCTGCTCTTTCCTGCTCCCAAACTCCTCCCCACTCTTACCCGGAACACTTCTGTCAAGTTTCTACCTTAATGCTTCCTGGGTCTTGGAGTCCCTATAACCTCCTTAGGGGCACTATTCCCACATTTCCACCAGCCTGTTGGACCAAAATGTCATGCAACTAAAGCATTTAAGGAGGAATCTTCATTTTTCTATTAGAGTTTTTATCAAGGTGATAAATGTGTGATGTTTACATGGTGGCAAAATATAAAGAATCTAAATTATGTCCCACAGTTTGTATAAATGATTTGATGTCTTATCATTTTGCCGTTTCAATTTTTTTTTTCTGTTGGAAATGTTAAGACCTGGGCCTGGGATACTGTGTATGTGGTAGGAGTATGTGTGTGGGGGTGCACGGATAATGTGTGTTATAGGGGGTGCTTGGGAGAGGAACATGGCTGTATTTTGCAACCTCAGAATCTCACTAGCATTTCAAGCTTCACATATCCCACATTGACTATTTTTTCCTTTTTGAACTTTTTAAATGCCTTTCTGTTGTCTGCTGGCCTACATTGTTTCTGATCAGAAGTCAATTCTCTTCCTTATTGTTGTTCCTATGTACATAGTGGGTATTTTCCCTTCTGACTTCTTTTAAGATTTCTCTTTGTCTTTGATTTTTAGTTTGACTGTGGTGTGACTAGATGTGGTATTCTTTGTATTTATTCTATGTAGCCTTCATTGAGCTTCTTAGATCTGTGGGTTGATGTTTTCCACTGAATTTGGGGATATGAAGGGAATTTTTAGTCGTATTCCTTCAAATATTTTTCCTGCTCAATTCTCTCCCCCTCCTCTCTGGAATTCCATTTATACACTAGGTGCTGTTCCACTCTGGTCACTGATATTCTTGTATTTATTTATTTTTATCTTTTTTCACTCTGTTCTTCAGTTTGGATTTCAAGTTTGCTGACCTTTTCTTCTACAATATCTAATCTGCTAGTAATTTCATCTAAAATATGTTTTATGTCAGGTACTTAATTTTTTTTGGTCCTAGAATTTACCTCAGTTTATTTTTATAGGTCCCATTTCTCTTCTGAGATTCTTTATCCATCTATTTATTCTATTCTTCATTTCTTGAAAATCCTGTGTATGCTTATAATAGCTCTTTTTAAAGTCCTTATTTACTAATTCCAATATCTGGTTCATCAGTGGGACTAATTTTATTGACTAATATTTCTGTTGATTGTGTGTCACATTTTCCTGCTTCTTCATATGCCTATATATTTTTAATTGTATACTGAACATTTTGGATAATACATTGAAAAGACTGTTTTATTGTTTTTCTCTAAAGAATATTATGTTTTGTTCGAGCAGGCAGTCAAATTACTGCCATATCAACTTGAGTTTGTGAAGTTTTGGTTTTTAGGTTTTGTTCAGGTATGTCTATTTTGTTGTTTTTCATAGCCCTAGGGTATAACTCTTAATCCTGCGCTTATTTGTAGGGCATGGTTTTTCTGGAATTAAATCAACAGCCTCAAGTGTTTCCTAAGCCTTTTTAACTTGGAGAGACTTGAACTCTAAGTTCTGTCTTGTAGGCATTGTTGAACTCTCTGCCTCCCAGCTACTGCTTTCTTTGGGGAGCTTTTGGGATCCTTGGATTCTCTATCTACACATATGCAATTTAGGGGTTATCTAAGGATTTGGGGGGAGAATTTATACAGTAATTTTGAAGCTTTTCCTCTGTGATTCTCACCTTCCTAGCATTATCCTTTTTAATTTTCACCCTCAATGTCTAACCTCTTTCCCATCTTCCCAGACAATAACACTGCTGCATTCTGTTTTAGTTCCGTTTTCCCATGTATTACCATAAACTGGGACATGCGCTCGTGTGCTACCCATCTCTCAAGAACCACATCTCCTCTGGTTTCTGTTGCTTCGGGTTGTTTTCAAGGGCTTTCAAGTAATTTGTTTTTGTATATTGTCTAGATTTTATCATTGTTATTGACCAGAGAGTTACTTCAATACTAATCACTCCTTCATTTCCAGAATAGGAACTCTATATGCCAGTAGAATGTGTCTTCTCACCCAAACCTCCTGTACTCTCAGCTGTTGTTGTCCAGCCATAAACCTAGCCAGCTGGTTGGTAGTTCTTAATTTATATCTCTTTTCCCCCTGCTCTCTGTCATTGTCTGTTGGGAAACATCAGTCCCAAGAATTCATAGATTGGTTCAGCTCAATGTACCCACCTCGGCACTAAAAGATGACAAAATGTGTTGTCCCCACAAGCCTTGTTAGAGCACCTTATGTATTTACCTGTGATGTACTAGATAGACATTAAGCTCAACATTCTGTAAGTATTGTTTTTTTCCTTTCTCAAAACCTATGAGGGAAGTATTACTCTTCTGCTCCACTAACTAGAAAACAGCCTTAGCACAGTGAAGTCCCTGGCCCCAGGCCACAGAGCCAGAAAGTAAGGCACTGGGGTTAAGACCTACCTCCAAGCTAGCAGGAACGCAATTGTCCTGAAAACAAGGTGCAAATTCTAACAGTTTTTCTTGGTTTAAGATCTCTGAAATCAGGATGCACCTCAAAGTTAATATCACATCAGAGTTTAATAGGCAACACTTTTTGTTTTTTTACTACAACATGATGCATTTATCAGTTGATGACTTCTCAGATTCAAGAAAGTTTGGCAGTTTTAGCGATCAAGGTTCCAGTGAAGTTGACCCATAGCGAAGGGCCAAAAGGGCAAGGCCCTTCCTCTCCTGGTTAGCTGGTCCTGGAAAGGCCTAGCGGTGGGTCTGAGCATCAGGAAGCCTGTGGAACTGCCAAAATCCTTCATCCATCCCGATTTAATAAAACAGCTGCCTGAAAGCTGAGAGGGAGCCAGCTGGTCCTCTGCTCTCCTGGAGGTATTGTGGTCAGGTCCTGTGACTTGCCGCCCTGTGCCTGGCAGGGGAAGCACGTGTTCCCTGGCCCTGGTGAGAAGTTAGGAGACTTGCATTGGTGGGAGGAGTCTAAGGCAGTGCTACTGGTTATGCTGTAATGCCCAGTGTCACAGAGGACGCCCAGGCCCCAAGGAAAGCCCTTTGAAGATTCTGTCTGTTACGTGCTTGCCAATCAAATGTCGGCACAAGGCACCTGCTCAGTCACAAAGCAGCTCTGAGAGCCTGTTTTTAGCTTGTGTGTGATCTGCTTTGTTCCTGACTTCTCAGCCCACTGCCAGGGGGCAGGGGAAGGGGCAGGGCAGCACTTGTCCTCCAGTCTGGCTGCCACCTAACAGACACATTTGCTATTCAGTCAACAAATATTTACTAAGCCCCATCTGAGCGCCAGAGTTTGGGCTCCAGGTCAATTTACTCAAAGCCAATTTGCTGAGACATTCAGTTGCCTGGTTTCCATTTTGTCATCATAACAGTATTTGAAGGAATGTTCATTTGGTCTTGTTCCTGCTCTCTCATGCTGCAGCTGATGCTGGGGCTCCTCCCCGGGAGGGGAGGCTGAGGAGCAGAGAGAGGAGACAGTTCATGTTTAGTTTGCTGGTTTCTTTGTATATTCATTATAAAAATGTCACAGGCAATTTTCAAAACTGCTTTAAGTCATCCCCATCCTATATATATATATATTTTAATTGTTGCTTCTGGAACATTGTCTATGTCGGACGAGACCTTTGACCCAAGCAGGAGATGAGGGACTAAAGGAAGTGTGGTCAGTGCAGGAGGATCCGGCCCCTTACAGATGCCTGCTGAGATTCTCCCCGGGAGCAGTGAGCAATGGGTGACCTTGCTTATCTTTCCTGGGGCCTAAGGGTGCCGCAGGGCAGATAAATGAGGGCTCTGGAAGGGACTGATGGAGTGAGCTTCCTAGGCATGAGGCCAGGGTAAAATCCACCCTGGGGGGACCCTCCCCATCCCCTTTAATGTGGCACCCCGGCTGTCCTGGTTTCTGTGTGTGCAGAGCATTTTGTAAACAGAATGCTTGAGCCCTGACATGCTGGAAGGGGCAAATTCCAGCTGACACCCCAGACGTTCAGCCTATTTTGGGCCTGGTCTCTTCATCCCCCACACGCCACCCCCCTGCTGAGGTCTGTGGTCTGAGGGTTCATTTGCCCCCTCCCCTTCCCCCCACCAGCGCCCACCATGGGGATCAGAGACGCTGTCGGAGGAGCCGGTTTCACGTTCCTTTCCTGCTAGAGCCTTGATCCCGCCAGGCCTCCCATCCTGCCCCAGCTGATGCCTGGTATCCACTTAGTAAATGCTCTTGTCCCCGCTCCCCCCGTGAATGCTGTGATTCAGCGCACACAGAGAGGAGCTTCACTTAAGAAAGAAAGTATTCACGGCCGCCATCCAGCTCCGGCAGGCGCCGAGAGACAGCTGCCGGCTCCTGCCAGGCCGGTCCGGGAGGGCCGCCCACCCTCCATACACAGAGGGGTCTCTCCTTCTTATTTTTTTAAAGACCCACAGTCTCTTTTGGTTGCTGGACCAAATGCAGCTTAAATCTGTGTTCAGAACACCTCATTAATAAGTAGCAGATTAATAGTCTCCTGGAATTAAGAGAACGCCGCTCATTCAACAAAGTATGTGTTACAGGCCCCTGTGCCTGGCACTGTGCTAGGCTCCTCTGCCGGAGCTGGCCAGCCATGGGACGCAAGCCAGGGCCCCGTGGGCCTTCCCCACATAAGACCCCTTTCGTGCCTTTTCTTAACTCTGGGTTTTAAAAAAGTCTAAAAAGAATAATGGCCACTGTATCGACTATGAAGTTCATGGTCACTGTGTGGTGGGTACAGTGTGAAATTCTTTATTATTTCAAGCCCACAGCTTCTCACTGTGGGTTTGATGGTTCTGATCTCCACTGTGTAGATGAGGAAAACAGCCGTAGAAGATTCAGCAGTCTTGCCCAGGGTCACGCAGAGCGAGATCTGGCCCCCAGCACTGTCTCAGCTCTTCCTTTATTGTTGAAGTGTTGCATGTATTAAGGAAAAGTAAACGCCTTACTTCCTTATTGTTAACAAACCAGAGCTCCTGAGCAGCTGATAGTAACTGTATGATACATATGGTTTTCCTGCCCCCACCTCCAGTGCTCACCTCCTTCCGCCCCTACCCCAGTAAAGCCAAATGGGCACTCTGAGGAAGGGGGGCCTGGACTCAAAACAAGCGCAGTTTTGAGGTGAGACCGCTGCATCTACCTCCAAGGCCACGTGAGGAGGTTCTGGGAGGGTCCTGTTCAGAGACTGGACATGTGATGAACGGAGAGCTCTCAGATCCTCCAGAGAGTGTAGGAGAGCCCCCAGAAGCTGAGAGTAGGGGGACCGTGTGCTTTTCAGCTCCCTATTCTCTCTCTTGGGGAGAGGAGGAAGGGGGTGACTGATGTAACCCCTGAAGTTTAGGACATATTGAACATAGAAACCGGTGCCTGTTTCTGGTATGAAGATTTCTGAAGGTGGGACTCTGGAATCACTATGACTTAGGAGGACTTGGGTATCGGGAAGAGGTGGGTCCCAGCCTCCTACTCCAGTTCCTGTGGCCCCCCCACAGGCTGC
Source organism: Saccopteryx leptura (assembly GCF_036850995.1). NCBI lineage: Eukaryota > Metazoa > Chordata > Mammalia > Chiroptera > Emballonuridae > Saccopteryx > Saccopteryx leptura. Next base: position 8,681,040 of record NC_089504.1, on the reverse strand, counting down.
CAAAAACAAACCCAGGTGTTCCAGTGTCTCCATGTGAAGAGGACAGAGGCTGGCAGCAGGGCAGCAGCTGTGGCTGCCCAGGTGGTATACCAGCCTACAGAAGGGGTTGAAATATGAGCCCCCTTGGCAGGGAAGGTATGCCTGGCTGCTTTTCAGCGATGGAGGGGCCAGGACACAGCTGAACCCCTCCCTAGGAAACCCAGATCACCACCTGTGCGGAGACCACCTGCATCTGAGGGGACCAGACCAGAACAGGTCCCTCCCGCCAGTGACAGGGGATTCTTGCACAGGGCCCAGTGAAGTCTCCACAGTCTGAGAGCGGCTAGGGAAGGCAATTCAGACAAAGAGAAGAGACTTGATGAAGAGCAGGGCACTCTCCTTCCCACCTGGAGAGGAGCTTCTAATTGAGTTTGAATCAAGTCTTCAAATAAACAGAACCAAGTCTCAAATCTTAAAATGCGAGTATGCTAATAATGGAAAGTGACTGCATAGTTACAGGATCAGGCCCAGATTTTATCAAGGGACTGACCAGCCGCCCAGACTTGGGAAGGGGAGTCAGCACAGCATGTGTGGGGAGTGGGTGTTGGGGAGAATAAAGCATTTCATATTTGTACTTCCAGTGGACTCAGTCATCCATGACCCCAGGCTGGGAGTCACTGGTCTGGCCACCAGGTGCCCAGAAGGTTGAAGGCTGGCCAAGGAGCCTCTCCTCAGTTAGAGAGGTGTGACAGAAACACATCCTGAGTAGTGGCTGCTGCGGTGTCTACAAGGAGACCCGCCGGCACGCCTGCCGGGGAAGCCATGCAGTGAAGGTCATGCGGTGAAGCGGGAGAAGGAGAAAGGAGGACGCAGGAGGCGGACAATCTCTTGAGCGCTGCTGAGTGCCTCCATCTTCCCGGCACTCTGCCCCGCATTCTCACGGCTGCCTCTGCACCACCAGTTCAGCAAAGAGCGGATGCCTTCAGAGCCCTAATCCCAGAGTCCCAGAGAATTTGGATTCCTAGTTTCAGTTCACTGCGTACAATTATGTGCCTTGGGGGAGATATTAAACCTCTCTGGACCTCTCTGTCCCCTGGGGAAGGGTGATCAGACAACGCCCTTACAGTGGGGCTGTTGTCAGCATACAGTGGAAAGAAGCAGGTGAAATGCTGGCCTTTGTTCCAGCCCCCAGAGGTATGCACACCTGGAAGCTCTCACCACGATCACCATCATCTCTAGAGAAGATGCTCATCCCCTTCTTATGGGTGCGATACCTTCATCATCATGGTCCGGGGCTGGAGTGGGCTAATCTGGTTGCTTTCCTCCACACCCAAAGCTCTTTTACAGCTTGCCAAGTGAAGGCGGTGGATGTCAACATGGCCACTGGCCTTTCATCTGGCAGACTTTACTGGGCCCACTCTCTCCGAGGCCAGTGAGATCCGCTTATGCAGGAGTCACCTGGCAGTGGTGGAAAGGACCTGGTTTGGTCTGGTCCCCTCTGACACAGGCGGCCCTGGCGAGCAGATGGTGTCGTGCTTTGTTCTTCTTGCCATACTCCTGGAGGAAGTAGGGACTTTCGAATTGAAACCTGTGTACTCCACAGTGTACAGAAAACAGGTGATCACAGGAATGACTCCAGGATTTTTATCTCACCTTGGAAGGTGCTTTGTCTTAGTTTGGGCTACTGTAACAAAATACAGACAGTCCCAACTTAACAATGATTAGCCTTACGGCTTTTCGACTTGATGATGGTACTAAAGTTATAGGGATTCAGTAGAAACTACTTTGAGTGGTGAGTGTTGATATTTTCCCAGCTAGCCACATGCAGCGCCGGACTGTCTGGTGATGGCGGGCAGCGGCACTGAGCCGTAGCTCTCAGCCGGGCACTCGGTCACGAGGGTGAACAATCGACACTCTGCAGTGTAGTATTTAATGCAGTTTCAGTCACAATGGGTGTATTGGACATAACCCCATCATAAGTTGAGGAGCATCTGTACCATAAACTGGGTGCCTTATAAACAACAAACACTTATTTCTCAAAAGTTTTAGAGGCTGGGAAAGCCAAGATCAGGGCACCGGTAGATTCAGTGTTTGGTGAGGGCCTACTTCCTCATTCATAGACAACTGTCTCCTTGCTGTGTATGGACACTGTGGAGGGAGTGAGGAAGCTCTCCGGAGTCTCTTTTATAAGGGTGCTAATCCCATATAAAGGCCCAACCTTCTAATACCATCATCTTGGGGTTAGGATTGCAACATATGAGTTTTAGGGGACACCAACATTCAGTTCACAGCAGGGTTGTATTTTTAACTATCCTGTAATGAATAGTAATTGAGTTTAACAAAAAACTTAAATCACACCTGGATAACTAAGATAGCTTCCTGTTTGATAAGGTCACCTACTAGGATGGCTGTTTTCTTTGTGGCCCAGCAGTCGCCTCCCACCTAACCCTCCCCTGCACCCCACCATCCCTGGGGCTGTCGTGGGACCGCCTGGATTTGGTGGTGCAGCCTCTGGTCTTATGAGCCAGTCTAGGGTCCTTCCCCCTTTAGAAGCTAGTTTCAGGTGAGTTTCTTTCACTTGCAACCAAAAGGGTTCTGGCTTACACATCTTTCCCCCCTTTCTTTCATCTCAGAAGTATGAACTGAGCGCCTGTCATGCAGCAGACACTGTCCCCCTTTCTTTCATCTCAGAAGTATGAACTGAGCACCTGTCATGCAGCAGACACTGTGCTGGCAGTGGGAGGTGGCTGTGAGCAGGGCAGGTCTGGTCCTGACCTGGGCACATGCGGCCTAGCGGGGCAGGTATTGAATAACCAACAAGTAGAGGTTAAAGAATCTGGTAGATGTGACTTTTGAGCTTCATTCTGTCACTTACTGGCCTGATGACTTTGGACAAGTTTAATTCATCTGAACTCACGTCCCTTATTTGTAAATGGGGCCCCCTAGGGGTTCAGGGAGATGTGATATGGAGCTAGCAGGTAGCCCTCGGAGAATGGAAGCCACTAATATAGTTAGGGTTAGACTCCGTTAGTTACAGACTGATTACTACAAAGGAGAAGCCAGGGCAGACCCAGTAGGCTCTGCAGGAGTGCTGTGTGAGCCAGAGGGCAGAGTGGATAGGCCTATAAAGTGGCTGTAAGCTCTTTCAGAGGACTGTGCGAGGACGCCTTGGAGCTCACTGATGCTCAAGCCCAGTGCTGACATCCACTCGGTGCCCAGCTCATGGTGCTACATAGGTTATCATTAATAGGCCAGGGTCACAGTTACTGGTAGATAGGTGGCACTTTCATTGAGCAGAAAAACCTGATCTGAATCCTTCACATTCTTGTTCTGGTCCTGGCAAGGATGAGGATCCCAGAGGATTGCTCTGTCTCTCCCTGTAATCTCCCGTGGCTTAGCCCCAGCACCTCAGCTCTCTGTCCTTACAAGGGATGGAAGACGATCCTTCCTGGAGAGACATGCCCCAGGCCGCAGGGCACTGGTGCCTTGTCTGGGCTTGCCCTGACTCAGGAAGGTTTGGCCAGAAGGTGGGTCATGCTGTCCTGTGCTGACATGCAACAGGCCTGGCAAGGCAAGATTTGATGAGCTATCCTGTGCCCCTTCTCCAAGAGGCTGCTCGTGTGGCCTGTGGCTAGGAGAAACTTCCCGATTGCCGTTCCTGAGTCAGTCTGACTATACGGGGCCCAGGAAGCTGTGACTGCCAGGCCCCCGGTGGACTTGCTCATTCACACCATCAACCCGCAGCACCAGTCCTTTCCTTCTCGAGAAGGGGCTCCCTGCACAGTGGCGCAGAAATGCTCCTGAACCCCGCCCCTGTGCCTGGCTGTGCTAGCACAGATGCTCCATGGACAGGACTAATAAGAGAGGCCTGTGAGGCTCTTCCTGTGGATGCCAGCATGGCACGTGGTCACACAGAGCGCACACTCCCGGCTGCGAGGATGGGGTGTGTGAAAGGATTGCACCTGCAGTAGCACAGACTCCTGACATCAGGCTCTTCAGGAAGCAGGGCACCGATGAGGGGCAGATCAATGACATTTCCTTACAGGATTACATCATGGTGAAGAAGAGATGATGCCAAGCACCTGCCCCACACTGCAGCGCACTGTGTAGCCAGGCACTTCGGCGAGGCGCAGTGCCCATTGTGGAGCGCCGCACCATCTCGCTGGTGATGCACGTTGTAACAGGCGAGAACCCCAGGACCATCTGCATCGTCAGGCTGGCGTGCCTTCCCAGTCATCTACCTGCTGACTGACGAGAGCCCTGAGGGTCCTGGGGAATGCCATCGCCAGCAGTGGCCCCAGGAGGACCTGGCTCACATTGGGTGAGGGTCCTGGGGAATGCCGTCACCAACAGTGGCCCCAGGAGGACCTGGCTCACATTGGGTGAGGGTCCTGGGGAATGCCGTCGCCAGCAGTGGCCCCAGGAGGACTTGGCTCACATTGGGTGAGGGTCCTGGGGAATGCCATCCCAACAGTGGCCCCAGGAGGACTTGGCTCACATTGGGTGAGGGTCCTGGGGAATGCCGTCCCAACAGTGGCCCCAGGAGGACCTGGCTAACATTGGGTGAGGGTCCTGGGGAATGCCGTCCCAACAGTGGCCCCAGGAGGACCTGGCTCACATTGGGTGAGGGTCCTGGGGAATGCCATCGCCAGCAGTGGCCCCAGGAGGACCTGGCTCACATTGGGTGAGGGTCCTGGGGAATGCCATCGCCAGCAGTGGCCCCAGGAGGACCTGGCTCACATTGGGTGAGGGTCCTGGGGAATGCCGTCGCCAGCAGTGGCCCCCAGGAGGACTTGGCTCACATTGGGTGAGCCAGAACCATGAGGTGACAGGCTGTGGACATGTCTCCTCTGTGCCGTGTGAATCAGGCCATCTGGCTTCTCTGCCCAGGTGCCCATGAGGCTGCCTCCTGGAACATCAAGATCATCACCAAGTACCTGGCAGATGAGCTTATCAACGTGGCAAGGGCTCCTCCAACTTCTGTGCTATCAAGAAGAACGACACACTGAGCAGGTGGCCAAGTCCAGCCATTGATGGTCTGGCTATAGTCCCAATAAACCTGTTTGCCCTTTGGGGCAGCACCACCAAAAAAATAAGAGAACTGGCAGAGATGGGTGTCAGCGAGCCAGTAGCATGGCCCACTGGGGTCAGCACCCGGAGCAGCGGGCCTGGGCTGCGTGCGAGCAGCAGGTGGGTCGGCACAGCGAGGGGGAAGGGCGAAGCGGGGCCTGCCTCAGCAGGGACAGGGCGAGGAGCGCCCAGGCTTTGGGACAGACAGGCACGGGCCCTAGCCTGAGTCAGCCCCTACCCCGCCCCTGTGCACCTGACCTTCTTGTGTGCTGTCACACAGGCGTGGAGCAGCCGCTGAGAGGCCCCAGTAAGACAAACAGTGTTTCCCCAAGCTAAGGTCTTCGTAACCACCTCCACTGTTCCTACTATCTTTCTTAACTTTTCTCTTTAAATCTATTTTATTCATAGCTATGATCATAAGGGTGTGCTATGCTGTAGTTTTTCTAATATATACTAAAATAGGTACAGACATCCATGCCCGGACCACCCGTGAGCTTCTCAGTGAAGTGTATCCGCACTTTGGGAACACAGAGGTGACAGGTGTTGTTGAACCTGACACATGGTGAGCTCTCAACACGGCTCAGCTTTTATATTATTATGATTATTATTATTATTGCCATTATCACAGCATTGAGCCTGTGGGAGGAAAGGCGGGGGGGGGGGGGGGCTTGGGCTGTCTGTCACTGCCAGGCCCTCTTCTCCACCCCAGAGGGTCCTTCCTCTTCCTTTTCCATTTCTTCTTCCCACTGTTGAGTTGACTTCAGGGCACCCCAGAAGTTGTGCGCCTGACTGCCGGGTCAGACACATGGGCTGCGGCTGTTCACTCCCAGAGCCTGGAGCTACCTGGGCACCTGTGTAAAGCAGTAGCTCTGATTATGTGCAGTCAAGAAGGGGCTGTGGTAGCCCCTGCCCACTTCCTGGGTCCTTCACAGAGGCATCCGGGGTGTCCAGCCTCAATGCCTAGCTTGGGTTGCCACCCTTTCCACTTTCACTGAAGACTGAGAGCCTTGGGGCCTTCTACCACGGAACAGCAGAACCAAGCGGCAGCACGGGCCTGGCTTGTGCACACGAGGGTGTTTACGGGAAAGAACCACCTCAATCCCGAGTGCCTGTTTCTTAGCCGTGGGATTACAAGCGGTGATTTTTCTTATTATGCTTTTATTTGTTTTCTAGGAGGAGCATAATTTCCATTTTTAATCAGAAAAGATATGTTCTTTTAAACCTTAAAAGAATAAGGTAGTGTAGACAGGGAGATAGTAGAAAGCCCCCAGAAACACAGGTCAGCCAGGGAGCCCTTGCAGTGGGGGATGGGTGGGGGTGGTGGGCCTCAAGGGGAAGGCAGCAGAGGTAGGTGAGGGGCAGAGCAGGAAGCTGAGGTCATTCATTTAGGAGGCAGGGTGCCCGTGGAGAGGGACAGCTGGGGGTGGCGGTGATGGGAAGCTGTTGGGGAAAACCAGCCACCAAAGGGGATACAGGAGGCGCCAAGGAGTGGACTGGGCCTTGCCAAGGCTGGGCATCGGGGATTTGCAGCAGTGGGTGAATGCCTCCAGCGGTACTTGGCAGTGTGGGCAAAGTCCAGGAGATGCCCCCCTGAGATGGTGCAGAGATGGGGCTTCGCTGGCCTGCACCTGGCAAGGAGAGGTGCCAGGAGGTTGGAGGAACGAGTAAGATTGGGGTCCAGGTGATCAGCCCCATAGAAATACGGAAACTGACAGAAAAAAAAAAAAAAAGAGGGAAGAAGTGAACTCAAGCTTGAGCTTTTTGTGCCAAACTGAAATTCCTACTTACTCAACCTTCAGATATTTTGTAGGTATTAGCGATCCTGGAACCTGCAGCGACACAGAGCTGCCCCAACCTGGCCAGCTCCCCCTCCTTGCTCAGAAGCCACAGGGTTGAGGCTCCCAGCTCTGCCGCTGACTGCTGCCAGAGCACTCATGGGCTCTCAGGCTAGTGGGTCCCAGACTTCGATGTTGTGGGCAAGGGCAACTTCAGAAAGAAAGTCTGGAGTTTCTCACAAGGCTGCCAACTTTTTTTTTTTAAATAGTAAATGAGTAAAATATAAACTATCATCATTATTTCCTAGGGGAAAGGGCATTTTAATACCAACAATATAAGCAGGGCATAATCTCAAAACAAAGGATATTTTTCTCAAGTAAGGACAATTGGCAGCCTTCTGTTGACACAGTTGTTTAAAGTTTTAAAAAATGTAATCTTTATTTTAAATGTTTTAAATATAGAAAATTACAACAAAGTTTTATTGCATATTTTTACCTTATTTGTAAATGAATCTTTGGTACGAATTTGTCATTTTGGAGTATGTATTCAAGAGCCCATTCCAGGACTTGGTGTTTTTCACAGTTGTTTGTGAAAATCCAGCTTCACATAGGTCTGTTGGTGAAAATGGGTAAAACCTCTAACTGTCAGCTGCTTCATTTGAGATATTCTGGGAGGACACACCTCCTGCCTTCTCCCTAGGCATTGGGAAGTAAGTCGAGGTAGTAGGCCAGGTTTTGGGCCAGCAAAGGCTATAGACTCTCCTGCCCAGCAGCAGTAAATGCCCAGAGCTCAGTGTCAGAGGCCTGGTCACCTCACAGGGAACAGGGGACCCATCCTGGAGGGGCCAGTGATTCTGTGCTTACAGACCCACCTATGAGTAGGTTAAGAGAAGCCCTGGTCTCAGGCTCCCAGTGTAGGAATAGCGTCTGGTGGAAGAGTGTGTGGCACCCTACGCTGCGAATGGTCCATAAGACAGGCACTCCACAGAGGGCCTGGGATGCCAGGCTGACTGGTCCGACCTGATCTCATGGGGGAAAGCAGATGGGGCAGGGACTCTGGAGGCTGTGGGGGGAACGTCTGGGGGAAGCAGAAGCAGGAGCTGGGAGAGGCACACCAGGGAGTCATCCTGAAAGGTCAAGTGCGGTCAGCAAAGCCCTAACTCGCTCTGGGGAGGGCTGCAAGCCCCATTCTCCTGGCTGTAAATAAGACCCCTGAGTCACTGCAGGCTCACCTGAATTTCACGTGCCCCTCAGCGTGGGTGACCAATGAAATAACTGGGAAGTGGGGGCACATGAGGTTTCCTGGTATTCTGGGAGGAAACCACTCTTTTAGGTCTTGTTGACTTTATATTTACCCATATATTTATGTGTATTTATACACATATATATTTACATATGTACATAACATGCATATATTTACATAATGTATTTTATTATGTAACATATTACATAAACATACATATTTGTTGCTACTTTGGTGAAAAACTTAAATCTGACAATTAGTATCAATGATTAGAATGAAGTTTTATCTCACTTAAAAATTACCATATTCTCTGAAAAAGGCACAAACAGCTGGGTAACACTGCTGTAAATTTTGAAGCACTTAGAACCCCAGCAGCCCAGCACCTAACGTGCCCACGTCTGTATTTCCACATTTTTGTCATGTAGTTTGTTTTCATTTCCTCCACCCTTCCCTCTTTGTTTGACACTTAATTGCTTCGTTTGGGTTGTGTTGTTTTGCTGTGAACCACGCTAGACTCCCCTGCAGTGAATATTTTTGTGTGTACAATGTTTTCCCTTCCTTTATAATGATTTCCTCAGGAGAAGTCCCTAGGAGTGGAATGACAGAGGCAAAGGATACCAGGAGTTTTCTGACTTCGGAATCCTTAATGCTTTCTAAAAAGGTTGTATCAGCTTGCCCTGCTGCCAGCAACACACGGATTTTCCTTTCACCGAAGCCTCACTGGCTTTCAGCAGTGGTCTTACTTTAAATTTAATGATGTAATGGGTTTTACGTGGCAGTAAATTATTTATGAATTTACATTTCTCCCTCCACTCCCCTCCTGTGTGCAGGGCCCCTGCGTTTTTTCGCCGTCCCCCATGTGTGACTTCATTGCTCTCTATCCCCAGGCACGAAGCCCAAATGAATGAATGGCTGTTGGGGCTGGACACTTATTTGTGTGGGAACTACCTCAATAGATTTTAAGGGAAAGACAGTGGAAAGATGTTTAAACTATAAATAGATTTGGTGACACCTCTTATTTGTTCAAGGTGGTCCCAGTAATGAATGCAAACTCTGTGCTTCTGGGAACATGTTTATGTCTCATTTGAATTCTAGAAGACATCAGAGTTAGAACGTTAACACATGACATATAATTTAAGTCAGAGATGAAAGAGTCCCCATCAGAAACAACCCTTTCTTTCTAGGTGTCCCGTAATTACTAAGGCAGAGGTCTCAGTAGGGGCAGAACTCCCAGTTGGAAACTGTCTGAAGGAAACTTGAAGGCCAGCCCCTCTGCCCCGTCTCGCCCTCTCTTCCTGGCACCTGGAGCACTGAAAGATGGGACAGGCAGGGACTAGACCCAGCCCCTCACCCCCACCCCCAGGGTCATCCCTGATGACAGTCAGAGCCCTGGGCACTCCGCCTTACTGCTTCTATGCCCAGACTGTGGGGCACAGGGCTGAGGAGCTGTTCTGAGGCCACTGAGGGCAGCAGAGCTGGCCCTCCCAGGCCTCCTGGCCCCGGAGTCCCCACCCAAAACAGAACCTATGGGACCGGCTTCCAAGCTGCCCTCCAGAGGGCTTAACCCTGGAACAACCGCTGCTGCAGAGGGAGGTGGTCCTCCCGCCTCCAAGCCCAGCCCCTCCACGCTGGTCAACACTAGTGTCTTACTGTTAGTCCTGAGAAATCTCAGCGGGCTGTGTCCTGAGGTCCATGGCTGGGGCGGTGCTGACACCACAGTGGACACCTCTTACTGAAGGCCTTAGCCCAGGGCTGTGGCCAGATCAGGGCCCATGAACCAGTTGGGGTGAGGTTTGGTGGGGCTTACATCAGACTTCTGCTTGAGCTCTTGGTAATCTACTTGGAACTAAGTCCCGTTCTGGCCCAGAGAGGCTTCCACTCCCCAGAAGGACATCTGCCTCTCTGAGGACAGGGTTTAGGACTCAGCCCTCCAGGCCTGGACTCAGAGGACAGGGCCCACAGGGTTCAGATGGCATGAAACAAAACAGTTTCACTGAAAGGTGTCCCTCTGCGCCCCCCCCCCCCCCGGCCACGGCTGGGAGGTTGGAAGAGCGTGGTTTGGGGATGGTCAGACCTCAGTTCACATCTTGGCTTCTCAAACTGCTGGCCAGGAGACCTTTGGAAAGTCACCCTACCTTTCTGAGTCTGTTCCCGCCTGGATGACAGGGATGGTGCTTTCGCTGCGGCCCTGTTGGTAGATGAACCGATGGGATGGCTCTAAGGCCCAGAGCACATGGTCTGGCTCAGGGTCACCCCACAGATGGTAGTGCCCCCGCCCCAGCCTACAGCTCCAGGGTGGAGAAGGACACAGCAGGGGCCCTCCATGGGTCAGAGCCCAGACTCCAGACTGGGACCTGGGTGCAGTCCAGGCTCTGCCACACACTCGCTCTGTGCTCTCCGACAAAGAACGTGCCTCTCTGAGCCTCGCTTTCCTTTTCTGTAAAATGAGGACTTGATGTGATGGCGCAGGCGCAGCTCTTAGCCCAGAGCCTGGCACATAGTAGGAACTCAATGACCATGGTCTCGGTTAGCAGCATTCGCTTGCCCGAGGCTCCCACTGTCCCCACTGTGTGCAAGGCAGCTCTCTTGTCCCAGATCCTCAGTTGACTCCCTCCCTCCCTGTTCCTTCCCTATGGATGGACTCTGTCACCAGGGCATCTTGCTGAGAATAAGATTCAGGCCAGATCACTGTCAGAAAACCTTGATTGAGGGAGAGGAGCAGGCCTTTGCCCCAGAGCCATACCCACTGCAGCCTGGGAAGTAGGACATTTACAAATTATTATCTCCCACCAGTGCCCTGCGGCGGACTTTCCACTTTAGCTGAGACGAGCTATTTCAGCTTCCAAACAGACCTTATTACCGGTATCCCCTGGCTACCTCACCCCCACCCAGCCCACCCACACTGTTGTCAGCTCCACTCCTTACAGCCCCTCCGTGGCGGAGCATGGATGGGATCTTGCTCCCTGGGTGCCCAGTGATCAGGGACTTGGCAGGAAGCACCCACACCCACATTGGACTTGACAGAAATGCCTCTTCCTGTGCTGTCACAGTTGACTGCCTGGTGGTCTTTCCTCTGGGACCCGCAGAAAGGTGTTCATCCTCAGAGCTCACCAGCGTCATCCAGAGCTTAGGCAGCCATAAAAGCCCCCCAAGTGCGTGCTTTCTGACCCAGCCTCTGGGGCCGCATCTGCAGTATAGGTTCTGGCTGCACAGACTGCTGATGAGGGAGTGTGACTGGAGCATGTGTCGTTTGTTAATAGTGTGTCCAGAAGTTGGCATCTCTGGTGGCCCTTGGTCTGTGATGGTGAAACATCCCATAAATTTCTATGGAAAGAATGTCCACTGACTAGATTTTATGACATCCAAAATCATATATCAGGTCTCTTTGGGTCTTTATACTTAAGTACCATAAGAGGACAATATTTTTCTTCCTAAAAAAATCAAAGCAACTGACAAACGACCAAATGGCCTCTAATGTAAGTAAACGGTTCTTGCCTTGGAGGAGCTCCTCCTCCCACAGGGAAGCTGCTGGGTATGCAGGCAGTTGTCACAGTCAGTGTGGGTCTGATGGAGAGTCAGGTTCAGACAGAGCAGACAAGGGCTCCTACAGCGCGCTCAGAGAGGTGCAGTCACTATTGAGTTGTGTAGGATGTTTTGCTTTTGTTTTTTGCCTGGATCTTTGCAAGATTTTTTTTTTTTTTTTGTAATTCACACATTTATCCAGGTTGTGTCTAAGGATGGATCTTTTCTGGGACCTGGTACACAGTCCTTGGTGTGATGCCCTTCCCTGGGGCGGCTCGCTGTTCTCAGGCCCCATCCCCTTACATACTTTCTTCCCTTGCCCTCTTCCTTGGCATGGGGGGTGGAGAGGCAGGGCCTACCAGATTGGCCCTCACATCAATAATGTGGGTTTCCAAGTTACCCATTTCACTCATTGCTGTCTCTGATGTCAATTATTTTATTCTTCTGTTGTGTTTTTTACTTTCCTTTTATTATTTTCTTATCTCCTGCATCACATCCTATCTCCCTCTGCAGTTGCACCTCTGACAGGCTTCTGTTATCACAGCCTTGTCTTCTTCTACTGATCAGAGTGTCTTGGAACTTTCTTCCTGGCCTTGGATTAGACTGCGGAGATGTGTTCTCATGTGCGGTCCAGGCCCCATTATCTGGCAGTATTTTTCGTGTGCCCTTGTTGGATTTCCTTTCCTCCGAGTATTCCTTGAACAAAGCGTAATGCCGGTGGCTGAGGCCATGCAGGTACACATTGGATTTGGGCAGACAGTAAAGGAACTGTGGAGCCGGAGGATGGTGGGCCATTCCTTTTATTAGAGTCTCACAACACTGGGTGAGCAAGCAGGCAGGGCACACTGCTTCTCTCTCTCTCTCAGGACTTACAAACACAACAGGCTGGGAGAAAAAACTGCTCCAGCAAACAGTAGCAAAAATGGCCCCTCCCAATGGCAATAGGCAATCCACAATCAACAACCTGCCGCCCTGAGGGCAAGCACCTGCAGCCCTACATAGACAATACACACATGGCTCTGCCCTGCGCTCATGTATCAATCAGGTCAACTACAAGCGAGCAAGCCTAACACACTTGTTTGCCCAACACAAGGTCAAATCTGTCATCTTCGGGGTTTATCAGCAGGTAGAATATTTGGGTTACACCCTGGACACATACCCCAGTTCTTTTCTGGGAGCAGCAGTCTGTACATGGGTGTGAAGAGATGGAGGGAAAGGGCCAGATTGGACATGCCAGAGCTTCTCCGACCAGCTCCTGCTGGGCACTGTGCTAGTCATTGACCCAAGGTTTCCAGTTTGTATAGCCCTGTGTCCCTGAGTCCGGGGACAGGCCCCGGAAGGAACAAATTGTCTCCATTTCAGAAGACCAGGTCTAGATTTGTTCAGTTTCTATCCTCTACTTCTGCCTATAGCATATTTCAGTTTTTCCTAGATTCTAGCAATAAGGCTGTCCGTTAGTGTTAGCGGGTGAGATATGTTTCATCTTTCCTTTCTAACCACAAGAATTTTAGTGCTAAGTCAAAGGGGGTTTTATGAGAGGCTGTTTAGTCTCTTCTGGGAGGTTTCCAGAAACAGACATGTAGCCCATTTCTTAGAGTTTTCTTCTCAAGAGTCTTCACCGAGTGCTCGCTTTATCCAGATGCTGTGCTGGTCCTTTCATGCGTATGTTCTCCCTTCCTCTTTGCTTCCACCTGGCGGGAAAGTTACAGGTACTGCCTCCATTTCCCAGCTGGAGAAAGTAGTGTGATCATGCAGGACCACAGTGAACAAATAAGTGACAGTGCCAGAATTTGCGCACAGATGTCTCAAGTTTTAATATTATCCTCTTACATACATATTGAGCTGTATGTGTCACATACACCGTAGTAAGTAAGAGCGTGGGCCTTAAGCCCAGTGACCTAAGCTCAAATCCTACCTCTGCCATGTATGTGCTGAGTGACCTCGGGCAGGTTACTTAACATCTCTGGAGTTGAGTAGCTAAAGCAGGAGAGAGCATACTGATGAACCCCCCAAGTGTTAAAGAGGAGACTAACCCATTTCTGTCTGTTGCATACCGCTGGTTTCTCTGGGTCTCTTGCTGGCATCTGAGGATAATTCTCTAAAGTAAGTGTGTATTAGAGCAGTGTTTTTCAACCAGTGTGCCGTGAGACATGGTCAGGTGTGCTGTGGGGAAATTAAACATGGGTCCCCAAACTACGGCCCAGGAAGGCTATTTATCCGGCCAGCCGCCAGCTGCCTCCATCCGAACATAAACATTCCCCTCACAATCCCTCCAGCTATCAGCGACAGGAAGAGTGGAGGCACAGGGAACGCTCACTGACCAATCACCTTCTAGGATTCATCCTGACCACTAGCGATGAACCAATAGTAGGCCGCCTCTCATCCACACCCAGGAAGGTCCCTGCTTGGGCTGCCGCGCACTTGTCATTGTGTGGCCGGGGCGAGTAGTTGAAGCTGCTACTCCTCCCCATGGTCCCGATTTCTAATCCCGGTCAGGACTGGAGGTAAATGTTGCCACCACTAGTTGAAGCCTCAGCCTCAGCTGGTTATGTCTGTCCTGATGGTGTATATAGATATTTGACCTTTTTCTTTTTAAAAGAGGCCCCCGCAGAGGGTGATATACAATGCATCACAATGTTATCTAACTTTAAAGCTAAAGTTTGCTGATCTTCCTTTGGAGAGTTTTTGGTTATCTGTTGCCAAGGAGTTCCCCATTCTGGCCAACAAAACTTTTTTGACATTGCTCCCGTTTTCAACCACATATCTATGTGAGCTGAGCTTCTCAAGCTTGACTACAATAAAAACTAAAAACAGAGAGAGACTGAGAACTGTTGAGGAAGAGCTTCGTGTATGTCTTTCCACCATTCCTGCCAGGATATCCCTTTTGTGTTCATCGAAATAGGCCCAGGTTTCACACTAAGTGAGTATAAATACATTCAGAAACTATATTATTAACTATATGTATAATATGTACTTTGTTAGAGTGTCATTTTGTGTCATTTTGGTAGGTGGTGTGCCCCAGGATTTTGTAAATGTAAAAAATGTGCCGCGGCTCAAAAAAGGTTGAAAATCACTGTACTAGAGTATTACTTTTCAGCAGTTTTGTGTCCTTCATTATTTGTGTAGTTAATGCCACTTTTGAATGCTTCTGCTACCCTGGACACCTCATGGGATCAGGCTCTCCTCTGTACCTTGAGCATGGGAGGCACTCAGTGAGTATTTACAGCACTAATGTCCTTGCACAGTGATGTTGGACATCAGCGAGTGGGCTGGTCCCTAAGCACATCACCTTGTGTCCTTGCAGTGATCTGCCACCTTCCTTCCTGCTCCTCACCACTTCCGATGGTCAGCAAACACATTTCTCTGCCACTTTGACCTCTCTGTTCCCTGAAAACATCCCATGATGGTATAGCCAATAGTGTCCTGATGAGAGCAGCATTGGCCCCAGAGCCAGCTGGAACTGCACTGAGCTGTGAAGAGGGGGAGGAGCCAGGACTGAGTGAAGTTGGAGCTGGAGAACCAGAGTAGACTGCACCTCAAGGAGTAGACCAGGAGCCCAGCATCCAGGAGTCAAGTTTCCCAAGAGTTGAGTCTAGTGGGCTGGGGAGAGGCAGCGCAAGAGTAGGTGTGAGTGGGCCTTCAGTCTAAAGCATGACCCCAGCCAGTGACCTGGCTCTCCTTACTCCTCCATCCACCCACCAGCATAATCCCAGACCAGCAGGCGCCTCCCACCGGTGGGCCTGAGTTCTCTCCTGCCCTGGTGAGTGGTTCACAGGCCTGGTGGGCGTAGCATCACGGGCCCACCCAGACCATAGGGTAGGGCTGGGCAAAGGCTAGCTGACCCTGGGCCACCTGGATCTGTCTGAGCTGAACGCCTGCCGGACACACTGTGTCCTGGAGAAGGGCAGAGCCACAGATGTGGCCCCCACTGGGGAGCAAGAGGAGCCGCTGGTGCCTGAAGCAGGTTTTTGGGACAGACCTGTAGGGACTTGCATCTGTCATCTCTATTGAGCAAGGCAAGGAGAGATCATAACACCTAACCTAAAATCCACAAATAAATTAGTAGTCAGATGGTTTCTTCCTCCAAAGGGGCCCAAGGAGCCTTTCAGTGTTTCATTTCAGCAAAATCAAAACAGAATTTGCTTTAAGAAAGTGAACATGAGTTTGGATCTAGCTAACTCTCCGAAAATCTGTTGCTTGTTTTCCAGAGAATGCAGGGTTTGGAGATTGAGGTTTAGAATGTCGTGTTTTGTTACAGTTTCCATTGAGTAATGACCAAATCTGACAGTTTTGCCTTTGCCTCCATTATTTTTTGTTACACTTAAAGACTAGGTGAAGTGTGGTCACAGATGCATGAGCGCCTTAGTGGAAGTGGAAAATACTTTGGTGATTGAAGCAGTGAGCCGGCCATGAGCTCACTCTCTGGCCGGGATCCTGGTGGCCTCGGACGTCCAGGGAGCCTTTCTGCACACAGTAGCGAATCTGTGAGCCAGGGTTGGAAAGACAAGCTCAGAGTGTTTTCCTTGGCACGTGGGCAGCCTCGATTCTACCCAATGTGGGGCAGGTTTCCGAAGCTTTCACTGGGGGAATCATCTTGCATTTCCTTTTGGTGACGTCAGCTACTCTGGAAGTCCTTTATAGCACTCAGAGAAATGTGGGTATTTAGCTTGGAGATAGCAGAACACAAGGCTGACCCTGCTGGGGGCGGAGGAGTGGGGTGCCTGGCAGCTATAAGCACTCTCCCACTGAACAGTGGAATTTCAGAGGCCAGACTGAAGAGTTATATGTGTGCGAGTCAAGATTGCACATCCTGTCCGTTCGTTCCCCAAACATTCATTTTCTGAGCCCCTCCTTGTGCTAGGCTCAGTGCTGGGCCCTTGAGAACGCAGAGGTAGTAAGACATAGCCCTTGCCTTCGAGGAGTATGTGACAAACGTTGTCATCGAGGAAAGGGCACCTGCTCCAAGCGCCCAGGAGGGACCAGCTAACAGCAGGAGGAGGAGGAGGTCGAGTGGGCAAGGGGAGGAAATGCCTCCACTGAGCTCAGAGCCGGCAAAGCAGAGGGCTCATCCAGGGAGCTGCAGGGGCCCACGAGACTGGAGTGTCTTGTAGGAGAGTGGGCGAAAGGGCCGGAGATGCTCATGTGGGCAGGACCCAGAAGGCTGGGAACCCTTGCCACTGGCATGGAAAGTCACTGGGTAGTTTTAAGTTGGGCAAGGGCACGGCCTGATTGGGTTTTAGAAAGAACACAGGGTGCAGGGTGGGTTGGAAGTGGAGACCAAAAACAAGGAGAGAAGTCAGGAGATAATGAAGCATTGACAATGACCTGTAGATTCCATGGCAGTTGGTAAAAGTCTGTAGCCTTTAAATTGAAACCTGAAGACTAGGTCTTCAAACAGAGCTAAAAATGTTCAGAAATTCATTTGCATAAAATATTGCCTACCTTTTCCCTGCCCACAAAGTGTTTGCCTCTTTAATAGGGAGGGTGGCAGGGAAGGAAAAACTTGCTCTTTTATATTTCTAAAAGTAGTACATTTTTTTTAAGTAGTACATATTTGTGGCTAAAGTCTGAAAAAATATAAAATTTTATAAAACAGAAAATAATCTTAACATTTTATCCCTAATGATGGTTACCATTAACTGTTTGGGCAATATATTTTCTCTCTCTGTCTGTCTCCCCCACTCTCTCTCTCTCTTGCCTACAAAATCATACTTGATTTCTTTTTCTTAAAAACACATCATAGATAACTTTTCATGTCAGTTCTTAGAAATGTATTCTAGCCTTTTAACAGCTGCATCATATTTTTCTGCTTGGATTAAAAAAAATCCTTTATCTAATCCTGCAATTTTTCACAATTATAAATTATAAACCATGGTACAATAAACATTCCTTGTTTATTTTGCCAATTGTTGGAATATTGCTATAGCGCTATAGAATAAATTATTACAAGTGGAATTGCTGGATTCTGGAAAATACGTAGTAGAAATTGTTGGTAGATGCTGCCAAATTCTACCCCCAGGAATGTCTATCACTCTGTGCTATAGTCGGCCTCATGAAGAGGGACTGTTTCCATACTCTCTTGTCAACACCATGTGTTATCAACCTTTTTGACCTTTGCCAGTGTAAATAGCAAAAAACAAACTTGTTTTAATTTGAATTTCTTGATTATTAATGAGGCTCAGGCAACTTTCACATCTTTATTGATCATCTTCTATAACATTATTTGCCTTTATTGCAGGAGGTCTTTATATATTAGAACTATTGACTGCTTTTAAATTGTAAATATTTTTTCCATTTTGACCTTTGACTTTCAAGCTGGTGTAAGGTCTTCGATCATGCAGAGTGTGCCGGTCTTTTCTTTCAAGGCTTGAGTTTCACGTCACACATAAGCCTTCGTGCACCTCAAGGTTATAAAAAGGTTCTCCTCTCTTTTACTTCAGTATTCGTACTATTGAGATTTCAGTCCCCAATTTATCTAGCATTTATTCAGTTTTTTTTTTTATAAATAAATTTTTATTTTAATGGGGTGACATCAATAAATCAGGGTACATATATTCAAAGAAAACATGTCCAGGTTATCTTGTCATTCAATTCTGTTGCATACCCATCACCCAAAGTCAGATTGTCCTCTGTCACCTTCTATCTAGTTTTCTTTGTACCCCACCCCTCGCCCTCCCCCTCTCCCTCCTTCCCTCCCCCCACCCCCCGTAACCACCACACTCTTGTCCATGTCTCTTAGTCTCGTTTTTATGTCCCACCAATGTTTGGAATCCTGCAGTTCTTGTTTTTTCTGATTTACTTATTTCACTCCGTATAATGTTATCAAGATCCCACCATTTTGTTTTAAGTGATTCGATGTCATCATTTCTTATGGCTGAATAGTATACCATGGTGTATATGTGCTACATCTTCTTTATCTAGTCTTCTATTTTTTTTTTTACAATGATTAAAGCCTTTAAGCAAACTCTTGGCCAATACAGCAAGAATCCATAAAAGAGTAGTGTCCTTAACATGTTCACCAAGTCCAAGTTGGCCCCAACACCATGCCAAATCCCTGAAAAATGCAACCCAACCCCCGTTCAGTCTGTTAGGAGCTGTCACAAGGAGCAGGAGTCCAGGAAAAGTCCACATCCAGGAAAAGTCTGCATGGCACTGGAATTGTTGTCACAATTCTATACTTTGCAGCTCACATCTAAGTCCCAATGACCGCTGCTTCTAGCTGGTAATGATTCAGGTAGAATTTATTCAGTTTTAAGGAATGAAGTAGACATCCAGCTTTATATTTTCCTAAATAGATAACCATTTGTCCCAGTGCCATTTATTGAAGGACCCATCCTTTTCCTAGTGATTTAATTTTTTTTTTTTTTTTTTTTGCATATTTCTGAAGCTGGAAACAGGGAGAGACAGTCAGACAGACTCCCGCATGCGCCCAACCGGGATCCACCCGGCACGCCCACCATGGGGCGACGCTCTGCCCACCAGGGGGCGATGCTCTGCCCATCCTGGGCGTCGCCATGTTGCGACCAGAGCCACTCTAGCGCCTGGGGCAGAGGCCAAGGAGCCATCCCCAGCGCCCGGGCCATCTTTGCTCCAATGGAGCCTTGGCTGCGGGAGGGGAAGAGAGAGACAGAGAGGAAGGCGCAGCGGAGGGGTGGAGAAGCAAATGGGCGCTTCTCCTATGTGCCCTGGCCGGGAATCGAACCCGGGTCCTCCGCACGCTAGGCCGACGCTCTACCACTGAGCCAACCGGCCAGGGCTTCCTAGTGATTTAAAATGCCCCTCTGTCTGTCACTGAATTTCAGCTGCATTCCTTACTCTGTGCCATTGGCTTATTTGTCTGATCTTGTGGCGGTGCCTCACTGCTTAATGACTATAGCTTCATAGCACATTTTTACAAGTCCCTTTTTTTATTCGTCTTTTCAAACATGTTCTGTTTCATGTACATGTTCTCCTAGGTGAACTTTGAAATCAATTTTTGAATTATATGAATTTTATACATTAATTAGGACAAGCCCCCTTTGTCGATTTTCTTTTCAAAAATCTGTTTTCATTCTAGGTGAGCTTTGGGAATGAGTTTTGGAGTCGTGTGAAATCCATCTATTCATTAGGCAATAACTGATATCTTTACAATGTTGAGTCTTTCCACCTAGGAATAGTAAATATTTCCTCATTTTTTTACATCTCCCTTTCATATTCTTAAGGTATTTTTACTTTATGGGTTTTTATCTTAATTATCAAAGTGTTACCTTCTCATTGTGACAACTAAAATACAGAGAGTTAAAGAGAAAAGGCTTATATTTGTATGAATTATGCTTTTGTTTCATTAAAGTAGATTTTTTGAAAGAAAAATTAAGCTCAGAATATATTTATATTTAAGTTTAATAAATGTTATATATTTTTTCTACCAAAAAAGTGTTATTCATATAGTCTTACACAGTTCTTTTTAAGTTTGCTCCCAGGGGTTTTCTAGTTTTGTTTTTATTGTACATGGCTCCCTTTTTAATTTTTTCCCCATTTTCTAGCTGATAACTATTGATGTATAAGAATGCTATTGATTTGTATGTATTTACTTTGAACTTAACTCTGTTATTTAGTACTGATAATTCTTCAGTTGACTAGCCTAGGTTATTTAATTATATAACTAATATAATAACATTCTATCACTTGAAAAATAATAGTAATATTATATGTCTCTTTAACCCTTGGAGTAGTAAGTTTTTTTCATGCTTGTTGACCCCGGAGAATGAGTTTTTTTTCAAAAAATGAAATTAGTTCCAGTTCCAGTTTTATTAACTTAAAATCTTTGATAACCAATTTATGGAAACAAGAAGAACATACATTTGCTTTTTTTTAATGTTGCCTTACACATTTTTAAAATAAAAAATTTTGTATGATCATACTCTGGATGGTCAGGAGGCACGAGGACATACATGAACATTCGTACTACCCAAAGGGTTAATATTTATAACACATTTCTTTGTCATGTCCATCTCATTAGCTTGTGTGTCCAGAGTCGTGTTAAATGGTAGCAGTATGGCAGGCATTCCTGACTTCTTTCCCGTAATAGGATTTCATATTAAGAACATTGTTTTAATTTTTCTGACACGCATCCTTTATCACATTATGAAAGTCTGTTTCTAGCTCAGTACTTCATTGGGAATGGATATTAAAGTTATCAATGACTTGTCAGCATCTCAAGATCATTTGTTGAAGTGTCACTGCCCTATAATAAACCTGTTTGCTTTATTAATCTTTTAAGTTAATATTATTTTAATCACTGGGTTCCACAAAACCATTTGGGTATTGTACTTTTTAAGTATAGTACCTTTCTCAATATTGTTCATGTTTTTCTCTTTAATGGTGACTTGAAGGTTTTTGCTTCTTCTTGAGACAGTTTTGGGAAGATATATTTCCCTAGTAAATACCCATTTCAGCTAGCTTTTCAGATATCTTGGCATAAAAATTGCACATATCAGCATTTTCACACTTCCTCCATAGTTGAGGTCACATTCTCTCTCTCATCCCTAACATTGTACATCTGTGTGTTCTTTCTTTTCTCTCCATCATACATACCAAAGGAATTGTCTCATTTATTGACTTTTCAAAGAGCCAACTTCCAATTTTATTTATTACTCTACAAGACTTACTTTTTAAATTCCTTTCTTCTGCTTTTATATTTCAATTGTTTTGCTTTCTTTTGCTTTGTCTTTTTTTTTTTCTGTTTCTCTATAATGAATACTAATTTCATTTCTTTTTATCTTCCTTAATTATTAACATAAGCATTTCAGGCTGTGGATTTTCTTAGACTGGTTATGTGGCTTTTACTGTATCCTATATGTATATAGTTCGTTATTTTAACTTTAATTTAGTCTTTCATCTCTGAATCACTTGGAGTGTTTTCTTTCTTCCCCAATGGTTCATTTTTAAAATTTGTTTTAACCTTTGGGGCTGGGGAGGAAGTGGAATTATTCTAGACCTACCAAAACCACATGGACTATGAGTGTGGGTGGTGCAATTCCCCCAAAGGAAAAGGAAGAGTTTTTTTCCAAAAGAATTGGGAGTGAATGCAAGCAGAGTACTGGTTTCTTCTCTACTGTAAAAGAGTCACTGAAGGATTAAATGAGATCATATACGTCATGTACTCAGCTCAATGTTCAGCATAAAGCAAGTCAAATAATAACGACCAAGTTCATGCCATCTCCTCATGCCCTTTCTTACTACTAGTCAGAATACCAGCATGTGCCATGTGGTCCATAGCTCTTTAGGAGAACATTTGCAAAGAGTAGGTTGCCCCATTGCACTTGTAGATGACCAGGTAATCCCATGGCATGAGGGGATCTGTGGTTATGTCCTCATTTTACCTTGGGGAGCCAGGAGGAGGAGATTTGATACCCCTAGACTCTAGATTCTAGGCAGGCTGCAGGATTGCCCACATGCCTTTGTGATTCATGAGCCTCCATACCGTGAAATAAGCGAGGCCATGTGCTTGTCCAAGAAATGTGGTCTCTGACCACCTGACATGTGACTGCCTGGGCCCGCCCCCTTTCTGCAGACCTGGAAAACATTTGTCTTGGTGTCGGTAATCTTGCAGCACATTCCGTATAAGAAATGGTTTTTAAATGAGGATTTTTTTTCTGTAGCCCATGTTTTGCAAGATTGATATTAATTAGCTGGTACTAATTAACATTCAGTCTTCTCATCTTGACAGGGAGCCTGAGCCACCCGCTGAGAGAGACCTTCTCCTGCAGTCAATGGAATTGCTTTGTGCTCTCTTTAAAAAAAAAAAAGCCTAATGAGCTGCTGCTCTGTTGTTTCATTTAAAATTTATCAGGACAGTTTATGTGATCAAACCACACAAGTATAGTTCTGGGTGCCAGCGCTCCTCGCTTCTGAAGTTTGAAAGTGATCTTTTCGAGGCAGAGCAGGAGAACATGGAAAAACATCTTTTATCTCAAACTCTAAAATAGAGAGAGGAAGAGAATGGGAAGCGTAAGTTGGAAATGTGGCATATTTTATGCTGTGGAGGGTTTTTCCCCTCAGCACAGCGGAATTTTCCTTATTAAATAGATAGCTGTGTGAGAAACACCAAACCAGAGTCAGGATGGAAGTGAGACGGGCGGCGTGGGAGACAAGAGAGCAGTGAGCACCGGGCTTGTGGTGGAGCCGGTGCCAGCCGAGGGCTTCGGCTCTGGCAGGCCGAGAGCGCCCGGCTTCACGGGCTTTGCTCCATGGGGCACGATGTCCCTCAGCTTAAGAGAAGGTGTCTGTTCAGGAGAGCACCTCCTCTGACAGCCTGGCACTCCCCCCTCGGGGTCAGAGCATCTGTGGACAAAACCCAGTGGGGGGCCTGGACTCACTGTCAGGAAGAGGGTTTGGCCACAAGCCCCTGGGCTTGGGCCCAGCCCAGCTGTGGAGGGCATCTGTAGCAGAGCGAGCTGAGGGCAGCTCACTGTTATCTGCCCCACGATGGCAGTCTGGTTGGCACTGTGTTGCAGCCACAGCAGTGACAACAGGCCCTGGGTGGGCATAGAGGAGGGAGCAGAGCAGAAGTGTGTCTAGGTGGCTGTGCATCTCAGAGGAGGTCCAGTCTGCATGTGGGCAAGCCACGGGGCAGATGCTGCTGCCAGCAGTGCCCCTGGGGGAAGCAGGCCACAGCTCTGGGGCTGGGCCCTCGTCCCTGGGGCAGCCATGATGTCTGGCCCCCAGCACTCAGCAGCATGCTTTGGACTACATCTTAGGAGTCAGAAAGGCTGGAATTCAAATCCTGACTCCCTCATTTGGAAGCTGTGTGATCTGGGTGCCATCTTTCCTCTCTAAGGTCTTATTTCCTCATCTGTGAAACAGGGAAATGAGAGTACCTAGATGCCATGACCCAGGCAAGGCTAGCCTTTCCTGTCACAGAGAGTGGCTGTTCCTATGATGGTTGTTCCCTCCAGCACATCTGCACCTCCCCATCTAGCCCCGGTCTCTGGCACCGCTCAGCCCCATGGCAGCCAGGGCCGATGGCTGGTCCAATTACTGTCCCTCTTAACAAGGCCAGTCACACAGTGTCATCTGCTGCAGTAACTGTGTAAATAGGAAAGGAGCTGAGATGTCGCAGCTGTGCCGTCCCAACCCAGTTGGAGGCTCTGGCACTGGCCTGTCTGAGGTGGGTGGCCTCCACGTGGTCGGCATCTGGGCGCCATCCCCGGTTATGGCAAACCCAGCAGTGCATCCCTCCCAGGGCCTCACCGTGGGGCCGACGTGAGGTCAGCTTAGCTGCTTGAGCATCTCAGCGGTTCAGGCCCTGGGCCAGACTCCTCACAACCACCAGCATTGCTCCCCATCACCGTCAAGGAAACTGAGGCCCTGGGATGTGCAAAGACTTGCCAGAGGTCACCCATCATGGCAGAACCAGGGCTCCACATCTCATGGTTCCAAGCCCCACACTCTCCCACTCACGCTGCAGCTGCCTGTCACATGGCAGAGTTGGCAGGGCCCCTATGCCTGGGTGGGCCCACTGACGATGGGACCTGGACAGATGTACCATGATGGGTGCCAGGGAGGCAGTGGGAGGAAATAGAAGATGTGGGAGGGGTAGTGGCCACAATGCAGTCATGAGCCTTCTTGGAGAATGTTGACTCCAAGGGAGAAAGCAGGCAGGGAGAGCTGTAGCCTAGGACCTCTTAGGTCAGCTTGCCTCACTAGCACTAGCTGCTGGGCACCAGAGGACTGGCTACAGAAAAAAGTAAATAAACGACTGATACTGTGGCAGCCTGGACAGACCTGTGTTCGAATCCTGCCTCTCATTTCCCAGCTGGGTGGCCTCAGAGAAGCGAAGAGACCCGCTCTGCTTCAGTTTCTCCCTCTGCAAAATGGAGACAAAACCTCCCTGACAACAGTGCTGTTAGGAGTCACTAGTCTGGGCAAAGCTCTTAGTTCAGTCTGGCACTAAGTGCTCAGTTTTATTGTCATCATCTAGCTTTAAGTGTCTCTTTCTTCAGCTACAAAATGAGGGGAATAATGTACTTCCCAAGGTTATTGTCTGAATTCAATACAATATGGCTTCACTCACACTTTTCTTCTTTCAGCCAGTGTCTACCCAGCAGCTCCCGTGTGCTGTTTCCGCTGCTGGGAACTGAGCCCACGATATAAGACACACTTCCTACGTGGAGGGGCTGTGGGTCTGATGGGGAAGTCAGGCATTCAATGCATGGGTGATACAAGTAAATATATAATGACAGTTGTGGTGAGTGCTAATTGTGCATAGGGCTTAGCACAGCACTGGCACAGTACAAGAGGGAGGAGGCTATTTTTATGACTTCATTATGGTTTAGCCTTTTAAATCTTCCCGGTTAGAGGCTAATAATACTGAAGAGATTTCCCTGGATTTGTGCAGTATTAACTGTGGAAGACTGGCTGCTTTTGGAGTTTTTGTTATGGGAGTGAAAGACTTTATATGGAGCTTCTCTCCAGGCCTGGTCACTGGGGCCAGGAGGCCTCCTTTGGGAGGTCCCCTCCGTCCACAGCACGTCGCGGCCTTGGCCTGTGCTTTCTGGTTCTGGGGAGTGGACAGGTGTTGGAGTCCACACATTTTGTAGAGTGATAAGCACTCTAAAAGTGGAATTTGCTCTTATTAAGTAGTGAGTTCCCCACACCCCCAGGGTGCAAAGGGGCTGAGGGTGAAATGGAGTGCAGGCCCCTTCAGGGGTGAGGTCCTGCGGGCCTGTTTGCAGAGCCAGGGGCCTGGGAGGACGCAGGGGCCCAGGGCAGAACAGGGCAGGGCTTCTATGCTGGGGGTGTTCATTGAAAAATGGTGATTTCCTGTGTTTCTGATGGCCAGTGAGTGGGTGGGGCATAGCTACTGGAGCCAAACAGACCTGGGTTCAAATCCTATACACTCTCTGTGAGACCTCAGGCAGGTTTCTTAATTTCTCTGAGCTTTAGTTTTCCTTTAACACTTGTGGGGTTGATGGGAGAATCACAGGAAGTAAGGAGAGTAAGTTTCCATCTTGGGGTAAATCCCTGGGACGCATTCATCTCTCCCTTTCCCTTGTCCTGCTCCTCACTGTCTCTGCTCCTGGGCCAGGCATTTCCTCTGCCACTCAGAGGCAAGCTGGGTTCAAGTCTGCACCAAATTCGTATCTGGAACAAAGCTACCTCGTGTTCCTTAGCCTGTTACTTCCTGCTCAGCACAAGAGGATACTTTCTGTTATGTTTGAAGCAGTAATGGGTTTTCAGGATTGCCACTGCTGAATCCTTGGGGACGTAGCTGAGTTACATTTTTAAGAGGAGAGAGGAAAAAAGGTCAAGAGAAAGAATAAATCTATGGAGTTCAACTCAACGAACTTGGAGCTTTTATACAGAGGAAATTATTTCAAATTATTAAAATTTTGGAAATATGATGCCACTAAAAAGAATGGAAGTGGAAATGGTTCCTATGAGAAGTCCCAGCATATGTTTCTGTGATTTAAAGGTTTCCCGTAACAATGTGTAGCTATTTTAAAATCAGATGAATGACTCATGGTGTCCAGCGCAGCAGTCTTACTGTGATGGCAGGGTGTACTCTGGGAAGGCAGGCTTGGTTCGACTCCCATCGCCATTGTTTACCAGCTGTGTGAGCGGGGGCTGGTCACACACACTCCTTTGTAAAGCGGGTGTTGTAAGGATAAATAACACAATGAACGTGTGAGTCAGTACAGTGTTCATTTATCCATGCAAAAGTCTACAGCTTTTAAGTAACTGGTTATTTACATTTGTCATAATTCTTAGTTTAACAGTAAGCTTTTAAGACTATAAATGTTCCTCTGATTACCACTTTAGTCTGACCCCATACATTTTGATACGTAGCATTCTTATTGTCATGTCTTTAAACAAACATTTTAGTTTAGATTTTTTGTTTTTTCTTTGACCCGAGAATTGCTTGTGAGTTTGTACGTGTGTGTATATGTTTTCTTTTTTGAAAAGGTTAGACTTTTTTCTATATTTATTGTTAAATCTTAGATGTAATGTAAGTCAAAGAATATGGATAATATGTTTACTTTTTGAAACTTACTATAATTTTTCTTTACAGTCTAGTATATAATCAATTTTTATAACCATTCCATGGGTATTTGAGAAGAATTCAATTTCATTTATATAACACCAAGCTTATTAATTTTGTTACTCAAATACTATATTTATATATGCACACATACATATATCTGTATATGCACGTCTGTGAATATTTTTGTACATACATACACACAAATTCTGGAAGAGACATGCCAAAGGCTTCCTGTATGGTTATGTCTTTGTTGAATTCACTTTTTATTTCTGGCAGTTTTTTGCTTTGTATCTTTTGATGCATTGTTGCTTTGTGCATAGACATTTGTAATTATTGATCTTCTCAATCAACTGTGCTTTTTATTAATATCAGTCATCCCTCTTTACCTTGTTCAGTGTTTTCTGCCTTGCATTCTGCTTTGCATTGCTCCTCCTGCTCAGCCCCACCAACGTTATGGGCACTGTGGCAGTCCTTGTGGAGGGCTGCTGGAGGGACGTGTCCTATTGTCCATGCACATCCCCAGGGAGTCTGAAGTACAGCCTTGTGGCAAGCTAGTCAGCTGAGGGCTGTGTCACGGATCATGCTGTGTAACCAGTCCTTCACTCCCATCCTTGGCCAGGTGGCTTGTTCTAAATCCCCCTGGAATGATACTACAAGGCCATGCTGAGGCTCGACACAGGCCTGTCATAGCTATGTTTTCTTATCACATGTTATTTTCTTATTAAGCACCCTCAGGAGAATTCTGTTTTACCTTAGCTTTTTATACCAAGGACTGTTGCTTTTTATATCTCTTTTCTTGTCCCTTAGTTAATTTATGATTTTGACATATGTGTGTGTATGTGTGTATGTGTGTGTATGTACAGATAGACAGATAGACATACAGCTAAGTGAATAAATGAAAAACTAAATTCATTCCAAATGGTGTTGTCTGGGATATGTTACCTTAGACCTATTAAAGTTCATCCGTTTGTGAAAAACATAAGTATTCATTCATTTCTCTCGTGTCTTATTATTTTCCAGTTGGGTTACAAAGAAAAAGAATCTTTGTTGCTGGAGAATGTATGAATCAAAAATGCAAAAATCTTGCCAGTGCCCATTTTGGATGTCACTCAAATGTTTAAATTACAGTTGAACAATCTATGTGAAAAATTAGTTGTCAGGATTGGAATTGAAGTCCAAATTGTATCTCAGTTTCCCATAGTTTCCCTTTATATCTTCTAGCAGAGCAGTTCTGTTTTGTGCTATTTTGTCTGATTAATGGTGAACACCTCCATCATTAAATATCTTCTTTACTTTTAGGGATCTATCTTCTGGATTTAATCTACATCGATTCTGCATACCCTGCCTCAGGCAGCATAATGGAAAACGAGCAAAGATCCAATCAGATGAACAATATTCTCCGAATAATCGCTGATTTACAAGTTTCCTGCAGCTACGGTTAGTACTCCTGATTGTTGGAATTGTGAAATGTTACATCAGTGAAGTTGAGTCTAGCACTTTACCAGTGAGAGAGCTCTATCTTGAGCATCAAACATATGTTAGATTTTGTAACACACCTGTTTGATCTTCAGACTGATCAAACTAGATGTTACCATCTTTGTCCTACAGATGAGGAAACTGAGACTGAAACCAGTTAGTCACTTGTCTAAGATCACATGTTTAGTGAGTGGCGGAGCCCTGGTCTGTCTGGCTGCCAAGCTATTTATTCACGAGCTTTGTGGGCAGCTCCTGGGCAGATGTCCTGCAGGCAGACGCAGGGACTATAGCTCCTCCATCTTGCAGCTCTGCTGTGTTTCCTGGCCTCAGAGTCCTCCTCTAAACTCTACAGCATAATACAGAAGTAGAAAGAATTATGTAAAAGTGGGTTCTATCGGCCAGACTTGCATGTGGCACTCATTTCTTCTGCTGAGGAAGGCTAGGAAATGGAATCTGGCTGTGGGCCTAGAAGGAAAAGGGAAATGACATGGTAGACAGTGAGCCAGACTGGGCCACACATGACCAGAACCAAAGTGTTACCGTGACGGTGGAGGTCTGGAAGAGATGGGGGAGATGGTGGTTAGAGATGGGAAAAGGAACTGAGAAGTCAGGACACTGGATGGGCTGTTCATGTGGGCATTAATTTCACCCAGAAAGATGGTGGACTTTGGGGTGTGTAGGTCAGCTGTGAGCCAGGTGCCTGGATCCTCCAGGAACTGGTGTGAATGACCACGGGCCAGTTGAGAGACATCAGCAATGAAGAGGAGAATGGGTAGTAGGGTTGCAGGAATGCACCTCCATGAAGCAGGGTTTTCACAAAGGCCAGAGGAGTAAACGTCTAGAAACCGCAAAGGAGGACAAGCAGAAATTAACCCTACACAGGGTGTGAGCAAACATACAGGATACGGGGGTAAGAAAGCCAGCAGCCTCCACTTGAGGAGGCCCCCTGGGAAGCCAGGGTGGGCTTTCTGCAGGGTGAGCTCACGGAGGCAAAAGGCCCACTCATAAGGGTCCCCACAGGGGGTGGGGTGAGGTGTCAGGAGTTCCACGCCAGCTCTCCTCTGACCAGAGGAGCAGCGAGGGGACTGTGTCCCAGTGCTGTCCTCACCCCCTGACAAGTACATCAGCACTCACTGTCCCATTGGCCAGCAAAGCGATTACAGACAGAGGCTTTGGGGTCAGACAGACTAGGGTTCAAATCTCAGCTCTGCCTCTTGAAAAGTCACCTTCTCGTCTCTAAGTCTTAGGGTTTTTCATCAGTAAATACAGGGACGTGATATGTCTGGAGGGTTTAGCATGTCCGACATTCCATTAGAGCTCAGCAAACGCTCACACTTAGTACGGTTCCCTGTACCTGCATCTTCCGATCATCAGCTTCAGGAAGCAGGTGTCATCCCCTTTGCAGAAACGGAACGCTGAGGCCCTAGAGGAACAGATGACCTGCTCAGAATCTCAGTTAAGGGGCAGATCCATCAGGTGCTCCTCACATTCCCTGGACGAACCTCCCCAGAAAGCAAGGGCCCTTCCCCACCCTTTTTCTGTTCTTCCCAACTCCTCCACTGCCTGCACCTGTCCCCTTAGCTTGTTCTGTTCCGCCCTGTGGGAACAGCAGAGAGGATCTCCGTGGGGTTTTGGCCCCTCAGGAGTGCAGTGACCGTGAAGGTCTGGGGAGAGCCGCTGACGTCATCACTGCAGGCGACAGAGACAGTGCGGTGTGGCAAGTGACCTGAGGTCAACACCCAGCTCTGCCATCTCTCAGTGACATGAGCTTTGCAAGCTGCCATGGCTTCTTCCTCTGTAAAATGGACATATTATGTCCCCCAAATGAGGGGTGTGGTGGTGACAGCAGATGACTCCTAGGAATCTCCTGGCACAGAGCCGGGCACAGAGCGGGTTCTCAGGCACCTAGGCCCGTGCCTGTCTTCCCAGGACTCAGCAGCTCTGGCCTGTGGGCCAGACTCTCCAGCTGAGCCAGGAGAATGTGGGCTGGGCCTCCACACTAGGCTGGATGAGGTTTTTTCATTTGTTCCTGACTTCTTGTTGAACAGGTGAGCAGGCATGGAGGCTTGCCAAATTACCCTGGGGAAGACCATTTTGTAGGACACAGATAGCAGGCTCCGGTCTGTTCTAGAGGCCAACTTTCCCCGAAGACCCATCATTCCCTAGCAAATAACTGTACTGGCCTCAGCGTATGGTGTCAGCCATCTGGGGGCACTTCAGGGGGGCAGCACTCAAGCAGGATGACCCCTCGGAGCCCAGTGCCCAGCACAGGGCCTGGCCCAAGGGACTATCAGCAACTCTTAAAAGACTGAATATATGTCCCAATACTGAAGGAGAACCTAGTGCCAGAATCAGTGGTTCCCGCACTTCTCACTTGGGACCTGAAGATGGGGAAAGACTGAAGCCTCTGGCTGTGTCCGCATTCTGCAGATCACCTCACCACCCTGCCCCACGTGCAGAAGTACCTGAAGTCCGTGCGCTACATCGAGGAGCTTCAGAAGTTCGTGGAAGACGACAACTACAAGTGAGTGCCCAGTCTCTCCTGGCCCCGCACGCACAGCACTTGCACAGAGGTGACCTCTGACCCGCTGAGCCCACAGCGGTGCTGTCTGCCCCAGGCCCACACGCCCCCTCGTTCTAAGGAAGGTTTTGTGAACTTCTCAGCTCGGCTCTCCTGGTCGCACGGCTATTGTGAATTTGGACTCCACACCTATACGAGGTACAGTCTGGGAGCTCCAGGCCTCACGAGTGACCCATAGTGCAGGGTGGAAGGGCAGCTTTCTAGCCGTGTCTCCAGGCTGGCAAACAGTTCTCTAGCAGTCTGTTTCACAGACCAGACAGCTCCTTGTGGTCCCAGCTTTCTGCAGAATACTCGCTGACTGTCCCTGGCTGAGGCCTTATCTTCATCACATGCAGCCCTTACGGAGCAGACCCAGCTCCCATGAAGACCCCTGTGGGGCCTTGGTCTCATCTTCCACTCACCCTGCTCTGGCTTTTGGTTTGTTTTTTATTTGTGGCACCTGGGAATTTATCCAGCATTTCTGTGTGTTTAGAGGGAGACAGGATTTTCCCTATCAACTCTGCCATATTGATTGGATACCCTCTTAACTCATTTTGACCTTGATGTCAACCACAAGCCTCAGTATTTTTCCTACAACCTGATCTATCGAGGCAAGTCTCAACCATCTTGTAATTGACTACTACTTAAATGTCAACTTTACATGTATTCCTTTAAAACATTTTTTAAATTTATTGATTGATTTTAGAGAGACAGAGGAAGGGGGGAGGGGGAAGAGAGACAGAGAGAGAGAAACATGTTTATTTGTCATTCTACTTTTTCATGCATTCATTGGTTGATTCTTGTATGTGCCCTGACCGGAAATCGAACCCACAACCTCGGTGTATCAGGATGACACTAACCAACTGAGCTACCTGGCAGGGGCCTACATGTATTCTTTTAAATCTCATCTTATTTATTGCTTCTGGTATACCACGATTCCTTTGAATCCTGTTACCAATATATTTTTTAAAATCTCTTCCCATTTTGGAAGCTTCATTTTTTTTTAAAAAAGATTTTACTTTTATTCATTTTCGAGAGGGGAAAGGGAGAGACAGAGAAGGGGGGAGAAACAGGAAGCATCAACTCCCATATGTGCCTTGACCAGGCAAGCCCGGGGTTTCAAACCAGCGACCTCAGCATTCTAGTTTGATGCTTTATCCACTGCGCCACCATAGGTCAGGCTAGAAGCTTGATTACTCTTCATCTTAGTCACTGAAAATCTGAGGAGAACGGTGGTCACTAGAGACATCCTCAGGTTACCCATGATTCACTCTGCAGGACCTTAGGAATGACAGTTCAAACAGCTCCCCTCTGCCAGCTCTACATTAAAGCTCCTTAGCCCTGGCTGGAAATCAATCACCTGGGAAGGCTTCTAACCACCCAGACATCTGGATGGAGCCTGAAAATTTGTAGTGTTTCAAAGCTCTGTAGGTGGTTCTAATGATTAGTTATAACTTTAGGAACAAGACATAATATCATTAGTTGTTTTTGCGTAGTATTTTCTTAAAATATAATATAATATGAAACTTTGATCTATTACATAATAGTAACAACAACAAGATGAAACCCAGAGATCATTGTTAAAATTATGTTTGCCACAAATTGGGCTCTTACAAAGCATTTGCTGTGCTTAAAAATGTACCCCAGAGTGTGAAATTATTCCCACTTAGGTTCAGGGGTAATATTTTCCATTCCTGTACCAGTAGCACAATTAAAGAGACAGTAGTTTTTCATTAACACTAATATCCCTTAAGGAGTAAACTGATCTATAAATACTTCTGACCATGAGATAATCCTTGGACAAGCCGCAGATTGTGAGTAATTCCTCCATCCCTTCTGAAGGAGTTTGAGCATCCCCAGCATTTGATGCTAAACAACAGTCAGCCTGAACTCTACAAAGGCCCTTTGTTGTTGAAGCGGACAAACCCGGGGAGGCAGCGGCACCTCAGCCCTGGACCCAGACCACTGAGGGTGTCCCTTCCCAGGAGTGGGCTTCTTCTCTGGCTCCGCATGCAGAGGCGCAGGGCTGCGGATCACGCCTGAGGAGCCCACACTCCGCAGCCCAGCTGAGACTTGCTTCCACCCCGAGGGACACAGCTGCTTAGCTCGGGCCTTCGCTGCAGTTCTGCACCCTGCCCCTCTGCTTTGGAGATCCTGTGCCACAGGCCTACCCAGTGCTTTGTCTTCCTCAGCCTTTAGTTGGTTTTATCTTTTTTTTAAACATTACCCAAATATCTGCTAGCGTTAAGTGAATATAATTTTGGACAGCCTTCTTCTATGCATAGAAAGTGCATAGATCTACATAGAGAAGGGTGGTTAGATGCAAGGTTAAAATCAATTAAAGTTGAATATTGCTACACTTGCTATTTTTAATTAAAAGTATTAACTTTTAAATTTTAATTTAACCAGAAAAGGGAACTGAAATAAAACATAAGGAATTGCTACTCTTGAAATAAATATTTCTCCACCATGAGAGATACTGTTTCCTAGAAGAGCCATCTAGGGTTAATAAAGGAGGTCAGGGAGCTGTGAAGAGGGCTGAGGCTGTCAGTTTTGTTGTAACTGGATCCCACTGTGCACCGCCCAGTTCATTCAGCTATGGAAGACAAGGACGTTGGCACCCTCCCCTTCCGTCACCTCCTCTTCACCATCTTTCCAGTTTTTGTTCGTTGTGTTGTTATCACTATCGTCCAAGTCTGTAACATGCATACCATGTTCAGGAATCACAATTCCTACTCCTCAGTGTTTTTAAACAGACTCGGTTCTTACCACCTACTGTTTCTCCACAGCTTCTCCATCCCTGGGTGTTTATTTTAAATCATCAGGTTTTCAAGAGTCCATACTCTGATTTCCTTCACGAACACGTCTGCTTCTGACTTGTCCCATGGGCTGCGCCCCTTCGCATCCTTCTGTCCCCAGGATGTGCGGACCCTGCTCCGTTGCCTCCTGGCCTTGTATGTTGCTGTAGAGAAGCCTCAAGCCCGTCCAGTGTTTTCCTCTTGTTAAGTGTCTTGTTTTGTCTGCCTTGTGGGTGAAGAATTCCTTAAAGTTCAAAAGCTTAACTGGGGGGATGCTTAGAGGGTTTTGTATCAAATTTCCCTGGAACATGTTGTGCTCTTTCTTTATTTCAGAAGTGTTCTTTTGGTTTATATCTTTGATTCCCTCTTCTGTGCCGTTTCTTGGCTTTTCTCTTTAAGGGATTCTAGGAATTCACACATTGGACGCTCTCTGCCTTCCATGTCCAGTAGCTTCTTTCTAATGGCTTTGTCATCATAGTCACTTGGTTTCTGCTTAGGCACTCATTCAGTCTTGGTTTGTTCCCCTGGGCCTGTAGTCCCCCCCCCTTTTTTTAAATCTTATTTTTATTAATTTTAATGCAGTGACATTGATAAATCAGGGTACATATGTTGAGAGAAGACATCTCCAGATTATTTTGACATTTGATTATGCTGCATACCCCTTACCCAAAGTCAAATTGTCTTCCGTCACCTTCTAACTGGTTTACTTTGTGCCCCTCCCCTCCCCCAACCCCCTCCTTCTCCTCCCCCTACCCTGTAACCCCCACACTCTTGTCCATGTCTCTGTGTCTTATTTTTATGTCCCATCTATGTATGGGTTCATATAGTTCTTAGTTTTTTCTGATTTACTTATTTCACTCGTATAATGTTATCAAGGTCCATCCATGTTATTGTAAATGATCCGATGTCATCATTTCTATGGCTGAGTAATATTCCATAGTATATAAGTACCAAAGCGTTTTAATCCACTCGTCCTCTGATGGACACTTGGGCTGTTTCCAGATCTTTGCTATTGTGAACAATGCTGCCATAAACATGGGGGTGCATTTCTCCTTCTGGAACAGTTCTATGGTGTTCTTGGGGTATATTCCTAAAAGTGGGATAGCTGGGTCAAAAGGCAGTTCAATTTTCAATTTTTTGAGGAATCTTCATACTGTTTTCCACAGTGGCTGCACCAGTCTGCATTCCCACCAGCAGTGCAGGAGGGTTCCCTTTTCTCCACATCCTCGCCAGCACTTATTCTGTGTTATTTTGTTGATGAGCGCCATTCTGACTGGTGTGAGGTGATATCTCATTGTGGTTTTAATTTGCATTTCTCTAATGATTAGTGATGTTGAGCATTTTTTCATATGCCTATTGGACATCTGTATATCCTCTTTGGAGAAGTGTTTATTCATTTCTTTTTATCTTACTTGTCTGTATTATCATCTCAGTTTTCGGGCCTTGTTTTATTAAACCCGTGTTCTGCATGAGTTGTTCTACTGCCCCAAGCACTTGGGGGGATTTCCCTGTGCTCCTGGCAGCTGCCCCTGGCTGTGCAATTTGCTCTTCTTTCTCTCTCCTTTTTCTGTGAGAGGATGTTTGCTAAGTTGCCAGGCCATTCCTTTGCATCTTGCTCACACTTGAGAGCTCCATCTGGATATTCCATGGCTGTGATAGAGAGAGAGACATCTGACCCTGCCCCCATGTGTGTGAGATGGGTTGGTTCTTCTGCTGTGCAGAGAGGTCCATGGGTTCTTAGGCTTTCCCTCTCCTGGTGCCTGGGGGGATGCAGGACCCAGGCTCCATGGGCAAGGGAGCAAGCAGTCTGTTTTAGGTATGGGGGCTCTACTTAATGACCGATGTCAGGGTTTCCTCTACCCTATTGATGGTTATTTCCCACTCCAGAAAGGGATCCCCTCAAGCGTGAAATACCTGCCCCCCACAATGGAGTCTTCCTTTCCATCCCAGTATCCACCATGTGCTCCACCATCCTGTCTGTTTCTCCCAGCGTCTGGAGCCATTCAGAGGAGGGATAGATGAGGACCTCACTCAGCCCTACTGAGAAGTCTCAGAGGGCAGGGCAGGGGCCGTGCCATGTTACCACCCTTGGTCAGACTTCACCATCCTCTTTTTCTCTCCTTGGCTGCAAGTTTCTGAGGTCATGGCTTCAGCTCCTGTCCCTTTCCTTGCTGAGTAGCACCTGGTGAGTATGTTTACTCCTAGGCTTCCATAATTGTTTGTTGGTTTTGTTGGAAGAGGGAGAGTCTAGCATCTGGTTTCAATCTGTCGTTGTCACTCAGAAGTTCTTAATTAATGCTTTAAAAAAATAATAATAATACTGAGGTACCAATCTTCATCATGTACCCATTGCCTCCTGCATTTCTTGGGGCAACTGGGAGGAAGTGCCATGTGATGGTTAAACACCCCAGTTTGGGGTCAGGTCCTGGATTTGGTCCCAGGCTCTACCACTTGCTGCCCTGTGAATTTGGGGAGCTCTTTCAGCTCATTACTCCCCAGCTTCCTCATCTATTAGATGGGATAACATGCCTGCCTAGTTCATAGCATTATCTTGAGAATGAACACATTGATGCCCAGCTTATGATGGGCCACGACTACTCTTTTTGCTGTGTCATCCTTAACCATTATTTCTTGGTCATGGAAACCCATTGGAGACTCAGAAGGAAGTGGCTTTGATCCGGAGCAGACCTTAAACTGTTCTTGGGTTCGTGACCATAATCATCCCTAACAACAGTCTAGGGTCCCGATTATAAACATGCACATTCTCAGTTGCCCCAGAGCCTACCTGACCTTGTGAAAAATCTTTGTTTTCAGACTGTCACTCAGAATTGAACCAGGAAGCAGCTCTCCAAGACTCGTCTCTTCCAAGGAAGATCTTGCAGGTATTTTAGTCACACCATTGAGGGAGGGCATACCGCTTATAGTACAAGTATGGCTGCCAGGATAAGTCCTGACTGGGGCCAAAGGTTACAGTTCAGTTTGCAGGTTGGCAGATTCAGCTGTCCCTGCTCACAGCCCTCCCACACCAACCTGCCCAGGTCCTAATCACATGGAACCCCTGAGGGCCACCTCTGGGCTGGGCTCCCTAGAAGCGCCTGGAACCTAAAACCCCCAAGAGGGGCAAGATCAGAACCTCAAGTTGGGAGCATGCACAGGGCAGATAGCAAAAACCCAAGGATCTTCTCCAGGTCACCTGGACCCTTATGATCAGACCGACTGCCCTGGAGTTGACATGCCCTGGAGGGCACACAGGATGCCTGGGTATCTGATGCCCCCAGACAGATGCTCACCTCTCTGGAGCATCAGTTCTAGTCACATATTTAGGGCACACACAGTGTCCCCTAGTGCCCCAGGCTTTGAAGTCAACCGAGCTGTGCTGTTTTCCTAGCTTTGTTATGAATGTCTCTGATCTTCAGTGGCCTTAACTACAAAGTGAGGTAATCCCAGCAGGCACCTTGCAGGGTTGTTGTGATGCCTGGGCAAGTTCACACCTATAAAGCGCTCGCCCATATGGGCAGATTGTGAAAGTGCTTCATCATTATCACTGATGGTTTTCTTTCATCAGTATCCAGCCAACACTCCGTGACGGGCCGATCTCTGCAGCTGCCAGGGGAGGGACCATATTGGGGTCGGGGCCAACTCTGCTTCCTCCTTCCGGTTTGAGCCTGGGTCACTTCAGCCTGGTTACACCAGCCTAGTCTCTAGACCACTGCAGTCTTGGATTAGCAACTCCACCTGTCAGCCTCAGTTTCCTGACCTGTAAAATGAAGATAACGAACTCTCTATCCTGCGATTGTTGGAAGGTCAAAACGGGAATGATATTTGGAAGGCACTTGCTGTAGTCTGACATGCAGTGACTGTTGGGGCGGAGGTGGCTGCTGTAAGCTGCTGCCCAGTGTTCTGGGACCTGCAGCCTGTCGACCTGCTCAAGCCATTCTCCACTGTCAGGAGACAGGCTGGTGCGGCAGTGCTATCTGCTGGGCACGGACCCTAGAGGCAGCAAGAGGCAGTGTTTCAGCCTCTCCTGACCCCCAGCAAGTGAGGCCTCTGCCCTGACTCCCAGGGTTTTCTACGTGCCCCTCCCCTTTTCCAGCCTCTCCTGGCTCCATCCTGAGGCTGGACCCCACCCTCGCACCCCTGGGGGGCCCCATAGTGATTTAGCAGAGGAAGACACTGGTTGATCCTCAGAGCCTTGGGAGGTGCTGCTGTCCACACCTCATGGGACAGACTTCTGGCCCTGGCTTATTTTTCACAGGGCCCCATGAGCCCAACATTGAGTCCACACGTATCCGCTGACCCACCAGCAAAGGTGACCAAAAGTAAAGGCCCTAGAGCTGGTGCTGTATCTGTTTCTGCTGTCTGTCCCCGCTCTACACGCCTTCCCTCTCGGTCCGCGGTCCATATCCGCTCTACACGCCTTCCCTCTCGGTCCGTGGTCCATCCCCACTCTACACACCTTCCCTCTCGGTCCGTGGTCCATCCCCGCTCTACACGCCTTCCCTCTCGGTCCGCAGTCCGCCCTGCTCTACACGCCTTCCCTCTCGGTCCGCGGTCCATCCCCACTCTACACACCTTCCCTCTCGGTCCGTGGTCCATCCCCGCTCTACACGCCTTCCCTCTTGGTCCGCGGTCCATCCCCGCTCTACACGCCTTCCCTCTCGGTCTGCGGTCCATCCCCGCTCTACACGCCTTCCCTCTCGGTCCGTGGTCCATCCCCGCTCTACACGCCTTCCCTCTTGGTCTGTGGTCCATCCCCGCTCTACACGCCTTCCCTCTCGGTCCGCGGTCCATCCCCGCTCTACACGCCTTCCCTCTCGGTCCGTGGTCCATCCCCGCTCTACACGCCTTCCCTCTCGGTCCGCGGTCCATCCCCGCTCTACACGCCTTCCCTCTCGGTCCGCGGTCCATCCCCGCTCTACACGCCTTCCCTCTCGGTCCGTGGTCCATCCCCGCTCTAACGCCTTCCCTCTTGGTACGCGGTCTGCAATCTATCCCTGCTCTACACGCCTTCCCTCTCGGTCCGCGGTCCATCCCCGCTCTACACGCCTTCCCTCTCGGTCCGCGGTCCATCCCCGCTCTACACGCCTTCCCTCTCGGTCCGTGGTCCATCCCCGCTCTACACGCCTTCCCTCTCGGTCCGCGGTCCATCCCCGCTCTACACGCCTTCCCTCTCAGTCCGCGGTCTGCAGTCTATCCCTGCTCTACACGCCTTCCCTCTCGGTCTGCGGTCCATCCCCGCTCTACACGCCTTCCCTCTCGGTCTCTGGTCCATCCCCGCTCTACACGCCTTCCCTCTCGGTCCGCGGTCCATCCCCGCTCTACACGCCTTCCCTCTCGGTCTCTGGTCCATCCCCGCTCTACACGCCTTCCCTCTCGGTCCGCGGTCCATCCCCGCTCTACACGCCTTCCCTCTCGGTCCGCGGTCCATCCCCGCTCTACACGCCTTCCCTCTTGGTCCGTGGTCCGCCCTGCTCTACACGCCTTCCCTCTCGGTCCACGGTCCATCCCCGCTCTACACGCCTTCCCTCTTGGTCCGTGGTCCGCCCTGCTCTACACACCTTCCCTCTCGGTCCACGGTATTCCTTCCAGGTTCTCAGTCACCTGCCCCTGACCTATGGGGGGACAGGGACAGGGACCCATCAGAGGGATGTCAGAAATAGCAGCAGGATTCCACAGCAGTTGTTTAGGGCCCGGAATGAACAGTGGGAAACACTAACCATTCCAGACTACTTCAGCACATAATGCCAGAACTCCGGCCAAGAGTGGGCTCACATACGGCAGTATTCTGCCCGTCGAAATGTGACCACGAGGCCTCTGCAGCCTCATGGAGTTAACGTGCCCTAGCCGGAGAAGCCATGCCTCTGGCCTTCTTCGATACAGTGTCCAAGAAGACACTGTGGCCACTCTTCCTTTCTGCCCCCCTGACGGTGCTGGAGGGGTCACACCAGTGCTCCTTCCTGCTCCGCCCAAGTCAGCGCCACCAGCTCCTCCTCCTCACCACAGGGCTGTAAACCAAGCTTAGAAATTAACCCTGCTGATTGGGCACCTCATAGCCCGGGGCCACTCATCAAGCTCTGGGGCCGGAAAGGAGGGGCTGTGTTTACCTTTGACCCTTGCCTAGGGTGGAAACCAGTGCCCTGAGCCAGGACCCACCCCTAGCCTGGCCTCCCCAAGGTCATCCAGACCCCCTTCCACCCCATCGACCATCACCTCCACCTGGCTCCCCTGTCCATGTGAAACCTGAGCCCAGCAAGTTAACACCCAGCACCCACCGTGGCTCAGTTTCTCCATCTGTACAGCGGGCACACTAGAACCTCCCTCACGGGGTGTTGTGGAAATTACTGGGATCACTTGAGCAGACCCTGAGCGCTGAGCCTGACACAGACGCACTCACTAGGTGTGCCATCAGTATGAGCACTGTAACCATTGTGGCAGTGTGACCCCGCCCTCGCACTGCACCTCAGGGCAGCCCTCGCTCCCACCCTGTCCCACTCCTCCTAACCAGGGCAGCCCCCATCACACCAGGTGTCCCTATTTGGACCGGACACAGCCACACTGGTCCGTGAGCTGCTGTCCACGGCTGCTTTCATCCTCTAGTGGCCTGGCGGAGGGGTTGGGACGAAGGCCCCCCCGCCTGCATAGCCCAGACTGTCCACAGGCTGGCCTTCCCAGTTCCGGCCCTGTGTCCCCTCACCGCGTCCTGCTCCTCGTCCTGCTCCTCGCTGTAGCACTTCTGTCTGTGCGCGTCAGTTGTCTGTACTTGTTTGTCCCAGATCTGCCTACCCCTCAGCCTGAGCCTCCAAGGGGAGGGTCCCATCTGGTCCCATCCCAGAGCCCAGCCACAGGGGCACTGGCTCAATAGCTGGTCTTCTGCCCTTATCCCTTCAGGCTCGGCTGCTGAGCCCGTGTGCGCCCTCTGGGCACCTGGTTCCCCAGCCCACTCCCAGCCGGCCGAGGCTGACTCAGCACTCCCTCCTGGAGAAGTGCTGACACCGGCACTTTTCACGCACTGGAACAAGCCCGGCTCACATGGGTGTTTTTCACCGATTTTCCAAATCCCTGGCTACAGCCCAAGAAGCAAGTGGGATGTTAAGGTTTTCACTGATTACCAGAGGGCTCAGGAGTGTCTGGAAAGCGTCAGACTCACTCAGTGGTCCTGACTTCGCACACACAGCCTCGGTGACAGAGGTGGTGCCTCTGCAACCCTGGGACAGCAGGGTCCCGTGGAGGGCGGGGCCGGAGTGGAGCTCCAGAGCCCTTCCCAGGTCTGGCAGTTAAACTGGGCTTCGTGGCAGGAGCCCGACCAGACCCAGCGACAGGAATGTGCCTCTCACAGCCCCAGGAATGGCAGGAACGCAACCTCCCTTAGCTCCTCTGGAGGGGGTTGCAG
This sequence comes from Saccopteryx leptura, assembly GCF_036850995.1. Lineage (NCBI taxonomy): Eukaryota > Metazoa > Chordata > Mammalia > Chiroptera > Emballonuridae > Saccopteryx > Saccopteryx leptura. The sequence goes on along the minus strand of NC_089504.1, from coordinate 8,640,202 downwards.
CTGCTGTTCTGGGCGCTCTAGCCAGCAGTCAGGCACCCGCACACCTGGTTGCAGCTGCTGTTCTGGGCGCTCTAGCCAGCAGTCAGGCACCCGCACACCTGGTTGCAGCTGCTGTTCTGGGCGCTCTAGCCAGCAGTCAGGCACCCGCACACCTGCCAAGGAAAGGCCGCAGGATGCATTCATTTGTTCCTTTGCACAAGACTTCCGTGCCGGAGCCTCCTGTAAACCAGGCACCTGCTGTGGGTTATGTACTCAGGAATAAGATACAGATCTGCCCTCATGGAGCTGACCTGTTAGTGGGGGAGACAGGCGGCAAAGCCACGAGGGAGCAAGGTGTGGTATGTTGAGGAGCCAGCAGGTAGCCAGTGTGAGCTCCCTGACCCCTCTTGGTGGCTGCACCCACTTCTCTAACCAGCTGGCCTTCCTGGGGTGTAGTTGACACAGACTCTGGTGTGGGGAGCAGCCCTAATCTTGGGTACCTCTGCAGCCTCGGTTACTGTCAGAGTGGTCCCGGCTGAGGCTGTGCCCTCTGTCTCTGCAGTGGCCCCTGCATCCCAGAGAGAGCTCTGCCCCACTGGGCACCCCTGGGGCGTGGGCATGGCTGTGCCGGCAGTTCTGTACTGACAAATGGATGGACTGTGAGAAAGGAAATGGAGAAACCTTCTCAGTTTCTGGTTTGTGGAGAAAAAAAGGTCAGGAATGCCATGTTTTCAATTTCCCCCCATATGTAATGTTTAGTTTAAATAAATGAACTAATATTTTCCTGGAGAGCAAAAATCATAAAGAACGTTGACCCCCAGAGAGGACAAGTCATGTTTGTGTGTGCCTTGGAACTGGTAAAGACATTTCCAGATTTTGTTGGGCCCCACCCCCATGAGGCTACGCCGACTGACAGTCCCTCTGAGGGCCCTTGGCAGCAGTGTGAGTCCGTGGACAGGCTGGGCCTGCGCCTCAGGTCTCTGCACGCATGCCTCGCGATTGCTCTCCTATACACTGTTTTGTCTTCCGTGTTCTGTTGCCTACTGGGTATAAGCCCTGCTCGGAGCCAGGCAGACCTGGGTTCAAAGCCCGGCCCTGGCACTGAGCTGTGGGGTTGCTAATCCCTCTGAACCTCAGTGTTCCTATTAGTGAAACAGGACCAGGAATAACTACTTCACACCGGCTTATTTCACGGGCTGAGGCTGTGCTGAAAAAGCCGTAAGCACTGTGCCAGGCCCACACTTCTCCTCGGAGATGTCAGCTGTGCTGCAGCCTGAAGGAGGGGCATAATGCGGCAGCTGGTGGGAGCCACAGGGCCTCGCCTCAGCCCAGCTTCCTCTCCCCAGCTTGTCAGGGTTGTGGCCGCATCACAGCCACCCAGAACCTAGTGCAGGGATCGCAAACCTACGGCTTGCGAGCCAGACGTGGCTCTCTTGATGGCTGCATCTGGCTCGCAGACAGATCTTTAATAAAGAAAATAATGTTAAAAATATAAAACATTCTCATGTATTACAATCCATTTATTTCCTACCACTCATGTTCATGGTTGCGAGTGGCTGGAGCCAATCACAGCTGTCCTCCAGGACAACACCAAATTTTTTTGGATAATGTGTAAGGTATACGGGTCATTGTGAGGTCAGGAAGTAAACTTCCTTCCTTTTAATCAAGTAGTCAGCTAGCTAATTGCAGAAACCTTTTTGACGAAAAAGATGGTTAAAAGAAAAAAAAATGAGGAGTATCGTACTTTTCAACAGAAATGGGCAGAGGAATTCGCCTTCGTGGAGAGAGCAGGTTCTGCAGTGTGTCTAATATGCAATGATAAAATTGTATCAATGAAACAGTCAAATATAAAGCAGCACTTCGACACATGCCATACTGCATTTGCATTGAAATATCCAGCGGGAGACAGCAGGAAGAAAGCATGTCAAGAGCTACTGTGCAGTGTGCAAGCTAGTCAGCAGCAACTCCATGTTTGGACCCAACAAGGTGATTGGAATTTGGCTAGCTTTACTGGTGCTTTAGCAATTGTGAGAAAACGGAAAGCCATTCACAGATGGGGAGTATGCCAAAACATTCATGCTTGATGTTGCCAATGAACTTTTTGACGACTTTTCGGATAAAGACAAGATAATCAAACAAATAAAAGACATGCCTCTGTTGGCAAGAACTGTTCACGATCATACCATCATGATGGCAAATCAAATTGAGGCAACACAAGTGAAGTACACAAATACAGCACCATTCTTTTCTCTCGTTTGGATGAGTCAACAGACATAAGCCATTTATCCCAGTTCAGCGTGATTGCAAGGTATGCTGTCGGTGACACACTCCGTGAGGAAAGTCTTGCTGTTTTGCCTATGAGAGAGATAACAAGAGGGGAGGTTTTATTCAAGTCTTTCACTGAGTTCGCTAAAGAAAAAGAATCTACCGATGGATAAACTTATTTCGGTGTGTACTGATGGTGCTCTGTGCATGGTGGGGAAAAACAGAGGATTCGTAGTGCTTCTTCGTGAACATGAAAAGAGACCTATCCTAAGTTTTCACTGCATCCTACATCAGGAAGCGCTTTGTGCTAAGATGTGTGGTTAGCAGCTTGGTGAGATGATGTCGCTGGTCATTCGGGTGGTCAACTTTATTGTTACCCGAGCTTTAAATGACCGCCAGTTTAAACCACTGCTGGATGAAGTTGGGATAATTATCCTGGTCTGCTTCTGCACAGCAATGTGCATTTGGTTGTCAAGAGGGAAGGTGCTCAGCTGTTTCCGGCTTGTCTGAGCGAAATACGGACTTTTCTTGAAATGAAAAATGTCGAGCATCCTGAGTTAGCTAACACTGAGTGGCTCCTGAAGTTCTACTATCTCATGGACATGACTGAACATCTGAACCAGCTCAATGTGAAAATGCAAGGCGTTGGAAATCAGTCTTATCCCTTCAATAAGCAGTGTTTGCATTTGAAAACAAGCTGGAACTCTTCATCACCGACATTGAAACAGGTTGTTTACTACACTTTGAAAAACTGGGAGAGTTTAAAGATGCATGCACAGCAAGTGACCCTGCTCAACATCTTTATCTCCAGCAGCTAGCGGGCTTCACATCTAATCTCCTGCAGTCATTCAAAGCGCTCTTTGGAGAATTTCAGGAGCGCACTTGTCTTTTTAAGTTAATCACCCATCCACACAAGTGTGCAGTGGACAGCACCGACCTGAGTTACATCCCCGTTGTCTCCATCAGAGATTTTGAGCTACAAGCTGCTGACCTGAAGGCCTCAGACATGTGGGTGAATAAGTTCAAGTCACTGAATGAAGATTTGGAAAGACTTGCATGACAGCAAGCAGAGTTGGCGAGCAAACACAAGTAGGGAGAAAAGAAAAAACTTCAACCCGTGGACCAGCTGATTGTCAAAACTTGGAACGTGCTTCCTGTCACATACCACACACTGCTGCGTGTGAGTATTGCTGTACTGACAATGTTTGGCTCTACATATGCATGTGAGCGGTCTTTCTCACATCTAAAGAACGTTAAGACCAACCTACAATCACGTTTAACGGATAGAAGTCTCAATGCCTGCATGAAGCTTAACCTTACCACGTATCAACCAGACTACAAAGCCATCAGCAAAACCATGCAGCACCAGAAGTCGCATTAATGGTAAGAAGAACTTTATTCATCATTGGTTAGCAACAGCATCACGTTATTAAAAAGAATTCAGGGACTTATTGTACTTTAAAAGTGTTGGTCTTACATAAAATGCACACATTTACTTGTATTTAGTGTTAAACATATTGTATGGCTCTCACAGAATTACATTTTAAAATATGTGGCGTTCATGGCTCTCTCAGTCAAAAAGGTTCCCGACCCCTGACTTAGTGGCACAAAACCATTTTATGACAAGCTTTGACTCTGGGCATCAGATAGGACACAGCCAGACAGCTTGTCTCTGCCCCACAATATATGTGGCCTTAGCTAGAAAGATGTGAAGACAGAGGGGCTCAGTGCCCAGAGCCTAGAATCATCTGGACACGCTCGGTGGGGTGGCAGTCGGGGCAGAACACTTAGGTACACGTGGCCTCCCGTGTGACCGGGGCTACCTCGCCACATGGCAGCCTCAGGGTCGTCAGACTCGTACCTGGCAGGGATTTCCCAGACAGATGTCTCGACAGTAGGGCGGAGGTTGCAGCACAGCATGTCTGACCCACCTCGGAAGTCATATAGCTTCACTTTTGCCACTGTGGATCACGGCTGTCACAGAGGCCTGCCCAGGCCCAAGAAGAGGGGTAGGCACGGCCACTCAGTAGGAGCAGCGTCAGAGAATTTGTGCACATGTGTCCAAACCACCATACCGCTGGTTCACAGCGGACACTGAGGCCTAAAGATGATGATGATGGTGATGGTGACAGCTAACATGTATTGAGCACACTCTCTCTTCTAAGCACGTGTTCACTCAGAGACCCTCACACCTACCCTGAGAGTGGGGGTCCCAGATCCTTACTCTACAGGAGCAGGTGCTCATCTCATACATGGGTGAAGGGCAAAGCCAGTGGCTAAGCCTGGGGGTCTGGATGGTCACGCCCTCATCCAGCAGCGAAAGAAGCAGGATGCGGATGAGGGTCCTAGAGTTCTCTGGGCTCGTGCCCCCGCCCCAGATGACAACCTTGGCACACCTGTGACTTTTCTACAGACACTTGAGTCACACACTCTTCCAGCTTGGTACTTGAAGGCTGGTTCTGTGTAAGAATCATAACTTCAAACCTAATTTGGCATAAAATACCTTTGCTCTAGCTGCGAGTTTCAGGCTGACTGCTTGTGGTGGGAGAACAGGGGCGCTGGGCCCTTCTCCCTCCCCAAGCGTGTGCTGCCTCCTTTAGCTTCTAACCACAGGTAACTGGCAGGAAGGACACAGCCTTAATGGTGGGTGCTGTGTCTTGGGACACAGGTGCCATCCCCAGGTGGCAGTTGATAACATTGATGCTTCTCACAGGCACATTCATGGGTTTTTCAGGGAACCCATAGGTTCCTTGACCTGGACAGATACAAAATCATTCCAGGGGCCTCTGTAGCCCCTCCCACAGCCCCTCGGAGTCTGCCCACCTCCAGGTCCCTGCTGCTTGGGTCCCCTCAACCCTCTGCCAACATTCGTCACAGGGGGCCACCTTGGTGCATAGGAGGCCACACTTTCCTTGTCCCAACAGGTCTGTGAGTGCAGCCAAGCCTAGTGTGGTCACTGCTGTCCTTTGGCTGTGGCTATGTGGGCTCCGCAGAACCAAGGTACTAGTTGTTCCCTGGGTCTCCCAATTGCTGGGGACATATTTCAAGATCCCCAAATGGTCTGTGGAGACCCCCCCTCCCCATTATGGTTGAATAGAAGAAGAGCACCTACGGGTGAGGGGTAAGGACTCCCCTTCTACGTGCTCCTCCTCCTCCCCTTTACAGCCTCAGAATGGGTGAAGGGAGCCGAGGTGAGGGGCTCAGGGGCTGGGACGCCAGTTTTCACACGTTTACCCTGGAAGTATACATCTGCTTTGTTCTGGAAGCCCCCCATCTTAGCCTGGTGCGTTGAGGTCAGGCAGAGGAACCGAGTCTCAAGCCTGGTTCTGTCTGACTCTGCTACCCTGCTGTGCCCAGCTCCTCACATGGCTCCACTAGCATCCCGGCATTCCTCGCTCCCTGTGGCCTGGGAATCTGGGCCTTCTGACTCCGAGGAGAAGAGATCTGGGCCTCAGCACAGTTGAAGGGTGATCTTGGCTCACGATAAGGACCCATGAGAGCTACATGTATAAGAAACAAAGAATGTGTGTGAAAGTGAAAGGGACCAGCTCCCAGGCTTGACCAAGAAACCTGGACAGAGAAAGGTTTCAACACAAACAGACTTTCTGTGCAGAAGGGCCCCGTGTCTCGGGTGCTGCTGGGCTCTGGAAGACCCAGAGAAGGACTGGTCCCTGGTCTAGGAAGAGGACTCTGAGCAGGCACAGGGAAGGAGCCGAGAGACAGAACGCCTTCCAGACTGGATGCCAGTGTGGCCTGTGCATCAGACGGATGGGGTGGTGCTTTCAAAGCTCCGGGTCATGGCCATTGTCATGCCCCTTCTCCACTGGGAGACTGTACCGTGAGCTCCCAGCTCAGCCCTGGACAGAGGCTAGACGGGAACGCAAGTCTTGTGACTCCAAGTTGAGTGCTTTCCTCTCTGCCACAGCTGCCTCCCATTAATTGCTGATGTGTGAGACTTGGAAAGCACCCCCGAAGGCAGCAGTGGGGCTGCCAGACTGCTTAAATCGGGCAGCGCTGAGCCAGGGCAGGGCCACTCGGATGCTGCTGGGAACCCGTGGGAACGAGGCTCCCGGCCCGGCCCTGTGTGCTCCTCGGCACAGACGCGCGTCTGCAGCTGGGAGCGCCGCACCAGCCATGCGGCACACTCTGCTGCGCTCCAGCTGCTCGCCCAGCCCTGAGCAGGGCACTGGACACCGGGCGCTGGACACAGCCCCTGCTCCCCAGAGCTGGTGTCTGGTGGGCAAGATGGGCAGTCAACAAGGAATCCCACACGATCCCTTAGTTACAAATGAGCGGGTGCAGGGAAGGCAAGTGCAGGCCGCCTGAGAACAGGTGACAGGAGGCCTCGGCCCAGGAGGAGGGTGACTGCCGCCTTTGTGAGAACTCAGGCGGGCACTCTGCAAAGCCCTGGGCTCAGGGATGACCTCACTGTCGTCTAGTTTAACCCCTGAACACAGAAATAGATCCGCAGGTCTTTCCCTCCTTCTCTCTCTCTCTTCCTGAGAGGAACTTCCTAGATGAACAGGAGATCGTCTGGGGCATTCCAGGCTTGTCTGCTGTGGTCCACGGGGCTCCTGGCAGTGCCCTGGTGCTGGCTGGGCAACCAAGGCGAAGGTGGGGCTCCTCCTGTTTGCTCTTTCTGGAGACCGGGACCAGAGGAACGGGGACCGCTGCTGCGTGCTGCAGCCCCAGAGATGGGTGCCTCCCACACAGGGCCTCCTCTGCAAGGAGGGAAGCGGTGGCTGGGGGCAGAACAGGTGGTTCTGGGACCCTTCTAGAATTACAGACGAAACAAGCTCACTTTCCTCATGCACCCAAATGAAACTTTTCTTAAGTATTTGTTCTAGTGACCCTGGTTTGACACAAGGTCCTTTCAGCCTTTGTCGTCTTCTTATCCTACAAACACCGTTTCCCCTGCATCCTGTCCCAGGCCTTCCCTCTTCTCACTAAGCTTACAACCCTGGGTACTCTCACCCCTCCTGGGGCTCCACACGTCCTTTTGTTGACATGTTCTGCACATCTGTCCCCAGCTGCCATCTGTCTCCCGAGCATTGCACCCATCTACCCAAGGGCCTCCAACATCAGTCCCAAGTGGAACTGCTTATTGGCTCCCTAAGTGGATGGCGGCAGCAGCTGGACCCCCTCCTAGACCTCTCTCATCCACATCCCTCTCTCCCATCCTGTGGTCTTGGCCACATCCATGTGCTCTCCAGCCAGAGTGAGCTTTCTAGGGTGCAAATCTGAGCACTTTACTCTCCTCCTAGAAATCTCCACACCTTCTCATTAAACCCTCGGCCCTCCCACAGCTTTACAGCCCTCCCCACACACACCTTCCCCACCCTCAGCTCTTCAGCTGGGCTGGCTCCCTGCAGCCTCGTCTCAGGGTCTTTGCATGTGCTGCTCCTTCTGTATCCACCCTGCCTCTGCTGGAAGTCTTGTGCTAGCCTGATGTCAGACTTCAGGTCCTCCCTGACCTTCCCCTGTTCTCAGACACACTGCTTACTCTCTACTGCTCCTCAGCTGTTTGACCAGGGAGCTCCTTAAGCCTTCCAACCTCAGGTCCCACGTCGCAGCATTGAGACAATATTGCCTGTGAGGCGGCGTTATGGCGAGGCTTAAATAAGATCCTGTGTACAGAGAGTAGCTCCATCTCTGACACTCTGTAGATGCTTGATGATGTAGGCTGGTACCATGACCACCATTGTTATTGCCATGACAGTTGTACTATTGGTGTAGGTATTGCTAGTGCCAGATTTATTACAATGATTATCCTATCAAAGCATGTGTCTAGCCTGGGTGTCATTATCTGGTCACGGTCTCTCCCCCACTAGACTGTGGACTCCACGAAGGCAGAACGTCACCATCCAGCTCAGCCTGGCTCTCAAACCAGGCCTGGGGCCGGCAGAGTCAGGAAACATTTGTTGCAGGGAGTCTGCCAGGCTCCCTTTGTAGACACAGAATTCAGGTTCAGAGGTGCGAGGTGACTTGCCCAAATTCACTCCTGCAAGTGACAGATACCAGTGGGAGCCCAGGGCCTGCCTGCCTTTGGTTCCTGAGTTCTTTGCTTGTTGCCATCCACCATCCTTAGTCCTGGCCACTCGAAGCCATGATCAGGAGGCCTGTGCTGTTTTCTCTGCCAATCAGTGAGAGGTCTGTTGGGCAGTATGTTAGTTTCTTGAGAGAAATGTAATGAAAACCAGATTTTTTTTCGAAAATGATATCTCGTTCCCCACAGATTGTCAGTTTTCATATATTCCAATAAAACTGCTAAAGAAACAGCCACTTAAAGAGCTTTAAAGATTATTCATGGAAAAATTATGCTGAGGAAAAATAGAGCAGTCCTCTGAGATAGTCAAGCCCCATGGTCAGTTTTTCCAGCTGTTCGTGCCATATCGGGCCAGGCAGTGGGGACCACACTCCGCTAAGCAAGGCCAGAGCCCCAGCTCATTATCACCGCCCCCGCGCCTGCTGCTACCTACAGGACGTGGAGAAAACACTGCTTGCCAGCCAGTCAGCTCAGAGATGGTCCCAGAGGACACGTGTCCCTGGTGCAGTCACGTGGTGGCCATCCTGGGCTTGGTGGGGCAGGAACGTGAGGCCTTTCAGTAGCAGAGAGTGTCACTTACTGGCAGAGGCCACACCCACCCTAGGTCCCAACTGAATGGAAATTCTTCTTCTTCGGCGTCAGACTCAGGCTGTTGGTCAGCAGTGCAGGGGGTGGGAGTGGCCAGGGCCCAGGGCATCCAGAGCAGCACTGGTTTGACACTGGGCCCAGGGGGATCACAGCCACCTCTGCTTGGGCCCCCACCCTCCCCCGGCTGTGTGGAGGGGCATCTGAGGCCAGGCATGCCTTCCAAGGCTGTCCAAATCAGCAAGAAGGGGGTGGATACAATTCTCCTCCAGGAGGGAGTATAGCTGAATGGCAGATACCACGGGCACATCAGGGGCCGGAAGAGCCTGCAGGGGAGCAGAGCCAGGTGCAGAAGCCACAGGGAGACGGACAGGAGAGGTAGTCTGGTAGGAGTGAGCAGGAAGGCCAAGGAAGCTCTCAGAAGAGCCTTGAGTATCCAACTCTCGCAGCATCCATGGCTGGTTAAGAGAACAAACTAGCACCCCTCCAGCGCGTGACCAGGTGTGCTCCGAGCATCCCTTTTAGAATGGTGGTAGAGTACCCATGCAGTGGACTCAGTGAAATAGGCCGTGGAAGTGTCTAGTGAAGACTGGCGCATAGCTGTTGTAAAATACGCGTTAGTCCCTTCACCGTCCTTTCTCAGGAGTAGCAGCTGGGCCTTCGTCCCATAGTTCCTGGAGGAAGTGCTTCCTGCTATCAGATGCCCTCAAATATGTCACTGTGTTCCTTTTGCCTCCAGTTTTCACTAATGCTGACCTTTGAACTTAGAGCCTTTCCCTCACCAGGCTGTACCCCTGGGTTCAGGTCCTGCATGTAGTAGATATAGAAACCTTGGCTTTCTTACCTGTCAAACGGGCCTACTGAGTGTACCCACCTAATGGGCTGCAGCCCATGCACACAGCTTGGTGCCAGGAGAGAATCATTCAACCATAATTATCACCGTTATTGCTATGACAACCCAAGGGAGTCAAGTTCCAGTTCAAACCACAGGGGAGGAGCCATGCGATTTGACCTTTACAAAATATTTTCTGAACCCAGGGTGGGAGCCAGAGTGACTCAGGCAGAGAAACCATAATCCTGCTGATAAACAAGACGAATTCCACTCTCTGCACGGATTCATCTATTGAGCAATATCTGCAAAACAAAAACAAAGCAGGGTGGCTTCCACTCTTCCTTTTCCTCTCCAGCGGCTGCACGAGAATCTCCTCCCGGCATAGCTCGCGTTAGCTCCCGGGTTTGGAGCAGGAGTTCTCTCTCACCGGGACGCACTCCGGAACCACACCAGAATCACTGGAAGGGCAATGCCCAGCCCACCTGAGGCAGTGGAATCAGAGCCTCAGGCTGGCCCAGCACACCCCATTCCCACACGCTCTTCCCAGGACTCTGGTGCACACCCTGCTTGAGGATTCCAGCCTCAAAGCAGCCGATTGATGGTGGGGAACCCCTCGCCTAGAATCGCACACGCACGCCTTTGTTTTCTTCAGTACAATCTCAGTGCTGCCACACACTCTCAGAGGCCTGGCGTGGACCCCCAGGTGGCTGAGGTCCAGGCTCTGACTCTGAGTTCGTTACAGTCCTGTGCTGGTCAGGGCGCTCCCGTCAGGGACGGACGGAGTGCGTGTATGGCGGTGGTCCATAGACTGAAACGGAGCTGGACCAGTCCTACAGCGTAGTGACATCACAGCTGTCCTGACGTCACAGCACAACGCGTTACTCACATGTGCTGTGGGATGCTGGTGTAAACAAACCTGCACTGCCAGTCACATCAAAGTGTAGCACAAGTATATAGAGTACATAAGACCTGAGCACGATAATAAATGACTGTGTTACTGGTTTATGTCTTACTGTACTTTTAATCATTATTTTAGATGCTTTCTCCTTGTAAGAAAACAGCTTGCTGAGCAACAGTGTATTGTGTCATGCCAGCAGCAGCCTCAGACACTTCATGCTCAGTCTCTTGATGGCGTCATTTTCTCTTGCGCTTGATTTAATCCCGTGTTTTTGGACAGTAATGTGCAGCACAGGCTCGGGGCCTGGGCGCAGTAGCCCGGAGCAGCACCAGGCAGCCCGAGTGTGCAGCAGCTGCACCATCCAGGTTCATGGCCATGTACTCGATGCACATATCCCATTGTTAAGCAGTGTGTGAACTATCAGGGCTTGGTCTGTCGGAGCCCTGTTCTTGAGCCGCCATATGCAGGCAGGGACTGGGACCTCAGATGGCCTTGTCTCCTGCCAGGCCAGGTTGCCCAGGTAGCTGCCCCCAGAGGCAGGGTGGTGTGCTGGGGCCTCCTTGTTAAGGCTCTGGGGCTGCGAACAGCAGCATCACTAGCATGCCAAGGGCTCTGGTGAGAAGCCGAGGAGTGTTTATTGGTTTGGCAAAAATGAGGTCAATGGAAATCTCATTAGGTATGGAAACCAGATTTGAGTGACTTAAGGGATGAGTGAGAGGGACAGAAGCAGAGCGACAAGGAGTGCAAGTTCTGTTTGAGGAAGTGTGACTGACAGGAAGGGAGCTTGGGGTCCAGGGACCCACTTGACAGAAAACAGGAGCCTGGAGGGTGTTTATAGGCTGGAGGAAGGGGCCAGAGAGGGGAGAGGAGAGGGATGGAGTGCGGTAGCCTGGTTTCTCAGAGGAAACAGGACCGAGAGGAGGGACCAGCCGCGGACGGAGGAGGCCCCTTCCTAGACCCAGCAGGAAGGCTGGTCCCGATGGAGGCGCACGTGGCGGTGAGCGGCTGGGTGTGAGACACGGAACCTGACGACCGCGGTGTTCTCGTGGAAGTAGTGCCATCATCTGAAGGGCAGGGGTCTGTGAGTTGTGCAGGGGGCTTCAGGAAAGAGGTGATGTTTGGGAATAGCTGTTGAGGGGAACAGTGGAGAGCATTGGCCGAGGCCTGGTGAAGGGTTGGTGATGGGACCTTGGGGCATGAAGGAGAAGGTGCATATGCAGAGTGGGGTGTGGGGGAGAGCAGGGTACACGGCAGCTGGGACCCAGAACGCTGAGCTCGGGAGATCTGAGTCGCCCTGCCTCGCAAACCTTCCCAAGTGCCAGAAGGGAGCCAGGCCACCTGCAGCGGATAGGCTGGCACATCTCAATAGTGATGAGCCAACCTGGACCCTTAGGTCACTTGTGGAGCTGCAGTAGCTGGTGGTGGCAGACCTGAGGTCCCGGCAGGACCACAGGCCGCAGGCCCTCCGGCAGCAGCTCCGGGCTTGCTGTTTGACTGCTCCTGTCTGTCCCCGGAGGCTAAGGGTCAGCACCTTGGGGTCACCTCCCTCAGGACCTCTCATCCCGAGCAATCACACAGTCCCAGAGCGCAGCAGAGGTCAGGACTGTGCCCTCGGGATGCAGCTGAGATGCTGCCAGCAGGAAGGGCTCCCGCTCTGTCTGCGTGCAGTGCTCCGTGGGGTGTGTGGTCCCAGCCTCCTAAATCTGATGGCACCTGTTGTCCCCATGACTGGGGCTGAGGAAAAGTTGGTACTATAATAAAACAAGTATGAGTGCTAACTGCGAAACTCTGCACACATTCCCCAGTGAGTGCTCCCACCCACCTGCAGATTATCTCCACTTTGCAGATGAGGAAACTGAGACTCCTGGGACTAAGTTCAGTGACCCACTCGAGGTCACCCGGGCACTGACTGGCAGGCCTGGGGGGGGGGGGCTGCCTCCCTAGCTGCGCCCTCACTCAGTGAGCCGCCCCTGGTGAGCTCTCCTCCCTTCTGTTGTGGGAGTGGACCGAGAAGAGGAAATGGCTGTAGAAGGCGGGGGGGGGGGGGGGCTGGGGATTCAGAAGACACACCACTACGTTTCAGCTTTCTTCCCTGGGGGCAGCCTTGGACAACCAGGCAGGGGCACCAAGCACAGCAGGACACCGGCCATCCCCACGATGTTATCCCCGGAAGTTAGTTATGCTGGGAATGAGGAGTAGAGAGCCTCGGGTAGACAGACAGCAGTGTGGTGGTGACCAGAGGGACATGGGGTGGAGGAGGAGGGGAAGGTACAGGGAGCATGGTGAGGGGGACCTGGCTCGGGGTGGTGCACGCAGTCCCTACTGTGTACAGATGATGTGTTACAGAATGTACCCCTGAAACCTGTGTACTTTTATTAACCAGTGTCACCCCAATACATTTTTTAAAAAGGAAAGTCATGGGGCATGATACGGCTGGCTGCGCCTACGGTGCTGGGCCTGGGCCTTTCCTCAGACCTGCCCGCAACCTCGGCCTCCAACCTCGGCCTCCACAGCCGCCCCCAGCACACGCTCTCTTCTGTCTGCAGGCCCCTCCGCCGGCTCCAGTTCTGTGAGGTTCAGCCGGCGCCCCACTTGTCCTGATGCGTCTGTTGCTGGCAGCCTCCCCACACCCCCGGTCCCAAGACACAGGAAGAGCCACAGCCTGGGCAACAAGTGAGTAACTGAGCGAACCCCCTCTGGCTCTTGGCCATGGGTGCAAGGGCTGCTGGGAGTGCCTGCCCACTGACGTCCTCCCTACCCAGTCGCAAGTGTCTGCCGAATGCTCTTGGTGTCCCCGGCTGGGCCCTCTCTTCAGGCTGGCACGGGGTCAGGGCGAGCTGAGGTGACACTGGTGGCAGGTCTCCCCGGCGCGGTAGCCAATGGAGAAAGCATTCAGGGACGCGTAGGGAAGCAGTGCTGGGACTCCTCAGTCAGCACCTCCCTTACGTAAAGCCCAGAGTCCAGTGGGCACTGGGACTATCATCCAGGCAGGACTGGGTGTCTCCTGGTCCCTGCCGGTCTCAGGGCTCAGAGTCTCTCCTTGCCCTTTGCAGAATAGAGAGCCTGCAGAATAGTGAACCTGCTGCTGGCTCACCTGGCCCTGTGGGGCTGGCAGCTGGGGCATGTGGTCCTCAGTATGGCCAGGAGCAGCCGTGCCCGTGTCCCCAAGATGTTGGGCACAGGCTCCTGAACATTTGGGTCCATCCCTCCCTCCTGTTCCTGCCTTCCTTCCTTCTTCTTATCTTCTCCCTTCCTTCTTTCCCTCCTGCCCTTTCTCCACCCTTCCTCCCTTCCTCTCTTCCTCCTTCCCTCCTTCCCTCCCCCCTTCCTCTTTTCCTTCCTCCCTTTCCTCTTTTCCTTCCTTACCCCTTTCCTCTCTTCCTCTCTCCCTCCTTCCCTCCCTCCCTTTCTCCCTCCTTCCTTCCTCCCTCCTTTCTGTCCTCCCTCCCTTCCTTCCACCACTAAGACACAAGCATCAGTCAGCCCAGGCTGGCCCTGGGGCTATCAGTAGGGTGGAGGAGAAAATGGTTGCTCTCTGAGTGTGCAGGGCGGCCTTCGTGCTAGGCATTCTGGCCCGTGCCCGTCGGCATGACCTCACTGAGCCCTGCAGCTCTCCGAGGTGGGTGCTGTGCTATGTGTGTTGTAAGCACGAGCCCAGCGACTTCAGTGGGGTGAGCACCTGCAGTGCTGGGTGAGGTGGGAGCAGGGATCTGGACCAGTTGTGTGTGACTCTAGAACCAGACACGATGAGCACAGGGCCATGCTCCCCCTCCTGTGTGCCCCGTTGCTCACAAGCACCCCCCACTCACTTGACCCTCATAATCATCCGGGAGACAGGCAGGGCAGTTCTGTCAGTCCCCGTCTGACAGATGGAGAAACCGAGGCCCAGATAGGGGATGTGACTTGCCCAAGGTCACGCCGTGAGATAGGGCAGAGCCTGGACTTGTCCCCGGTTCTAGGTGGAGGTCTTTTTCCTGCAGGTGCGCCGTCTGCTCAGGACCCCAGGGCAGGTGTAATATTGTGACTCCGTAGATAAGGAGCTTTGCCTTCTTTCTCCTTTTCCGTTTTCCAGTATGATGTGTCAATTGAGTGTAGTTGAGAGTAAAAGTGCCACCTTCCCATCGGAGAAAGCGAGGCACCTGCTGGATGACAGTGTCCTAGAGTCCCGCAGCCCCCACAGGGGCCTCGCGCTCACCTCCTCTGCCATCACCAATGGACTCTCCCTAGGTAAGCGTCTGGCCCGCGCACAGCAGCCGGTGCCGCCGCCCAGCGTGTGCTCGTGTCTGTCTGTCCCTGTGCAGCGCCCCGTGGCCCTCCCCGCGCAGAAGGGGCTCCCTGCAGGACCCAGCAGAGCAGGGAGGCCTTTGCCTCCTGGCCCCTGGGACGTCACAAAGTGCCCTAGGTTTGTCCTCACCCTGCTGGTGGCCTTGACCATGGCAAACAGGTGGAAGGAACAGCCAGACACACCTGCGACCCGCTGTCATTTGCTGACAGTTGCCAAAGCCTGGAGCTGCCCCCGTGGGGCTCCTGTCCCTGGAGCAGCTGTGGGCCCCACACGCCCGGCGAGGTTGGGGCAGCGGCCTGGTATGGCCGCCCGTGGGCTGCTGGGTTGTCACACGTGTGCTTGTCTTCAGACCCACACGTCTGAGTTAGGGAGGGTGGGAAAGGGTGTTCAGGGATGGATTGTATGGCTGAGCTTCAGCTGGAAATGGTGCTCATGTCAACAAGGGACTGAGCCAGGAGGCCAGGACGGGGCGAGGCCCACGTCAGGGCTGAGGACAGTGTTGAGCTCTGGTCTCGGGTCCGTCCCCCTGCAGTGCCCAGGTCACCTGTCATGACTGCCATCAGTTGAGAGTACTCTGCTAGCCGCGCCCTTGAGCGCGCCTGTACTTCTGTAGTCCTTATGTCTGTGTGTCCGTCTGCTTTCCTTCACAGGGAGCCCTCATGGTGCTGGCGGTGCTTTAGATGGTTGGGGGGGGTGAACTGGTGAGGCGGCAGGGTGGAGGGCCCATGAGCATGGGGAGGAAGGGGGTGTGGGGACAGGAAGAATGGGCGGCAGGAATCTCCTGTCCCACATCCCTGTGAAGTGAGACCAGAGTCTTAGGCAGTATTACCCCAGGGGACAGCTGTCTCCCACCACCAGAAAGTCTGTGACAAACAAGGTCCGTGTCTGCCTTCTGTCTTGGGAAGAGGTCATCCTGTGGGAGCTAGTCAGTGTCCAGCAGTGTGGTTCAGAAGTATGTGTACCTCGTAGAGGAGCTCGGGGGCCGTCTGTGGAGGGAGGCTGGTGAGACCGTGAGCAGGGCTCCTCTCAGAGACTAATGCTGGGGCACCGCGGTCACTGGGAGGCGGCCATCTGCAGTTGCCACACTATCTGGTCGTGGAGCCCTTTCCTCCGAGTGTCCTGTGGGTGGGACTCTGTGCCAGGCTGGGCAGTGCCGGCCCAGGAGCCTTCCGCCGGGCGGCGCAGCAGCTGTTTCAGCCCCTGTAAACTTCCTGAGCTGTGCCTGGGCCCAGGCCTGCTCTTCCTGAACAGAAAACTGGGTCAGGCTCAGTGCTGCCCAGTGTCCAGGTAGGAGATCACCGGGCATCTGGCTTCTCCGCTCTGCTATTCGGGAATCTCAGGCGTTTTTCTGACCAGAGCTGAAAGCCCAGGGTCAGGTGGCTGTGTCCGTGTGCCCTGTTTGGGCTGAACTGGTCCTCTCTGTCCTTTAACTCCCAGCGGGCCTCAGACCGCCTCCTTCCCCCTTCCCCACCGCCCAGCCTGGGTGCCCTCCAGCAGCCCAGGCAAAGAGCACTGAACCAAGGCGCCTCAAGTCCGGGGGGGCGGGGGGTGCAAACGCTAGTGGCCTGACAGGCATCTCTGTGCTGTCCTTGTGGCTGGAGAGCCCCTGAGGACAGGCTTGGGGGAGGGGTGAGCCCCCTCTGTGTGTACACTGGCCAGGGGTCTAAAGGGACCCTCCCTTGTGGTTCCTATCTAATGCTGGGCAGCTGCTCTGAGACCAGCCCCGCCAAGCCCTGACCCTCGGGGGAGGAATGTTTATTTGGCTTGTGCCCTCGCCAGCTGAGGCCTGGGCTAGCGCTGGTTTTCCTTAGGCCAGAAGGGAGGCAGGAGGGAGCCGGGCGGGCCATAGGGAGGCCTAAGGACCCAGGCGTGAGGGGTCCTGGGGCAGGCAGCTGCAGCCTTCTGGTGCTCAGTGGAAAGAGTGGAGTACCCACCGGGGACAATGGGATGGATGGTTCTTTGACCCTCCCAGCCCTCCCAGAGCAGAGAGGTGAAGTAGAAGCACAAAAACCGTCCCAGTGATGGATCAGGACTCTCCAGCATGTCCGTGGAGCTCAGGGCGTGGGCCCCGTGAGCCAGGGGAAGAGGCCCCGTGGGGTTGGCCCCGGCTGAGGCTGCCTCGCTCACTGATCTGTGTTCCTTTTCCAGGCAGTAGTGAGAGCTCAGAGTTTAGTGAAGAGATGTCTTCAGGGCTGGAAAGGTGAGTGTGGCCTCAGCTCGGCCTCCCTCCCAGGGGAGGGGCTCAGGGCCCCAGGGAGCTGGGGACAGCTCCGTCAGGGAGTAGCCACAGCCACAGTGCACTGGCCCAGGCTGGTGAGGCTGCTCTGCGCAGCTCAGCTCAGCTCCGCCCTGCCCAGGCCCAGGCCCAGGCCCAACAGAGGGAAGGGCAGGTGGGATCCTAGCCCCATGCTCTAAACAGCCCCTCACCAACTGGCCAGAGCTAGCCCGGGAGCCTGAGGTCAGCGCCTCCTCAGGCCCAGCTGCTCAGGGGGCCTGGGGGCAGATCTGGCCTGAAATGTGGGCCTTGTACCAGAAGCTTGAGAATGGGTCTAGTCTGCAGTTGGGCATGTGGCTCCACCTGGTGGGGTCTGGGGGTGCTGCAGCCACATGGCCTCAGGCCTTGGGCTGACACGCCCAGCCTGCCAGGCACTGGTGGCAACCAAGAGGGTCCCTCAGCCCAGGGTTTGGCTCCCTGTGGGGAGCCCATCTGCCAGGTAGTGGGGCCTCCTGCTCAGGAATTCACCTGGGCACTTAGTCCACGTAGGGTGCTTTCCCTGGGCCTGGTACCACGGGGTTCTGGGGAGACCGGGACTCTGAGTGGGGAGCCCCATAGCCCTGCACTCCAAATGGGCCCCCAGAGGTGAGGGGCGCTGTGGGGACTCTGAGGACAGGCAGGAAGAAATCCACTGGCATGGAGTGTCGTGAGAGGCGGGTTCGCACCATCCTTCAGACGGCTCCTCCACTAGCGTAGGGGGCTGTGTGCACAGACAGGCACACACACACTATACACACTGTACTCACACACTCACGTGTTCTCATGTGTGGGTGAACATAGCCACACACGTACATTTGCATACATGCATGTACATGCATATCTCATACAGGTGCATGCTTCACATAAACATATGCACATGTGCGCTCACACACACATGCACACTTGTCCCCTGGTGCTGAAGCCTCCCGGCTCCTCAGTCCCCATAATCATACAATGGCCCGAGAGGAGGGAGAGCCCGCTGCACGTCCTCACAGGGCGAGGGGCTGTAGCGAGGCGGAAACTGGTCTTTGTTGGTCATTCCCTGTGCCGGGCGCTGTTTTGGTCTCACCAAGCCCCCAAACACTTGTACACAGTTCCCACTTTATGCTCACGGACAGCAAGGCACAGAGAGGGGAAGTGCCCGTCTTGCCTTGCCCTCCTTTACAGGGGCCGAGCTGGCCCAAAGCTGCATCTCCCTGACCCTGAGCCCGCCTCTTCACCACCTTTCCAGACCTTGTCCGGAGACCTGCTGTGTCAGCTCCAGTAGCCCCGTCAGTCTGTCTGTCCCTGTGAATCCCAGGTGGAGGGCAGGAAGTGTGGGCAGCAGGGCCGTGAGCTCGCAGCGGAGCTGTCCCAGCTCTGTTCTCCTTCCTCAGGCAGGTGGGTTGTAACCCCCGCCCTCGCTCTGGGGCCACCTCAGCAGGGGGATGAGAACCAGGGGGGAGGCAGCGGGGACAGCCAGACCGCTGAGCAGAAGTGTGACTTTTCTCAGCACCAGTCAGAGGACTGGCTGACCATGAGGAAGGGGCTTACAAGCCAGCCAACGTCTTGACCCCAGCCACAGGCCAGTGAGGGTATGTCAAGTGGGACACGGGCACAGTGCCAAGATCCTGAATGTCATCCAGACCTGGACCTATTCATTGGCCCCCCACTCTCCTCCTCTCCTTCCCACCCCCTCCCTTTCTTCCCTCCTTCTCTCCTTCCCTCCTTCCTTCCTTCCCTAATTCATTCACTCATTCATTCATTCAGCACATTCATTAAGCGACTGCTCCCCGTCAGGCACAGCTCTGAGGGTAACAGAGCCAGTCCCTGCTAAGCGCCCCTGACTGAGGTTAGAGCCACCAGGAAGGAGGTGGAGAGAGGCTGTCTGCTCCAGAGAGACAGCCCTGTACCGGTTCAGGAGGCCACTGGAACACAGCGTTCTTTTCTGTCACTTAGACTGTAGACAGTTTTCTCTCTGTCACTTAGACTGTAGCGGTAGCTGTCCCACCCGCACAGATGTCTACCCTAGGTGCTCTAGCAGGGCTCCCCCTTAAGCACGGGCATCACACGAGCCCCTCCACGCAGACGCCCAGCAGCCTTCAGACCAGCCCTGCAGAGACAGTGTCCTGTTGCTCACTCTCTCGGTCCCAGCGCCTGGGCCAGTGCTTCTGTGCGCAGGGGGACAGGAGACCGCCTACTTTGGAAGGTACCAATGGGTCTAGGAAGTTCCCTGCAGTCCCTTCCGAGACCCACAGCAGTCCTGACGATCCTGAGGTTGCTGCCTCGTGGCCTCCAGCTCCTGTGTCCTGGCCTCCGGTCTCCATTTCCGTCCTGTGCTAGCCTCTTCATGTCCACCAGAAAGAGCCCACTGCCTCGGTCCCCGGAGGGCAGGATTTAGCTCACACACTTTGAAATCTTGGTTACATATTATTTCTCTCACAGGTCAGTGACCACTGTTCACGTCACCTGGGCCTCTCTTATTCACAACCTTCACCCACCTGCTGCTCAGCTCCACTGGGCCTTCCTCCCTGGCCTCCCCAAGCTGTGTGCTCCTGCTCTGTAAAGGAGAGCAGGTTCCCTCTGCCCCAGAGCTGGGGTGTCACCCTGCCGGCGCCCAGAGGCCGGTGTCTGCCCAGAAAGAACCCCCAGAGCACTTGACATGTCTCAGAGCCCCCGGCAGACGCTGTAGGTGCACAGCTCTGCATCTCCACGTCCACAGGGGTGGACAGTGGCCCTGAACCAGGGCCCCACCCAGGGGAGTGAGATAGGAGAGGAGGTCCTGGCTTTCCTAGTCCCCAGAGGCCAGGCTGGAGTAGGGCCAATGCCTTGCCTCACAGCCCTGAAGCTTAGGGGCCATAGCCTTTAAATGAGCTGCCCACTGCCCCCCAGCCCTGGTGACAGGCTTGGCCCAGGAAGAGAAATGAACAGATACTAGCATGATGGGCAGGGAGGCCCCAGGCCAGTGACCCCGTCCCTGGCACACACCCCTCCATTGACTTGCAGGCACATCTTAATCACCCTTTATGCCACTGGGAACAGGCAGGTGGGAGGGTTCCTATTGTCCGGTCAAGGCTGGGATCACCAGGGCCTGTCTGGCAAGTTGACCCTCCCTGAGTTTATACATATGGACATTTTAGCCTGGTGGCCCGAAGGTAGTTGTGGGTGGCAGCCAGAGCTCATGCTGTGCTCACTGCTTCCTTGAGGTGGCCAGGGGACCCACTGCATTGTTCTCTGTGAGAGTAGGCCAGGCTGAGAGGTGGCATGGCCACCAACCCTTGTTCTTGCTGGGAGTATGAAGTGAGGATTCAGGGACGAAGGGGACCCTCTAATGCTGCTCTCATCTTCCATTCCCTCGTCCACTGCAGCCTCAGCAGGGTCACAGGGCCTGCGGGCTGGGGAGGGGCAGCCTGACCCGGGTAGGCAGTCGTCATGTCTCAGTGCCCGGCTGCCCTCAGGACCCTGCCCTATCTGCAGGGTCCAGAATGAGGACAGAGTGGTGGGTCAAGGCCCTCAAGAGCCAGAGGCTAGAATCGCTGGGAGGGAAAGGGGGCTTCTCTCCTAAAATGCTCCCTCGCATTTCCAGCCAGCAGTTCTCTCACTTCAGTGTCATGAGTGTGGGGACAAAGGCAGAAGGAGAGTCCCGCGTCACACTCTGAGGGGAGGGAGGCCTCCTTTCCCTTGTCCACGTGGACTTCACTGGGAGCAGGGACTGGGTGTTGCATGGCAGCCCTGGAGCAGACTTTGGGCTTCTCAGAAATCAAACGGGGAAGGGAGTGCTGCCGTCGGGCCCAGCGGCACAGGGTGACAGTGCTTCTCTGTGCCCGACTGGTCTAAAAGTGAGAATAAGAGTGTCAGTCTAGGAGCTAAAAGTTCACATGAGCATTTTTAAAAGAGGTACACAATGGATGATAGAGACAAACATGTATGTAGGAATGAAAATATATTATTCATTTGGTTATCTCAGAGTTGTAAGGTTATTAAGTTTCTTTCCTTTATGTTTTTTTCTGTCTTCTCCAAATTTTTCACAATATATAAACGTTTCTTAGACCCAGAAAAAAATTAACATTTAACTTCTTTTTAAAGAAGATATCACCATAAATGTCTATTGATCTGTTTTTAAGAAATGAAATATGGCCCTGGCCAATCAGCTCAGTGGTAGAGCATTGACCTGGCATGTGGATGTCCCGGGTTCAATTCCCAGTCAGGGCACACAGGAGAAGCAACCATCTGCTTCTCCTCCCTACCCCTCTTGATTCTCTCTCCTTTTCTCCCCCATCCCCTTCTGCAGCCATGGCTCGATTGGAGCAAGTTGGCCCCAGGCGATGAGAATGGCTCCATGGCCTCTGCCTCAGGTGCTAAGAAGAGCTTGGTTGCTGAGCAACAGAGCAATGCCCCAGATGGGCAGAACATCTCCCCCTAGTGGGCTTGCTGGGTGGATTCCTGTTGGAGCACATGAGGGAGTCTATCTCTCTGCCTCCCCTCCTTTCACTGAATTTTTTTAAAAAAAGGAAATATGAAATTATATCATAAAGTTCATTACAAAACACTTTTCCACCTGTCTTCTCTAATATGATGTGGCCAGTCTGTATGGAAGGGCATAAGAGAGTGAGAGATGGCCCAGAATGTGGGTGGGGAAGACGAGGACTCGGGAGACCTTGGAGGAAGCCAAGGGGAGGGGAAGGAGGACAGGGAGGAAATTGTGACACCCTCCCTGTAGTAGAGCTGCCTCCTCCTCCTTCCCAGGACAAAGCAGGGACTGGTTACAGCTCCCAGTCGGGTCGGGAGACAGTGATTAGATAAGTGGTGCCCGTTTCACAGAGGATCAGCCGTGGGAGTGTCCAGCAGGGGACCAAGTCAGACTGTAGGTTCAGGGGTGGCCCCTGTAGAGGTGATGGTTAAGCAGAAACCCGAGGACTTTTGGTAAAGAGGACCACAGTGAGCCCTCAAGGGAGTCCCAGGAACTGTGCCAGGATGGGAGAGGTGGCCCAGGAAGGCTTGGTGTCTCTAAGAGTCACTGCAGGAGAGGATGTATCCAGGTCTCTGAAGTCCCCAGCGTACCTCACAGTGAAAGATCATGGTCTGGCTTCCGGACACTGCTTGCGGCACGGGGGGCGGGGGGAGCTGCGGTCAGGACTGTGACTGTGTCCGTGACCACGGGCCTGTCTCACCCTCTCTGAGTCTTAGGCCTCAACTCTGCAGGGAGGGCGCTCCCAGGAAATGGCACATAAGTTAGAGTTGCTACATTTGGGAAACTTACTTTGGGATATGTATGAATTTTTCTTAGTGGGTATCTCTTGCCAGCAAGCGAGTGATCCAGGGGGCCTAAAGCTGGGGGGGGTGAAGAGAAAATTCCCGTGGTGGCAGTTCAGTCATTATGGAATGGATGGACTAGAATGAAGGCAAGTGTCCACCAGCCCTGGCTGGCCTCCAGGACGCACTGAACACAGAAGGGCCCCTTTAAGAGAGCGCTGCCAACAGTTGGCCGCACAGGTGCCCCAGGGTGTGGAGGGAGCTGGGTGGTACAGTTCCTGCCCTGTGTGAGGGTGACTTGTTCTTAGCTGTGGACTCTTCCAACATCCTTAAGGAGACTCCAGGAAGTGGCATTGTGGCAGCAGAGCCCCAAGCCTGATACCCTCAAATCAGAGTTTGGAAAGACACTCTTTCCCTTCCTTGAGATCAGAGGACTCTGGCAGAGGCCCTGGTGGGCCAGGGCTCGGTGGGGCTCTGGAGGCCACCCTGAAGGGGAGGGGCCCATCTCAACTGAGGTGCGACCACGAGAGTGGCTTTTTTCAGGGTGACTCTCACAGAGGGTCTCGCCACCACCCCACCCTGTGCCTGAGGGCCAGGAACCCCCCAGGCTCTGCCCCTCAGCTGTCACCCTTCAGTCTGGCTTCCCCAGTCCGTCCGCTCTGGTCCCCACACTGCTGCTCTGCCCCAGGGGGCAGCCCAGTTGGGTGATGTGCCTAGTTCCTGATACTGGTTTCCCTCAAACATGCCGTCTCTCGCCTTGTTCTCAGCAGCAGACACTGGAGTCTGGCAACTGGGGCTCCACCCAGGAGCTCAGGCCCCTCTGAGAGAGTGCAGTGGGCAGTGGTACCTGCGCCTTGCTCCTGCCCCTGCCCCTGGGTCCCAGCTGCAAGGGCTGGGCCCTGCTCATAAGCTGCTGCTGCTTCCTGAGTTGCTGAGAAATCTGCCTCAGCCTCTCTGTCCACCGCCTACAGCCCGAGTCAGGTCCTAGGAAGGGGCAGGACTCTCCTGTCTGGAGTCGAGCCTGCTCGATGTATATCTATCTGCTCTACTCCCCTCTCTCTATGCAGACCAGGCTTCTAGACTCCTCAGTTCACAGAGGGGAAAGCAGACACCTCACAGCTCCCAGGTTTACCTGTTACAGCTTCACCGAGTCTCAGAGCTTGACTTCAGTCTCTCAAGTCCGCTAATTTTCAGGAGCGCATATCTGACTGCCCTCAGGACCCATCAGTGGATCAGGGACATTGCCCAGAGGAGAGTGAGTGGCCCACAGGCAGTCAGGTCCGTGAACAAGTACTGCTGGAGAGACGCCCCGGGGCCCAGCAGCACTTGGTGGCAGCTTCCTGAGGGCAGAGGAGGGTGCATCATCAGGAAGTGGTGTCCAACCTGGCTTGCTGCCTACCCAGGGTGTGATGTGGGCACTGGTGATGAGCAGCCCACCGGGACCCTCCCACAGACACACTCCTACCAGGATCCTGTGCACTTGGAGAAGAATGGGGAGGGATCCTGTGTCTGCTAAGACAAGATTACTGTCACCCCAGTGTGATTATCCAAGACTTCTCTCTGCCCCCCCCAACCTCCTAAACCAGTAACAGGGAATCGGGGTTAAATGATAAGATTTAACCCCCAAGATCCCTGCTGCCTAATGTGTACCTCGACGTCAAAGGGAAGGCATCTTTCAGACCTGTCTCGGTCAGTCTGAATTCTCATGGTGCTGCTGGCCCAAGCAGGGCCTGGCTGCTTCCACCTCGATAGCGCCACCCACTCTTCCTTCTCCTAGTGTTGTGACCTTGGGCAAGTTACTACACCTCGCCAAGCCTCAGGCTGCCGTGCTCTCAGGTGGGGGGTCAGAATAGTGCCTGCCTCACAGAATTGTTTGGTTAAACAAGATTGATGAATGAATACCACTCAGCACATATCTGGCCCCCATCACCCCTCCATCACCCCTTTATCACCCCCATTCCTCCTTCATCACCCCATCACCCATCACCCCACTGTCCCATCATCCCATCACTGCCATCACCATCTCGCACACCCTTAGGGACTGAGGCGTTCTGCTTGGTTGCCAGCCTACATCTCCCCAGACCGACTTCTCACCAGGAGGGCTGTCTGCTGCAGTCCTCCTTCCTTCCACCCCTAAGATCCATCCCTGGGAGGGGACATTAAAATGGCCTTCCTGGGATATGTTCTGTTCAGCCACGTGTTCCCAGCATGATCCGGGAAAGGTGGCCGTGGTCTGGAGTGGCAGTCCCCATGTCTGTCAGAGAAATTCCGTGATTTCTGGAGCTCATCAAAGACCACTGCCCATTCATTTAGTTTTCTGTGGCCCTGAAATTGAAATAACAAATCTCCTCACAGCAGGACAGTGACCCGATTGTCCCTGGCTGCTCTGTGCTGGTGCTAGGCTGCCACAGGCCAGCGCTGCCCCACCCATCACACCCTCCTCCAGCCCTGCAGGGCTCCCCCTGGGACCCGGCCCCCAAGGCATGCTGGCCGCCACAGCCCTGACTCTTCTCCTAAAGGCTGGCCTCGGGGAAGAGTCTCCTTTACTCTGCCCTTCGAGGCCAGGGTCACTCCCCCAGGCTCCAGGGGGATGGGCTCTGACTTCTCCCACCTGGAGCAGAGGAACTAACAGGGGCTCTCCACTCACACCGGAGAGCCAGCCTCTCTCTGTGAGCAGTTGTGCCCCCATACCTAGAGACAGGCGAGTGCCGTGGGACAGGTGGCTCCACCTCCTTGAGCCTCAGTTTCCCCTTCTAAGACAGGCTGAGAGCAGTCTCCCTCACCAAGCTGGGTGGGATGTTGTCTCATAACAGCTACACAACAGCAGCTGCTCTTTAGTGCCATGAAGCCAAAACCACCAGGAAAACACCCCATCGGGGAAGCCTAGGGACCCAGGCGGTGTCTCCACCCCCGGAGATCCCTGGCCTGAGCACGGTATGCCCATGCCGTCTCCTGGCCCGGTCAGTGTGAGCTGCAGCGGAAACCTACAAGAAGTGGTGCCTGGAGAGGAGAGTACCAGGAAGCCCCCACAGTGCAGGCACGTGGGACACATTAGCCTCTCCCCACCCTGAAAGCTGTGGGAGGGGCTGGGGCCACCGAGTCAGACAAGCCTGGCTTCTAGTCCTGGCTGACTGAGCGCATGCCTCTGCCAAGTGTCCTCATGTCACTGAGCCTCAGGTTCCCCTTTCTGGTGAGCACAGTGGGGCCTGAAGAAAGCTCCAGTGTAGGAAGGAGTGCATGGCCTAGCACCTAGGAGCACTCACTAAGCAGTGACTTACCTGTGAGACACCCCCGTGGCCTCATGTCCCTGTCCTCCCCACCAGCCCGGTGCATTTGGGAGCACCTTACTCCTTTAGGAAGAGCTCAAGGGAAACCTGCTTGAGAGGCTAGACTGGCTGGAAGATGCTGGTTTAGAGCTCTTTGTCAGCACGTCAGTCCTGCCGAACATCTGTTAAGTATGCAGCCACATACTGTCCCCAAAAAAGGGACAGAATGATGGGGAGAAGGTAGCACCCACCGCGCCACCCAGTCTAAGAGACTACTGATAATCGCGACAGTCCCACATTTTCCTGGAGTACTGGGCAGAGAAGACTGAGAAGAAAAGTTAAGGGAAAGGGCCAGAGGACCCAGCTCTGGGGAGGGACGCCACCTCCACCTCTGTACCAGCAGCAGCTCAGCAGGAATTAAGGTCGAAAGAGGAGATAGCCACTGTGCACAGGGGACATCACCACAGCAAAGTTCGCTGTCGGACCCTGCCCTGGCCCATAAGAAATCCCCGGGTACGACCGGAGGCAGTCTGTGAGTGAGCCTGCCAAGCAGCCTGCTTATGTGCTTATGCACAGGACTGTGACGTGCGCTGTCACACCCAGTTGTGAGGTGCTCATTGGTGTTGCCAGTCATGGTGGGACACTGAAGCTCTTCAGACAGTAGAGCAGATTCTTCATGTCCTGTAGAGCAGTGGTCACCAACCCCCGGGCCGCGGACCGGTACCGGGCCGTGGGCCATTTGGTACTGGTCCGCAGAGAAAGAATAAATCATTTACATTATTTCCATTTTATTTATATTTAAGTCTGAACAATGCTTTATTTTTAAAAAAATGACCAGATTCCCTGTTACATCCATCTAAAACTCATTCTTGAAGCTTGTCTCGGTCATGTGATACATTTATACGTCCCACCCTAAAGGCCAGTCCGTGAAAATATTTTCTGACATTAAACTGGTCCATGGCCCAAAAAAGGTTGGGGGCCACTGCTGTAGAGTATCTCATCCCCTCACTGCATTGCAAGCCTCTTAAGAAAATAATTGCCGGGAGACTGGGGCGGGGGTGGAGGGAGGCTTGCCCAGGTGGAGGCCCTGGGGGTGTTTGTTCTCTGACCTGGCAGCTCAGATGTGCCCAGATGTGCTTATAGCGTCACCGAGGAAGCTGGGGGAAGAGTTGGGTTTGGGGCTTCCTGAGCTAATGACCACAGTCTGAGATGCTCTTGCCTCCTTCAGAGTATCTGGTCTTTGCAGCCTGTTGCTAAAACTCCACATTCTTCCTCTGAAGCAGGGGACGTCTCTACGCCACACTGGGGCCCAACTGGCGGGTTCCAGTTAGGAATTCTCCCAGAACACGGAGCTGTGTCTACAGGTATTCATTTATTTGTGTGTTTGTCTATTCAGCAAATAGCTATAGGGTGCTGGTTGGATACCAAGCACTGTGCTAGAGACTGAACGAGATGGACACGCCTCTGCCTCGGTTCATGAGGCTGCTGCTATGGGAGAGACAGACACGGGACAGAGAACCACAGGTGCCGGCCGGCCCAGAGAAGGGGGACGCTCTGGGAGGGAAGAGCAGGGGAGGCTCTGGAGAAAGGGGAGGCCCTTTTTCTGAAGAAAAGCCTGGAGGAGTGATAGGCATTAATCTGATTAAATAAAGAAAGGGAAGGCAGACGGTTATAAGAGTGCCCCCTGGCAAAGGGGACAGTCCCCAGAGCCTTGAGGAGGAAGAGCAGGGTGATTCAGAATGAAGGAAAGTCAGTGTTGGAAGGAATGAGAGAGGGGAGAGCAGTGTGAGATGAGGCGGAAAAGGTGGGCGCAACCACGTTCAAAAGGGGGTGAGGGTGGTGGTCTCAAGGCAGTGGAAGCTTTGGGTGTGGGGGGGGAGAGGTGGCATGACCCGGTCATCCTGGCTGCATGTGGAGAGCACACGGGAGAAAGAAGGCGAGAATGGACAGTCAGTCAAAGGAAGATCAAGTTTGGGGGAGTGGGTTGGCTGAGGTGGACAGTCAAGCATTGCAGGGGTGGAGGGGTAAGAGAAGAAACCCCTCGGTTTCTGGCTCAAGCAGCCAGTAGATGGTGGTGCTGTTCAGTACAGTGGGATAAGAGAGCAGCCTCCGGAAGGGGTCCTCCCTGATGGAGGTGGCTGGGGCCGGTGCCTGGCCAGTGAGCCAGTGAGCCATGAGCCAAAGCTCCTGCTCTTAGAGCAAGGTCTGGGCTCGTGCTGCGCTTGGGCGTCTTCATCTATAGGTGGCGCCCGAATCCTCATGGCAGAGGGTGAGAGGAGCCCTGAGGAAGAGATGCGGGGCATGACAGTGTGTGGGTCCCCTGCACCCCCTTCTCATTCCACCCCACTTCCCGCTTCCTCGATGCTCCTCCCAGTCACCTGTCAGCATAGAAAGGAGGGGCCGCATAGTCCAGTCCCCAAGCTCCCCAAGTAGAGAGGGAGCCGTCACAGAGGTCAGGACAGGGTGTGGGTGCTGCTAGAGGCCTGGGTTACAGGGAGCTTGGTCACCAAACCTAGAGGCTTGTGACACTCAGACAAGTGACGGAGGAGGACTTCGCAGGCGTGGGGGAGCCCAGGGCCACCTCCCTTCACGCTGTCCTGTGCCCAGCTTTGCCCTGCCCGGTGATCCAGGCCATGTGTGACTGGCGTCTCCCCGCAGCCCCACCGGCCCATGCATCTGTACGCTGGGGAGCTCAGCAGCAGTGCCCACCATGGAGGGGCCTTTGAGAAGGAAAACTCTGCTCAAGGAAGGACGGAAGCCCGCGGTGAGTGCAGACACACCTCGGTGAGGGGCCTAGGCTCTGGAGACCAGCTCACTGGGGGTCCAGCTCAGCTTCTCCATCTGTAAAGTGGGATAAAGTAGTGCGAGAATGTTAGGTGCACAGCAGCACAGACAATGAGCAGGCAGTGTGCAGGAGCCTGGCTGTCACCTCGAGGACCAGGGGAAGCCTGGTGACCTAGGGAGTCACGGTGGGTGCTGCCCCTGAGAAGGGCAGCACAACCCGGGATATTCCCAGATCCCATCTCTCCCCCACGGCATCAGCATCATAAAACAGGTCACAACAAGCCAGGGAGTCAGGAGGCCTCTCGGGCTGCCCCTGTGAAATGCGCCTGCTTGCTTTGCCTTGCTCTCCGGCTCTGGCCCCCGCCTGCCTGTCCACTGTCCTTAGCACCGCTTGGAGATGTCCCCTCCTACCGACAGACATGAAGATGCCAGGGCCCTGGTCCATGTGCCACCTCCAGACGCTCCTCTGTCTTCAGGTGCCAGACAGTTCGTGGGTGAGAAGGAATTTCACCCCAGCCCTAGGCTACACTCTGTTCTTGGACCCAAAGTGTCACAAAACATCCTCCGACATGGGGCTCTGTATTGAGTCTGTTGTGCCAACCTGCCTGCCTCTATCCTGTACCCAGAGTTCATGCCCCAGCCACTCAGAGGCCAGAGCAAGACAGTATCCTAAAAGCAGTGTTTTCCCAAATGCTGGTTGGCCCAACAGGGGCGAGGAAATCAGTTCAGGAGGCCGTGACCCAGGTTTTGAGTAGAACAGAATAGAAAGTCATGGAGTGCCTTACACTGAGGAAAGGTAAGTGTTGTGTCGTGAAGCCCCTTTCAGTCTGATGCACACATGTGTCATGTACACCACAGGTGTCCTCAGAAAGGTCTGAAGGCCACTGAACACGAAGGGCTCTCTGAGTGAAAGAGCGGAGAGGAGAGTTGGGGCTTAGAGCTCCTGAGCTCAGACGCAGTGATGAGAACAGTCTGTCTCTTCTAGGTCTTGTGTGGAGGTGGCATTGAGGGGCGTGGGGGCCAGGGACTGGGTAGGAGGAAGGGCTGGGTCTGTGCTCACACAGCCGGGGGCCCTGCCTCCACCACTCACAGCATTGTCTTCTTGTGTAGCTGTCCTCGTGGACCAGATACTGGGTCATACTCTCAGGATCCACCCTCCTGTACTATGGAGCCAAGTCTTTGCGGGGCACAGACAGAAAACACGTAAGTGCCATGAAAGGACTCTGTGCTGGGACCTGATCTTGCGGGAACTGCAGGGAGTGGGTGGGGGTGGGAAGGAACCTTCCCTAACCCAGGTCCGCCTTCTTGGGGAGGGGAGGGTGTGAGCCTCCTGGCTACGCTGTTGTTCTTCTCCAGTATAAATCCACACCTGGCAAGAAGGTCTCCATCGTGGGCTGGATGGTGCAGCTACCTGATGACCCTGAGCACCCAGACATCTTCCAGCTGAATAACCCCGACAAAGGTAGGCGGCGGCCAAGCCAGGCGCCTGCAGCTCCTCTGGCTGTCTGCTCTTCTGCTAAATGTGCATTTTGAGTAATAGAAACTTTTGAAGCTATGCTTTTCCTTTGCTTTAGGTTCTGATGTTCACAGGATCCTGTTGCTAGTCCACGAAAGCTGTTTAGATCATGGTCATTGTCACTGAGCAGCCGTGCTGGGTGAGGCACGCTCATGTGGCTGGCGGGTCTTGGGGGATTTCAGGGACACCCCAGATGTCACCTATGCCTGGAGACTCTGGCAGGGTCCTGATCCAAGGCCAAATCAGAGAGAACCCTTTTACAAAAGCTCCAGCTTTAATTTGCCCATTGTCTCCCAGTTCCTCTTGGTCTGTGCTTACACCTTGACTATGCTGGGAAGAAGGGAAAGTTCTGGGCACCATCTTGTCCAGGAGTCCTGTCTGCATTGTCATTCAGATAAGGTCATACTAGTCTCCTTGGTAGCCCCTGTCACATGACACAACCCCAAACTGCCCAGGCCTTGGATTCTAAATTGCTAGAATAATCACAATATCCATGATTTTATCTCTAAGAGAAACCACACGTTTTCATATCACATATTGTTGTAGACATCTCAGAATGCCATTTACACTCATCTCTTTGAAATTACAGTACAGCTTCAGACCTGCCCTGGACCTTGTATCGTGAATCAATAAAGAAGCACATCTAGAACTGGATCACTTCTCTGTTTTTTAGTAGTTTGATCACTGTATTTCAGTATTCATTTTATTTTATGTATTTGAAAAATAATTGCTCTGAGAAGGGTTCACAGCCTTCATCAGAGTCAAAGGCACCATGGCCCGAAAAATATTAAGAGCCTTGATCCAAAAGGCAGCCCAGAAGCACAGGCGGTCCTCCTCAGCAAGCCCAGGTTTGCGTCCGGCTGCTCCTGACCTTTCTTCATTTAGTCACCAATGTCCACGTTCATCTTCATGTCACAACACAGGCAGACGCTCCTCTGTGACCCTCTTCTTAACCAATGGTTTCTCTACCTGCCAGGCAATGTTTACAAGTTCCAGACTGGTTCCCGGTTCCATGCAATCCTGTGGCACAAGCATTTGGATGATGCATGTAAAAGCAACAGGCCTCAGGTAAAGTCACAAAGATCCTGCTTGTCCTCTGAAATGCCCCCTCCTACCTTTGGAACTAGGGGTCCATTGAAAACAGGCTCCCTTCTTCCCTCAGAGCCTATCAGGTAGGCTAGCAGACGAACTCTTGGACCAGCCTTTTCCCATGAGACAGGGCACCCCTGCTCGGCTTACAGCGAGGCCCGGCTTCAGACCAGCACTTGAATCTAGTCTCTGTGTTTTGCCCTCTAGAGGAAATACACTGAAATATCCATGGGGACAGTTAGGTGGCAGGTGCCACACCACCCCAAGGTTTAGGCCACAGCATCTGTTTAGATCATCCCGCTAAGGGTTGGTTCATGGAATACCCCTGACTGACTGACTGGCTTCCTGGCTCTCACAATCCTTTGGAATAGTAATAATAACAGCTGCTGTGTTGAGGGCCAACCATGGCAGCTGATCATGGGGCTCCGGGTTACTGGCCTGGCTTTGGCTCGGTCCCCACCCCCACCCCAGCCTCAGGTGTTGCTCAAAATGCTTCACGTGCGGGAATTGGCCCAGTCCTCCCAACATCCCTGTGAAGTAGGTTCTCTCACTGGCTCCATTTTACACCAAGGACACTGAGGCTCAGAAAGTGGCAGACACTAATTGTGGGACCTAACCCAGGTCTGCCCCGCACCAAAGTCTGTACTTGTCACCCTGAGCTCTTCCCTCTCACGCCTTCCATGGCTTGTGAGAAGAATGGCTGCCCAGCCCTCTGCACCAGGGGAGGCTGGAGCTTGCTGACCCTGGGAGTCAGGCGGGCAGGCAGCACTGGACTGCTGGGACCAGGGCTGGTGCTCCTGTCCCTCAGCCGCCCTGAGGTCCCCAGGGATCAGCCAGGAGACAGAGCTGGGGAGTTAGGGTCCTCCATTTGAGAAAGAGCGCCAGAGCTTAGAGTAGCTGGTGGCAGCTTGAGGCTTCAGGTGGGAGCAGCTGGGAGGCAGCAGCCCCAGATGGGAGGGGACCTCAGCAGAGGTGAGTTCACACCAGCACCAGAAACACCGGTCTGGGAGCAGAGGGCTTCAGCTGTGTTGGTCACAGCACATCACAGATTTTCTGGCCCTTCTAAGTGGTTCTCATAGGCAGCAGGGAGGTCTCTAGTGGCAGGTTCCCTCATTCTGTGCTATTTGGTCCTATTCAGGATTTTCTTCTGTAACAGAGATGTGCACATACATGACAAGCTGATCAAGTAAAAAACTAGAAAGCAGAATTAACAGAGTCTTTGACAAAGTAAACAGTAGGACAAGACCCACACAGGGATAAACTTGAGGGACCACGAGGAAGTTGAAAATTAATTGCATTAGAGTGTTGACTGAGAGCCCCGCCCAGAGGGAATCTGTCTGAGCCATGTACTCACACGTGTGCACAGTGTGCTGGTAAGAATGCCCACTGCAGCACTGTCCTGGATAGAAAAAGGAACCTGGAGACCTCAGTGACCCCAGTCAGTCTCTGTTGTGCAGCACCCAACAGCCATTAGAAAGACGGGCAGATCCCTGTGGCCCCTCAAAAGTGGCGGGACATAAGGGAAGAGCCAAGTGTCAAAACATAGGTAAGGGTGCTTTTGTTTGTATTAAGATACATGTGCATAATTGTTATTTGAATGTTTGTGCATATAAAAATTTTAAATAATACATAAGAAACTATAACTCTGGTTTCTAGAGTGCTTACATATATTTTTCACATTTTAAAAAATGTAGCAGCCCTGGCCAGTTGGCTCAGTGGTAGAGTGTCGGTCGGCCTGGAGTGTGGAAGTTCCAAGTTTGATTCCTGGCCAGGGCACACAGGAGAAGTGCCCATCTGCTTCTCCATCCTTCCCCCTCTCCTTTTTCTCTTTTTCTTCCCCTCCTGCAGCCAAGGCTCCATTGGAGCAAAGTTGGCCCAGGCGCTGAGAATGGCTCCATGGCCTCTGCCTCAGGTGCTAGAATGGCTCTGGTCGCAACAGAGCAATGCCCCAGATGGGCAGAGCATCGCCCCCTGGTGGGCATGCTGGGTGGGTCCCGGTCAGGCTCATGCGGGAGTCTATCTGACTGCCTCCCTGCTTCTGACTTCAGAAAAATACAAAAAACAAACAAACAAACAAAAAATGGGATTGCCTGTCTACACAATGGAGAGACCAAGGGTTTTGATTTTTGGTGGCCAGTCACCTTAAGATTATAGCAAGTGAACAAGGCGTCAGGGCTTGAACAAGTCTGATGTCACCACAGCCTTAAGAGAGAAAGGAGGTCATGATCTCCTCCTCACTGGTCATACCGTGCGTGTCTGGGGGCCCTCCTTAGTGCAGAGTGACCTGGGAGCAGGAGGCTGGGGTGGCTCTGGGTGTGACAGCGAGCAGCAGCCCTGAGGTGGGCCACCAGGCTGGTGGGGGAGGGTAGAGACAGGGCCTTGGTGTTAGTTAGTGGCAGCACTGTCAGGCCTCAGCCGGGAAAGCCCACTGTCTGTCCCTGAAAGGACAGCCGTGCGTGGCAGCAGGGTCACAGTAGGTAGCAGGGAACTGGGTCAGGCCCAGATGGCAGAGCAGGCATTCGGTCGGAAGGACGAGTGGGCTGAATTCCACGTGTGGCAGATGCAGGTGCCATGTCCAGGTTTTGCTACTTTTCGGTGTTTTTGTCCAATTTTTAGACTTGGGGAGGGTTGTTTTTTATTTTTTCTATTCTTTTTCTATTTCTAATTTACTTGCAACCACGTATTCCTACTCTATTCTGTATATAATACTAAGACGCCGGCAACAAGGGAATAGTTCGCCACAGAGGGTTATTTCAGCGAGCCACAGCCACAAGGGGGGGCGCAAGGACACGGCAGAAATGCACCCACTCCCGTGGGAAGGCCCAGTGACTGTGATGACTTACCTTTTAGGGGGAATTGCATTTCTTAAAATTGTTTGTACTGACATTCATACCTCATGCCCCATAACTCCTGATTCGTTTGTTTACTGTCCCTATAAAATGTTAGCACATGTACTGATTCCTTCATGTACTGTCTGGGGACATTTTTAATCTTTTCTAATGAATAGAACCATAACCATGAATTTTCTTGTGTAATTGGCTTTTCTCCTGCAGTGTGTCCCTAAGAGTCATCTGTGTCAATGTGTGCAGCTTTCATTCATTTTCTTATTCTGATTTTTTTTTTAATCAGTTCTTCTGTCAGTGATCCCAAAAACAATTTCCTGGTTTTTGCTGTTTTGAACAGTCCTTCCTCACCATTCTGAACTGTCTCCCGGCAGAAGAAGGTGCACTTTTTCCAATTCATGACTTTGATCACACTGACACCCGGATGGATTTGTTTTTGATCAAATTGCTTCTTATCACATCCTCCTGGAACTCTCGGCAATGCGAGGGGAGGAGGCCTGGGGCTGGGTGTGTGTTAGCAGCTTTGACGACAGTGTAACACCCGGACCTTGGGGCTGGTGGCCCCCAGTAAAGGCAGCCAGGATCATGTCCTGGGAACTTAGCTATGGGAAGATCCTGGGGTTGCCAATCTCCCCAAACTTACTCCTTGTGCTTCCCCCTGCCACTCTTGCTGCCTCTGCCCCCTATTCTTGCAGGATCTGTGTCCTCAGTTTTATTTGGACCCAGGGATAGTGGTTGAGAGCATGGGCTCTGGTGTCTTATCCCTGACACTTACTGGCCATGTACTTCACCTCTCTAAGCCTCAGTTTCCTCATCTTTATAATGGTAACACTTCCAGTACCTGCCTTATGGGGTTGTTTGAGGACACGATGCATGTGAAGTATTCAGAGCAGTGCCTGGCACACAGCAGTCACTTAACAAGTAGTGGTGGTGATTAGTGCTGTCCCCTCTCCCCAGCTGACCTGCTCATTCACAGACTAACTAGGCCAGGCTTTAGGGACTGCCCCTTGTCCCCATCTGAAAGGTTGGACTTTGACAAAAAGCTGAGCTTTCTCTTCTAGGTACCTGCAAACCTTATGTCATTTGAATAAGTCTCTGCAGGACTTGGCGTGACTTCAGAGGCTTCTGGGAGCCCTGCCTGGGACTGGTGATGAGTGCAGGTCCTGGGCTCAGGCCATTGGCCAGGGTCCTGGGAGACTCACAGCTGGACTCTATGGGATGCAGCCTGTGGTCTCACAGTCCAGAGGGCCCTGCCAGTGCGGGACCTGCCGCCGGTCCCCAGTGACTCTTGTGACACTCATCAGCAGCTACATCTGCACTCCCTCTCTGGGCCCTCGTCCATCCACCAGCTGCTCGCTCCTGCGACTAGAGAGCACTCGGCCCACGTTGGGTCCCCGTGCTTTCTCCTGCACACAGAGTGCAGTGTGAACCTGCGGGAGGGGCCAGAGAAGGAGAAGGTTGTGGAACTGGCTTTTTACAGCCCAAGTATGAGGAGTTGCTCGCCGACAGGGCTCCCTCAGATTTTGTACCACCAGAAACGTCCTCTGTGTGTATGTGCCGTGTATGTGTGCATGTGAGCGAGTGTGAACTCTTGGAGAAACATGCATTTTGGCACAAGACTCATGACATCGCACACTTCATTGGCTTCGAGGCCGTGCTTTACCCTTCAGTGAAAGCCTTGTCCACCAAGGGAGGTCAGAGTGAGAGCCCAGACCCCTCCTGTGTTAAGGGTCCCTCGCATTCTTTTACTGTAAACAAACAATGCCTTAAATTGTGTCTTGTGTTCTGTTCCTATGGGTGCTATTCATCTGGAGGCCTGCTCCTGGGCCTGGGTCCCTTCCAGGCCTTGTTGGTGTCAGCTCTTCTGAGACAGGCCCTGGCGTCAGGACTGTGGACTGGGCCGCTGGCCTGCTTGCTTCTGCCCTTCCCTTCCTGCAGGGCCTGGAGGCCCGTTTCTTCCCATCCCTCCACCACGCCAGAATGGGGAGCCGGGACACTTCTCCCCGTGTCTCAGAGCAGCGCGGAGGCCTCCACACTTGCCGTGAACGGCTGCCCCAGCCTTTCCCCGACTGGCCAAGGCTTCTACTCCTGTCATCTCAACCCTCTGCCTCCACTGCCAGGGTGGGCCCACCGGGATTTCTGCTGCCACGGGGGAGCTGAGCGACACTGAGGCCTTAAGTTCCCCCAGTAGTAACCCCGAACCCAGTCACCAGCAAGTTCTCCACCATCCAAGTCCAAGGACATAATTGTTGATGACCATGGTGACGAGGGCAAAGCCCCGGAGAGTGAATGGCCCACACTCTGCATTCAGTTAAGAGTTTGTCACATGAATGGCATTCTTTGTCACTGTCATATTTTTAAGTGACTTTTATTTTGTACAAATATATTTTTATTCAAAATAATGAATAAAAATTAACTTTATTTATGGTAGCTTTATCACCATAGCTCACCTTTCCCTCCCCCTTTTTCTTTCTAATCTGGGTGTCCTAATTCTGAAAAGGAAATCCTAAAATGATTTTCTGAAAGAAACTGAATTTCTGAGTCCTTGTTGTTATTATGGTTTCATAGCTACACGGATCAGACATCAAAGCACTTATAACAGTGTCTGGACAAGATACTTCAAAACAACATCTTAACCAGTGAACTATAATAAGTCAATTTCAAAACAACTGAAGGACCCACCACTGTATTTTGATCAAATGGTGAGAACTTTTCTGAAAATCTGAATGAATTGGTGAGGAAAGGTGTTATCCTCAGGATCTTACTTTGTGGTCGAGCCTTGCTGTGCTCCATAACCCTCCTTTGGGGCAAAGTTTCGAGCATGCCAGGAGAAACTCCAGATGGTAAAGTGATGTCCTCACACATCAGCCATTGTTGATTTGCACACCCGCCCATAGCTGGGGTCCAGATGCGTGCACCTAACTCATAGCGAGAACTATGCAAATTAGCAGCTAGAGGCTGAATGAAAACACCAAACGCTTCAAACACCTCTCACCAGAACCATTCAGCATTAATTCTGACCTATATTCAATCTGATTCTGCCTGTTAATTTTTAAAAAATCTTAAGTTTGGATGAATATGTGAGACCAGTACATCAGCTACTTATTTTCCTTGTATTTCCCATTTTTCAGTTGTCCTTGGTTTTCTCAAAATATAGATGTCAATCCATAAACCCCAGAATTTTTGGCTCCACTAAATCAGATCATTTTCTGCCTTGTACAAATTTTTCTTCTCTTTCACATATGTTTTCTTCCAAACCTAATTTTGCAGTTCTTTTCAAAGTGTTTAGTCTTTTTACTAATTGAGACTGATCCCATATCCTCTCCTAGAAATATTCTTAGGTTGGATTCAGACCTCATTGGCAGACTTCCTGTAGGACTGCTACTAACCTTGAACTGGCAGAGGAGTCCTGGAGGCACTGAGGGACACGGGCTCTCCCAGCAGGGGTCCGGGGCCACGCCTGTGAGTGAAGTCCAGGTTGTCTTTCCAGCACTGGTTTGTCCCTCAACCTGCAGGCGAGGAGCCCGCGAGGCCGGGGCAGAAGGAAGGGCCAGGCGTGAAACCCTAAGAGGAAAAGTCTGTGATGGGTTCTCACCCTAGAAGAAAGTGTGTGCTCTTTGCTCTCTGACTGTCCTTCGTGCACAAATGTTTGTGAAACCATTGAAGATGGTATGTCTTGCATGCATATGCTGTATCTTTTTTTTTTTTTTTTAAGCAAACAGGTCATGACATCCCAAAAGGAAAATTATAGAATGCTGTCTACAGACCGGAGTAGGTAGCTGGTACTACAATGCCCAAGAACAGCCCCCTCACCTCTTCCCAGGTGTACTTTAAACCCCTTTGAGTTGAACATGTTTTGTAACTCAAGGTCAGCCGAGTGCGTTCTGACAACTGAAACACTTCCTGGAGGATTGATTTGATGAACAGTAGTAGAAGTATTGTTCTGAGCATGCTCAGTGAGAGAGTGTGGCCTCTTCTTCCCTGAAGAAACCGGTCCATCACCCTGTCCCACTGTGGAACCTAAAGAGGAAGATACTTGAAGGGATTCTGTTTGGGAAAGAACCCGCTTTCTCTTGCCAGTTGAACTTATAAAACCATTTCTTTTCTTGCCAAGATGGCCAGTATTTCTTTAATCATCTTCCTCCCACCTCCCAAACCCAAGATGTATATCTTTTAGGATGCCATTTACAGGTGGAAAATGGTCCATGAAAACAGGAAGCCATTTGGAAGCAGAGACTGCTTTAATTTCACAGGTAGAGTCTAGAGCTCCTACTCACATCCCTGATGCTTATAACCAGGTGAACATTGCCAAAAACACAACCTAACTTATGTTTCGTGACTTCATAAATGACTTTCACCAGCCCCACATCATACTTACATGTTGGCTGATTTCATGTTTAAAAAAGAACGAAACAAGAATCCTTTGGGGGAAAAAAAATTGATTCTCTGTGCAAAACCACCCATTTGTTCATTCGTTCACATTTCCAGTGAGTGCTTCCTGTGTGCCAGGCTCTACCCAGGATATAAATGACTGCGAACAAGACAGACCGATCCCTGCCCTCAGGAAGCTGAGCACTTAATGAACAAATAATCCTCACACTGCATCTCTGGCAAGACCCTGCCTGTGTCCCAGCACTGAGTACAAACCCTGTGCAGAGTCCTCCGGAAATGCTTCAAGAAGCTCAACAGACTGAACAGCCTCTTGCCCGGAGCGTTCAGTTGCACTGATGACAAGATGGAGTCATTGTCCGAGAAGCTGGCTGGTGCAGAAAAGGCAGGCACGGAGCTATGGCTGGGCACACAGAGGACCCCGAGGTGGAATGAGAACAGAGTCAGCATGTTCACAGTATTTACTTCAGACGTGTTTGGGTTTTCATAGTAAATGCAAGTACAGTGTGAGTGAGAGCTGCATTTCTTGAACGTTGAAGACTTGCACCATGGACCACTTCCCAGGCTGCACAAGTAGGTGTACACCAGAGGCAGCCCGAAGTCCCTGTCACAGCAGCAATGACATGAACGTCTGTCTGTTCATAACCACTCATTTCCTTACCCATTTCTGAACAACTGTGACCATTCGGTAATGAAACAATAGTAATTACTTTATTAGTATGGTATAATCTTTAAATAAATTTTGTGCCAAAATGCATGGTTTTTCACTTAGCATTCAAAAGGTTGCATAGAGAGTATTTTAAGTATCAATTTCTTATGTATTCTTCAAAGTAAGTTGAAAATCAGTTTCTACATTTTAATTCGTTTCCTGTTGAATATGTTGCCCTTTGCATGCAGTTGTGTAAGGACTTTCTCTAATTCCTGTGAAGTGTCTCACCCACAGTAACACTGAACATCAACCCTCTGGGATTCTTTAGATTTTTGGTGAAGTATTTTGTTACCTCAGTCTTGTATCAAGTTGCTGTATTTTTCAGCTTGTTACACTGATAATAATTGTCTCACTAATTAAATACTTTAATGTACAAACATCTTTGTTTACTTTGAAATTAAATGTGTTTTCCAATGAATATTGCTCAGTTTATTAAAGTCATGTGCATTTCACTTAGTGAACAGTTGGTGTACCAGATACAGACATGAAGATGTGGGGCGCTCAGGGCTCTGTTAAGAGGTTATTAGAACATAAACAACACATAGGAACAGTAACTCAGAAACGACAGTCAGTGCTGTGGACACCTAGGGAGGGAGGGGGGAGCCTGGGGAGGATTTAAAGGACAGTGGACATTTGGAGATTCATTTCAGAGACCTCTGAACACATGGAGGGCAGAGAAGGCAGAGGAAAGAAAGGAGGAGGAGCAGGATGAGGTCAGGAAAAGAGCCAACCCAGTCTCACTGAGTAAAGGATTTTGGGGAGTAACGGGACCTAAATCTGAAAAGATGTGTCAGAGAAAATTAATGATGTTAAGCAAAAGCCAGAAATCCACTCTAGTGTGCTTAAGAGAAAACGGACTGTCTTACAAGGTGAGGAGGCTTAGAAGGGTTGTCTCCTGGAAAACTGAGGGGAGGACCAAAGTGGAGTCTGGGGGCCAGAAGGAGAAATGGAAGGTCTCCTACACCTCTATCCCTCTCCCCTTCATTCTCTCTCCGGCCTGGCTTCTCTGTGGGAGGGTGCAGCAAGCAAAGGATTCCTGGGAAAGCAAGTTGAGACAGAATGCACCAGAGGGACAATGATCTAAGTTGATCATGGGAGCCCCTGGCCCTGCCTGCCTGTTTCCCAGCTAGTGCCTTCCAAAGCTACAGTGGCTGATTCTTCAAGCTCATGCCCCCCCCCCACACACAAACACACACACTTCTCAGGCTCTACACCATCCCAGGTCTAGGCCAGCGCGACCACACCTCCCTAGTCCAGACAGGCTCTGCCAATTGAGGGACCCTAGTTCACCTCCTTCACAATTGAGATGGCACAGTGACCTCCAGCTTTACCAAGATAGGGTTGTGCCCTGGGCCCCAGTGTAATGCCCAAGGGCTCTAAGACCAACACATTTGACTTGAGGAGGAGGAAAGAGGGGTATGGTGGTTATCACACGAGTCAAGAGTGATGCAGTCAAGACTTGAACCCAAGATTGGTAGCCTGCAAAGATCCAGCTCCTCGGGCTCACTGCATCAGACGCCACAAACGACCACCAGCAGACAGCACTACCTCCTTTTGGTGAGTGAAGAGACCCTTGAACTAACATAGACTGTGCGGTGGAATGCCTATTTAGCCTCGAAGGTGGCCTGGTACCCACTGCACACAGAGAGCCAGGGCCCTGACACCCGCAGAGATGAAGCGGGTGGGCGGGGCCAGATGCGGGCGAGGCCTGTGGGGGCGGGGCTGAGGGCAGAGCCCTGTCCCCCGCAGGGTTGAGGAGGGCCGTTAGAGTGAGGCCCTCAGTGTGGGGACTTTGAAGAGAAAAAGTGGGGTCGTGCCCGTGGGCGAGACACGGGGAAGGGCGGCCTCCAGGGGAGAAGGTGCCACATTAGAAAGGGCAGAGGGTAATGCGATGTGGAGGAGGAACGCCCCAGGGAGCCAAACCGTGGGGTGAGGGTGGGGGTCGCGCGCGAGCTCAGCAGTGGAGGGGTAAGTGGGCGGGGCCGGAGCCAGTGCCGAGGCTCAGGGAGAGCGAGGGGCGGGGCCGGGCCGTGGCCCTTACTTACAGAGAGGACCGAGTGGGCTTTCCGGCAGGCCAAGCAGCGGTGCGGAGAGCCGGCTCGGGAACCGGGAACCGAGCGGGCCGGCGCAGGGTGGGCGTGGCTGGGGTGCGGGGTGGGGCCCGGGAACCAGCTGAGGCGCGTGGACTGGGCTGAAGTTCATGGGAGGAGGTGGGGAGAACCGGGAGGAACCTAGCCCCCTCTGAGGGGCAAGCGGCGGGAGGGGCCGAGGTTCGGGGCGGCTCTGGACCCGGCTGAGGGGCAAGAAGGGAGCTTGGCCGAAGTTCCGGGCGGGGCAGGGGCGGGGCCTCGGCCACGGAGGCGCGCGGGGCGGGGCGTGGGCTGCGGCGCGGGAGCCGAGCCCCGCCGACGCCCGAGCCCACCCGAGTGCGCCCGAGCCCGCGGTCCCCGCCCGGGGCGATGGAGCCGGAGCTGGGTGGGGAGGCCGCTGCGCTCCTGCGGCAGAAGAGGGCGGCGCTGCGGCGCAGGGGGTGCAGCTTCGAGAGCCCCAGGTACCGCGGCCGGGAGGGGCGGGAGCGAGGAGCTGGCCACGTGGGGGGTCGGGGTGCCGGTAGGAGGAAACCGAGGGCTCCGGGGGCAGCGACGCGGGGTGGGGTCGCTGCGGGGTTGAGGGTATCCGGCGGGGAGCCTGGGCGGAGCGGCCGGGGGTTGTGGGGGTCTGGGCCGCCTGAGCGGCCGGTGCGATTAGGGGGTCGCCCCGGAGAAGCACCTAGCGAGCGTCGGGAATCCAGCCTAGACGAGGCTCCGGCAAAGTGTCGGTTCTGTGG
This sequence comes from Saccopteryx leptura, assembly GCF_036850995.1. Taxonomy (NCBI): domain Eukaryota; kingdom Metazoa; phylum Chordata; class Mammalia; order Chiroptera; family Emballonuridae; genus Saccopteryx; species Saccopteryx leptura. The sequence continues at coordinate 8,598,403 of NC_089504.1, read as the reverse complement.
CAGGCCCGGAGCAAAGCCGTGGCTCCAGGCGGATTTCAGGCTGTGGAGAATGCGCCCTGTTCGCCTCGTAAATTGGTCAAGGACAAGGTCGTGAAATAGCCCCGCTAAAGTCCATGGGGGGGTCTCCCTCTGCCCTAAGACCCAGGCCCGCTGCAGCCCCCTCCCCACCCTCGCTCCGAGGGTCGCGCACACCTGCTGTCTCACGGCCCCGCCCATCCTGGCGCGGTGAGGCCCCCGGCAGGTGGGTGCTTCGTGCCCCTCTGACCTGCTGCCTCCTCTCCTCCGTCCCCGGTGCCCGGGCCCCTCCTGGCCCCCGGCCGCGGCCTGGGGAACTCTCCTGAGACATTTCGTTCCTTCTCCCTGGAACCTTGCCCCACAGACACGCCCTCCCCCGTCGGGCTTGGCGACGCTCCCTCTGCTTTACCAGACTCGTTCTCATCAGAGAGCATTTTCTTAACTCGGAGTGCCTTCTCCCGCTCCAACATCGCTAAAGTTGGCCCTGCCATTTTTCAGCCCTGCCCCGCCCCTCGCTTCTTCTAGATGACTCCAGCAGCCTCCCCACTAGACTTCACGTCTTTATTCTTTCTCCTCTCCAATCCACATCCTCACTGGCCGCTGGAGGGGTCTTATGAAAACTGTCAGTTCTGTCCCTCCGCTGCCTAACCGCCGCCACCCCTGCCCACCTCCTGCCTGCCACCAGCAGCAGCTCTATCTCCCACAGCAGTTTATGGGGACTGGGGTAGGGGACAAGGAGAAAAATAGGAGGTAGGACTCTGATCCTCACTGAAGCCAAAAAGAAGATTCAATTGTTAGGCTAAAAAACATACCAGGATCCTTGATATGAGGTATAAGGTCCTGGCATGCCTTGCCTGACCCTTGGTGCTCCCACAGCCCTAGGCGAGAGTAGAAGCATCGTTAGAATAGGGACCATGGCTGTCCTCTTGTTACGGCTCTGTCCCCCAGACCTGACTCAGGCCTGGCCCGTCGCAGACATTTACTATGTGTTGAATTGATTAAATGCCTGACTAGCTGGTAATTCTTCTCATGTTGTGTTTTTTCCTCATCAGTGCCTTTACTCATATGTCCTTTCTCTACTTAGAATAGTCTTTTACCTGTCAGATAATTTCTACCCCTTCTCCTTTGGGAACACTTCCCTGAAGCCCAGGCTGAGTTCTGTGCTGTATCAGCTATCTGTGCACATATCTGCTCCTCCATGGTGTGCAGTTATCTGGGTAATACATCCCCCCTCCCACTACTGGGAAAACCAGACAAATACACTCTTGTGGTGCTTACAGTCTTGTTGCTGGAACATGGGGATGAGAAAAAGTGTACCAAGAGATGAGGCTGAAAAAATGAGCCCCAAGCTGGTTCCAGGCTGAACTCTGGCATGAGAAAGAATGTTTCCATCAGCACTGTCCAGTAGAATTATTTTTTTAGATGAGAGGAGGGTACATAGTGAGGCAGACTCCCACCCACATGTGCCCTGACTGGGATCCACTCGGGAACCCTGTCTGGGGGCCAGTGCTCCAGTACGGAGCTATTTTTAGTGCCTGAGGCTGATATGCTCCTAGGGAGCTATCCTCAGCCCCATGGGGCATGCTCAAACCAATCAAGCCACTGCCTGTGAGAGGTGAAGAGAGAGAGAGAAGGGGGGTAGGGGGTGAAGCAGATGGACACTTCTCCTGTGTGCCCTGTCCAGGAATCAAACCTGGGGTGTCCATATGCCAGCTGGTGCTCTACCCATTGAGCCACAGGCCAGGGCCCCAATAGAGCTTTCAAGTGATTCTATAACCTCTGCTGTCTGATAGCGTAGATCAGGGGTAGTCAACCTTTTTATACCTACCGCCCACTTTTGTATCTCTGTTAGTAGTAAAATTTTCTAACCACCCACCAGTTCCACAGTAATGGTGATTTATAAAGTAGGGAAGTAACTTTACTTTATAAAATTTATAAAGCAGAGTTACAGCAAGTTAAAGCATATAATAATAATTACTTACCAAGTACTTTATGTTGGATTTTCACTAAGTTTGGCAGAATAAATCTTTATAAAACAACTTACTATAGTTAAATTTATCTTTTGTTTATACTTTGGTTGCTCCGCTACTGCCCACCATGAAAGCTGTAACCAGATTGGGACCAAAGCTCGTAGGGACCAGGTTGACTACCACTGGCATAGACACTAGTCACCTCTGGCTATTGAGCACTTGAAATATGGCTAATGCAACTAAGAACGTTAATTTTAAATTTTATTTAAATTTAACTTAAATTTAAATAGCCACACATTATTTATATAATAATATCATGGAGTGTTAGATAGAGAAAAAATATTCTGGAGGCCAAGAAATCAGTCTCTCAGGTGTGAGGATAAAGGAGGGTGATAGAAGTGAGAATTCAGAGGAAGAAAAAATATTTTCTATTTAGTGCGGTCCAATATTGTAAACATTAGATTCTCTATGTTTATATGGTCTATATGGTCCAATATTGACCATCTGATTCTCTTCCCTCCCTCTCCCCCTTCTCTTTCTCTAATGTTTACAATATTGGACCACACTAAATAGAAAATATTTTTTCTTCCTCTGAATTCTCACTTCTATCACCCTCCTTTATCCTCACACCTGAGAGACTGATTTCTTGGCCTCCAGAATATTTTTTCTCTATCTAACACTCCATGATATTATTATATAAACCTTAGAAATAATGCATACCACTTTTCTGTTGACAAAAATAGTTTGTCGGAGGACAATTTATTCAACTCATCGTTTATTACAGTACATACAGTTTATTGCCAGTTTTTCACTCTTAATAAGACACATTGAATCCATATACATAAGCCTGTGTATGAGGAGGTAATCATTTCCTTAAGATAAATTTATGGAAATGATGAGGCCCTGCCCAGTTGGCTCAGTGGATAGAGCGTCAGGCCAGTATGTGGACGACCGGCTTCTGTCCCCCATCAGGGCACACATGAGAAGCGACCATCTGATTCTCTTCCCTCCCTCTCCCCCTTCTCTTTCTCTTCCTCTCCAAGAGCCAGTGGCTGGATTGTTTTGAGCATTAGTCCCAGGTGCTGAGGGTAGATTGCTTGGTCCAAGCATCAGGTGGATCCTGGTTGGGGCGCATGTGGGAGTCTCTCTCTCTATCCCCCCTCTGCTCACTTTAAAATAAAAAGAAAGGAAGAAACTATGAGGATTCTTGAATCCAAGAAAATAAACATTTGGCATAATACCAAATTGCCCACTGGATAGTTTGGCTGTTCATAGTTCTCCCAAGAACTTATAAATGTGCCTGTTTTTACTCATCTCATGTGAGGCATTATTATTTATAAATATTTGCCAAAGCTGTGACTAGTTTTAATTTTTTTGTTTAGTGTGGAGGTGAAAATTTTCTCATATTTACTTATAATTTGCATTTCTTTTCTTTCTTTTTTTTTTTTTTTTTTCTGAAGCTGGAAACGGGGAGAGACAGTCAGACAGACTCCCGCATGCGCCCAACCGGGATCCACCCGGCATGCCCACCAGGGGCGATGCTCTGCCCACCAGGGGGCGATGCTCTGCCCCTCCGGGGCGTCGCTCCGCCGCGACCAGAGCTACTCTAGCGCCTGGGGCCGAGGCCAAGGAGCCATCCCCAGCGCCCGGGCCATCCTTGCTCCAATGGAGCCCCGGCTGCGGGAGGGGAAGAGAGAGACAGAGAGGAAGGGGGGGGTGGAGAAGCAAATGGGCGCTTCCCCTATGTGCCCTGGCCGGGAATCGAACCCAGGTCCCCCGCATGCCAGGCTGACGCTCTACTGCTGAGCCAACCGGGCGGGCCAACTTGCATTTCTTTTTAGTGAAATATATACATGCATTTTGTCTGTTTTTCCTTTAGAATGTTTATTTTTTTCCTTAGTGAATGAGAGCACTTTTTATTTGTTGAGTGAATTACCTTTTTGGTCAAATATTTCTTGCAGTTTATTATTTGCCTTTTAACTTTGTTTATGGTATTTCTTAATAAAGTTTTTACTAGGGCCCTGGCCAGTTGGCTTAGTGGTAGAGCGCCGGCCTGGCATGCAGGTGTCCCGGGTTCGATTCCCTGCCAGGGCACACAGGAGAAGCACCCATCTCCTTCTCCACCCCTCCCCCCTCCTTCCTCTCTGTCTCTCTCTTCCCCTCCCACAGCCAAGGCTCCATTGGAGCAAAGTGGGCCCCGACCGCTGAGGATGGCTCTATGGCCTCTGCCTCAAGCACTAGAATGGCTCTGGTTGCAACAAAGCAACGCCCCAGATGGGCGGAGCATCACCCCCTGGTGGGCATGTTGGGTGGATCCCGGTCGGGTGCGTGCGGGAGTCTGTCTGACTGCCTCCCCATTTCCAACTTCAGAAAAATACCAAAAAAAAAAAAAAAAAGTTTTTACTATCTGTTCTTAAATTTAGTCAGATCTTTTTATTCTTCCTGTTTGTGCTTAATTAGAAAAGACTTCTCTAACTGAAAGCATATCAGTGTCCATCTATAATTTCTATTTTTAAATAGAATCCCTGTTTAATCTATTAATCAAAATTGTCTAACTTTTATTTTTTTGTTTTTTGACAGAGACAGAGTAAGAGGGAGGGGCAGATAGGGACAGACAGGAAGGGAGAGAGATGAGAAGCATCAATTCTTCATTGCAGCTCCTTAGTTGTTCATTGATTGCTTTCTCATGTGTGCCTTGACCAGGGTGGGGTGTGTGGGGATACAGCTGGCTCAAGCCAGCGACCATGGGGTCATATCTATGATCCCATGCTCAAGCCAGCGACCCCGTACTCAAGCTGGTGAGCTCGCACTGAAGCCGGCGACCTTAGGGTTTCGAACCTGGGTCCTCTGCGTCCCAGTCCAATGCTTTATCCACTGCGTCACCACCTGGTCAGGCAAAGATTGTCTTAGTTGAGACTATTAAGAGCTAACTTTTGTTGGACAGACATGGTAGGCTCTTAGGGCCAACAGAAGCCAAATTGCCTGTGAAACCTCCTCACCGTACAGTGTGTGGGTGCCCACCCTGCGCCTGTTGTTCCAGAAAGGCCAGGCAGTAATGGGTGTGTGGGAGTTCAGAAAGCTCTGCGGGTGAATCTGACGGGCACCAGGGCCAAGAGCCTCTCCTCATTTGTGGGCGTGTTGCCAAGTCAGCCTCCCTCATTCCAGAGTCCTCACTTTCCATTTCCTACTGGACAGGTTTAAATGCTTCGTATCTGGGGCCTTTCAGAATCTGGTTTAATTATATTTACACAATCATCTTGTGGACATCAGGGAAAAGAGGCATTACTTTTAGGATGGCAACTGTCTTTGCTAAATCTCCCCCAGCAGCTCTGAAAACTGGTGGGCAGATGTAGCACATAATGAACATAAAGGAGCAAGGAGTGGCCCACGGGGTAGGCATCCAGGCAGGGAGCAGTGAGAAAGACCGGCTAGGGAATCTGGAGGCGCGTATGCTGTTAAACCACTTGCCCTAGATGTGTATGTGTCCTAATTTTGTAGGAAGGCGATCAGATAGTGTTCAAGAACGAGGGCTTTGGAATGAGACAGGCCGGGGGTCAAGTTTCTGCTCTTTCACTGTTACATGTGGCCTTGGACAAGTTGCTTAACCCCTCTCAGCCTTGGGAAACTCATTTGAAAAATGACAGGAACGCTTGCCTCACAATATTGATGTGAGCTTTAAATGAGCTGATTTATGCGAAGAGCCAAAAAACAGTGTCTGGCACAAAGCACACTAAATGGTAGCTTTTACAGATAGAAATGATTAACACCTGTATGAAAGTTCTCTGCCTTCCCCCTTCCCTTGCTTTATTAAAATTCTAACTTTGCCCGTTCAATTTTTCTTCCTCTTCTGCCCTCAGAACAAGGTCCTGCCTTGCTTTTTCACATTCTTGAGCTGCAGATATAGGAAGGGACGGATTGAGGAGAAGGACAATAGGTACAGAGGGTGCCGGCTAGGTCTGGCTGGAAAGAAACGTTTAGGGGGTGATTTAGAGGTGAGAGGTACAAAAAACACCTGCTTTGTATGAGGGATGCCAACAGATCTTCCTGTTGTTTTTGTTGCTTCAAGACATATTTCACCCTGGCCAGTTGCGGACATCCCAGGTTTGATCCCCGGTCAGGGCACACAAGAGAAGCAACTATCTGCTTCTCTTCCCCTTCCTCTCCCCTTCTGTCTCTCTTCCAGTCTTGCAGCCAGTGGCTCGGCTCGGCCGAGCATTGGCCCTGGATGCTGAGAATAGCTTGGTTGGTCCAAGTATTGGCCCCAAATGGGGATTGCTGGGTGGATACTGATCAGGATGCATGTAGGAATCTGTCTATCTCCCCTCCTCTAACTTAAAAAATAAAAAGATATATTTCAATAAATATATCTGTCATCTTTTGTGACATTGTGGTGATTCAGAAATACAGGTAATGAACCTGAGTTATTTTCAGTTACTCTCCTGTAGCTGAACGGGGCCATTTTAGCTGCAGCCCTTCATGGAGCCGACACGTGTGAGCCACAGCATTAAGAGGGTTACAGATTAGTAGGATGACCTTTGCAAGCCAAATCCTAAACATCAAAGACTCTCTCCCCTGCATGGGACTTTAGACATCACTGAAGTCACCCTCTTAGACCGTGGTTCACAGAGTGTGGTATCTGGGCCAGCAGCATCAGCATTATCTGGAAATCTGTTAGAAATGCCCATTCTCAAGCTCAAACCCAGAGCTACCCAATCAGTGTCTCTGGGGGTGGGGCTCAGGAAACTGAGAACCAGTGCTCTCAAGTCTGAGACCATGGTCCTCAGTCCTAACATACATGAGAACCACTGGGAGAGCTGCTGAAAATGCTCCCCTGGGCTTCACCTCCACAGACTCACCATGTCAGGGTGGTCTATGAACTGTATTTCTAACAAGCTCACAAGTAATACCAGTACCACAGACCCTGGGACATACTTTGAAAACCACTCCATTACAGTAATGCAGGAATCTTTTCTACAACAACCCTTGCAGCTGGTCATCCAACTTCTGTTTTTTGTGTCTGAGGGCATATACGTATATCGAAAGTCCTAAGGCAAGCCTTGTGATTACTGGGCAGCTCTCTTATCTTTCCCTAATCCCCTAGTCGAAGCTTACCTCATTACACTTGTCACCCTTCACTCATGATTCTGCTTTTGTAGTGGTGCCTGTGGTTCCGATTCCAGCTGAAGGTGGAGGCTTGGAGTGCGGGGTGCACATGCCAAAGTCAAATGGCTCTTCCTCCTGGCTACCCAGTTGTAATCACCCCTGACCAGTTCTTCAGCCACAAGCAGCACTGGTAGCTCACTGGCACCTATTCTCATTAGTGCTTTACCAGTTGCTAAGTTTTTTAAAAAGATTACTGAAAGCTACAAATGACAGGCCAAGGAGAATCATTGATTCATGCAATTGCAAAATGCTGGGGTAGACCATGCTGTGGGGAAGGGTAGATCCAAGTGCTCAACTAATGTCCTCAGTAGTCTTTCTTCTTTTCTGAGTTGGCTTCCTTTCTATCTAAGGTCTTTCCTCATGGAGGCAAAGAAAGTGAACTATTCCAGGCTTACTTTCTACCAAAGTACACTCCCAACAGAACGCTAGGGCTTCTCAGGGGTCCTAGAACGTGTCTCAGGCTTAACATCCATTGGATCTCCTGGGTTCTGTGCTCGTTCCTGAACCAGTCATTTTGGCCAGACGGGTAAATCACGCTAATTGGCTGGGCCTGTTTCATGTACCCAACCCAGAACTGAGGGGGTTAGAGCACTTCCATCCACAAGAGACCAAGAGATATGGACTGTCCAAAGGAAAACTCACAGTACTATTACTGGAAGGGGGATGGATACTGGGTTGACCAAAAAAAAAAAAAAAAGAGCCATTATATCTGGGATAATTTCCAGAATAGATACCCAGATGCCACCTGAGTCACTGAATTGGGATTTCTAGGATGTTTTTTTAAAGTTCTCATCATAAAAGACTACTTTAGTTGAGTGGTTAAATTATGCTTACTATGTTTAGCCACAGTGGGTGCAGAGCCCTACAGAGACAGAAGATTGTGAATTACTAATAGAAAACAACGTATTTTCTTCTTTCTCAAACATTGCTTCCTACATAGTGGCTTCCTTATTAGTAGTGCATATCACCCACGTCTTGTGAGAGCAGATTTGATGCCAAGACAAATGCTTTCTTATTCCTGAATATGGTTTTCCAGGCCAAGAGAGGATCAGAAAAGAACAATTATCCATTATGCATTGGTTGCCTTCTTTTCTTCTTCCTTCTGTTCCTCCCAACTCATAGATTCTTAGATTTCTCCCCCCTCCCCCCCACCCAGGTTACACATTTTTTCAGGTAGTTTTGTAAACTAGTATTTTACTGTGAGCTGTTTTCATAGTCTTTATTCTTCATATTCGTTATTTTTTTTGTTTGTTTGTGTTGGGCCACAAGTATTTGAGCACAGATTAGTCTGCTGTGTCAGTTTCCTTTTGGAAAAACAGCAGACTTCCTGGGAAGGGCTATTAGGAGCTGCCGTGTATTGGCTGACATAATGGGCTCTTAGGGCCAACAATGGAAAGTTAATTTTCATATTATGTCTGTTCTCCTATAAGAAGGGGGAAAAACATCTTTTATTATTCACTAAGAGTTTAAGTTAATACAAACCAGCCTCCTTTCTTGGAGGAAGACAATAGTCAAATTAGTTTTGCTTTGGAAGGTTAATATGAGAAATTACGTTTGGTTGTCTGGTTTCTAGAGCTGAAGGTCTGAACAGAGATGAAGTCTGACAAGTGATGTAAGAAAATGGGGAGGGGAGGGTGTGGACAAATATGAACCACACGTCTGGTGGTCTCTAGAGCTAGGATCCATATTAAAAAGAATTAAGGTAATTTACCTTTTTTAATGTACTGTCTGAAATCGGGTGTGTATTTTATACTTAGAGCACCTCAATTCAGACTGGTCACGTGTTAAGTGTTCAGAAGTCAAATGTGGCTCGTAGCTACCTTATTGGACAGTGCAGGTATAGACGCTGTTTGAAGAATGCAACAAGGTTTCTGTCTTGTCCTTTAATGTGACTGTGAATCACAGTGAAATAGGGAAAGGTGAATGCATTGTGGGTAAAGAAAAGGAGGGATATACCAGGAGTCTTTAGGAAAAGGGAATCAATAAATAAACTTTGTGAGTCAGGAAGAATGACAGTGATTTGATGAACTTTGGTTAAGTGTTCATATCAATCCCAAGTAAATTTATACTTTGAGATGTAAATGTGAAACCATTATGTCATTGGATACATGATGTCATTAAAAAAACTTTTATTTGGGGAAATTAGTACAAAAAGTTAAAAAACAGAGAGGGAATGATTTTTTTATGTCAAATGTTGCTGAAAGGTCAAACGTTGCTGATAGGTCAAACAATAGGAAGAACTAAGAGTCGGCCATTGGGTTCAGCATCCTGTGGTCACCAGGGACCTTTGGCAAGAGCCGTTTCTTAGGGAGAGTGCGATGGGTCTCCCTGGACTGGCTTCCAGTGATAGTGAAAGGCGAGGAACTGAGAATGGTGGACACTGTCAGCTCTTTGCAGGGGTGGAGGGGCTGGGAGCTGAAAATTTGTTTGACTTGATTTTGTTTTGGGTTTTTTTGTTTTGTTTTTTTGCTTTTAGTTTGTCAAGATGGCTATATCTGATGGGAATGACCCAGTAAAGAGAAAAGATTTCAGTACGGGAAATCTTTTTACTTGAAAAAGGAAAAGTCACAGAGGATATCATAGCTGTCTTCCCACATTTGTAAAGGGGTCATGAACAAGGAATCAGGCCCTCTCTGCGTATGGCTGGGGCTCAACCTAGACTCGCAGTGGGCACGAGGGATGCCGGAACGGCATGGCCTCAGCACTCCAGAGTCCACTCCAGCGCTCCGTGCTCCCCAGGGTAGCATGGCTGACTTCAAGATGCAGTCAATTCGTTATTACTGGAGAGATTAAAGCATCTATAGGGTAGGCTAGTGTTTCTCGCCTTTTTCTGTTTTCAGCAACATGTAAGCGTTGACACAACAATTTTTGATGGCACATTTGAAAAGACTCAAAGCAACGCCAAGCAGGTCCTTAAGAGTGATCATGGTCACTAGTCCAGCGTGGCAGCGACCTTAGTGGCGTCTGCGATCAGTGTGCTATTCTTTGGTGGCCCTTCTGCACCACCTTGCTGTTTGAGCAGAAATGCTTTGTGCTTTGAGTGAGCTCCCTTTTACACTCACATGGCGGCATCCCCATGTGTTCCCATACATGTACTCAGCCTGTCCATTGCCCCCTGGAGGTCACACTGTTGCAGCCAGCAGAAGGGAGTTGCGCCCTGCTCTCCTCTCTGCACAGTGCTGCAGGGACTGGCAAACTCAAATCTAATCCAACAGGCATCACTATGACTGTCAGTCTGGAATCTGTTGCCTACAACAGAATCCACTCCGCCTCCTCTAAGCAGACGAGATTTAATAGTGATATGGGGAATGAAGTGCTCACAGAGTTGGCAGCAGAGTTGGACAGCAGACTCTAGTCTGAGCTCCCAGGAACTGCTCTGAGCCCCCGGAACCACTGTGTTCTGTGTGATCAGGAAAGCTGCCACTTCTTAATGAGACACTGACCAGTCCTGAAGCTGCAGCCACTGTAGCACACTGCAGAACCACACCCCCGACTCTGCTTTGAGCCCCAAAGCTGCCACTGCTGCTTCAGAGAGCGGCAGAACCCAGGAGCTTCTGCCTCCGGAACCACAGCACCTCTGCTGTGACCTGCAGAAGCAGGGGATGCCCTGGACGCTGTTGCTCAATGCGCCTGGCTCCATTCCAAGTCCTAGTCTCTCGTGAGCGCATCTCATCTGTGTGGTCTGCATTGCGGCCACAACCTTGAACTGCAAAGGAGGTTAGGGCCTTTGTGTTCTGGCTGTCCAGTGTTTGCACGCTGAATGGCACTGAAATGGGGACCGAGCGAGTTGTCTGCCACAACGGCCTCTTTCTTCAGTGTAGCAAAAATAAATTAGACATGTGGATGGAAAGTTGGTGGCATACCCGGGAAGGTTCCTGACAGTGGTGTGCTGCTGTATGGGCGAGGGGCTGAGGACGGGAAACCAAGCTCCTGGCGGCACTTGAAGTAGACTTTCCAGCTGTCAGGGGTAGTGATTCCCTAGTGTTAGCTCAGGTGGAAGTTAGGACATAAATGCCTGTCTGACATTTCAGGGCCAGAGAGAAAAGGGTCTTCAGCAGGGCTGCCAGCCGCGAAGTACTTTCTGGCATCATTGCCGCTGAGCAGGCCTGCGGTGGCGTTCTGCAGATGGAGCGTCTGCTCCGTGCACTCGTCACAGTCCTCACCAAGCGTCTGCCAGTCAGAGGTTGGCAGACATTGAGCAGGTCCCACAGGTCTGCCTGAAGCCACCAGTGACCTCATTCAAGAAAGGCCAGAACAGCCTGGGTTAGTCTCCCTACTCTAAATGACTCTTTTCCTCATGTTTTTTGCATCACATGGTCACTTATCCATTCAACAGATATTTATTAAGCACTTCTGTGTGCTAGGCCCTGGGGATACACCGTGAACAAGACAGCTGGGTTCCTGCCCTTAGCGAGCTAACATTCTAGTAGACAAGGGCAGACAGTGTACCAGCAGGAAAACACACGTCCAGGGTGACTTCAGTTGTGCTGAGTGGTGTGGAGGAGGAGGCATACGAGACAAGAAGTGGCTGAGTGGGAGGGGCAGCGTAGGTTTGAGGACAGAGGGAATCTGTCATCCAACTGCCCCCGCTCTGCAGGGGATGACCGCTCCCTTGGCTGCTGATCTAGCTCAGACCCTGAAAGCTGATCTTGGTTTGAAGGTAGACAAGAACGATGATTAGCTTTGGTGTAGGGCAGTTTTCAGCCACCAGTCTGAGAAAGGAATAATGTACAAGATCAAAAATACAGGGGAAAAGGTGTGGCTTCCAGAAGTTCCCCTTATTCCTCATGGACTTAGGGTGAAACTCCATGCTGCTTGCACTGCAGGAGACACCAGCCATGTCGAACGGGCCAGAACTGAGACCTCATTGTCTTTTATGCCACTTTGCTGCATTCAGGAGCCGCCCGCCCGGCATCTGAGGCAGCACGTGTGCCGCGGCTGTGTCCTCCCGTGATCTGTTTCTCACTGCGTCACTGGGCCTCAGCAGGCCTGGCCGGGCCACCTCAGCTGCTGGGCCCCCTCTGGAGCTCTCGATGACCCCTGTTGCTTCCTCGTGGCCATCAGCAGAGGGCTGACTTGGAAGCAGGCCACATTCCTCACTGCCGCCATCCATTTAGACTCAACGCTCACACTCAAGGCACACTGAGGGCTTGGGACTCACAGCACAAGGGAGGAAGCTGTAAACTCGGCTTCTGAGGGCTGTCCCTGTCTAGCGTCTAGTGCCTGACCTAAGAAATTCACTCCCCACGCCCTGACTTCCTCCTCTCGGCCCCTCCCCTCCCAGAAAACACCCCCACACTGTATGTGATCAGCCTTTCCCCTGCCGCGTTCTGGCGCTTTTACCCTAGAGCCCTGGGAAGTCTATATTGTATTATTTGATCTTTTGTTCTAAGAGAGTTTTTGTTCTTTATTTTCTTGAACAAACAGAGCTATTACATTGTTCATCTGATCCCTGTTACAAATCTTCTTCTCTGTGCTCTCCATCTGCCTTTGCAAACCTGATTTCATAGGTCCTGTGCTGGTTGATTCCTGCACGCTCCCCTTTGAACTGAAGCAGCTCTGTGGGGTCTGTGTTTGCCTGTTAATAACGGGGAGATTCACCTTGCCCCTCTGTTGAGTCTCCCGGGACCTGGGCTGGAGCTCTGGCCATGGTGCTTCTTGGGAGGTGGGCAGGGTGCTGGGGCTGTGGGAACGTGCCATCTGTGTTTACCCTCTCCCCAGGCTTGCCCTCCCGCCCACGGGGTCCCCTGTGCCTGTGGTAGGGGGGCCCCATGGCAGGACTTCCCTTGAGTTTTCAGCTCTCACTCCCCCCACAACTTCAGGGCAAACAGGTCTCTCTGAAGAGGGCCAGGCTTGGGGTGATTCCCAACTTGGGGGCCTCCTTTTCGTGGGGTCAAATATGCTTTTAGTTAATACCGTTCAGGAGGTTCAAACGGCTAAGGTACACTTTTTCTTGTCTTCTTCAGCCTTTCTCAGGTTAGGTCACCCCTCCAGATTAGAAAGCGGGCAGTGAGAAGAAACAGGAGAAGCTGCTCCTGCCCAGTCCTGCCCGCATGCCCAGCGTCCATCCCTCAGCCCGGGCAGTCAGGCCTCGAGCGCGTTTGTGCTCATTCCCTCGCCTTAGGTTAGAGCTAGAACGCGATGCTTGCTTCGCTGTGTACACAGATCTTCAGGGTCACAGCACGGACTTCGGCCAGTCCCTGTTTCGATCAGTTTGGGCCTGTTTCTGCTTATTCCCATGGGCAGAGCTTACTCTGCCATCTTCCCAGTTCTCCAGCTGCTGAACAGTTTAAACACTGAGACGATAAAGGTAAAATGTCAGAAGATTAGAGGAATGTATGTTTTTTAAATTAGAAAGTTCAGACTCGGAGAGATAACAGAAATGAGTAAAAGGATTAAAATGAACAGTGGTGAGACAGAATCTGAACAGTTAGAAAATGAAGCTAAAGAATTAGATGAGGCCCTGGCCAGTTGGTTCAGTGGTAGAGCATCGGCCTGGAGTGCAGAGATTCCCGGCCAGGGTACATAGGGGAAGCGCCCATTTGCTTCTCCACCCTCCCTCCTTCCTCTCTGTCTCTCTCTTCCCCTCCCGCAGCCAAGGCTCCATTGGAGCAAAGATGGCCCGGGTGCTGGGGATGGCTCCTTGGCCTCTGCCCCAGGCGCTAGAGTGGCTCTGGTCGCGACAGAGCAAAGCCCCGGAGGGGCAGAGCATCGCCCCCTGGTGGGCAGAGCGTCGCCCCTGGTGGGCGTGCCGGGTGGATCCCAGTCAGGCGCATGCGGGAGTCTGTCTGACTGTCTCTCCCCATTTCCAGCTTCAGAAAAAAAAAAAAGAATTAAAAAAAAAAAAAGAATTAGATGAAAGTATAAAAAAACTCAGAAACTAAGGGTAAAGTGTGGCAAAAAGATAAGTAGTGGGAAGGGTTTAAAAGAACAGGCATTTAAGCATTTTTTAAATAAAATTTAAAGATCAAAGGGCTATAAAATAGCATGCTAAGACAATGAAATAATCTTAGTATTCGAGATTAAAATAAACTAAAAGAAGATAAGTTGTCAGAGGGGAAGAGGGATAGGGCTGGATGGAAAGATAAAGGGATTAAGCAAGAAAAACCCCCCAAACTCAGATACAGACAACAGTATGGTTATTGCCAGAGGGAAGTGGGGGAGGAGAAGGGTAAGGGGGTGAGTGGTGTCGGAAGGTAGCTTGAGATGAGGAACACAATACAATATACAGATGATGTATAATAGAACTGTACACCTGAAATCTATATGATTTTATTAACCATGTCACCGCAATAAATTTAGTAAAAAATATAAATAAATTTTAAAAAGAAGACATTATAAAGAGACTCTTTTGACCAAAGTGTTATCTAAGGATGCTTTTTTTTTTTTTTTTTTTTTTTGTATTTTTCTGAGGTGAGAAGCGGGGAGGCAGAAACAGACTCCTGCATGTGCCTGACCAGGATCCACCTGGCAAGTCCACTAGGGGGCGATGCTCTGCCCATCTGGGACGCTGCTCCATTGCAACCAGAGCCATTCTAGTGCCTGAGGCAGGCCATGGAGCCATCCTCAGCAGCTGGGCCAACTTTGCTTCAGTGGAGCCTTGGCTGCAGGAGGAGAAGAGAGAGATAGAGAGGAAGGAGAGGGGGAAGGGTAGAGAAGCAGATGGGTGCTTCTCCTTGTGTGCCCTGGCCGGGAATAGAACCTGGGTCTTTCGCATGTCAGGCCGATGCTCTACTGCTGAGCAAACTGACCAGGGCTCTAAGGATGCTTTTTATTTTTCCATTTCCAAGTCACGGGGTTTTGTGTGCATGTCTGTCACATGAGGGAGAAGAGAGTGAAGAATGCTGCTCATTGGCTCAGCGGTCATTCCGATCAGAAGGAGCAGGGTGCCTGTACTTCCCTAACACAGCGGCCCCACCGCAGAGCCACCTGTCCACCTTCCACAGTGGGCCACGGGAAAGGAGCAGGCAGGCTTCAGGATGCATCTCTCAACTTACTCCCACGACCAGTCTATGTTAGTTCAGTGAGCATCCCCTGCTTACTGACACTATGCCATTCCTCTTGAAATGTGGATTTGGGCCTCTTTTTCTACAGTGTTGTTGACAGCGTTAGTCCTTTTTATGGCTTTTCTTGGAAATTTTCATTGGAAATTAGGAGATAGCCTAAGCTCCCCTCGACTAATACAGTGATGGCCATGAGCTCCCACCACTAATTATTCCCCCAAAGCACTCTAGACATAGCTGTCCCTTACTGAATGGATGTTGCCTTTTCCTAGGTAAGTCTATGGTGGTTTAAATGCTCACCAATCTCCTTTGACCTGATACCCCACTGGCCTGCCAGTGTGGGTGACTTCACTTATTGCTGAGGGACATGGTAGGATTTGGACAGCGTCTTCCCCGCCTTAGCATGCTCAGGCGTCACTTGGTGCAGTAAGGGCACAAGTGGCGTTAGTGGGACACTGGGTTGGGAGCGCCATGGCTTCCCGTTCCTAACTTAGTGGTGGGGCTGGCCTCTGGGCAGTGGTGCTAGCATCGGCCAGTGACTGGCCTGTCGCTCTCCTCTGTTCTCAGTGCCTTTCCCAACTCCCTCTGCTTCAGCACCGCGCCTCCGCCTCCAGGCCCCCCGATGGACCCACTGACAAAGGGCTCCTGCGGGGGTCAGGCCGCACAAACCCTGCTGTGGAAAGCGAAGTCGTCTCTCTCATTTGGCATCCAGCCCCTTCAGACGTGGCCAACAAAAGACCCGGAAGTAGAGTCCCTGGTCAACCTGTAAGTAAGTAAAAGAGACATCAACTGTTTGGGCTCATGCTTATTGTACCATGAAATCCCTTAATGCTCAGGAAGAAAATTACCTTTGAGGGGAGAAGAGGGAGACTGAAGGAGTGGGTCTGGGGTTGGGAGATTTCATTTTTGTTCTGAAAGGTCTTAGTCATGCAATATTCTCTGAGCACCTACTCAGCCAGACCCTGTGTCAGCCATGATGAGCAAAATATATGTACTTCCTGTCTTCAGGAGATTTATAGCTCATAGGACAGATAATCATTAATCAAATAACCACACAAATAAATGCTAGCTAATCTGTGATAAGGTCTATGAAACATATTGCCTTGATTCAGTAAACATTTACAAGATGCCTTCTATGTGCCAGCAACATACTGAGGATATAAGGGAATAAGATTTCCTTACTCTTGAATATCAAGTAGTATCGGGGGGGGGGGGAATCCAATATGATAGGAAGTGGTAATAATAAGTACACTATAACGAATATGTTAATAGAGTCTCAGTCCCACAGGGTGGTAACTGTTTTCCTGTTTTCTCCGGACTCCCCAGGATTTTGCTATGGTGTGCAATAATATTTGTTGGTTGAATGAATGAGTAAATCGTTGAAGAAGGTAGTACAAGACAGAGTGCTTAGCTCTCCAGGGGAATCAGAGGCAACTGGGTACCACGACATGATTGACTTAAAAACAAATGAGATGCTTCATCAGTTCAGTGCAACAAATATTTATCGATGCTTACAGTACCCAGTGCTTTGGGGAAGCTAATTTCTCGCGAGGGGCATGGACCAGATTCGCCTGTGGGGCTTAAGAAACAACTTATGCCTGAGGCCCATGCCCAGAGGTTCTGACTCAGTGGCTGTGGAGTGGGTAACAGAGGACTCTTCAGGACTCTTCTTAAGAAACTTCAAGCCTTTCTGGGGAGATACAAGTAATCAAGTAACTCCAGTGCTGCTAAAAGAAACGTATGCACCGCTGGAGGAGGAAGTACTTTGCCAGAGGTCAGGGGATGCAGGGATAGCAGCTGAGCTTGGCCAGGCAGGATGAGCTCCCCAGGCAGGAGAGGGTGAAGAAGGCCCCTTGAAACAGAGGAAACGGCAGAGCTGAGGCTCGGATCCATGAAAGTATTTCCAGCAGTGTTGATAAGGCATTAAACCAGCGGCTCTCAGCCCCGGCTGCCCGTGAGAATCACCCGGGGAGCTTTAAAAACACATGGCAGCCTGCACATCCCTCCAGGAGTCTGCCATCTATTCTGTGGGACACAAATACCCATATTTTATACAGGTCCGGGGTGATTCTCGTGTGCAGCCAATGTTGAGAAAGGCTGCTTTAAAAAAATGTGACCACACGTAAATCAATACAAAATAGTTACGAAGCGCCTTATATGCCTAGCTAAAAGGTCTGAACTTTATATCTTGGACAATGGGGAGCCATTGGTAGTTTTTATGATGTTAAGATAATGCAGTTTGAAATAGACAAGGTTCACAAAGTTTGGATAAATTTGTAATTAATTGCTAGTTCTGTCCTAGAGTCTTCAGAAATACTAGGGGAAGTCTGGAGTCATGGCTGACTTTTCAGAGCTACCACCATACCTTCCACAAATGGCCCCTTAGGTCCATTTATAAGAATATGGGGATTGAATGTTTCCTTGATTTGAAACTGAAATCTCAAATTTCAGTGAATACTTAATTTTCTGAGCAAAATGTTACTGTTTTGGGGGAGGGCCACTGGTGACACGAGTCCTGGGTATTCTTGGTGCGCCACAAGGGAGGGAAGGGACGCCAGGGCTCCATCTACCAAAGGAGGGTGAGGAGAAGAGCCACTCTCCCTTCTTCAGAGGACGAGGCGGAGTTACAGTTTTCATTGTGGTCCGGTAGACCGCCTCTTCTCTAGACTACCAGCCCCACAATACCTCGTGCGGATGATGCGATCAGGGGGTTGGGCAGAACTGTGGCGCAGCCTATGAGAAGCAGGGGAAGCAGCCCAACGTGTTGCCTTCTGGGTCCTATTGGTGAATCTGGTAGGGGTGGGACCTAGCCCTGGTGATTGGCAGCTGCAGGGCTAGCAAAGCTGTAGGGGTGTTGAGGAGGGCCGGGCCTGGCCAAGGGCTTTAAACTGATTCTTGTAAGAGCCAGATGTTAGGTTTGGAAAACATGCTAGAAAGATGTATCTTTAAGAAGTGCCATTTTGTGGGTCACTCACTCATTAATTAATTCATTCAACAAATATTTATTGATTGCTTGCATATTAGACACTTGTGCAAACATACTAAATGTGTTAGTCTTAACATAAAAAACCCACTGAGTTAGCTACTGTTAGCTTCATTTTTCATATAAGGAAGCTGGAGTCCGGGAGGTTTAAGAGACTTGCCCAGGACGCAGAGCTTTTAAGTGACAGCAGGGATTTGAACGTTGGTCTTTCTGGCTCCAGTGCCCACATCCTAACCTCACTGTGCTCAGCCCTGCAGTCAGGAGCAAAGTGTTTATGGGATGTCAGTGACCACAGGGTGTTGTGGCACTGTCCAATGATGAACTAGCAGCACCGTACTGGACACCAACAAAGTTGACCAAGCACAAAGTTGGGCCTTGTGCTAGTACTGTGATAATACAAAGATCTATTCTTCTCCAGGAAAGGCTACTGGTATCTATTAAACAATTTACTGAGCACATTTGTGTTGTCCTGAGCCTTGTGCTAGGCCCTGGGGATGCAAAGAAAGCATCTCCTTCCAGATTTAGTGGGGGACTAAGAAACTACTGTTACCTAGAGCAGTCTAGGAAGATTTCCCAGCGGAGGGAATACTTGAAGGATAGGAAGTTTACCAGGCAGAGGTCAGGGAGACATATGCACAAAGGCCAGCAGCATTAAAGCACTTCGGATGTTAAGGGGCCCATGAATAGTCTGTTTTGGCCAGTGTTCCTTGGGGAGTGGTGAGCAGTGAGCCTGGGAAGGTAGATATAAGTCAATTCACTGGGGAGTGGGAGTTGGAGGGCTTAATTACCCTACTAGGAAGTTTGGTCTGCTTCTTGCATGATCAGATTTGCCCATTGGATGAATAACTGGCATCAGCAGCAGCTAGATTGCAGTATGATGAGGCTGGTGGCAGAGGGACCTATTACAGTGGACAGGTAAGAGTTAGCAAGAGCAATGAGATTGACTTCAGAAATATTTAAGAGGAAGATTAGAGTGTACCTAGTAACTTTATGGGTAGTAGGACGTAGAAGGTGAGCCTAGAGTTTGACTTGGACAACTGAATGGTTGGTCTTGCCATTAATAAGAGGGCCCTGAGATGAGACAGCACAGAATCCAAGATAGGAAAAGACAAAGATCATTACATAAAGGTTGTCATAAGCATGGGGGGTCCAGTTACGTCTTTGGAGACAGAGGGTACTTAGGAAAGTATTTTGGAGAGAGTAATGTGAAATGGACCTTGACATAGGAGTAGAAGCTTCCTTCCTTCTCTGGGAGCTACGCAGTAAAGGATCCAGGTTGCCGGAGGGGAGAGGAGGACAGGGCGGAGAGGACCAGAGAGGGGAGGCCCTGCCCTGCACAGCCTTCCAGTCTTGAACCAGGCACACGTGTGTCCTCTCTTCAAAGGATGGAGTACAGAACACAGATACAAACCTACAACTTTTGAAAGCAGCATTGTGCAGGAAGCAGTGACAGGGCCTGGACACAGATTAGATGTTGGGTGTGAGAGAAGACAGATGACACTGGATTTGGTACTTGAGTGACTAGGAAAGAGATGGCTGTTCTGCTGGCTGAGATGTGTGTGCAGCAGTAGCAGTGAGTGTGCTGTGGACCAGGTTGTCTTTCGGGGCTGCCAGCGTGTCCATAGATCTACGCCCGGCAGTTGGAAGTCTGAGTTTGCAGTTGAAGGGAAAGAGCCAAGTTGAAGATTTTGTCTGGCAGGTTGTCAGCACAGAGGTGTAGGAACAGTGAGGTGGGGCGGGGGGGCGCTGATTGAAGGGAGAGGATTGTGCATCTTCGCCATCCAAGGAAGGATGATGTGGAGTCACAGATTGTGTGGGAGGGGTATGGGCTCGCTGTGCTGGGACATCCTGGCCCTTTGCTGGGAACAGAAGCCGCAGGTGCCCTACTCACCACCGAGTTCAGCATCCCCTGGAGGGATATCTGCTAAAAGCAATCATTTTTCCTCAAGGAGGTTATGCCGTTACTAAGAATTGTATTCCTGTGATGATTCAAATTTTCTATTCTTTCAAATTTTACCGTCCTCATGGGCCAGCAACCCATTTTTGGTGCTCACCTCATCTCAAAGTACAGTACAGAACACCATGAGGGCACGCTATAAATAGACCAGACATCCTTACTCTTTTAACCATTGCCTTTAAGAAACAAAAGGAAATAGTTTAGGCTCTCGTACCCTAACTTCACTTTAGCCAACACTCATTTTTTTTTTTTTTTTTTTTGTATTTTTCTGAAGCTGGAAACGGGGAGGCAGTCCGACAGACTCCTGCATGCGCCCGACCGGGATCCACCCGGCACGCCCACCAGGGGGCGATGCTCTGCCCATCCGGGGCGTCGCTCTGTCGTGACCAGAGCCACTCTAGCGCCTGGGGCAGAGGCCAAGGAGCCAGAGAGAGACAGAGAGGAAGGAGAGGGGGAGGGGTGGAGAAGCAGATGGGCGCTTCTCCTGTGTGCCCTGGCCGGGAATCGAACCCGGGACTCCTACACGCCAGGCCGACGCTCCACCACTGAACCAACCAGCCAGCGCCTAGCCAACACTCATTTTTATAAATCACGTTTTTGTCGTGGAAGCAGGCTGGTTGTTTTCTTGTCATTTCCTCTAGGATAGATGTTCTTACCTCAAAGACTTTTGCCTCCTACATTTCTATATGTTTGGTTCGTTTATTGTTTTGCTTTCTTTAAAGAGTATCCCCTTCCCTCTCTCTCACCACTCTTCCACACCCATGGTTTCATAGTCTCATTTTCTTAGATGATCTCAGAATCAGAATAGCTCAGTGAAGTAAAAACTTCAAAAAAATCTTTGAAAAATATAGTTCAACCTCAAAAGCAGGGCAAAATGTTTTTCTTCTCCTCCGAGCTCTGAATGTGCCTGGAGGAGAACAGCCCAGATAAGCTTAGGGTGGCTCTAACCTGGTCCAGAAAACTATTATACAGTACAGAGATCCCTGGAAACGTAGCCTGGGCCTTCCCGCTCTCCTCGGTTACCTCCAGGTGAAATTCGGTCAGTTCCATAAGTATTTATTTTCATGTTTGAGAATAAGAATTCTTCACATATTGGTATTGACTGTGAAGGGGATCAGAATAAGCCACCGGAAAATATGCTGCTTTGGCCAAAGGGTTATTTTGAACCGGAGACAATGGTGAAAAAGCAGACACAGGAAGACATCTCTGCCCTCCCCCTTCTGCCTAAAAACAGGACAGAAATGCCCTATTGTAAAGGTGCCTGCCCCTCCCCTCTCCTGTACCAGGAGGAGACCAGCAGTACCAGCAGAGACAGAGAAGGCACCCAGGTGAGACTCCGTGCACAATGCTTACCAAGTAACCCTCCTAGCCTTTCCCCAAGTACCTACCTTCCCATTATTTGCCGTGCCTGGAGGCCCAAGGCCCCCTTTCTTTTTGTCTAGTCTCTTCTCCACAATTTACCACTGTTTGTTAAAATGGTAGCTAAGCCCTCCAAGTCTAACTGCTTCTTTGAGTTTGCTTTTCTGTGGAGCCCTGTGCATGTAAAATTAAAAATAAAATTTCTGTGCCTTTTCTCCTGTTAGTCATTCTTTTGTCACTTTAATTCACAGGCCTCCATCATAGAACCTAACAGGGAAGAGGAAACAGCTATGTTCCTAAAATGTGAACAATTTTTGATTATGGCAGATTCTCGCTTGCTCCTAACTTTCCACAAAGAGCCTTTTATTCTGTTTGTGTTGATCTTTAAGCGCGCACACATCTTCCTAATGAGAGGTATGGATGCACAACCTCTATTTAATCAAATAGTTATTGTGCTCAAACTAGACACCGTACTAAGTGCTTCATATGTATTTTTTCTTTAAAACCCAGAGCTCTATGAGAAAGTTACCATGGGTATTAGTATTTGTTGAATTAATTTAATAATTAAGCCCCATTTTCCAATTGTAGGTCTTATGGCCCATGAAGGAGCTGTTTCTTGGCTAAGATCAGGCAGTGAATTAGTGATAGGTTAGACCAGGCTAAGTAAATATCAGGCAACACTATGTCCCTATAATTTCTGTATACATATAGATAGTACTCTACTTAAGTTTAAGGTCAGAGTTCTACATTTTTTCTGTATGACATTTTAATATATTTTGTTGAGCTATAATTTACATGCAGTAAATTACAAGGATCTTAAGTATACAGTTGGATGAGTTTGACACTTGCTACCGATTCACTTTTTAATGTTACAATGTCAACAAGTTGCACTTAATTGTATTACCTATTTACTGAAAGGCACCAATTACTAGACATAGGAAAGGCAAGCCTCATCGTGAACTAATGGCTAGTGAATTGTGTCACAACTTGTTTATTGTGATGGCTCCTACAGCATTTCTTTGTTTGCTCATGTTACTGGCATTGTCTGAACCTCTGAAATGATTTTGGAGATAAACCTGGGGCAACATGTACAGTATTTCTGTGTCTGCTCAAAACAGATTTAGTGAATATGCAGCCACCAACGGTAAAAGTGTGAGCACATGGGTGTCTCTCCAGGCCTGTCCTGGAGGAAGTTACAAAGTAGATTGTGCGCTTGTCCCACCTCTTCTCTAGGCACCTGTACAGTGTAGCTCGCCCCCAACCTCTTGTATCCTTCTTGTTCCCTGTAAAGAAGAAAAACCCTAGAGGACATGATGATTCTACTCAGATACTCATTTGAAAAGCTTTCATGTAGAAGTGATCTTTACTTGTTTTATGTGGTACCAAAGCACTGGCTACCTTTTATCCATCCATCCACCCATCCACCCATCAATCCATCCATCAGTCTATCCATCAATCCATTTATCAATCCACCCATCCACCCATTCATCCTTCAACAAAATCCCATTAAGAGCTAACTCTGTACCTAGTATTGTGTTAGGTGCTAAGAATTTTGCAGTGGACAAAACCAGTAAGGCACCTTACTGGTTACTATTGTGGAGCTTATATTCTAATGGGGGAGGCAGTTGTTAATCCAATACTCTCTGTAATTTCTGGTCTGGGAATGGGGGTGGGTCTGGAAGAAGAAGGAGTCTGGAAGAGCACTCCGGGTCCTAAGACGAGAAGGAGCTTAGCAAGCTGAAGGAAGAGAGAAAGGCAGTGGCTGGAGGGCTGAGGGCGGGCAGCCTGGGTGGGGGCTGAGGCTGTGCAGATGCTGGTGGAGGAGTAAAGAAAAACTGAAAGGGTGAGGCTGTAGGACCTGCTGGTGAGAATGAGGGTGTGATGGATTTCAACTCCAATAGGAAAGTACTCTTTACCAGGAAGAATGGAGGGCTTTGAGACACACTGTGTTTGTCACCACTGATAGCACGTGATTGGAGACTAGAGAGATATTTTTCAAGTATCTGATAGAAAATACACAATCACAGATGACAGGGTGAACACCAGAGGATCATTAAGTTTCTGGACCTGATTTCTGGACCTGGAAGTCTCTTTCACCATCAGGTCCTATGATAAGGAGACAAGAAGACTGACAAGGCTATGTAAGAGTCTAGATGTGGTCCTGGCCAGGTGGCTCAGTGAATAAAGCATTGTACCAACACGCTGAGGTCACAGCTTTGATCCCCGGTCAGAGAAGCACAACTAAATGAAACAACTAAGTGGTACAGTGAGTTGATGCTTCTCTCTCTCTCTCTCTCCCCTGCCTCAAATCAATGAAAAAATAAAAAAAAAAAGGATCTGGGTGTGAAGCAGTGAGGAGCTGTGACACTGAGGACTGGGCTGCTGAACGTGGGCGGTGGTCGCTGATGGCATTTGATGCCTGATGGCAGAGCTTGAAAGACGGAGAGGTCCAAGGTGACGCCGTAGCTTGGAGATTGTGAACCTAATCATGCACCAACGGAAATGAGAAAGCCAGTTATTGGATGAGTTTTGGAAAACCCATAGTGAAGTGCTGGTGCTTCTGGAAGAATTAGGAAGGTAACTGAACATAATTAAGCCCAAAGGGGTCTATCTGAGACTTGTCAGTAATATTGACGCTATCAGAGTAGATAAATTCTTCAAAGGACAGACCTTAGGGAGCACTTCAAACTCAGGAACAGAAAAAAGGAAGGACGAGCCAGTGGGGGAGACGGATGAGAAGCTTTCCTGGGCTTCCTGGAGGAGACGCTTTCATAGGCACCCGGTGGGGGGAGAGCAGGTCTGCCAGAATGTCTGAGAATCACCTTTGCAATTTATTTGCGTTAAAACTCCAGGTGCTTAGGTCCCACTCCTGAAGATTCTGACTCGAGGAGGTTTGGGTGGGAACTGAGCATTTATATATTTAGATGAAAATGTATTAAGCAAACTTTAAAACTTTTGCAAGGAGTAATGAAACTTTAAAATTTTTGCAAGGAGACCATCTTTTGACATCATAATAGCAAAGAATTTAAGTCAGAAAAACAAAGACCATTTAAAAGAAAAGACTGAAAAGATCTACATTGGAATTTTTAAATTTTCACATGATTAAAGATACCAGGAAAACAGTTTACAAGAGAAAAACCACTCTCTGGGGAAACCATCTGCCATTTGTTAACAACAACAAAAAAGGTTGATATTCAGAATATATAAATTACTCCTGCAAATCAATTAGAAATTGTAATGAAACATTGAACAAAATGACTTTATTTAAGGACCTGCTGTACTCACTTTGGAAAGCAAGTTTATCAATATGTAGAAAAAATAAAGATGCACATGTCATGACCCAGCAGTTGCCCTCCTAGGCTTGGGCCTGCGGAAGTGATTGCATTTGTGTTCAAGGAGACATGCAAGAGGATGTTCAATACGGCGTTGTTTAAAAATTGGAAACAACTGAAATGTCCAGCAACAGGAGGATGGAGGGCCAGTGGGGTATTGATACAGTAGGATACAGCAGTGCAAGTGAACGAGTTAGAGCTACAGGTATCAACGTGCACAAAGCTCATAAACAAATTGTTCAGCCAGGGAAGCTACTCGCAGGGGAATATGCACAGGATGGTATCTTTTGTGTAAAATTTTAAAACATTCTAGACAGTACTCTATATTGTTTTGAGTAAGTACATGGTCAGCTCAAATTATAAAAATATAAGCAGGAAGTATAAACTAAATTATTTAATGGTTGTTTCAGGGGAGGGGAGAGGTACACAGGAGTTTCAAGTCTATCTATAATGTTCATTATGTTATTTATTTTTCTGTCTTGAAATATTTTATCATAAAACGCATAGAGAAAAAATCCAGGTGATTCTGATATATAGCTAGGTTTGAGAACCAAGGTCCTAGAATTGGAGCTTCTCAAAGTCCAGGGTGCATTTGAATCCTTGGGCGATTCTGTTAAAATGCTGACTCTGTTTCATTAGGTCCTGGGTGGAGCCTAATGAGCTGAGGTTCAAGGCCCACGCCCCGCAGCAGGGGTCTGAGTGGCCTTGGTGTTCTGCAGGGTTCTTGCTGCCTGGGGCCAACAGTTCAGAGGCACCCACTCTGGATAGAATGCCTTCCTTCAGAGTGTGGGCGCAGTTGGAGGCAGAACTTGTGAATGACTCTCAGTCGGGAAACTTTGAGAACTTGGGGGACAGATTCTGGAAGGATTTCCCCACAGAAGCAAGATCTGCAGGTGGTGGGAGGTATGCCGCAACATATGTTTTCTGCTGGCTTTTTTCCTTAAACAAGTTTCTACTTAACACTTTGTGGTCGTGCATGTATAGGTAGGTCTCCTGTGAGCAGTGCTTCCCAAACCTAATTATACTCTGAACTGGAAACCCCTCTAGTCATGATCTTCCGAAAAGGGGATAAGCCAAGGTCACTGAAGGTGGGGAGGGAGGGAGCAGACGTGCAGATGGTACACTTTGCAGGAGTCATTTTGTAGGTAGCGGTTCCCAGGTTTCTGGTGGTAAGTCTTGAGCGGAGAAGAGCGTGACGGACCTCCCAGGCTTCTGCTGTGGCTACCCCCCCAAAAAAAAACCCCTGCATATGCTACTTATGAAGAGAGTAAAAAGAGGCTGTTTGACAATTCACCAAGTTAACTATACACAGGTGTTCGCTGCGCAGTATTTTTGTCCCTGGGAAGTCCGAAATAGCCCAGAGAGTGCCCCATTTACTCTAGCCCAGCTTCCCCCAGTGGGAATGTCTTGCACAGCTATAAGAGCATCACAGCCAGGAGACTGTCATTGGCACAACCCACGGGTCTCAGCGTTCCCCTTTTATATGCCCTTTTATCGTGCTGGGAGTTCACCCACCCACCACCACGGTGGACAAGACACAGAACGGCTCCATCGCTACCCTGTAGGCTACCCTTTTATAACCATTCTGCTTCCCTCTTTTCTCTTTAGTTTTGTCATTCCTGGAATGTTATATAAATGGAGTCATGCAGTATATAACCTTTTAGGACTGGGTTTTTCACTCAGCCAGTTCGTTGGAGATTTACCCAAGTTGTTATATGTATCAGTGGTTGTTCCTTGAAATTGCTGAGTAACATTCTGTGGTATGAATGTGCCACAGTTTAACTATTCACCTTTTGAAGGACAGCTAGGACTTTTCCAGTTTGGGGGTAATACGGGTAAAGAGGCTGTGAACATTTGTGTGCAGGTTTCTCTCTCTCTTTTTTTTTTTAACAGAGACAGAGAATGAGTCAGAGAGAGGGACAAACAGAAAGGGAGAGAGATGAGAAGCATCAATTTTTCATTGCGGCACCTTAGTTGTTCATTGATTGCTTTCTCATATGTGCCTTAGCTGGGGGGCTACAGCAGAACGAGTGACCCCTTGCTCAAGCCAACGACCTTGGGCTCAAGCTAGCAACCTTTGGGCTCAAGCCAGCAACCATGGGGTTATGTCTATGATCCTACACTCAAGCCAACGACCCCACACTCAAGCCAGTGACCTTGGGGTTTTGAACCTGGGTCCTCTGCATCCAAGTCCTGTGCTCTATCCACTGTGCCACTGCCTGGTCAGGCTAGGTATCTGTGAATATATGTTTTCATTTCTCTAGGATAAATCCCCCAGAGTACTATCGCTGAGTCATATGGTGACTGCATGTTCGATTTATGGGCAACTGCCCAATGTTCTCCAGAGAGGCTTAGCTTACCATTTTACATTCCCACCTGTATCCTCGCCAGCATTTGGTGTGATTGCTATGTTTGTATTCAGAGATAGAATTTCAGAGGCCCTGGCAGGGATCATTATTGAAAAGAACCTTACAGTGAGTTAATGTAAAACTTTATTAATAGTAAAAAGCCAGATAAGTTCCTGGGACATGTCTTTGTCAGAAATTTAGTGGACACGTGAATATATGGGAAAAATGCATCCCAGAATGTTTGAGAAAGGAGGATTAAAATGAGAAAGAAGACTGAATAACTATGAAAGTAATGTCAAGTGTACCTGAGGTTTGTCAGAACATCTAATGGCAAATGGGGGGGGGGGTGGCAGATGGGAGCTCACCTCTGTTCAAGAAGAGTAAAGGCAAGTAGAGTTATCATTTATTCATGATTCATTTAGTCAACAGGTACCTGTTGAATGGCCTGCTGTGAACCCTCTGTAAGGTACACAGGGTGTGGCGATAACCAAGACAGGAAAGGTCCCTGACGAAGAGCCAGCATTTGTTTAATGGCTACTCTGTGTCAGGGTATTGTCCTAAGCACCGAGTCACATGTTTTATTCTCCCCAGGGAGACAGACATTGTTTTCAGACGATGTTACAGATGTGGAAACAGGCTCTGTGAGGATAAGTAACTGGCCTGAGGTCACCGAGCGAGTGAGGTCACTGAGCGAGTATGCCAGACCACTTTATGGTTGTGGCACTTGCTGCAGCTCAGTAGGCCTATGTTCCTGGCACAGGACCACGTGGGCCTCACCCCAGGAACCCAGTGGGCTGCCGGGAGCCGTGGGGAGCAGGGCTCGAGGCTCTGGCTTCCCAAGACCCCTCCACTCCAGAAACCCTCCCGCTGACTTCCTGACCTCTCAGATCAGTGTACTAACTCTCTTCAAAAGAGGACAAAACAGTCTTCTATTCTGGCCTTAGAAATTAATGGCATCTCTGCTTTTCTCTGTCACTGTCAGCAGGAGAGACAACTTGTCCACTTTGAACAGTCAACTAGCTCTTCTAGAACCTGTTCTTAGGAGGTCCTGGGCTCCCTCTCCGCTGTAGTCTGGCATATTTACCCCCCTTTCTGTCCCTCAAAAAAGGGGGTCCTTTTCATCTGTCTATTACTACCTGCTTGTCCAGGGGACTGAGGCATATTCCTGGAGCCCCTGACACTGAACTCTGCTGTTAGTAGGCTTCTGGAAAATGGCCTGATGTTTCTCAAATTCTCTGCTGATCCAGGAGTCCACTTTCTCGCTGTTGGTTTTGACTTCCAGCGAGCTGGAAACGACGGAGGTCTGGGTTAGAGGGGTCTGGCCGGCCGTGAGGGCCAGTCACTGATCTGGAGTTGAATTTGATAAGGACTGCTTTTGAGTTTCAGCTTCCTTCTTTTTCCTTATTCAGTTTCTATGACTTTGACTCTTTGAAGAAGGTTGTCCCACTTTCCAGGAATCTGACTTACGTAACAGCAATGTTTCTAGCCTCTGCATGGAGCTGGAAATCTTTGCTTTCATCCTGGGCTATAGGTAGGGATTTCACTTGAAGGTCCTCAGCTCCGTCCATGCTTGTGAAGCGTGATCCAGCATCCTCACACATTAATTTGCTAAAATAGGTGTTCATATTTAGAACTTAGACCACATTGCATGTGGAGCACTTGAAATCTTTCATGTGTTTTTTTGCACCTGCTTTGTTCTGGTAACCTACTCTCAGTCCCAGGTATTTTCCTGGTGAGGTCACACTGCTAGACCAACACTTCAGGGAGGAAGGGTCGCGCTGAGCTGTGGTGCTGACCCCGGCCCTGCCCCAGAAGGCCTGCCACTTGGTTCCAGGTCTTCCTTTCTGCTACACAGGGAAAGAAGGTATCTTACTGAAAACTTAGAACGGTTAGTAATCATTTATGCTGAACAGCCCTCTCCGGGCTCTAACAACCTGAGAAGAATTCATACTAATAATGGCAGTAATAATAGTAGCTAACATTTATTGAGTAGTTTTCATGTGATAGACCTTGATCTTAGAATAAACTTCTATCTGCTCTAATTTATTCTTTATAACCCTGTCCAGGAGGTATTACAATCAACCATATTTTTTATTTATTTATTTATTTTTGTATTTTTCTGAAGTGAGAAGCAGGGAGGCAGAGAGACAGACTCCCGCATGTGCCTGACTGGATCCACCCGGCATGCCCACCAGGGAGCGATGCTCTGCCCATCTGGGCCGTTGCTCCGCTGCAACCGGAGCCATTCTGGTGCCTGAAGCAGAGGCCATGGAGCCATCCTCAGCACCTGGGCCAACTTTGCTCCAGTGGAGCCTTGGCTGCAGGACGGGAAGAGAAAGGTAGAGAGAAAGAAGAGGGGGAAAGGTGGAGAAGCAGATGGGCGCTTCTCCTGTGTGCCCTGGCCGGGAATCGAACCCGGGACTTCCACATGCTGGGCCGACGCTCTTCCACTGAGCCAACCAACCAGAACCCAATCAACCACATTTTATACATGAGGGAACAAAGACCAGAGAAGTTAGGAGCCCGTGTCTGACCAAAGCCCTTCAGGACTCTGATAGACTCAATCGGAGTCTGAAAGACCAGTGTAACAGGCTTTAATGAAAGGGAACCTGCCGGGCTGTCTCTTAAGGGAGAGCAGCAGCAGCTACAGTCTTTAGGCCACTTTTTAAGGGTAAGGATAGGGAAGTAAGAAGGGTAGTGGGGAATTTGCTGATTGGCTGTCGCTATTGCTGGGCACAGGGGTGCTTTTAACCAATTATGGATGTTGGTGCATTTTCAATCGTCAGAAGTTTCAACAGTCCATGACTTCATCGGCCATTCCTTTATAGGTGGTCACCTGCCGCAAGCCCTGAAAGGAAACTCGAGCCGGCAGGTTAAAGAAATGACACCTGAGAGACTCTATCCTACCTCCTCCCATTCACAGAAACTGGATCAAGGCCTTGTCCTTTCCCATAGAAGTGCTCCAGGATGGCTAACAAGTTTCCCAGTATTCCAGAGTCACCTGAGAGAACAGTGGTTTTCCAAAGCATTGTCTGTGGGCCACCTGCATCAGAACTCCCCGGCTGCTTGTTAAAATCGCAGACATGCTGAATCCCACCACTGGGAGTAGAGGAGGGAATCTGCATTTGTAGACTACTCCCCTGGGGACTCTGAAGGCTGATAGACCCTGTAGGCCAGTGTCTCCTTTGGCGCCCGAATCACTGCTCACCTGCCAAAGGGATTCCTGGGGCTCTAGGGCCAGGTAGGGCAAACTTTTTCTATAAAGGGCCAGATAGTAAATAGTTTGTGCTTTGCAGGCCATGCAGGTCACTGCTCTTCCCACAGTGCCACTGTTAACGCAAAAGCAGCCAGAGATGACCTATGACCAAAGGGCATGGCTGTCTGCCAATAAGCCTTTGTTTTCAAAAACAGACCTTGGCGAAGGCATAGTTTGCTGACCCCTGATGGTCATCCTGGCCCGCCAGCCCTCTGAGGACCCCTTCTTGTAGGAGTTATTCTCACACTATTTTCTGTTACCTATTATAGAGAGTGCTATCAATTAAGATAAAATTGCCTGTTGTAATAGGTCAACCCTGAATCTTTGTGACTTAAAACAAAAGTTATTTCTTACTCATAGCATAGCCCAAGGAGGCAATTTCTCTCTGAGACCTTCTGTGGGGTCATTTAGGGACCAGGATGCATCCTTGGCTCCTCCCTCTTGGTCTTAACCACCCTCTCCATTCAGCTGATGGCTGAGAAAAGAGAGTGGGGATGATTCATGGGAAACCACTGGGCCATATCTGGAAGACATGCCCAGCCCTTCTACCTACATTTCATTGGCCAGACTTACTGCTTGGGTCCAGAAACAGAGCAATTTCTCAAGCCTATGAGGCCCTTCATCCTGACTCTCTCTGTCTCCTTCTGTCTTTGCTTGCTGCCTATCCAGTTCTTGCCTGGGCTCATCCAGTCCTTGTCAGAGGTCTTGCTGAGGTCAGCTGGCAGGAGCCAGCACACAGGTTACTCTGACCTGTCCTGCCACTTGCCCTAGGGCGCAAGGCTCAGAAGGCACAGGCCCACCTTCTAAATTACTGTGGGTATGAGTTTTCACATATTTTGCTACTTTATAACAGATCTCCATCTTTCAGCCTTTGACATCAATTTCAGCACTGGCTGCTGCCTGCCGACTAAGGCTGTACCACATGTTTTAGGTTGTTGCTATGGTAGCGCCCCACTGCAGGGTACCAACTTCTGTATTAGTTCAGATGACATAGCAGCTTTAACAGGTAAACCCAAATTCTATGTGCTTAACTAAATGCTTATTTTTAAAAATTATTTATTTATTGTATTGATTGTTTGATTTTAGAGAAAGAGAGAGAAACTGATTTTCTGTTCCACCTATTTATGCATTCAATGGTTGACTCTATGTACCCTGACCAAGGATCAAACCCATAACCTTGGTGTATTAGGACAGCACTCTAAACAACTGAGCTACCTGGCCAGGACCAAATGTTCATTTCTTGCTCACATTCAGAGATCCTGTCTTTCTGAGGGTCCTTATGGTCCTCTCCACCTGCTGGCCCTGGGGAAGGAGAGGAAATGTCCCCATGGTATGTGCCTAGAAGTGCCCCACATCATTTCTGCCCATATTCTCTTGGCCAGAAGTCAGTCATATGGGCACACTTACTGCAGAAGGGGCCAGGAAATATAGTCTAGAGCCTCAAGCCCAAGAGGAAAAGTGAATAGGTTTTGTCATGCAAATAGCAAGGTCTGCCTCTTGGGCCAGAACTGTCTGGACTGATGGAATAAGGACCAGGGACTTGTCAGGGAGAATGTCAACAGGCAGCCTGCCTTGGTGCTCCGGAGGGTGCTGTCAGGTGGTAGCTAGTAAGACCCAAATATGTGCAAATGTTGTCATTACTGCACATCCGCTCTGTGCCAGGCAGTGGGCCAGACACCCTTTGAGCTGGACGCTAAGGGGCCAGAAGGCCTGGGGAGGAAGAAGGGGAGTGGGAAGGGAGAAGGGATGGGGAAGGTTTTTAAGTGTGGCTGTTTTGAGTGCTTTCTGCAGCCCTAACAAGAAACCCCTTGTAGTTCAGTCTGGCTCCCACCATAGTCACGCCCCTGCAGGTAGCCACGCCTCTTCAGTGTAGCAGATGAAAGGCCATTAGAGGGGGAAAGAGTAGCTGATGGCAGATATTTTATTTATATCTGTCTTGGTTTCTCCTAGGACGTTGTTTTTCCTCTGTGAGTTTGCTTCAGGGTATAGAGTTGTCATCCTTTTTGTGTTTGTCTCTGGCTGTTGGCAAAGTTAGGGAGCTGGCACTGTGACTAAGAACCCCCTGAATGGTGCTGAGGGCAGCACAGGGAGGGGCCCAGCGAAAACTGAAGAGGTTGCTGAGATCTGAGCACATAGAGCTTTCAACCAAGGCCACTGAGCTCAGCTGGTGCCGGGCCTCTGTCCAAGCCCTGCCCTGTGCCTGGTCTCTGTCAAAGCCCGTGGACACTTCTCTCTCTGGAGCCTCTCGCTCTTGGTAACTCAGGGCGCGGGGGAAGGATCTTGAAACTACCTGTGTAGGGCAGTGGCAACATTCTCCAGGAGGGGTTTCAAAATGAGCTAAGAAGACAGGCATAGAGGACATATTTAACACGGACCAGAATAGGCCACAGAGGGGAGCTTTTAAATCCCTTTCAGAGATTTTTTGGTAGAAAATCATGTCACTAGAAGCAGGAAGGTGATATCTAGGGCGCCCTTCCAAGGTGCGTTTGTTAATTTGTTGCATGTTTTCAGCTAAGGAGTGAGAGCTACAAAAGGTTAAATTTCTCCTCTAAGATTAATTCAGCCCATCTCTGAAATGGTGGAAGCAGAATACTATTAGGCTCGCTGATCTCGTTTCTGCCTTGCTGTCTTCCTGGAGCCTGTCGGATAGCGTCCTGGCAGAGAGTCCGTTCCGTGGGTGCTGAGCATCAGCGCCAGGCTCTTTCTGAAATGTGCCAGGAGGGCTGTACTTTAGAAAATGTAGCCTCCCTTTTAAGGAAGGATGAAAAGGTACTAACTGCACCTTCTTTGCATGTCAGATCCCAAATGTTTTGGCCATCTAAAAACGTAATTCCTGTGTCCTTTTACCTTCTATGTCTATTAGCGTTATTCATATGATGTATTAGAGCAAAACTTATTAAAACTGTTTGTGTTTGTGGATCTTTGGTGGTTTCATTAGAACTCTTTGGGGTCCTAACCAGTCAATATGTGTCTTTTGAGTGTATAACTATGTATTCAAGATGCAAATGCAGGAACAATTTTGCCCTTGTTTTAATTGCTTTTCTTCAATAAATGCCTGTGATTTTCCATATCTGATTTAAGTCATTTTTGAGGGGAGGAGGTGGGACAGTATTAGCTACTGCTATGTAAAAAGATGAAACTGCTTGGAGGTTAGATGTTAGTTTTTCATTTGTTTTTTGTTGTTGTTGTTAGCCCTGGTCTTTTGCATATTGTCATAAATTAGAGGGGGGTGGGGCCTCCCAGGACTTTGAATGTTTTATTCCACCTAACTAACGTTTTATTTCTCCTATATTGCATCAAATAATGCTGGTTATTTTTATGTGGACTATTTGGGACAAAGAGGCTCTCTTAGATGAAAGACAATTGCAAGCTTTGTCCCCTTGCCTCAAGTTTACTGCAGGGTTTCTGTCCCCTTTGCTTATCCAGAAATGAAATTATAAACCACCAGTAGCCTTGGAAATCTCAATCGATTCCAAATGACTAAATATTTAATTCAATCACTGCCTAGACTTCCAGGGATGACTCGGGTGTTTTTCTTTTTCCTGAGGGCTCCATGAGAGCCAGGCTCTGCAATGGCTGCTGAGGACTGTGTCTGTGGCAAGGAGGCTCCCCTGCAGTGAGGAGCTGGGGCCAGCCTGCTCCACAGCAGCCCTTTTCGCAAATGGTAGTTGATTTTTGCAGAAGGTTTGTGACCAGATCGCTATGTATAATACTGATGAAGCATTTTTGTTCCAGCTCTGTCTCGGAAGACCTAGGCTGTAGACGTGGGGATTTCAGTAGGAAACATTATGGATCTGTGGAGCTGGTAAGTTGACACTGTCTATTCAGTGGTAGTACATTGATTTAGATTTAGAGAGGCTCGCCACGCTCATCAGATCTTTTGTTGTATATTTGCTGTGTGAGTACAGTATTAGGATGAGATGTGAATAAATGACTGTTAGAAGACTGTAATAACCTGATGGTTCTCATTTGTTTTTATTGTTACGTACTTTTCACCTGTGTCTTTCAGTTTGTTAAAAACATGTTGTGGCTTGGTGTTTTTATCTGTTGATATAGATCATTTAAAAAAATGATTTATGCATTAGGAAAGCATTGGGTTTTGTATTATCTTGTTCCTAGAAGTTTATAAATCTAGTTTTTGAGGTTTAAATATTATTGAAATACATATTCAGATTTTTTTGTACCTTTGCTCTCTGAGTGTGTGATAGCAGTTAGGGTATTTATGAGATCTTTTTTTTCTGTTAAAAGTCTATCTTTTGGATTAGATAAATGACTGTAATAGATGATCAGTATTTAGAATGAAAATAACCACATTTTTAAAAATGAGGGACACTGGGGTTTGTGTTATGATATATAAAAATAGTATGCTTTTATTTTAAAAGAGGCATAATGAAGGCATATAATAGCCTTAATTTCTTTTTAAAGACAGAATTGTGATTTTTCCCCCCAATTGCATAGAAATTTGAACACATTTTCAGGAAAATGTGCTCATAAAATTATCTTGATTATTATTTAACATTATTAAAAACATTAAATGTACTATTTCCATGTACCAAAACATGCATTGATTGGATGCATTTGCATAGTCCCCAGGTATCCCCCATTCGTATCTGCTGCATCCTTCCAGGGCTCCAGCAGTAGGACAAGGTACAGCAGAGCTGTGTACCGGCAGCGTCCTGCTCCGACTCAAGTGCACGTTACCGGCTGCACTGTGTACCTGGCCCAGGGCTGAATATTCTTGAAAATATAAAATAAGTAGAAGATTTAGTTCTTGTTCTTGCAGAGCTTACTGTCCTCCAACTGGGCTGATTTAAGATACATAAAATGTCTGAAGAATGAATTTAGTCACATGAAAGATACATTGATTGACTCAGTTGATGCCACTTTGGTGGCAGACACCATGCCAGCTCTGACCGCCTTGTTTCCTGAAGGAGTGCATGTGGGTCTATAATTCAGGCTGGGGACAGGTGAATATAGTGAGAGATACACCGTTGGACATGGTGGGGGTTGCGAGAAGGGAGGGAGCAGCCCATTCTAGCCAGGGATCTTGGGGAAGCAGCCCGGAAGGCCTCAAGGAAACCGAAGAGTGTGGCATGTGGGTTGGTGGCAAGAAAGATAAGACAGTAGAAATTTGCCAATGTCGGGATTTTTGGCCAGTGGTGTATTTGAAGGGCAGTGAGCAAATGGTTCTGCCTAGTAGAGGGTGTAAGGTAGCAGAGCGTAGTAGTTATAAAGCAAATAGGCTTCGGGATCAGAAAGGCCTGGGCTCATACACCAGCTCCATCACTTGTTACTTCTCTCAACCTCAGTGGTGCTTAAGACCTTGTGCTCTGACATCATTCTTGTTTCGTCATTTACTAGGGGATAATCTTGAACCTCTTTTGGCCTCACTTTTCTCATCTATGAAAGGGGGATGTTAATATTATCTACCTCCTAGGGTTGTTAGAGGATTCAATGAGATAATTAATGCACAGAAGCACAGTCCATGTTAACTATCTGTTGTAGTAAAGAAGAAATTTGGTAGCAAACTACAGAACCTTGACTCTCAGGGGAAGACTTTTACCCTGACCGAGTAAGTAGTGTGGAGGTCTTGTAACAGGGACAGCGGTGTGGGGAGAGGCAGTACAGGGTGGAAGGTGAGCCCTTGACAGACGGTGGAAATCACAGAAAACCAGGCTGGGAATGTTCTTGAGAGCCATGCTTTCAAACCTGAACAGGCATGAGAATCACCTGGAGACTGTGTTTAAATCAGATTGCTGGGCCCTCATCCCCAGAGTTTCAAATTCAGTAAGTCTGGGGTCAGCCCAGAAGTTGCATTTCTAACAAGTTCCTAGGTGATGTTGATGCTGCTGTCATTCCCAGGACCACACTTGAGGAAACCCCAGACTAGCCATCTAGCCATCCATTATCCCCTAAATTCTCCAATCCTTTTTGCTCAAGTCTTTACTTTGAATCCGTGTGTGTGTGTGTGTGTGTGTGTGTGTACATGTATATATATGTAATCGACCTTTTGCTACCTTCCAGTCTTTATAGCTACAAATATCATTTCTACATAGTTGTAATCAAATTATGTATTTCATTCTGCATTCCTTTTTTCCCATCTAACTGTATTTTATAAGTATCTTCTTGTCATGTGGTCTTCAGCGTTACATTCTAACTGGCACATGATGGCCCAAAGTGGTGATAATTCTCTGTGTAACAGTTTCCTTCTTTTTGTAGAATTAGGTGGTTTCTAGTTTCCCCGTGTTAGGAATGGCATGCACTGATGATTGAGATGGTTGAGGAAAATGACATGAGTGAAGTCCCACTTTTGCTGTCTGAGGATCTCTTGAAATTCTGACAGTGTTTTAAGGAAGGAGACGTAGCTCTCACCCATGGACAACAGAGGGTTATTAAATTAAAACCCATTTTACGTGTTCTATGTTTTATGAGAGGTGAATTTAACTTTTCTTACACCTGGTTTGATGAATATTGTTGAGAACCCAATAAATGTTGGGCATCCTGGATCTCAGGTTGTAGTGGGGTGCCCAGGATTCTGTGCAGTTGAAATTTTAGCATATACTTCTGACCTTGAACAAATTAGAAGGAAGGCCTTGTGAAGAATTCAGATCAGTGATGAGGGCCCGTTGAGGGGCTTAGGTTTAAGGTGGGTGTACATTTGGTGAGACTGTGGACACTCAGCTCTCTGCAGACTTGTGGGAGAGGCTCTCAGCCCTCATTCAGTAACTGTCTTTGGAAGGCCCGCCACCGTGTGTCGGGCACTGTGCCAGCACTGAGGGGGAGGGATACAGGTGTTCTGCTCCCATGGGCTGTAGTCTAGCTTTGGAAACCAACCACCTCAAACTTGGAGTCCCTAGGCTGCTTCTTAACTGGAGCCCAGCCGTGCTCCCTGCCTTAACCAGGGATCATTTCATTGCCCGGAACAGAGATCCGAGAGTCAGCTCCAGGATAAAATCATCCACCGCCAGGAAATGCGGGAAGCGGTGGGGTCACGGGGCCTGCGAGGCCCTCAGAAACCTTCCCTGTTTCCCTCTGGTTCCTACGCTCTCGACCCCATGGTCTGGGTCTCCGTGTGTCTGTTCCCTCTGCCCCTCTGCAGACCGGCTTCCCTGCAGTTCATCTCTCTTCGGCCGCTTTATCCCAGCTGCGCTGCCCCTTTAATGCCTTTTATATTGTGGAAAAAGATACACAACTTAAAATTTACCATTTTTAAGTGTACAATTCAGGAGCGTTAAGTACAATCACAAGGTTATGCCACCATCACCACCATCCAGTCTTAGAGCATTTTTTATCATCCCAAACAGAAACTGTCCCTAGTACACAATAACTCCACCTTCCCCCTCCTCTCCAGCCTCTGGTAACCTGTATTTTGTTTTCTGTCTCTACGCATTGGTCTATTCTCGGTACCTCATGGAAGTGGAACTACTTAGTGTGTGTCTGGTTTATTTCACTTAGCATAATGATTCTGAGACAAATCCATGTAGCATCTGTCAGTGTCTTACTGGGTTTTTTTGTGTGTGTGGCAGAGACAGAGAGAGTCAGAGAGAGGGACAGATAGGGACAGACAGACAGAAAGGGAGAGAGATGAGAAGCATCAATTCTTCATTGCAGCTCCTTAGTTGTTCATTGATTGATTTCTCATATGTGCCTTGACCCGGGGGGGGGGGGGGGGGGGACTACAGCAGACCGAGTAACCCCTTGCTCGAGCCAGCGACCTTGGGCTCAAGCTGGTGAGCCTTGCTCAAACCAGATGAGCTCGCACTCAAGCTGGTGACCTCGGGGTCTCGAACCTGGGTCCTTCACATCCCAGTCCGATGCTCTGTCCACTGCTGCACCGCCTGGTCAGGCTGTGTCTCACTGGTTTTTAAGGCTGAATCCTATCCCGCTGTGTGACTAGAGCATGTTTGTTTATCTAGTCAGCACGATGGATGCTTGGAGTTTTTGCACTTTTTAACTATTGTGAATAATATTGCTGTGAACACTGGTGTACGAGCATGTGCTCGAGTTCCTGCATTCAGTGCTTTTGGGTAAATTAGCAAGGAGCCGAACGAACGTGTTATAGCTGCACCAGCAATACATGGGGGTTCCAGTTTCTCCACATTCTCACCAACACTTGTTACTTCCCCCACCCTTTTTATAGCCACACTATAAAAAATGGGTGTGAAATGGTATCTCATAGTTGTTTTGATTTGCCTTTTACTGATAAGTAATGATATTGAGCATCTTTTTATGTGTTTATTGACCTTTTGTGTATCTTTGGAGAAATGATATTCAGGTCTTTAGACCATTTTTTAATTAGATTGTTTGTTTTGTTTTTATTGAGTTATAGACTCCTGAAACTCTTAAACATATTCTGGATATTAATCCCTTATCAGAGCTATGATTTGAAGATATTTCCTCCTGTTGTGTGCGTTGACAGTATCCTTCGATGCACAAAAGTTTTTAGTTTTCATGAAGTTGAATATATCTATATTCTTCTTTTGTTGCCTGTACTTTTGGTGTATGTCCAAGAAATCATGGCCAGATCCAGTGTCATGAAGATGTCCCCCTACGTTTTCTTCTAAGAGTTTTATAGTTGCAGTTTTTACGCTTATGTCTTTGATCCATTTTTGAATAATTTTGTATATGGCATCAGGTAAGGGTCCAACTTCATCCTTTTGCATGTTAATATCCAATTTTCCCAGCACCATTTATTGAAAAGACTGTCCTTTTTCCATTGAATAGTCTTGGCACCCTTGTCAAAAATCAATTGTATGCAAATGTCAATTTCTGGTCTTTCTCTTCTGTCTATACTGATGTATATGTCTGTTGTTAGGCCGAGTGATGTTTTAAAATGTTGATAATACAATGTCTGTTCTTTCTTAAAACTCTTCATCAGCTGCCCATTGCAGTTCAAGGCCAGACCCTTTAGGAAGTCTTACAAGTCCTGTGAGATCCTGATGCCTTCCTCTTCCACCTTCTCTCTTGCCACTCACGCACCATGCTTCAGACATCTGGCCTTATTTTGGTCTCTGGAATGCATTGAGTTCTTCTCTGTCCCAGGGCCTTTGCATTTACTCTTTCTTGTCCCTGGAATAGGCTTCTTCAGCACTTCTCATGGCTAGTCTTAGTTTTAATGCCCCTCCTTAGAGAGGCCTCCCCTGACTACCCTACTTAAAATAGACCTCCTCTCTGTGTTATTTATTCTGTAACTCAGCATCCTGTTTATTTTCTTTATAGTGTTTATCATGATCTGTGTTTATATCATTCCTCCACTAGAGGAGAGGGTGAGAATCATGTCTGTCTTGTTCGTTGTTGTGTTTCTAGGCCCTAAGCCAGGGGTCCCCAAACTACGGCCCGCGGGCCACATGCGGCCCCCTGAGGCCATTTATCCGGCCCCCACTGCACTTCCGGAAGGGGCACCTCTTTCATTGGTGGTCAGTGAGAAGAGCATAGTTCCCATTGAAATACTGGTCAGTTTGTTGATTTAAATTTACTTGTTCTTTATTTTAAATATTGTATTTGTTCCCGTTTTGTTTTTTTACTTTAAAATAAGGTATGTGCAGTGTGCATAGGGATTTGTTCAGTTTTTTTTAATAGTCCGGCCCTCCAACGGTCTGAGGCACAGTGAACTGGCCCCCTGTGTAAAAAGTTTGGGGACCCCTGCCCTAAGCCCTGTCACAGAGTAAGTTCTCATTAAGTGTTCTTTATTACTAAATTGATTTCCAGTCCCCCCAGCCTCCCTTTTCTTACAGCTCTATTGCTGTCACATGTGGATTGGCCACTCTGGTTCAGGTTTCTATCCCTGACTGAAACAGCTGGGTCCAGGCTGGTGGGTCACGTGATACAGAGATGGCCTCCCGTCTCCTCGGCAAAGTTTGTGGTAGGGCAGATGGTCTTTGAGGAGGATGTTGGCAAAAGACAGTCTCAAGGCGCATGAGCTAGGCAGGACCCCCCCCCCCCCAACACATGTCTCTTACATCCTCACGTGTAGTAGGTGATTTAAAAGTTCAAACTAAAAGCACCTGGTGGAAATGTCTTCCTCTGCTAGTAGACTGTTTCCCCTGGCACTTTAAAAGAATTTATAAACAAGGGTGTAGATTATAAACTCCCTAAACATAGGAATTGTGGCTCTTTATTTACCACTGTACTCCTAGTACCAAGCACAATGCTTATAGCATTAGTTACTTAGTAAGTATTGGTTGAATGAGTGAGTAGTTCTGTTTGGTTGAAATTAGAGAGTAGCCGAACCCATCAAAAACATATAAAGGAGAGGAAAAACACGCCTCTGATTCCCGCCCCAAAGTACAGTTAGGCTCATTAGCTTGCAGTGCTTTCCAACTAAAATAGGCCACTTTTCTTCTCGATGAATTGAAAGTCTGGTCTCTCATGGCAGCGTTCTAGGCAAGGCATGGCTATTACACCATCGACCATTCTTCACTTTGTATTGAAATCTGTCAGGAAAAGCATAAGATTATTTGTAGCTTTTATTGATCTTTTCTTGGCCTTTGACTCAATAGAGAAGACACTGATGTGTTATGAATGGTAAATGTCATGGGCACAATATAGACCTCTCACCTCCCTACATCTTGATACTTGTGGGGAAGTCACATCTGCAGGTCATCTCAAGTCAGGAGAAACAGGGTGGTCCATTGTCCATTCCTTTTTTAACTTGAACCTTAGTGACTCGCCTGCACTTGGGTGAGCTGCATGCTCCCTGCTGGATCAGAAAGAGACATGAATGCTTCTCTCTGAGGATGGTGTGGGTTTGCTGTTATGGACTCAGGGTAGCCTCAAAGGGTATTTGTCTGTACTATTTGATTATTATAAAAAAAAAAAGAGGCCCTGGCCAGATGGCTCAGCAATAGAGTGTCGGCCCAGCGTGTGGAAGTCCCGGATCCAATTCCCAGTCAGGGAACACAGAAGCGACCATCTGCTTCTCCACCCCTCCTCCTCCCCCTTCTTTCTCTCTTTCTTCTCTCTCTCTCCTCTTTCTTCCCTTTCTTTCCCCTCTTTCCCTCCTGCAGCCATGGCTTGGTTTGAGCAAGTTGGCCCCGGGCACTGAGGATGATGGCTCCATGGCCTCCACCTAAGGCGCTAAGAGCTCCATTGCAAAGCAACAGAGCAGCAGCCCCAGATGGGCAGCGCATCACCCCCTGGGTAGGCTTGCTGGGTAGATCCCGGTCAGGGCACATGTGGGAGTTTGTCTCTGCCTCCCCTCCCAATAATAATAATAATAATAATAATAATAATAATAATAATAAAGGGTTTACAGTGGACTTGCTTAGCATCTACAGATTTTAACATTTGAGATTTTGACTGTCTGAGGTCTCTTGAAGTCTGATACGTAGTCATCTGTGTTTTTGCTCAGGCACAGATCTGAATTATGCCTGTGGGACTGTGTGCAGAAAGACGACGCTTGCCTAATGAACGATCTAGCTGCCTGCCCAGCATCCCTAACTCGGTGCTGTTTTGCTCTCTATTTAGGATTGAATAGGCTTTCTTGTTTTCATAGGCATTTTATGGGAGAAATTATATTCTAGGCGGTATTACCAAACTGATAGATTAGTAAGGGTACCAGCATCTTTCCCTCAGGAACATCAAAAGGTCAAGACTTCAGCATTCTACAGCTGAAATCATAAGGTTGACAGATGTTCTTAATATTTAACTGGCTTGGACCTAAGTCTGCTAGAGCAGTTAGCTCATGCAGGCACCACATTTATCTTAGCGCATTCACCAGCAAGGTAACCTGGTTTCCAGCTGTGGGGGTCCTGGGGGATATTGTTGATGCCTTGGTGGGCGATAGGGATGCTGGCTTTGAACTTTGCCAGGCCAATATTATTGCAGCCATTTTTGGTAAGGTAGAACTTTTGAGACCTTAGCCATATATTCAATAGTTATTTATGCAT
The DNA here is from genome assembly GCF_036850995.1 of Saccopteryx leptura. Lineage (NCBI taxonomy): Eukaryota > Metazoa > Chordata > Mammalia > Chiroptera > Emballonuridae > Saccopteryx > Saccopteryx leptura. The sequence goes on along the minus strand of NC_089504.1, from coordinate 8,556,129 downwards.
TAGAATGGAACCAGAAATCTTTTATTATGGTTATTTCATTATTGCTATTATTAGTTTAAACATTTACGGAACTGTGTACCAGTTACTGAGATAAACCTTAGATGCATCTACCTATTTAACTCTCACAAACAGCTTCAAGCAGTAGGTAGGATCTGATTATGGTGCACACTGTGGGTGCTCAGAAGACATTTGTGGATATTGAATGGATGGTCTCAGAGAGGTCCCACAGCTAGTAAGTGCAGAGGTGACATATCAACCCAGGCCCGTGTGACTCCAAGAGTCCTGGGCCTAATCTCTCAGTCTGTGAGCCCATGCTCTTGCAGCCCCTCTGCTCACAGGCTGTTTCCTACGGAGACCAGGTGGACGGTCCCAGCAAGCACCTCTGCCCTTATGAAGCAGCAGAGAATCGCTCCACTTCAGGTTTTAGCTTAAACGTATAATTTCAAATTCTCTTTCATCCAAATCTTAAAGCTTGGTTTTAGGAATGTTTATAAAGAGTTATCCAAAGAGATATCCATGCCATAAATGGTTTAAATTTAATTCCTGGATGAATCCCAACCATAAAGTAGCCACAAACGCTTGGCCTGCCGTTCTTGGCCACTGTCAGAGCTGCTTCCATGAATATGCGCCTTGGCATTCTCCTTTAACTCAGACTGACGGACAGAATGGGGTAAAGCAGGTGGTATGGAGGGTATGTGTCTGTCTCAGGTGCTCTTGAGGAATTTTCTCAGTCTGCCACAAAGTGTCTCTTTTAAGAGGGACCTCTGAGTTCTCAGGACCAAAGAGCACCATGCTCCAGAGAAGCTGCTCTGTTGTTAACCTTGGAGGCAGTGGGAACCCTGTAAATGACAGGATTTTCCTCTTTGCATTGGCCTCTTGGAAGCTCAGAAGCCTAGTTACAGCTTGCCTTCCAGGACTTCATAGCATGCATTTCAATCTTACTCTGATTTTCAGTTTATTTATCCACACCTAATTTCCCCCTTGTTCTGAGCTTGCCTGCTATCTGATTTTTCCTTTGAGTAAGACATATTTCAGTATGTCTTACTTTCCTTTCAGCAGACATATTTCTGCTTTATTTTTATTTTATTTTATTTTTTTAGGTTAGAGGAGGGAAGATAGTGAGGCAGACTCCTGCATGCCTCCTGACTGGGATCTACCTAGCAACCCCATCTAGGGCCCATGCTCAAGTATGGGGCTATTTTTAGCACCTGAGGCTGTCATGCTCTGATGGAGCTATCCTCAGCGCCCAGGGCCACACTCGAACAAATCAAGCCACTGGCTGCAGGAGAGGAAGAGGGAGAGAAGGAAGAAAGGGAGGGGAAGAGAAGCAGATGGTTGCTTCTTATGTGTACCCTGACCACGAATCAAACCTGGGGTGTCCATATGCTGGGTCGACATTCTATCCACTGAGCCACCAGCCAGGGCCATAAGCTGCTTTATATATTTTAAAAAAATAAGGTAAAGCATAAACAAAAAAAACAAAAAGTCATATCTCATATCCAGCCCTTAATAGTATATCCTCTATCCCCTGTTGATGGTAGTCTGGCCTATAGAATGGTTTGACCCTTGTCTCCTCCCCTCCCTACTTTTTGCCCTAATGTGACCTGTTTTGCCTTTTATAACCTGTTTTCCTTAGATCAACAACATTTGGGGAGAATCAGCACATCCTGACCAGCCATTTGGTGACCATCTTGAACACTGAGCTCTGTGTTAACAATGGTATAAATAGTTGGGACACAAAACTATACCAAATCCATTAGCTAAACACATACTATAATAAGAATACCAGACAGTCCTCCCAATTTTTCCAGGCAGAAATCTTGGGAACAGCCACTTCCATGATCTTCAGCCCCAGCATGCTCTCTAGTTTCAAAATTCAGACTCCCTTCCGTAGGTCTGGGGTTGCTCACACTCTTCTAGTGGCCACACAAGTCACCCAGTCCCCTGCTGTCATCTTCCCTCTTCAACGTGATCCCGCTGCTGTGACAGCAGCCCCAGCTCAGCTCATGGTCTCTGGCTCCTCCCCCTTCTGCTGGTATCCTGGGGTCTCTGTTCACTGACTCCAGTGGTCTTCACCCGGTGGGATCTAGTCCACCAGTATAGTATAGAAATACTCCCACATTTTAGTCAGTGGATGACACTTTATTTTTTATGTAACTGAAGATACAAACTATTAACCTCTCGTTTACGGGGTTACTTCTTCATCACAGGAAATCAAGTTTTATACCTTATTGTGGTTTCTCGCATACTTAGGAGACAGAATTCTCACATGTCTCAAACATGGTCTTTCTTGGGCCCTGTTTGAGAACATCCTTTGTCACTCACATCCTACTTGTGCCGAAGTGATCTCTACCCTACATGGTCTTGGCATGTGCCTGCTAAAAATCTGGTGCCTGATCAATTCTGTTTCCTCTTCTTAAATTTCTTTATATTACTCCCCATTCTTTTTGTGTGTGAGTGTGCTTGTGCATGCTGGTGTGCTTTTCTGAGTATAAAAGGAATACAGGCTCATTACAGAAAATGTGGAATGTACTGAAAAGCATAGGAAAGTTAAATTCATGTGTAATCCTACCACCTATGGGTAATCACTCCTAAGATTAATGTATGTCCCATTAGTAATTAAATTTATATACAAAATGGGTTTATATATATTACTGTGCTTCTTTACATAAAAACAAAGTTTTATAATCTTTTGAAGGCATTGATACTCTTCTACAAACAATTTTGTCTCCCCCTACCCAAACCTCTTGTTCCTCCTCCATGTCCAATTGTGTCCGCTATTACCCCAGACCAGTGGTAACTATCCTGGTTGCAACCCCCGTCCTGGAGCTCCAGGGGTTCTAGGCCGTGCACGAGGGTATCTTCTCTCAGTCATTACGTATCTGAGAATATCTCTCGTTATGCCTTCCACGAGAACAGCTTGGCTGGCTTTAAATTTCTGAGTTATTACCTCTTTTTGTTAAAACCTCACAAATTTTGATCTGTTATCATGTTAGTTTCCCAGGCCTGCTGTAACAAATTTCTCCCAAAACCAAATGGCTTAAAATAACAGAATTTTTTTCTCTCCTAGTTCCAGAGGCTAGAAGTCCAGAAGTAAGCTGTTAGCAGGCCATGCTTCCTCTCTGAAGGCTCTAGGGGAAAATCGGCCCTTGCCTCTTTGAGGTTCTGGGGTTGCCGGCGTCCCTGACACCCCTGGCTTGTAGCCACCCCACTCCAGCCTCTGGTCTGGCAGCACACGGCCTTCTTTCCAGAGTCTCCGGGTCTGCATTTCCTTCTCTTTCCTCTTTCTTATAAAGGCACCGGCCATTGAATTCAGGCCTGCACTAATTCAGTATGACCTCAGCTTAATTAATTATACCTGCAAAGACCCTCTTTGCAAGTAAGGGCACATTCTGAGATTCCAAGTGGATATATACACTTTAGGGGGACGCTATTCAACCCAGTATAATTACCCTCTTCCTTTGAGCATTCTGAAAGGAAGTCTGAAACAATTTAATTCTTTTTTAATTTTTTTCTTGGTAACCCTTCCTTGCCTGGATTTTTCTCAGGTCTTCTTTATTCTTTTGTTTGAAAAATATTCCTCGTGATTTCTCTACATGTTTCTCTTTTCATTAATTTTGCTTAGAACATTGCATCTTACCGATTCTTTGACGCAGGTCCTTTGTTGGGGATGAATGTTTTCTTCTGCTATATCCTTTAATATCGTTCGTCTCCCCCCACCCCAAACATTAAGAAAGATATTTTTTTTTTTAATTTTATTTTATTTATTTTTAATGGGGTGAAGAAAGATATTTTTCTCTGTCCTCCATACTGTCTTTTCTTTCTCATTGCATGTTGCTCCTTTTCATTCTGGGAAAGCAGCTCAGCTGATGAGCGTATTCCTGTCCCTGTTCCTACAGTGAACACGTAGCTGTCCTCCTCCAGTGAGGATTTCAGTCCTACATTTGCATGTTTTGGTCCTTTGTTTTTTTTTATGTTCCCTACTTCCACAGCTTTATTCACTTGTTGCAAAGATCATGTCTTCTGTCTTATTGAAGACAATACCTGCTTTTCTAAAGATTTTATTTTGGTGTTATATTAAAAACCAGTATATACTTCTTTTTTCGGTTTTTGCTCCATACGAATGTAGCATTTTTTCATAGCTCCCACCTTGGGTTCTTTTTCTTTTTACGAAATCTTCAAACAGAGAGCTGTTCAGACCCTGTACTTTTCGACAGACAGCAGTACTCTAACTGGCCCTCAGCCGCATTGTCCTCCTGGGACCTGCGGCTTCCCCTCGCAGAGCTGCCGGTCGACTGCCTGTGGTGCAGAGCGCCCTGGCCAGCTCCAATGTCTCGCTGGCGTCTGTCTCGGGAAGCCCTGCCGGAGTGAGGCAGGCTGCCCTCCGTGCCCGGCTCTTGGCTGCTCTGAACCAGGTGTCCAGAACTGACACAGTGACGGGTTGAGGGTGCAGGTAGCAGTCCGGGCGGAGGAGGAGTACGGATGTGGTTTGCTCAGTGCTTTCCATGACCTTGAGAAAATGGCGTCTGTGTAGAGTCAAGAACCGGACAGAGGTTATGAAGAGGTGAAATCTGTCCCCATGCCCCAGCAGTGGCCCGCTGCTCTGCTCCCAGGACTTCCCTGTCTTTCTCCCTACCTGTGGCACTTCGCTTATGAAGACGCATTTTCCAAAAACGGACTTTCCCTTCCTCCCTCTTACCTCCCTCTTTTCTTGGAGAGGTGCAAATATGGCAGCAGCTACCTTAAAATGCCAGACCCATGCGGTAAAAGGGTGCCGCCCCGTGTTCCACTGTGACTCTCTGTACAGGGCCGATGCTTCTTAGACAAAGTGAGATGGCAAAGGGAACGAGACGGTGCCCTCCAACTCCCTGTGCTGACCGCAGATTTGCTCTGTTTCAGGCAATAAAGCCAGTGACCAAATATGTGTTTCAGTTCTTCTTCCTTGCCACCTAGTAAGCAGAAATGCGCTGATGTTTGGCCACAGGGTGGGCAGCCTTTCCTTCAGACTCTTTTCTGCTGAAACTTCACAGGTATTTTACTGGAGAGCTGGAGCTCAGGAACGTGACCCGGCGGGCATGAGAAGTCAGCAGTGCACAGCTCTGTGTGTTGTTAAGTACAGTGTTGACGTGATTAACCACGGATCCCGGCTAGAACGTTTGCCAAAAAGCGCCAGAGTGGGTTTTAGGCCAGGTCGTATCATCACCAGGCTATTCCAGCGGGGCTGAGGGCGTCTTTCAGTTTTAGTAGTGGATGGCAAAGGCACGAAGCCAAGTGAAGTCACTAGATTTGACAGAGCAAAAGGCCACAAGCTCAAAACATCAGATAAATCATTGTGATAGAGGTTGAGTTGGCTGAGGATGGTGGCCAGGGATTGATGACGGTTAAAAAAAAAAAGAAAACTCTGAGCCCAGATTCGAGGCCTTGGTGGGTCTCTTTCAGCCAACATTTATTCTCCTAGCTGGGAGTCTTCTCACCACCCTGGTATCAAGCGCTTCAGCTGCCCAACCCCCAAACATTTCCTCTGTCCACTGGCAGAGGCAGAATAGGATCAAGGTGAGAATGTCTCCTGTGGTCCCCACACTCCACTCCTGGGGAAGGGCCCCAGGAGTGACCAGGGGGCAGGGCCTGGGAGCAGCAGTCACCGTCAGGGGATGGTCCATCGCACCCACATTTCAGCCTGGACCTCCCCACGTTCTCCCACCCGTACACACACACACACACACACACACACACACACACACACTTTTTTGATGGAAACATTTAAACTTTCTTTCATCTCACTGAACAGTAACTTTCTCCATCAGGGGTGCTGTGAGTGTGTGTGTGTGTCTGTCTGTCTGTCTGTCTATGTGTCTGTGTGTGAGTGTGTGTCTGGTTTGCATATACAGGGTCAAATGGGTCTTCTTAACCAGTATTTGATTTTTATTTTGAATCTGCTTACATTGGAAATCTTATTCCTCAAAGATCTTGTCTGTCTTCCAGAATGAATCGCATTACAGCAATGAAACTGGGTCCCGGTGCCCCAGGTGGAGCTGGCTCTCCAGCCGCCGACCTCCCTCAGCACCCCATTCTTGCTTCTGCCTTGACGTTTAACCAGGTTGTGTGGTGATGGATCTGGTCACGTGTCACTCCCACCAGGCCAGGGGTCACATTACATCAGTCTTGGTAAATCCAGCAGTTAGTGCAGGCCCTGGAAAACAGGTTCTTGATCGTGTTTGCTAGGCAGGCAGATGTTAGACCCTTTGAGCAGTACGAACATGCATGTACGTCCTCACTCAAAGAGTTAACAAAAAACTCACTGCTCAAAGGGTTAAACAGAGCTTCTAAGTGTTTATATACATACAGCATTAAAATGGTTAAATTATACTAATACTAAGCAGAGCATTTTCTATTAATTATATTATTATATATGTTGTTTAACATTTATTGAGCACTTCCTATGTCTAGGCACTGTTCTTGGCTTATTATATATTTTATCTTATTGAATCCTCTCCACAAGCCTAGAAGTGCCTTATAATCATCGTCCCCATTTAAAAAATTTTTTATTTATTCATTTTAGAGAGGAGAGGGGGAGAGAGAGAGAGAGAGAGAGAGAGAGAAGAGACAGAGAGAGAGAAGGGGGGAGGAGCTGGAAGCATCCAAATCTCATATGTGCCTTGACCAGGCAAGCCCAGGGTTTCGAACTGGCAACCTCAGCATTTCCAGGTCATTTTATCCACTGCGCCACCACAGGTCAGGCCCATTATCCCCATTTTAAAGACAAGGAAACACAAATTTAGGGAGGAAAAATTAAGTGATTTATGCCCAGGATCATACAATCAGTTTGGAACTGAGATTTGAACCTCAGTTGAGTGCCAAAAACCCATATTCATAACCAGTCATTTTAAAGAAAGGAGATAAGTGGAGGGGGTTGTATCCGAAATATTATTTTAAAGATATACTTTACATAAACTTTTGGAGACTTTATTCTAGGTTAAAATACTGTTTCTGTGATTTATATACTTGAATGTCAAATACACAGTACATGATAAATTGCAGGGAATCCTAGCCTTGCTTTAAAATGGAGACAGCCGCCAACCCAAAGAAGCAGGTCAATTAAGTCATGAGGAAAAGAGCCTTTTGTTTTTGAAAAACTACGTATTTGTATTCATTGAGAAAATATTCTCATGTAATCGCCTACTAATATTAAACTAATAATACTTTTATTTACAGTAGTTAATGGATAACATTTTATGCTTCCTGTTTTTTATATTTTTTAAATTAATTTGTTAAATCATACACATGGATATTATTATTTGGATGTTACTTTATTCCAGAAACAAAACATCTATTACTTTGAACTCCGTTACAGTTTTGGCTGATATTAGACCAAAGCCTCTATTCACGATGTTAAATTACATGATTTCCACTGTTTTTAGTGTATATAACTAACTGAAGGGGTTTCAGCCTGAGAAACTGATTCGATCTTGGTCACCCAGAGAGGCATCAGCATTTAGCATGTCCCAGTCCAGGGGTTGGGAACTTATGGCTCACAAGCCAGATGTGGCTCTTTTTTTTTTTTTTTTTTTTTTTTTTTTTGTATTTTTCTGAAGCTGGAAACAGGTGGCAGTCAGACGGACTCCCACATGCACCCGACCGGGATCCACCCGGCATGCTCACCAGGGGGCAATGCTCTGCCCATCCCAGGCCTCGCTCTGTTGCGACCAGAGCCATTCTAGCGCCTGAGGCAGAGGCCACAGCGCCCGGCAGCGTCTGGGCAAACTTTGCTCCAATGGAGCCTTGGCTGTGGGTGGGGAAGAGAGAGATAGAGAGGAAGGAGAGGGGGAGGGGTGGAGAAGCAGATGGGCGCTTCTCCTGTGTGCCCTGGCCAGGAATCGAACCTGGGACTTCTGCACGCCAGGCCGACGTTCTACCACTGAGCCAACCGGCCAGGGCCTAGATGTGGTTTTTTTGATGGTTGCATCTGGCTTGCAGACAAATCTTTAATAAAAATAATAATAATGTTAAAAATATAAAACATTCTCAGGTATTACAATCCATTCATTTCCTACCACTCATGTTCATGGTTGTGTGTGGCTGGAGCCAATCACAGCTGTCCTCCGAGACAACACCAAATTTTTATTGGATAATGTGTAACGTACACGGGTCGTTGTATGGCTCTCATGGAATTACATTTTAAAATATGTGGCGTTCATGGCTCTCTCAGCCAAAAAGTTTCCCAACCCGTCCCAGTCCTTTCCAGTAGAGCTTCCTTGTGGAAATTTGTCATCTACCCTGTGTAGTAGCCTCATGTAGCTATTGCACTTAAAGTGTGACTGTTGCAACTGAGGAACTGAATGTTTTTCATTTTATTGTAATTAATTTAAAGTTAAATTTAAATGATGCCGGTGGCTACAGTATTGGATAGTGTAAGAACTCTAAAGCAGGGGTCCCCAAACTTTTTACACAAGGGGCCAGTTCACTGTCCCTCAGATGGTTGGAGGGCCGCCACATACAGTGCTCCTCTCACTGACCACCAATGAAAGAGGTGCCCCTTCTGGAAGTGCGGCGGGGGGGCCAGATAAATGGCCTCAGGGGGCCACATGCGGCCCGCGGGCCGTAGTTTGGGGATGCCTGCTAAAGGAACCCCTCTCAGTGCCAGGCAGGGACCAGCCCCATAATCTGATTTGCCTTTTCCTTTCTTTCTTGGTGTGGGACCAGATCAGATGGACAAAAAATTCAGTAAAATAAAATGAACATTCCGTCCTCTTTCCTTAGCATTGCTAACATTAAATATATGTCAACATCCCTGAACTTCTGCATCGAAACGAATGCAAAAGAATTCTAGCCTGACCAGGCAGTGGCCCAGTGGATATAGCGTTGGATTGGGACGAGGAGGACCCAGGTTCGAAACCCCAGGTTTGAGGTCTCCGGCTTGAGCACGGGATCATAGACATGACTCCATGGTCACTGGCTTGAGCCCAAAGGTCGCTAGCTTGAAGCCCAGGGTCACTAGCTTGAACCCAAGGTTGCTGGCTTGAGCAAGGAATCACTCACTTTGCTGTAGCCTCCCAGTCAAGAAACATATGAGAAGCAATCCGTGAACAACTAAGGAGCTGCAACAAAGACTTGATGCTTCTCATCTGTCTCCGTTCCTGTCTGTCTGTCCCTCTCTCTGACTCTCTCTCTCTGTCTCTGTCAAGAAAAAAAGAGGGCCCTGGCCGGTTGGCTCAGCGGTAGAGCGTCGGCCTAGCGTGCGGAGGACCCGGGTTCGATTCCCGGCCAGGGCACACAGGAGAAGCGCCCATTTGCTTCTCCACCCCTCCGCCGCGCTTTCCTCTCTGTCTCTCTCTTCCCCCTCCCGCAGCCAAGGCTCCATTGGAGCAAAGATGGCCCGGGCGCTGGGGATGGCTCCTCGGCCTCTGCCCCAGGCGCTAGAGTGGCTCTGGTCGCAATATGGCGACGCCCAGGATGGGCAGAGCATCGCCCCCTGGTGGGCAGAGCGCCGCCCCATGATGGGCGTGCCGGGTGGATCCCGGTCGGGCGCATGCGGGAGTCTGTCTGACTGTCTCTCCCTGTTTCCAGCTTCAGAAAAATGAAAAAAAAAAAAAAAAAGAAAAAGAAAAAAAGAGAATTCTTTTCCTTTCTTCCTCTCTAAGGCAACACTTCCCTGCTTTCCTGGTCATGTGGGGACCAGCCCTGCGCCTCCTTCAAAGATCCTCTGAGTCAGGGCGGCCTCTGGGCATGCTGTTCGTACACCTTGGTCAGTTCTACAAATAGTTCTCTGTATAATCAGCTTTCTTTCTTGTCTTACGATAATTTTTATTGTTTATATTTCCCTAGAAAATTTCTGTTTTATTGAAGTTTTGGTGATATTTCCATAGTTCCATGTAGTATTCTCTCATGCTCTTCAGTCTCTTTCTTCTTAGTGGTTATGTTCTCTTTATTATTGCCTGCGTGTTTGTCCTTGGCTTTTTAAAATCAAACTTGCCGGTGATCTCTCTCTCTCAGGTGTGTTTATTGATTCTACTGTCTTTCTAAATCTGTGCTTTCTGCTCTGATCTTCTATTGATTCCTTTCCCCTGCTTTCCTGGGTTTATTTCACTGTGGATCGGTTTTTTTGTTGTTGTTGTTTGTTTGTTTGTTTTTTGGTATGTTCTAGAGGCTAATGAGTAGTTTATTGTTTTTATTCTTTCTAGTTTAATAATGAATGCATTTAAGATTAAGAATTTTTTTTGTAAATATAGCATCTATTACATTATATGTTTTTATATATGCTATTCTCTCTGATGTCTGAATAGTATCCAATTTTAGTTTTCCTGTTTGACCCAAGAGTTTTTTTATATGTATATTTTTTAATTCCCAATTTTTTAATTCTTTGACATTAATTTCTCATTCAGTGGCAATATGCTAAAAGATTATCAGCACTGTTCCTTTTTTTCTTTTTTCTTTTCCAAGTAAGAGGAGAAGAGACAGAGAGACAGACTCCCATATGCACCAGGATCTACCCAGCAACTCCCATCTAGGGCCAGTGCTCTGCCCATCTGGGGCCATGTTCATAGCCAAGCTATTTTTGGTGCTCCATAGAGCCATCCTCAGTACCCAGAGCCAACACGCTGAAATCAATCGAGCCATGGCTGTGGGAGGAGAAGAGAAGGAGGGGTGGGAGGAGAAGCAGATAATTGCTTCTTCTCTGTACCTTGACTGGTAATTGAACCCAGGAGATCTACACACCAGGCCAACACTCTACCACTGAGCCAAATGGCCAGGGCCTGCACTGTTTCTGTTTTACAAAATGTATTCATGTTTGTTTTCTATCTGACATTTGATGATTTTTTTTTAAGTTTAGTTGATGTTTCTTAATAAATGAAATATTTCTTTATTAAATTATGCTTATTAATTTTATAATTTTATTCCACTATAAAGTCTTACTAGTTTTTGCCTCGACCTAACAGGAACATACTAAAATTTCCCATTATAATTATAATTTTATAAACTCCTATTTATAATAGTTTTGGTTTTGGTTTTATAATGTGTCTATAATTATTATACTTTGAGAGTGGGTGGATTTAGTTATCCATGTATTATAACTTTTTTTAATTTGGTATTTTTCTCAGTTCTACCATCTGATGTAATTATTTCCTCCTCATTTTTTCTAACTCACCATGAGTGTTTTTTTTCTCCACCTTTCCTTTTCATGGTTGTTTTATTTTTTTTTATATGTTTCTTGCTGGTAATTGGGTTTCATTTATGTTCCCAATATTTGAGCCTTGCTATTTTTTTTAACAGGGGAGTGCATCCCATTCATATTTATTGAAAGGTACACGCTGTTCTCCCCCTGTTGACCTGCAGGGAGGTTCCAGGTCCCCTTGATCCACACCCTCATCCTACCCCCCCCCCCCATGCCATCCCTCACGAGTGCAGAGCTGGATTGATCGATTAAAAACCCATCTCACCAAACTTCTGGGTGGGCAGAGCTGCATTTGCAAATGTGAGAGCACTTGTGGGAATGTCCTTTTTGGACACTTCTCCCCGAAGAGTAATGGAGGCCCGAGCTGGTTCTGTGCTGGGGGCTGACCAACTCCCTCCTCTCTGCTGGCTTTGCTGTGGGAAGATCTCGGCTGCCTCGCTCCCTACTTTGTTTCTAACCCTTTCAGCTGTGTACAGGCTGACTTTCTCACTTACTCTTCGAGGGGCATTTTCTTCTGAGTATCTACTTTTTGGTTCAGTGTGGTCACTGTGAAGTGTTGTCTACATTTCCACATTCAGAACCCACACTTTACATCTCGGAAGCTGATCACAGATTGTTCTATTTCATAGATCCAATATCCTCCCAAACTATTATAATAATTAGCCATTGCCTGAAATTTCCTTGTGCTTTTGCAGTAAGTTTGTTCCAAGGAACGTCTGCTGTGATACCGCAGATCTGTTTCCACATTTAAAATTACGGACTTACCATCAGTTCATTGATTTTTTTTTCCTTTGTTCTTCCTTATAGGGTATAGTAGTTGGTTACAGGGGCCCCCAGACTTTTTACACAGGGGGCCAGTTCACTGTCCCTCAGACCGTTGGAAGGCCGCCACATACAGTGCTCCTCTCACTGACCACCAATGAAAGAGGTACCCCTTCCGGAAGTGCGGTGGGGGCGGATAAATGGCCTCAGGGGGCCGCATGCGGCCCGCAGGCCGTAGTTTGGGGACGCCTGGCAGAACATCAAATTGAAGTTAAACCAAGTTTTTTCACTGACACAGGCAGTCAGACATTCTGCGTCGTTGAAGGGCTCTGCCCCACACATTTGGGCAATGCCTCTCTGGTCCCTGAGCTTCTAGCCAGTGGAGAGGGAAGGGAGAGGTGGGGGAGGCCCCTGCCCTCTCTAAAGGGCCCAGATCCCACATGCCGCCTGGGACTTTGACCCAGAATTAAGTTGAATGGCCACTGGGAAGGAACTGTGGTCTAGCCGTATGTCCCTCGGAAGTTCTATTACTGTGGGGGACGGTGAGCATGGATTTGGTGGCAATCAGAGCTCTGTGCCACACAGAAAGGGTTGGGGAAGCAGGGTCCAAGCGGGGCAGTGCTGGCCATTGCGATGGATTCTGGGAGACCCTGTACCATTCCTGAGCCAGATCTCCTTCCAACAAAAGGAAGAGTTTATAAGTTTATAGATTTTTATAGTTTTAATTGGTCAGGTCAGAGGTTTATGAGAACAATAGAAGCAGTTTCCCCGCTGTGTTAACAGGATTTTCTTCCTGCAGTGTTAGTTCTCCGCGGTCTCCTTTCACATCAGCGGGCGTACCAGCCCTTACCAGGCGCCAGCGCCGTGGCACCCTCTGCTTGCATAAGCCAGCGGCCCAGCCAGCTGCAGCGGTGGGGGCTGCCATCCTGCGTGCCAGCCGGATCACTTTCCCAGTGTGGCCGGAGAGGGCCTTCCCGCCCACCGCCCTGGCACCCACCCTCTGCCCCTCAGGCCCTGCCAGCGTGGGCTTGGGTTTAGGCCACACTCAGGCTGCGCCCCTGGGCGCGTGATCCAGGTTATGGGGTTGTCCTTCACTGTGTGTCTTGTGTGAGTGATGGATCTTCTCTGGTTTCCAGGACTGGTGCAGATCTTACGCCAGTTTTAAATTCCTTTGGTCATGTCAGTAGGAATTAGCCTTCACCTATTTACATATTTCTTGTTTGGTACCGATTTTGTGAACATCTACACTACATCAGGCAGTGCACTTAGCTCAGGGGGGTGCAGTGGCGACAGGAAACATGGTCCCTGTCTGAGGCGCTTCTCAGCGAGGAGGAGAGGGAGTGCATGAGGCGGGGCAGGTGTGAAAGGGCTTTCCACACAGAAATGAACCCACGGCTCCGAGGATGCTCCGGAGTGGACAGCGGGATCATTTCCGGGGCACTGAGGGCAGGGGATTCCCCTGCAGTGGGGACTGTGGTGAAATTGATGATGAGTAGGCATTCACTAGGATGGGAGAGGAGGGCATCCCAGGCTGAGGAGCGATGTGTGCACATGCTCTGGGGGATGGAGTGGGACAGTCAGGTTGGCAGGTCACCAGAAGTGCCTGCGCTGTGGAGCAAGAAGTAGGGGTGGGGGGACAACGGTGGGCAAAGGTATGGACCAGTTAGCAGGCGGTTGCAGTCGTCTGGGTGAGAGGTGACGCTGACTTGGATGATAGTGGGGATGGTAAAGGTGATAGAGTTAAACAGGTTAGTCTAGAAGAGTCTGAGTTCAGTGTTGTGGGTTTCATGATCATAAGTTCAAAGGTAGCTAAGTGCCTCCTTACCATCAAATCATTAAACATTTCCTTCCTTTCTTCTTCTTGCACCTTTTAAGCAAGATGAACCGTGAGCTTCTTGTTCTATTCTCAGCACAGAAGAGGGCACGATTGCCTTTGCCTGGCAGTGTCTGGAATATAGTTTGTAGACATTTAGTTGACCTATCTTGTGTGAATGAATGAACAAATGAATGAATCATTGTATGACTATCAGCTCTTCTTCCAAGCCATTGAGTCCCGGATGAGACTGACCATAGTGAGGACTGGTTCTGCCAGCCTCTAACTCAGGGGTGTGTGCGTCAGCCTCTCCTCTACTGAGGTCAGATATTGTTAATTGATTGTAGCTCTTTCTCTCCTCAAGTCCCGATGTGACCTCAGGATGCTTCCCTAAAAGCCCTTGAGGCAGCCTGTACCAATAACAGTTGACATGAAACCTATTTTCTATTCCCTATGTTTTAACAGTGAGTAGAAGCTCATAAGCAAAGAAGAAATTAATGCTGAATCCTCTATACTTCCCCTGTTAAAATGGCAGTAACCCCAAGAGGCCTCTGTCCATCTTGCTCTTATTCTTTACGGTTGCCCTCTGTGAAGTTAGGAGACAGTCCACAAGACCCCGCACTTCTGACACCAGCTGCGGAGTGCGGGGTCCCCGGGTCTATGTATGAGACTCCAGAGCTTACTGGAGGCTGTTCAGCTCACTTCTGGTTTATTACAGTGAAGGGCACAGATGAGAATCGGCCAAGGGAACTGACGTGGCCAGAGTGCTGGAGAGTTAGCTTCTAGTCATCCCCTCCCCGTGGGGCATGGACAGCATCGACTCTTCCTGGTGCCGATGTGTAACAGGACCTATGGAGTCCTGCCTGCCTGCGAAGCACACCCGAGTCTTGGTGTCCAGGGGTAGATCTGATACCATGGGACCCACAGTCCCCATTATGAAGCACATTGCTCTCCCATGTAACTCCAAGTCGCCAGGTAAAGAGACACAGGCTGGGCCTCCCCAGGTCTTAGAGCCCGCTTCCCAGGAGCTGAGGGTGACGGCTGAGCTCTCCTTGGGCAAGGTTAAACTCGGCCACACAGCCTCTATCGCTCGTCAGCGTGCCAGCGTGCAGTGGTCTGATGCCACGAATAGCTAAACATACGTAAAACATCTTCTTTTTATTTGTTTTTAAAAAAAATATTTTGCAAGATAAAGATCAGGTATAAACACTGGATTTTATCATGGCTGGTCCGTGGAGGATGGTTAGGTAGGATGGTGGTTAGGCGAGGATAATGTGGTTCTGAATCTGACTGCCTATGTTCACGTCCCAGGTTTGCCACACCCTAGCTGTTTTACCTTACCTAGCTGTTTTACCTCTCACTGCCTCAGTTTCCTCATTTGTAAGTGAGAATAACAATAGTACCTACCTTGTGTTGTTACTAAGAGAATCAAATGAGATCATGTTAAGGCCAGAAGAGTTCATGGTACATAGAAGCACTCAATAAATATTAGATACTATTATTTTTATATTTATCATGAAAAAAAATTATCAATCTTGGCCCTGGCCGGTTGCCTCAGCGGTAGAGCGTCGGCCTGGCGTGCGGGGGACCCGGGTTCGATTCCCGGCCAGGGCACATAGGAGAAGCGCCCATTTGCTTCTCCACCCTGCCCCCCTCCTTCCTCTCCGTCTCTTTCTTCCCCTCCCACAGCCAAGGCTCCATTGGAGCAAAGATGGCCCGGGAGCTGGGGATGGCTCCTTGGCCTCTGCCCCAGGCGCTTGAGTGGCTCTGGTTGCGGCAGAGCGATGCCCCGGAGGGGCAGAGCATCGCCCCCTGGTGGGCAGAGCTTCGCCCCTGGTGGGCGTGCCGGGTGGATCCTGGTCGGGCGCATGCGGGAGTCTGTCTGACTGTCTCTCCCCATTTCCAGCTTCAGAAAAATACAAAAAAAAAAAAAAATTATCAACCTTTTTCATAATTTTCCATGGGAAAATGTGCAGTTTTTCCCTGAAATGTGTCCATTTTCACACCTTCATACCTCACAACACAAGTGAAAATGAGATAATCTTTCTTAAGAAATTGTGTATCCTTTTTAAAAATTTTTTTATTGATTTTAGAGTAAAGGGAGAGAGAGGGAGAGAAAGAGAGAAACATTGATTTGTTGTTCCATTTATTTCTACACTCATTGGTTGATTCTTGTATGCGCCCTAACTTGGGATCAAACCTACAACCTTGGCATATCAGGATGACGCTCTAACCAACTGAGCTGCCCGGCAGAGCTGAAATTGTGTATCTTTTGACAGGATCAGGCTGGAGTCAGAGAAGTGAGAAATACCCCTCTCGGCCACTATGCCCTGATGAGTCTGGGATATAGAAATCGTTGGCAGAGCCTTACTGTAAACCGTGGGCAGATTGAGAAGGGTAAAAATATGTGTGTCATTTTTCCCAGTTGCTCCTGAACAATCTAGAAGATTGAGAGACTGTAAGTTAAGTCTTGTGTCAGTGATTTTAGAACTGACGTGCCCTGACCTCCTTTCCACTTGTGTCTTTCTAGCATTGAGCCCTGGACGGCTAGCTGCAAGGACGGCAGTGTCAGGGCTAAAGCGCAGTCTGTGTGGCTTGGACAGGACCAAGCACCCGTTTGGAAACTGTTTAGAACTGAACAAAGCACAGGAGCTCTCTGCGACGTTAGCAGAGCCTTGAGTTCGTGCCAACCATTGATTGTTCTGTAGACTTTCCTGTGCAGGCAGCGGAGGAGTTGAGACTTGGCTTCCGGCTTTGCCATCTGTGAGCTGCATTTGCCCACATGTGATGTGGATTAAGGTCCTTTTTCCAGGAAGCATTGCCTTAGTGTTTTTCAGTATTGGAATATGTTCAAATTCAGAGTTGATATTCTTGTTTCCCACTCTTGTGGGTTAGGAGTTCCTCACTCTTCTGCTCCTAAGGTCGGTAGGGCCCAGTGCATGAGGACTGGGCCAATAGAGCTCCAGCCGGCCGTCAGCGCCTAAGCCGGCTCCCAGCTGTGGCCGGGCTGGGCATACTCATAGGGTGGGTCCAGACAGAGGGACGGGGCAGATGGTGAGCCAGCCACCTAACCAAGCACTCTCTTCTCCCCAGCTTATTTCCAGTGATGCCGATGGAGCCATTCAGAGGGCTGGACGTTTCAGAGTGGAGAATGGCTCTTCAGACGAGGTAAGGAAGCCCCCAGCCCTGTGTTGTCACCAAGCACATGGCTGTGTGAGCAGCACTGAGCAAGTGTGGTCGTTGCTGCCAGGGAAGACTTGCCTCGGTGGAGTGGGGGAAGGGTAACTAGAGCGGTCCAGCTTCGCTCGAAGCTGACCGGGGGAGAGGCGTTCTGCTTTGTGTGGAAGGTGCTGTTAATAGGATGACACATCACACAGGCCTCAGAATCCCAGGCTGGTCACTTTGTCACCTTCATATGAGCAGTCGGGATCCAGGAGAGAGATGCAAAAATTCACTGTGCTTACCAAACGTCACCTTTATTCGGAGACAACACCGGGAAAGAAGGTCATTACTATCTACCACTCCTTAGGCCCGAGCCGCATGCTGGGCGCTCCTGGTCTTCCTTGCCAGGCCGCAGGTCCTTAGAACTTCCACTGCCCACCCCAGCCCTGGGGTCTCCTGCCAAGACTGCCGAGTGCAGTGTGTGTCCCCCCGTTTTCCCTTCTTCGCTGCCCCTCGGAGAGACTGCCCACCGTAGTGCGTCAGCGGACCCCAGCTGTGGAGCCAGACAGCTTGGGTGTGAGTTCCAGCTCCCCCACGTCCTGGTGGTAGGATCCTGGGCCTCGGTTTCTTCATCTGTGCCCTGGAAACTGCCCCAGGATGAGTGAAAGGCTTCCTGGAAAGCTCTCAGCACTGCGCCAGCGCACATAAGCGTTCAGGGAGCGATGGCTGTAATAGTAACGATGGTGTTGCTGCCATTGCTGGTGCCTAGAGCCCGCCGTGCCCTCCTGACCACCTCTCACACACATTCCTGGTGAAGGGCTATAGACTCAACTCGAAAGGCCACAGCGTTCAGGAAGTGGCTGCCCGTCCTCACCTTTGCCTTAAGGCAAAGGCGTCCCCATTTACCCAGCCGCGTGCCCCTCCAGCCAGTGTTCTGTGAGGCAGAGGTGGCAGTTCCGGCATGGGCTGGACCTCTGCATGATGTCCACGTACTGCCTGTCCAGAGTAATGTCAGATGGCCCGCACAGAAGAAAGCGCTCCGGGGAAATTAGCTTCTGACGCTCGAAAACAGCCCTCCCCAAACAGCCTGGCTGCTGAGATGGGACAGGCTTCTGACCACAGACTCCCTGGGCCCTGGGCCCCCAGGAGCTGAGTCAGGAGCAGAAGCCCTCACTTGCCAGTGCTCCCAAAGCTGGCAGCCACCACACTGTCTCCTTTGAGAACCTAAGCACCAGAGACCCCAGAGGTTGCTGTACCTCAAGAAACCCTCCTGCCACCAAACTGCAGCCCAAAGTGAACTAACCACGCTGGACTTTCCCCGCCCACTAGTGGCATGCTGGCGCAAGCCAGCGCCAGGGTCTGAAGGAAAGCCACGCCCCCCCCAGGAAAGAGAAATGCAGTCCCCACGTGGTCCTTGGGTCGCCACATGCTTTGATCATCAAACAGTCCCTCACCCAGTGATGTCACCTGGTCCTGCCGTATGTCAGAGGACACGTTCTGGGAGGTCAGGGATCGGAAATCACCTGTGGGCGTGATGATCAGAAGTGGCTCTGGAGTCAGCCACCTGGGCTCATCCAGGCTGTGCAGCTCGCCCGCAGTGTGGCCGTGGGCAGGTCACTGAACAGTTTTGGAACCATTTGGAAGGGTGATGGATTTCACAAACCACTGTGGTCTGTTGTATTCAAAACACAGCCCTGTCTCGGATTGTTTCTCTGGGAAATGTGATATCAAGGCTCAACCATGGTTTTAAATTTTGTTTCTATCAAAGACACTGAGCATGAATACCCAATTGGAGTATGTTGGCTATGTTTCATATTGATGGCCTTCAGTTAAAAGCTCCTGGCCAGTGTTAATGCACAGCCTGGCCGAAGACCTCAGAGGGATCTGAGACTCAGGGAAAACAAGCAAGCAAACACCGCTGGCCTGTCTGCTGGGCGTCGGTGAAAGCCATTAGAGCATAGAAGTCTCTATAGCTGCTTAATCATGTTCAGACCCATGAACAAACAAATTGCAAAACAATTTCACTATTGGGTAATGTTTCCTTTTAGTATTGAATTTTTTTTTAGTATTTTATTTTATTTAGACAATTAATTTTAAGGAGGTGACATTGTACATAGATCTAGAGAAAACATCTCCACATCATTCTGACATTTAATTATGTTATATACCTATCACCCAAAGTCAAATCGTCCTCCTTCACCTTTTATTTGTTTCTTTGTGCCCCTCCCTTCTCGCCACCCACTCTTCCTCTCCTCCCTTCCCCTCCCACCGGTAACCACTGCACTCCTATCTATGTCCATGAGTCTCACCTATGTATGGAATCATATAGTTCTTAGTTTTTTCTGATTTACTTATTTCATTCAGTATAATGTTATCAAGGTCCATCCATGTTGTTGTAAACGATCCGATGTCATCATTTCTTATGGCTGAGTAGTATTCCATGGTATATATGTACCACATCTTCTTTATCCAATCCTCTATTGAAGGGCATTTTGGTTGTTTCCATGTCTTGGCCACTGTGAACAATGCTGTGATGAACACGGGGCTACATGTGTCTTTATGTACCAATGTTTTTGAGGTTTGGGGGTATATACCCAGGAGAGGAATTGCTGGATCATATGGTAGTTCTATTCTTAATTTTTTGAGGAACCACCATACTTTCTTCCATAATGGTTGTACTACTCTACATTCCCACCAACAGTGAATGAGGGTTCCCTTTTCTCCACAGCCTTTCCAACACTTGTTATTACCTGTCTTGTTGATAATAGCTAATCTAACAGGTGTGAGGTGATATCTCATTATAGTTTTGATTTGCATTTCTCTAATAGCTGGTGAAGATGACCATCTTTTCATATATCTATTGGCCATTTGTATTTCTTCTTGGGAGAAGTGTCTGTTCATGTCCTCTTCCCATTTTTATTGGATTGTTTGTTTTGTTGTTGAGTTTTGTGAGTTCTTTGTATATTTTAGATATTAGGCCCTTATCTAAGCTTTTGTTTGAAAATATCATCTCCCATTTAGTTGGCTGTCTGTTTTGTTGTCAGTTTCTTTTGCTGTGCAGAAGCTTCTTAGTTTGATGTAGTCCCATTCATTTATCTTTGCCTTTACTTACCTTGCCTTTGGAGTCAAATTCATAAACTATTCTCTGCGGCCAAGGTCCATGAGTTTAGTACCTATGTTTTCTTCTATGTAGTTTATTGTTTCAGATCAGGGACAAGACGAGGCTGCCCACTCTCTCCACTCCTATTCAACATAGTGCTGGAAGTTCTAGCCAGAGCAATCAGACAAGAGAAAGAAATAAAAGGCATTCATACTGGGAAAGAAGAAGTAAAGGTTTCACTTTTTGCAGATGATATGATCCTGTATATAGAAAACCCCAAAGACTCCACAAAAAAGCTATTAGAAACAATAAACCAATACAGTAAGGTCTCAGGATACAAAATTAATATACAGAAGCCTATTGCTTTCTTATATGCCAACAATGAAACTTCAGGAAATGAACTAAAAAAAAATAATCCCTTTACAGTTACAACAAAAATAATAAAATACCTAGGAATAATATAACAAAGAATGTAAAGGACCTATATAATGAAAACTACAAAGCACTATTAAAGGAAATTGAAAAAGACACAATGAAATGGAAAAAATATTCCTTGTTCTTAGATAGGAAGAATAAATATAGTTAAAATGGCCATATTACCCAAAACAATATACAAATGTAATGCAATTCCCATCAAAATTCCAATGTCATTTTGTAAAGAAATGGAACAAAAAATCATCAGGCTTATATGGAACCATAAAAAAACTCGAATAGCCAAAGTAATCCTAAGGAAAAAATGAAGCTGGGGGCATTACAATACCCAACTTCAAATTATACTACAGAGCCACAGTAATCAAAACAGCATGGTATTGGCAGAAAAATAGACACACAGACCAATGGAACAGAATAGAAAGCCCAGAAATAAAACCACATTTATATGGTCAAATCATCTTTGATAAAGGAGCCAAAAACACACAGTGGAGAAAAGAAAGCCTCTTCAATAAATGGTGCTTGGAAAATTGGAAAGCCACGTGCAAAAGAATGAAACTCGACTACAGTTTGTTTCCTTGCATAAAAATTAATTCAAAATGGATCAAAGACCTCAATATAAGATCTGAAACAATAAATTACTTAATATTGAATTTTAAGAGTTCTCTATACAGCCTGACCAGGTGGTGGTGCAGTGGATAGAATGTTGGACTGGGACACAGAGGACCCAGGTTCAAAACCCTGAGGTCACTGACTTGAGCATGGGCTCACCCGGCTTGAGCTCAGGCTCACCAGCTTGAGCGCGTCGCCGGCTTGAGCATGGGATCATAGACATGACCCCATGGTCAGTGGCTTGAACCCAAAGGTTGCTGGCTTGAAGCCCAAGGTCACTGGCTTAAGCAAGGGGTTACTCGCTCTGCTGTAGCTCCTGGTCAAGACACATAAGAGAAAGCAATCAATGAACAGCTAAGGAGAAAAAGGAGCCACAACAAAGAATTGATGCTTCTCATCTCTCTCCTTTCCTGTCTGTCCCTTCCTGTCCCTCTCTCTGTCTATCTCTTTGTCTCTGTCACAAAATAAAAGAATTCTCTGTACAGTATGTCCTAGACCCTTATCAGATATATAATTTGCAGAAATTTTCCCTTGCTTTGTAGGTTGTCTTTTCACTTTCTTGATTGTGTCCTTTGAAGCACTAAAGGTTTTAAATTTCATGATGTTTAGTTTACTTTTTTGTTATTGTTGTTACCTGTTTTTTTCACGTCATATCTAAGAAACCGTTGCCTAATCCGAGGTTGCTTGGTCACTCCCATAGTTACTGTTGACATTATCTTGAAATGTTAAAGTTGCCTTTTATTTTTTTAAACATGGCCAGTGTAATAGTTCTATCATCTGTGATCGGTGATTCCAGAGTACAGAGTTGGCATTTTCTCCTGGCACGTGCTCACATGTGCTGGTGCTCTGTGTGCTTGGCGACCTGTGTGCTCCGTGGTTCAGGTACCTGGCGTCAGAGCTGGAGCACGCCCAGCTGGTGTCGGAGAATTGCCTGGTGGTGTGGGGGAAAACATATCGGAGTTGGTGTCAGAATTGGAGGAGGATTTACATTCACTTTTTCCAAACCCCTTCCGACTAAATTCCCAGCTTGAGACTTTTTAAACTGCCTAAGTGGTGGAGAAAGGAGCTGCAAATGTCTGTGGAGTCTGGCCATGGTCCCAGCTCCTCAGAGACACTTCCTACCCAACCTGCTTGGCACCCTTCCTGGTACCTTCGGGTACAGCAGTCTCTCTGGTTCCCCCTTGCCTTCAATGTGAAGGTGAAGTGGGGGGGGGGGCAGGGATCTCCTATTAGACTGACCTACTTTAGTGGGCCCTGGGGACTTGAGTCTTTTCCCACTGGCCCCAGGAAGTCACCAAAACCCAAATGTAGTTTTGCCATGATTGACAAACATTCTCAAGCTGAGAAGAGCTTCCCAACTCCACTTACCTCTCGGGGTTCCCACTGCCTTGCAGTTTGGGCTGGTAATTCCATACTATCTTATAAGTACTCCGGTGCTTTGAAGGAGATGATTTTTCATATTTTTCTAGTACTTTCAGTTTCTTCAGTGGGAGGTTTGGTTGACCAGCCTAGCTCACCATTACCAAAAACAGGTAATGTAGCAGAAGTGATTTTCATATATGTGGTCATTCGTTCAAACCCCCCTTCACGGGTCAGTCCTTGGTGCCAGGCTGTGATGCAGGGCTGAATAAGACTGCTGCAGTCCCTGCCCTTGGGCACACAGGAGAACAGTCGCTGAATAAGTAACACAGGTACACAGGATGATTGCAACTTTTGGCAACTCCTGTAGAGAAACAAGCAGAGCCACGGTGCAAAGTTACGGGAGAGCCCTGCTCAGACAGTGTAGTCGGCCGAGGCCTCGCCGGGGACAACACAGCGAGGCCCAGGCCTCAGAGCTCTGCTTCTCAGACTGTGGGGAAGCGCCCACTTGTTTAGTTCCAATCCATTGCAGAACTCTGTTCTACAGGGTCCTCCTCTGGGTGACCAGCATGCAGCACCCACGTGCAGCGTACCACCCAGTTCAGTAACACCCAGACTGGTCTGGGCTCTGTTTAAGGAGCGTGAACCTAGGTGTCGCAGTCATGTCAAGTTGCTGTGAAAGTTCTTGAATACTTGCTTTCCGTTCCTGACCACTTAGTCCTGCACTGGTCAACAGTTTGAGGTAGCACCGCGGGCCACCCCTACTCGCTTAGCAGTCCTGTAGGCCAGGGCACCACCCAGGGCACAAGTCCCTGCAACAGACTTGCCAGCAGTTAGTTGCTGCCCCTGCTTGAATATCTCCAGTAAAGACAAACTTTGTACTCCCTCCATGGTTTTTTTCCTTCCTGACACCAACTGGGTGTGCCACAATTCTACGCAATTCCGACACTAGTGACCCCGAGTTAGTGTCAGACTCCACAGGTTCAAGGGCTCCGTGCCACTTCAGATGCCAATGGCAAGGATCACGTCCCAGGTTACCAAGTCAAAGGTTCCCACCACCCTCCTCAGGTCCAATAACTTGCTAAAATGACTCACAAAACTCGGGAAAGCACTCATTTATTGTAAAGGATACAGTTCAGGAACGGCCAAAAATTAAGAGCTGAGTAGGGCATTGCCTGGGGGTGGAGCACGGAGCTTGCCTGCACCTCGATGCGTTCACCAGCCTGGAAGGCCCCCGCCCCGGGGCCGAGGTGGAGGGGTTCTGCGGAGGCTCTGTCCCATAAACACAACGGCTAAATCACTGGCCATTGGCGACGGGATCAGTCTCCAGCCCCTCACATCTCCGGAGATTTCAGGGTGGGTCTGAAAGCTCCAAGCTTCCAAGTCAAGGCTTGGTTCTTCTAGCGACCAGCCTGTCCTGAAGCCATCCAGGGGCCCACCAGGAGTCACCTCCTTAGAACAAAAGACACTCCTGTCACCCTCATCACACAGGAAATTCCAAGGGTTTTAGGAGCTCTGTGCCAGGAACTGGAGACAAAGACCAAATATATATTTCCCACCGCACCACACGCCTGAAGCAATTATTCTCATTTTTCAGCATCTCTCGTTGCTAGAGAGTTTGTTTTAATTCAGCAGAAGTCATCTGTCTGTGTTTTGCACTTCGAGTCTCCGTTCACATCCTCTGCAACCCGTAGTCGAAGGCTGCACCCTCTTCCCCATGATCACCCTCATGTGCCAGGACACCTGCTGTTTTCCTGCTGAGACCTGGCCTCGTCCCCCTTGTCCTCGCCCTCACGGCTGCCCCCGGACCCGTCGGGTCATTGACGGGCCTTTTAAATGGAAGTGCACAGAACCGAACTGGGCCCCTCAAGGGCAGATGGAGCAGGCTGGGCCCCGCCTTGCGTAGGACACTTTCCCCTTGTAAGCCTCATGACTCACTACCCCACCCAGTCTTTTCACCTCTGCGGTTATTTATCCGTGAGGCGACGTCATGGTTTAGTGGGGACAGTTTCGGAGTTAAACACCCCTGGTTCAGACCTGAGCCCTACCACTCACCAGCTTCTGATGACATCCGCCGCCCTCCCCTCCCTGTGCTCTGCGCCTGCGTGGTGTTGCTGCCGAAGTGCGGGCTCTGCATTGTCCACACTGAACCGACTCTCCCAGGGCCATAACTGTGCGTTGTCAGGAGTCTTTTTGACATCTTGATTCTGTCACCTGCCCTATTAGCTCACCCCCTGAGAAGCTGTAGATTACCTTGTGCTTCTCCTGCCATCTGTGTGCTCATTCCGATGACTAATTAAAATGAGCGTGACCCTTGGATCGCTAACCGGAGACCTCTTTCCAGCCGCTCATATGTATCAATTAGTCTGTGGCAGAGCAGGGGGCAGTCTCTCAGCCTTTGCCAGTCTGTCGTCCCCAGCATGGGGAGGACTCTATGGACTGGTGGGGATATGCCAATGAGTGCAGTCTTCTGGGAAGGCAATTAGCAGTAATTAAAAATGTGTATAGCATTTTGCCAGCAGTTCTATTGTTAGGATGTACATGGTAGCATTATTTAAAGTAGAAAAAGAAAAGCCATCTGGAAACTACCTCAGTTTCCATCAGTAGAGGAGTGATTATGTAAATTATGACCCATTTCCACAGTGGAATATTTAGCAGCTGTCAGGAAGGTGAGGTAGAGACAGATGCCATAGAAAAATGTTTAAGACACAGCCCCAGATAGAAAAGCAGGTTCCAGAGCGATTTGTATGAGATCATCCCATTTCCTTAAAAGCAACAACAAAAAGATACATGTGCTTGTCAGCATGCAGGAAAGTTTCTGAAAGGTCACCTAAGAGTTTAATTGTCATTTCCTTTGTAGAATGAAAATGGGAGGTCGGGAGACAAGTTTGGGGACCTGCTCTTTACCTATTTTACACATCTGTACCCAACTGAAGTGTTTAACTTTAAAAAATCTGTATCATTTTTAAAAGAACTTGATAGATTTATTGGAGTGGGGCATGGAGGGTGGAGCCCGAAAAGGATTTTAATTTTTGTGTGATTTTTACTTTTTTCAAGCAGTTTATATTTAGATCTGCAATTTGAAATTTTTAGTTTATTTTTTTTAATCTGTCTTATTTCCAGCCAGTGTTTGCTCAGCAATCTAACCTAGAAACTGCAGTAAAGGGTATCATATTGTGGATTTAGACTAAGCTCAGAACATCTTGGCCAGGTTCAGCCTTCTTCCTTCTGTGGACAGAATGGGTTCTGGGTGTCTTAGTTTCAGGGCTCCTTTAACAGTGTGGGCACCGCCAGGCATGAGTATGGCACAGGAGAATTCAGGCTTATTCCTCTCCATGATTCCTTTTAGCACACGCTTATTATCTAAAAGGGCGTAAAAATAAGTGTGGGTGTTTGCAATGTTAAACATTAGTTGTCTGGAAAATGTGCTTGTCAGAATATTTCCCCCTTGTTGATGTCAAATAAATAATGTGTGCCTGTGTCACTGTCCCCTGAAAGTGCTGCAGACGGACTGTCTGTGTCTCTGAAGTCCCTTATAAAATAAGGCATACTTAAAATAGTTAAGATTTATTGAAAAATTAAAACCTCAATGAAGTCCTACTGCACTCACCCCAGAACTGCCGACTACCCAGTGAAATGCTGAGAGTCAGCTGAGGATGTGGAGCAGCTCCTTTATATGGTTAATAGTGTCAACTGGCTTGTCCCCTGCCGATGTGTCAACTGGTGCTTCCCCTTCGGGAAACTATTGGCAGTATACAAACCAAAGCATCTGCATTCTGTGTCCCAGGATTACACCCAACAGAAATGAATGCTCTGTCCCCCAAAAGACAGACACAAGAATGTTCCGAGTGGCTTTATTCATAATAACCCCAAACTGGCAACAATCCATACATATGTCCGCCAACTGAAGAGTGAATCTGTGCATCTGTAGTGTGGGCTGCGATGTGGCCATGGAAAGAGTGAACTCCTGCTGTACCAATCACATGGACGAGTGTCACAGACATGGTGTGGAAGGGCAAAGAGCCTGGCTTAAATGAATACACACATTATGACTTCATTCTATGAAGTTCAAGAGTAGGTTAAATGAGTCCATGATGATAGGAGCCAGCGTGATGGTAACCAGTTGGAGTGTGTGGCTGGGTATCGACTGGGAAAATGAATGGAGGAGCCTTTGGGGCTACCAGAATGTTTTCTGTCTTGATCCTGGTAATGGTGATAAAGGTATATACGTATCTTTAAAAGTATTTAGCTGTTTAGAGGGAACAGAGCTTTGCCACCCCAAATATGACTTTTGGGAGATACTGATTATTTCCAGCTGGTTATTTTTAAGAAAACAAAAGACGCAAGAAGAGCTTTTTACTTCCCCCTTACCTGCCTAAGGAAGATCACCTTAGCATAATATGAACTAGGTGTGGCAGACTGGGAGGAACCCAGGAAGTTGGTTTGTTAGATTGCCTTCTGTGTCCCATTGTTTCTGGGTGGCCCAGCAAGAATTTTTTTTACCAAATGTTACTCTTTCTCATCTACCTGTGTGAACTGCCTACCTTTTCTTGAAGTCCAAATCACTATCCCTCTTTCTTCTTAGCTCAAGATAACATACAAGCCTCAACTGCCTGCTTGTCCGAGTCCCTTAGTCTTACCGAACCCCTGTATCTACATATGTAATGAATTTGGTTATTTTCTCCTGTTAATCTTTCTCATGCTAATTTGATTATTAGACCAACCAGAGGAACTCAGAAGAGTAGAAGGAAAATTATTTTTCCTTCCCTTGAATGTACACTTAAGATTTGTGCCCTTGGCCCTGGCCGGTTGGCTCAGTGGTAGAGCATCGGCCTGGTGTGCAGAAGTCCCAGGTTCGATTCCCGGCCAGGGCACACAGGAGAAGCGCCCATCTGCTTCTCCACCCCTCTCCCTCTCCTTCCCCTCTGTCTCTCTCTTCCCCTCCCGCAGCCGAGTCTCCATTGGAGCAAAGATGGCCCGGGCGCTGGGGATGGCTCCTTGGCCTCTGCCCCAGGTGCTAGATTGGCTCTGGTCGCGACAGAGCGACGCCCCGGAGGGGCAGAGCGTCGCCCCTGGTGGGCGTGCCGGGTGGATCCCGGTCAGGCGCGTGCGGGAGTCTGTCTGACTGTCTCTCCCCGTTTCCAGCTTCAGAAAAATACAAAAAAAAAAAAAAAAAAAAAAAAGATTTGTGCCCTGCCCTGGCCAGATAGCTTGGTTAGTTAGAGTGTTGCTATGAAGCACCGAGGTTGCTAGTTCGATCCCCGATCAGGACACATACGGAAACAGACCAGTGTTCCTGTTTCTGTCTCCCTCTCTCCCTTCCTTCTCTCTGTAAAATCAATAAATAAAATTTAAAAAAAAGAGATTTGTGCCCTTTACTGTCCATTTCTACTACATGTCATCGGAAATTCAAAGTCATTCTTCTGGGATCTCAGGAAGAGGGTCTTGTTTGTTAACTCAGTTTCCCTTCCTGTGTCAGTTCCTGAGTATATTCTTTTCTTTTTTTTTTTTTCTTTTTTTTTTTTGTATTTTTCTGAAGCTGGAAACGGGGAGAGACAGTCAGACAGACTCCCGCATGCGCCTGACCAGGATCCACCCGGCACGCCCACCAGGGGCGACGCTCTGCCCACCAGGGGCGATGCTCTGCCCCTCCGGGGCGTCGCTCTGCCGCAACCAGAGCCACTCTAGCGCCTAGGGCAGAGGCCAAGGAGCCATCCCCAGCGCCCAGGCCATCTTTGCTCCAATGGAGCCTTGGCTGCGGGAGGGGAAGAGAGAGACAGAGAGGAAGGAGAGGGGGGGTTGGAGAAGCAGATGGGTGCTTCTCCTGTGTGCCCTGGCCGGGAATCGAACCCGGGACTTCTGCACGCCAGGCCGACGCTCTACCACTGAGCCAACCGGCCAGGGCCCCTGAGTATATTCTTGTCTTTGCACCTCGTCATGGGTGTTTCTAACAAGCGATGGGAAGTGTCTTGCTCTGCGAGACTCACAACTTCTTTGGTGTTGGGCTTTTCCCCCACGTCACTTTCAGTGAAGTTGAAAATAAAGTAGATAACTTTTTGATTGTTAGAAAACCCATAATTGGATGGAGACAAGGGCGTGCCACTGGCCAGGGTGCCACCTGTGTCCAGACTGCTGTGCTGCCTCCTCCCTCCTGCCTTTCTCTGTCCCCACAGCTGACAAATCCCGGTGGGGGCGGGGGCTGCAGGAGGTCTAGAGTCTGGGGTCATTGTCTATGCCTTTGAACCCCCTTGGCCGTCTGTGAAGCCTGTAGACCCCTTCTCAGAATACTGTAATGCCCCTTGTATAAGACACACCCTTTTTTGAAAAATTTGGAGTCTAAAAACTGGGTGCATCTTATACAGTGGTTGTAGATTTTTTACTTTCATTTCCCGCTTTTTAGCGCAGATGAGGAGTTGTATGAATTTTATGATGAATAAAACTTGAGTTCAATACCTTTATGTAATACATTTTTTTTCAAATTTTGGGCCCCAAAATTAAGGTGCGTCTTATGCATGGAGTGTCTTATACATGGGGAAATACAGTAATGTTTGTAAATGCACAAGACAGAACCCCAAGGATTACAAGGGAAAACAGTCATATTAAAATAGTTATCAAAATGATTTTTTAGAGCCCAGTATATTATACTGTAATATACATGCTTTTTTCATAATGCATTAAATAGTATATCCAGCAGCAGGTCTCATACCCATTGTAATTTTGAACAATGAAGAGTATAAACCATATTTCAAGATATCTGCAATTACTATAATGAGTTCTGAAAATATGTGATTTTTATTTGGTGACACGGTTATCAGGACTGTTTATTCTACTATAGTTTTTTGCATATATTTATAATCGAATGAAATACTAAATTTGAGTTAGAAGTTAGGGAAAATAAATATTTTTTTGGCCCCATCCAAGTTCATATTCTCCCTGGATTCTTTCAGAACCCCTGGTGTAGAGCACTGATTCTTCAAGTTCAGTGTTCATCAGAATCATCTGGGTGCTTGTTAAAATGCAGAGTCTAGGGCTCTAATCACAGAAGTCCTGAGGAAGACGTGTCAGATGGGCCCGGAGTGCACAGTTGAACAAATTTAGAAGCAATGAGCTAAGATCTGGGCTGCTGCTACATGAAGGAAACCTCTCTAGCTGTCAAATATTGGAGGCTCGAGAGGCTGAAATGTCTGGTGGTTTCAGAGTCCCCTCTCCAGAGTCTGCTGGTGCTTCCTAGGATGCAGGGTCTCGGGACTGTGACACCAGCCACTGTGGATCTGATGTGTAAGGCCAGCTGCCCGGGCGCACCCCCACCGTGTCTGGCCAGCTGATGCGTGCAGCTCGCTGGTGGACCCCGGGGCTGTCCCGTCGCTGCGCTCTGTGCGGTGACGTGGTGGAAAGAACTGGGGGCCAGGAGCACTGCCGGTGGCTCATGGTTGTCAAATGAGGGGCTGTTGACAATGACTCATCCAGAAATTCTACAGGAAGCAAAACCCAATTATACGGCCTTCCTGAGTCACAACAAAAGGTCAGAGCTAAGAGGCGACATCTCCAACAGGCGATCAACATCAGCATCACCAATAAGGAACAGATGGATATCTTGAAATACAATAAACTGAGAAGGATGGCATCACTTAATGTAGTGTTCTGACCAGGTCTGTATAGCCGGAATCTCATCACGAGGACATCAGACCAACCCAACATTTGGAATGCTTTACTTAAAAAAAAAGGAAGGGGGTTGCTACCTTCTTCACAAATGTCAGTGTAATAAAAGACAAAGAACGTCTGTGGGAATGTTCCAGATTAAGGGACTCTGGAGACATGGCACTAATGATCCTGTAAAGAAGGGGATAGCACTTTAAATGGCATCGAGTCAGCTGACAAGATTGGAAGACTGACAGTAGGAGAAAGCATTGTATCCGGTTCAGTTTCAGGAGTTGATAAAGCTTGCAGTGGTTCTGTAAGAAGATACCCCTGTTCTTAAAGTGCACACTGAAGCCTTTAGGAATAAAGGGCTGTTAATTATGCAACTTGGCCTGAAATGATTGAGGAAAAATTCTGTGTGTGTAAGGGGGGGGGGGGGGGGACCGACAAATGAACCAATGACATAAATGTTAACTGTAGGCGGCTCAAGGAAAGGGCACACAGATGGCCTGAACTCTTCCTAGTCTCGCAGCTTTTTTTTTAATGTGCCCCTGACCAGGGTTTCGAACCCGCAACCTTGGCGAAGGGGGCCAACACTCTAACCAACTAAGCTACCCAGCCAAGCCTTGCAGCTTTTATATATACATATCAATAGCTGATTTTTTTTAATATGAGAAAATCTCATAAAAGCACAGTAGTACTAAGAAACTTGAACATAATAAGGGTTCAGATTTTTAAAAAGAAATAAAAAACCTCTGCAATTGGAACTGATTTGCATTTCAGCTCCACTGCTTACTGTCTCTGCAGCTAGAGACAACATAAACTCTCTGAGCCTCACTTTCTTCGTCAGAAAGCCAGGGGCGGTAAACACGAACCTGCCTCATAAGGTTGGCAGAGGTACCTTGGAGCTCGTGTTTACACAGTGCCCAGCCT
Organism: Saccopteryx leptura; assembly: GCF_036850995.1. Lineage (NCBI taxonomy): Eukaryota > Metazoa > Chordata > Mammalia > Chiroptera > Emballonuridae > Saccopteryx > Saccopteryx leptura. The sequence goes on along the minus strand of NC_089504.1, from coordinate 8,525,151 downwards.
AGTGCTTGGCACTTAGAGCTCGCTCATTGAGTGTCCATATTTCCAGAGCCATGAGAAAGATAGCATCTCAGTTCACTTTATAAAGTAATGGCAGAAATTTGTACAGAAAAGAAGCCCACAGCCCCATCTCACTAACGAACACGATAGATCAGTCAGTGTCTTAAATAGAGTGGTGTGTCAGAAGGATGTGACCTACTAGGGCGTATTCCAGAAATCGAAGAACCATTCAGCATCAGAAGAGCTAGTAGTATAATTCATTACATTACTAAGATTTCCCGCCACTTAACCTCTTCTCTCAGTAGTTTCCCCCCAAAAAAAGCTTTCTGTGAAATTCAATATTCATTTCTAAGAAAAGCCTCTGTAAACTTGGAATTGAAGAACTTGTTCAACAGGATAAAGAAAACTGACCATGAACTCAAAGAAATCACCAGAGGTATATCCAAATCAGGAAAGTATGTTCCTGATTCCAGAAGTCTTTCTTGTCCACGTGGCACAATGTAGATGCCATTGGAGTTTTAACCTGTAATCAATCATTATGATTCCATTTTAGTGAAATTGCTTGTGTTTGTACACATAGGAAAAACATTAGAGGAAACCATACCAAATCATTAATAATGATTATCTTCGGACAGATAATCAAGGGGATTTATATTATTCATTTTGTTTATCCACATTAGTTGAGTTATTTTATGATAAAATTTTTAAATTCTACAAAGAATATGGACTCAAATAAGATACTGCAGAGATGTAGTCCAGGTGAAATGTGCCTTACAGGGTGACAAACAAAAGGGTGTGCCTCTAGGGGGCACCAGCTCCCAAATAGTGTGGAAGCTTCGGACCAGAAAGGAGAGAAACTTGAAACTCAAGTTATAGTCAAGTTAAAATAGCCGAACTCACTGGTTCACTTGGACCCCTTCACACACCCCAGGATGCTTCTGTGATACGGATTTAGATAGAGTGTCTTTTCTAATGACAAAATGGGGGCGTATCCTTACTTGTACGCTTTTCACAGTGACTTCTCTGGTTCTTGGGCTCCGGGTTCATTGTCGCTTCTTCTTTACTTGCTAAATAAGCCTCTAATGGCCCGACTTTGTTCCATTACAGAATGCAGCTGCTCTGCCAGGTACTTGGCGAAGAACAGACGTGCACTTAGAGAACCCAGAATACCACACCAGATGGTATTTCAAGTATTTTTTAGGACAAGGTAATTATGCCATTATGGTGATGGGGAAGGAAGAATATTCAAAATGAAAATTAGTGTAGGTGTAATTTCTGGTATGCTGTAAGTGCAAAACTAACTAGATTAGGGACACTGATATCAGGGCATCTCACTTTAAGGTCAGGAATAAGCTTTGCAGATTTGAAGGTTCAGTTCAGAGCCTCAGCCCTAGGAGTTTGTTCTCATATATATATGAGCTCAATATATATTGGGGGGAGCAGTTATTTTTGTCTGGGGGAGGGGTTAGAGGGGATTAGATAATCTGAATAAGTGATTTGAAACAAGAATTTTCAGGGTGGAGAACAGCTTTAGACTTTACAAGGCAAGTACCCTGCTTTTAGTGGGATTTGAACGCTTACTTCAAAGCAATGAGGGAAAGAAAGGGTTCGCTGAGCTCCAGGGCCAGTATAGAACCGGCCAAGGCAGCCATGATCCCTGCCTCCATGGACACTGTGGGATGGATTTGAACCCCGGCTCCGCTTTATGGACCACAGGGCCTTACACTAGTTACTGTCTACTTCTCCGAGACTTAATTTCCTTATCTGTGAAGTGGGGGTAGTACTAGTACACGCCTGTAGGTTTGGAGAGGTGTTGCAGTGAGCACTATAGGAAAAGCACTAAGCCCGATGGCCGGCACACAGCAGGAGCTCCGGCATTAGTAGTGGTGTATGTTTATAACGGAAGGCTCACGTGAACATCCGTGGAGAGGTAGAGAACAGCGATGAGTGTCGTTCGCGACAGACGGAACGGAAGAAGAACCACAGTGGCGGATTAAAAAGGAGTTAGATAAATTTCTTATCAGACCGATACATTTGTTTGTGGAAGATGCAATGCTTGAGCTATAAAATGAGAGTGATCAGACCCAACTGGTGTCTTTAAAAAAAAACACCTGCCCCACCAGGATCCACTCAGCAACCCCCATATGGGGTCAATGTTCAAATCAACCAAGCTATTCTCAGCACCTGGGCCAAGACTTGAACCAATCAAGCCACTGGCTGCGAGACGGGAAGAGGGGGAGAAAGAGGAGAGCGAGGTGGAGAGAAACAGATGGTCATTTCTCATGTATGCCCTGACCAGGGCTTGAACATGGGATGTCCACATGCTGGGCCAACATTCCATCCATTGAGCCAACTGGCCAGGGCCTCAAGTTACATTTATTGTACTGTTAAAGATATCAACTGTGTCTGCTGACATACATTTAAACTTCAGCTGGTGTAACTCATATATTTCAACAGAATCTGTTGGAACCGTGTTTCTCAATTCTGGCTACATATTAGAAGCATCTAGGGGTGTTAACCAGTGTCAACCAATAATTTCAATTAAAAAAAAATACTGGTGGCTGGGTCTCTAAAAAAAAACCTGATCCTGTGCTATGCTTAGAAGTTCACTTATTTGGCATATTTTGTTATAAAAAAAAAAATTAGTGGAAAGTTGTCAGCTCCCCAAATGCTTGAAAAACATGGTGCTGGATCTGCAATGACCAGACAAACATGGCGCCATCAGTTTGGATGCGCCAGCTCCTCAACTGGTGTACCCAGTAAGGGAGGGAATAAGAACCCCAGAGGGCGGGCAGGCTCCAGAATGCGGGTGTTCAGAGGCTCTGTGAGGTCAAGGCTGGGCCTCCTCAGGGTCACAAGATGGTGGCAGCAATTCCAGGCATCATGTCTAGACACCACCATGCAGAGTTTAGAGAAGTCCATCCTCAAGAGTGAGGAAGCCTGTATCAGTTCATTAGACTCAACAGATAAGGACACAGTGGCACAGACAGCAGTGTGGTAATAGCCAGGGGTGGGGGGGAGGCAGGGACAGACCATGGGGGTAAACGGGGATGGGAAGAGATTTTGGGCAGAGGGCGCATGATGCAGTGTACAGGTGGTGTTTTGTTGAGACGTACACTGGAAACCCATATGGTTTTGTGCAACAATGTCTCCTCCTGTCTCATTGGGCAGGATTGGGTCACATGTTCATTCCTGAGCCAATCACTGGCAAGGGGGTGGGAGTGCATGAACTGTAGGGAGTGATCAGGTTCTGTTTCAAGCTGGGGTTGGGATTGCCTTCCCCGACCACATGCAAAGGGCTAGATGCTACCTGGAGTTCCCATATCACCCCGGCCTGGAAGAACCATTGGCATTTTTACTGTTAACCCTGTTTCTTTTGCAGTCCATCAGAATTACATTGGAAACGATGTAGAGAAGAGCCCCTTCTTCTTGTCTGTGACCCTCTCTGACCAAAACAATCAGCGTGTCCCTCAATATCGTGCCATTCTTTGGAGGAAAACAGTAAGTGACTATCTTGCTCCTGGCCTTTCATTACCACTTAACCTGTGTGCTTTGCTGTCTCTATTTATATCAACTTCATGTAATGTCAGAAATCCTTTTTTTAAGCAGGTTTAAGGTAACAATCTGATGTCAAGTAGAGTTAGATCTTACACGTGAATTCTGTCCTACAGAAAAATCTGGCGCCCACCCTCCCCCCGTGCCACTGCAGTTGTTGGGCTCAGTCTTGCCATCAGCAGAGCTGTTCTGGAAGCAAAGTTGTGCATCGAAACCAGATGCCCACTCACTGAGACCTAAGTTAATTCTGTGGCCTTGCTTCCTGATGGGCCCAGCCTGCCCCATGCTGCGGCCATCCATGTGGGATTCTAGCCTGTCCCAAAGATGGTCTTGAATCTGACCTTCTTGCTCCACCCCACCTTGTCTGCTTTTTCCTCCCACCAGAGATTCCAAAGGCTGTTTTACAAAGAATCCAGGAGCAGCTTGAGGGAGGAGGATGTATGGAGTAGAGAGAGCATCTAGCCCCTGCCGAGGGGGAATAACATCTTCACCAACTGCCTCTGTGGAGGTGAAGGCCTAGGCCTAGGGCTCGTGGGAATGACCACTGTATATTTCTTCACCACAGACTCTGTGGGTCCTTTATTCATTCCCTGTCATTTAATCATTTATTGAGTACTTGCTATGAGTTAGTCACAGCGGGTCCTCATTTAGAGAGGGGGAAACAGACATGTCAATATAAAAGGACACATTACTCAAACCTCTCTGAAAGATTCCAGTGATTTTGTGTTCAACAAGCCTTTGACTTGGAGCTATCCCATTTGGGTCTTGTTGAACATGTGAGACTGTTTGCTTCTTACAGTCTTTGAGGCTGATCTGACAGAGACCAAACCCGCTTCTCGTCTGGTTCAGACGGCCCACCTGCTCACCACAACCTCTCAGGCCCTGGTCCCACCCGTCCACACATTGAAGAGTACCATAACCCCGAAATCCATCAATGTGGGGGTGGGGGATAGTGGAAGATGCTGTCAATCAAGCCTGAGCAAGACATTTCCATGGTAGAATGTGTTTATTCATATATAAGCCTCTTGAAGAAAAATTTGACAGTCTAGACATGGGTTTCTTTTTAATGACCAGGAAAGGCTGTCATGGAGATGGGAACTGCCAACCTTCTCACTAATGTCGTGTTTGACTTTCCAGGGTACCCAGAAAATATGCCTTCCCTACAGTCCCACCAAAACTCTCTCTGTGAAGTCCATCTTAAGGTGAGTACTAATGACTAGAAGCCCAGCACCAGGAGCCTTTATATATGTTTTATTTTTCCCTGTGATCATTCCGTTAGCTTCCTAGCTTCTAGAGCCTTGGCAACGTGCCAGACACTTTCCTAAGCACCTGCTGTGTGTGGGCTCGTCAGTCTTCAGGCAGCCCTCCAAGAGGCACTGCTGCTATCCCCACTTTATAGATGAGGAGATGGAGGCCAAGTTCACGCAGCCAGTGTGGTGAACGGAGGCCGGGTCCAGGGCTGGCTGATTGCGAGCGTTGCTCGTACGCGTCTCAGGAATGCGTCAACTGCCGGCTTCCTTCTCCTTGCATGCACACAGGTACTCTGGTTTTGTAAAGAAAAGCAGGAAATGTTCTTCCTTTCATGTTTCTGCTTTGAAATAGAAACTCTTATGTCAGCAGATGCTTTTCAGGGAAGACTGGCCTTATTCTTCACTAAACAGAAAGAGAGCGTGGCCTATAGCTGCTCCACACCCGGCTGCCTCTTGTGCGCCCGCCTGTCTCTCCCTTCCACGTCCCTCCCGTGTCGGGTGGCAGGCTCTCCTGGGAATGCCACCACTCGGATCGGGCCAGTTGCCTTGTCACCAGCTAAGATACTCCATCTCAGGAGCAGCAGCTTCTGTTTGTCAGGCGCTGTGCTAAGTGCTCTGCGAGCGTCTCTCAGTAACCCTGTAAAACAGCTGCACAGACTAGATCTGGTATAACCCCCACTCCCCACAAGAGGAGTCAGGGCCTCAGAGAGGTGCAGGGATTTGGCAGAGACCTCACAGCTCGTTGAACCACAGAGCTGGGATTGAACCCAGGCTCCCAGGACTCTGGGGCGTGGCTGTTACCACTTTGTCATGTGCTGGGAATGGGTCCCTGTACCTCTGATTCGCTCTTTCCTCAGCTGCAGACTCGGTGGTGGTAGGGGATTGTGTCTTCAGCATTCTTAGCTACAACTCACAGCTGCCAGCGGGTCCCTTACCGTGACAATCTTGACTCCAGCAGCTAGGACTGCACCTGGCTGATGAAAGGGCACTGAGATTAAGAAGTAAATGTCATAGCTCATTTTCAAGCTCGATTTGGTCTCCAGATTGTAGACACCCCCCACCTTACCCCCTGCTTCAGGCCTTTGGATTTTTCTCCTCAGTCTGAAGCCAAGTTAAGAAAGCATCCGTTAGATGTTAACATTTTTGTTGAGCGCAAAAATGTCTTGTTGTTCCTAAATCTTTTTATTTTAATCGATTTTAGAGAAAAGAAGGGATAGAAAGAGAGAGAGAAACATCGATCTGTTGTTCCACTCATTTATGCATTTAGTGGTTGACTCTTGTATATGACCTGGCCAGGGACCGAACCCATAACCCTGGTTTATTGGGACGACACTAACCAGCTGAGCTACCCGGCCGCTTGCTTTGAAAGTAACACTTTGAATTATAGTGGCTTGAGATTGTTGAGAATCTTTTTACACTCATGAATGCATTTGTTACACTCATGAACTTGAAAACTCAAAAGGAAATTAAAATATAAATACAATGGAGTCGGATGAGCCTGAGTTAAAATCTTAACTCTGCTACTTAATAGCTTAGTTACCCTGGACTAAGCCTCAGTTTTCTCATCTTTAAACTGGGGATGAAATAGTACTTGCCCCCCAGAGACTAAAGGAGATAACCCACGTAGAGCACTTAGCACAATGCCTGGGATAAACAAGTGCTGTATGATACTGGCTGTTATTCTTACCTCTCACAAATACAGGAATCCTAGCCGAAAGAGGCCTTGGCGATCATCGGGTTCAATTTCCTTGTTTTTCCTTTGGAGGGATTTAGGCTAAAGGAAATTAGCATTGTGTGTCCAAAGCAAAACAAAGAACCACCTTGTTCAGGACTGGTCTTTTGCCCCAAGTGGCAGAGGAATTACCAAAGGAAGATAGATACATCAAGTCCTCTTAATGACATTTCATTGTATCGTTAATTGCTCTGTAAATGTCAATGAATCACTTTTTTAGAAAGTAAAAGAATCAGGAAGATTAGTCAAGGTCACCTGATGACCCAGGTGCTCTCTGTTCTCCTCACCTCCTCTCTTATTACATGAGTGTCATTAGGGGACAGTTATATAAGGAAAGTACAGTGTGGTGTCTGGCTACTGTCCTATGTTGGTTTGTGTCTCCTGCGGACCAGGCCACCCACGGTTTCCTAGGAGATACTGTTTAGCTTCTCTAAAACCCCGAGACTTGCTCCACACGGCGTTGCTGCCACACCATGCCTCATCCTGTCTGTTCTCTTTCAGTGCCATGAATCTGGACAAATTTGAGAAAGGCCCCAGGGAAATTTTTCATCCTGAGATCCAGAAGGTAAGAGAATTTTATGCTTCATAATCGTATAAATTTGATCAGTGTGAGATCAGAACTGACAGATCATCAGTGATCCTTACTAGGGTACCAACCAGCATCAGCTGTGGAGCTTTGACAACATCATCATGGGGAACTCACACCTGAGCTTATGCTATGCTGGGTCCAAGGTAGAGGCCAGGAGTCTGTATTTTTCAAAAGGTCTGTGAGTGATTCTGAGGCATAGCCGTGGCCGAGGACCGCTGAACTGTACAGTCCTCCATCCGTGAACCAACAGGTGTGTTCAGAATGATCTCATTGGCCTAAAAGCCATTCTTTTTACTGAGTGATGAAGAATTCTGTAGAATGTGAGATATTTTTTAATTTAGAAAATATGAAACGTGCTCACCGAGCGCTAACTCGAGGGACGCCATGCTGGTACCACAGAAGCCAGAGGGTGTCCCGGAAGCCATCCTGTTTTCTTAGGATCTACTGTTAAGGGGAAACAGTCCGCACTGGAAGAAAACCACTTGAGTCACTATTCTAGGTGATGGGCCTTCAGAAAAATCCAAACCAAACTTTTGTCTTGCAGTTGCCATCAATTTCGCTTTAAAACTCTCCCCGTGAAATGTGTAAGCCCGGCCATTGCTAGTGGTGCACCAGCTGTGTGTCAGGGAGATTCAGAGTTGGGGACGCCAGGGCGGGGACGGGAGAGGCTGGCAGGCAGGGTGGGATTCCCTGAACAGGGCAGGAGCCGGGACAGTCCCTCTGCAGCGGAGCACCATCTGGGGACTCAGGCAGTGTGAGGAGGACGGCTGGGACGGGGAGTACGTTGGGCTTGAACACTGTTAAAGGAAGCTTGTAAATTAGCTTGTAAAATAAAGTTACTGGTTTGCAACGCAGCTTACTTTAAATGTACAGAGTTGTGAACTCCCATAACCTTTGTTTAAATTTAATTGTTAAAATATATTTCTACCCTGACTCAACCCCAGAAGGAATTGAGGCAGAAACAGGTGTGTGAGGATTTGAAGTTTGAAGCAACTACAAGCCATGCTATGCTTACTTGTCATTTTTATAGCCGATTTAAAAACAAATTAGAACGATAAATATGCCAGTACCAGTGTGCCTTTATTACTTCATTTGTCTGGGCCGTCCTCCCGAACCCTTTCCTACCGGGAGCCAGGACGTGACCCGCAGACACTGGGCCCGGCTTCCACGGGCCCATGCGGACGCTGCTTCCTGCGGCTCGCTGCTGGGCTCGCCTCTGCTCCGTCACCCTCCGGCTTCCTCTCCCCTAAAGTAAAAAGGGATTCGTAAACAAGACTTGCAGCCTTCTGTCTGTTTACAGCATAACAGAAGACTTTGGTGCTGTCCCTGCATTCTGTGTTTTGACTTTCTTTCCCTTAACAAGTAACTCTTCATGAGCCTTCCCCATCCTGTGTATGTGTATGTGTGTGGGTGTGCACCCGTGGGTGTACAAATCGGCAACAGCAGTTTCACGGCTGTGATCAGGCTTCTGTAGACTTCCCTGAGGAAGCCGTGAGCAGCAGGCTCTGGGTTTAGAGGAGAGAGTTCTTACAAATCCCGGGATCTCAGAAGTAAATGGAAAATAAGCCATTCGCATTATAAAGAAGGCATCTTTCCACCAAGTGGGAAGGTGGCTTATGCTATTTAAAAACGTTATCTGTTTCTGGCTGCTAAACTACAGTCACATTTTTCTTAGCCAAACCTTTGCAGAAGCAATGTGTGATAAGCTGGCTTGAAAGGGGTGGAGAAGGCGGGTGTCTCTGTCTTCCCGTGGCTGGGCACCATCTTTATTTCCGGGGAACAGTGATCTGACATGTCTTTCTGAAGTGACCAGGTGTTTTATAGAAATCTGTGGGGCTAGCTGAATTGTAAAAGCACTTCTGGGATTGGGGGAGCAGTACAAACTTCAGTAAATTAAAGCTTGGCTTTCACAGAAAGTCAAAATAAAATGATCGCTGTTAAAGCATGGATGTAACTTTTCAAACTTGATTCAACAGGACCTGCTGGTTCTTGAGGAGCAAGAGGTAAGCAATTTGATGTGCTCTGCCTTGTTATCTATAACCCTTGTGGGTGCTCCCCTCCCCCTTCCACCCCTCCCTTGAAGAACCTGTTAACTGTGATGTATATCTGCTCATATATGTATAAATATATATATATATATTTTCCCCCCCTCTCAAATTTTGAAAAATAAGTAGCTGGTCTCCTTATTCTCAATGTTATTCCCTTACTGAGGGCATATTTGCTTGAAGCAACAAGAGCACTTGTTACACTGTAGCTCATACACAATATAACAAACAAAGATACCCACATGATCCCAGAGCTCACCAGCTTGAGCCCAGAGGTTACTAGCATGAAAAGCCCAAGGTCGCTGGCTTGAGCAAGGGGACGCTGGCTCAAGTCACGTACAAGAAGCAGTTCATGCACAACTAATGCGAAAGCAACTACGCGTTGAGCTTTGTACCATCTCTTTCTCAAAAACAACAACCACCAAACGTGCCGACGAGGCTGTGCCGTGGGATTAGAAAGAACTGGAGACCCGCTTCCAGCCGCACCCCGCCACTCACTCAGGACCAGCATGGCACGCTTCACCGTCCCCGGCCTCAGCCGTCCTGCCTATAGGAGAGGGGGGTTTGGTGGACCTCGGGGTCCCTTCTGCTTCTAACAGGCCAGTAGCTCCTGGCTCGTCGCGCTGGTCACTGATCCAGACCTTCTTCTCATGGCTTGCCAGCTGTCTGGACAAGCCTCTGGACAGTTTGCTGGCTTGTTCCTCTAGTCCAGTGGATCTCAGAGTGGGGTCCCTGGGCCACCGCCTCAGCATCACCTGGGAACTGGTCAGAAATACTAATTCTTGGGCCCTAGCCCAGAACGACTGACTTGGAAACTGGGAGTGTAGCCCAGCACTCTTTATTTTAACAAGTCTACAGGTGATTCCGATGCCTGGTTAGGTTTGAGAACCTCGAATTTAGTCTCTGTCTTGTTAATCAGAGCATCATCTGTCAGACCCCAGACTACTACAGGTGCTTTTGAAGGGACCACTGAGAATGGAAGAGGCGCTGGGACCTTGGAGACGTGTGACCTCTGTCATCGTTGCCAAAGCAGAGAAAGGAAGGTTAGAAAGTACAGAGCCCTACATGGATAGAGATCCCCAACAGAACTCTAAGAAATTTACCAAAACCAGTTTGGAGGCAGCTTGTAAAAAATAGGTGCTATCTGACCAGTTTTGATTCTTTTCTCATTTTATTATGCACCCGTTTTCGCCATGAGCCTTACTGAGCTCCTCCAGGGTACCCGGCACGGTGGCGGGCTCTGGAGCGTCCATGGAAACTAGGACATGGCCAGTCCCTCTGTCGCCAGCCTTATGTTCTGGTGTAGAAACAGACAAACGTGCAAGTTCAATAAAGGCACTGCAGGTTGTGAATGGTGCTCTTAAGAAAATAAGCAAGGTGCTGTGATGGAGCATGACAACAGGGGTGGCTTTATTTGGGGAGGTCAGGAAAGGCCTCTGGAAATGGACACGAGCTGAGACCCACGTGATGGGAAAGAGCCCTGGGTGGAGGGGCCAGCTTGGGAGCGTCCCCCTCATCCCTGCTCTCCACAGAAAATCACTACAAATGAAATTACTCTTGCTGATGTTTATGCATCTGTCCCCCAGATGTGTTGGGGACAAATGTCTGAGGCCCTTGGATGTTCAGTCTTGACTGTCCAGGATCCAGCTGTCCTGAAACCCGGTGTTTCTGCCTTGACCCCCCAGCGCTGGCCCACTGGCCAGTGCTTTTAACACCTCCATTCCTGTCTGCCCCTCTGCTGACCACCAAGAATTCCCCCAGCTAGTGGTGGGCCAGACAGTCTTGAAAGGTTGATTCGCTTCCAACCACAGATTATACTTTATTATGAAAAACACTTCAAGAAATACAAAAATAAAAATATAGAGAATAATATAAGGAAGATCTATAAACCCACTACATGAGTTAAGAAAAAACTATTAAAAATCCACGGGCTCTCTGATCCCATGTGTCTGCCTCCTGGGGAAGCTCCTCCCTGACATCCGGTGTTTGTCATTCTCCCGGGGTCTGGTTTTCATCCAGCGTTTAAAGCCGAGGCTAGTGAACTGAACATTTGTGCTGGCTACTTCTCAATTGCCTCCCCCCCCACATATCTGTTTTGTAACTCCTTGAGATTAAATATCTTTAGGAATTGGGGGGAAATGGGCTTCTCAAACAAATTGCCTGCAGTTTCCATTTCTATTTCTAAAAGAGACCACAGGGTTCAGCCTAAGATTGCTGTGTTGAGTGTTGAATTGCACTGAGCACTCCTGTGCTAACTGGGGTCTGGACAGCTGCTGAGGAGTTGGTTAGAAGATGGTACCAGCCTTGGCCAAGTAGCTCCAGTAGGTTAGAGCATCATCCCCATTCACCAAGGTTGTGGGTTCAGTCCCCATCAGGGCATATCCCAAGAATCAATCAACGAATACATAAATAAGTGGAACAACAAATCGATGTTTCTCTTTCACACTCTCTTCCTTCCTCTCTCTAAAATCAATCAATTCAAACAAACAGACAAACAAAAAAGATGGTACTAGTCCTGTGGGTTCTATGGGCTATTTATCTTGAGCTCTGTTTTGCCACAGAATGGGCCTGCCATCCTGCAGATGCTGTTAGTAATGAAACCCACATGAAAGCGTAGAGTTTCACCTGTAGGCTATAAAAACCTACAAAAATAAAGGAATGATTGTTCTTAATATTGGTCAAAATCGAGATAGAATGGAGGAAATAACTAATCCCCTGGTGTCCATTCTGATCACTGCCGTTTTCATAAATAATGTAACTGTATGCTTTGATGGCAAAATTGAAGTCATCACCTTTTGTTGTCTTACTGTAAGGGCTCTGTGAATTTCAAGTTTGGGGTTCTTTTTGCCAAAGATGGGCAGCTGACGGATGACGAGATGTTCAGCAACGGTGAGTGTCCCCTCCTCCCTTCCGCTAACAAACCCTCTTCCGCCATGCTGCAGTTTTGGCGATTGAAGCTGGGCTTGCCAGTTGAGGTGGAGTCTGTTGCATAGAGCAACAGCCAGTGGTTTTGTGAAATTGTGGGGTGGATCCCAGGGTAAATGCTGTAGGGCAGATGTTGCCCCGTTTCGTTCATTTGATAAATAGTTCTCAGTCACTTAATGTGTACTAGGCATTGGAGCTAGAGAGGCAGCCTGTTTGGAAAATTGCATGGAGTTGAAAGAATTTGATTCTCCATAGTCTCAGGAGCAGAGGAAGATTTTCCTCCGTTATTTTGAGGGTTGGGGGAATTATAAAATGGGATCATTTTCCAGTTATCTAGCACTTTTCATGTTCATTACCTGTTTATTATGAATGGAAACAGTAATAATGTTTTCAGTGTGAAACATCTATGACCCAGCCTGGCAGGGGAAGGTTGGCGGGCCCAGACCTGTGGTTTCCTTTGCTGGGGGTCCTGGGAATTTTGGGCCCCCTGCCAGGACTCCTGGAGGGGGTGCATGTCTCCTCTGTTCTGTCCTACTGCGCTCGTCTGCAGATCCTTTTCAGGTGCCTCCGTCAGACAGTGAGGACCTGTGGTTGCCATATCTTCTTCACACTCTCCCTCTTGCCGCAGAAATCGGAAGTGACGCTTTTGAAAAATTTTTAAACCTCCTGGGTGACACAATCACTCTAAAGGGCTGGACAGGCTACCGCGGCGGTCTGGACACCAAAAGTAAGCTTGCCTCTGGCCTGGTTCTGTCGTAACTTGTTGAACTTTGTCATCAGCCTGATCTGTATTTGAATGTATAACCAAGATGGAGGAAAGGGGATAAGAGGAAATTGGAGCTTCACACGTAGGCTGGCATGGGGGGGGGGGGGTCTCTGGACACATTTGGTGTCTCCATTGAGCTCTGCAAGACTGAGTCAGCCTCACAGCCCTTAGGTGTGGCAGGCACCCTGGGCTGCCCTGCCATCAGCTCTTACCGGTGAGTACCTCTGTGTGCCAAGACTGTGGGGCTCTGGGGACATAGGTACAACAACACAGTCCCTGCCTTTCCAGGAGCTTCTGTCCAGTGGAAAACACAGACAATAAGGAGATAATTATCAAATAGTTTAGTCCTGCCCTGGCCAGGTAGCTCAGTTGGTTAGAGCATCGTCCTGATACACCAAGGTTGCGGGTTCCATTCCCAGTCAGGGCACATGCAAGAATCAACCAATGAATGCATAAATAAGGGGAACAGCAAATTAATCTCTCTCTCTCTCCCTCTCCCCTCTTCTTCTCTTCCCCTTTCTCTCTCTCTCTCCTCCCCTCTCCTTCTCTCTTCCCCTCCCTCGTCTCTCTCTCTCTCTCTCCCCCTCTCCCACCCTCCTTCCCTCCCTCTCCCTCCCTCTGCCTGTCTTTCCCCCCACCTCTGTCTCTCAAATGAATCAATCAATAAAAAATATTTTAGTCCTCCTGACTCCTTGGAGAAACTAAGAAGAAAATGCACAGAGTGCTGGCAGGCGGCGGGGGCACTTGATTCTGCTGGGGGATTTGCTAGAGAAGGCTTCCCGGAGGGTGATGCGTGGGAGTAATTTGGAAGTCTGGAGGGGAGAAGAGAATTCCATGCAGAGAACATCTGGGAAGTCCTTGAGGCAGGAAAGAGCATGATGTGTTCTAGAAACCAAGAGAATATCTTTATGTTTAGAGAGGGCAGAGACAGGAGAAAGGGGGTAGAGAAGATCCCACAGGGAGTTTGAGGTCACATTAATAATTTTGGATTTTATTCTAAAGGGGATTGATGTCATTAATGGGTTGGGGGGCCGTGATGGGGTCAGAACCCACCTCTGAGCAGAGCACGTTGGCTGCCTTGCCGCAGGGAGAGTGGGGGGGGGGGGGTAGTGGGGAGGCCATGCTTGCCTCACTGCGGGGCGTGGGAGGCTGCCAGGGGGCGGAGCCCAGGGATTCAAGGGCGGGTTCAAAGGCAGGACTGGTATGATCCACCGGTGCTGACTGGACATGAGCATAAAGAGGAAAAGGAAATCAAAGGACCTCTGGGTTTCCGCCCCAGCAGTGAGTGTGGGGACATCTGAGGGGAAGCATTTGGGGGAGGGGCTCGGAAGGGGTGAAGGTAAATAAGGTCACAGGTTAGGTTTGGAGTCGCTCAGGCTGCCTTCTAACTGCAGAGTGTTTCCCGTGTTCCCTGTGCTTTCACTCGTCGCTTTGTTTGCCCTTCACCTTTGGTCCTTGAGGCGAGGCAGGCAGGTGCTGCCAGGCTCACTGGCCTCAGTTTGACAGTCTTCAAATGTGGGCACGGTCACCCCTGGGAGCCTCGGCTCCCCAGCAGCCCACGCTGGTGTCACTTGTGAACGTGGAAAGGTCGGGCAGCTTGCTGGACGGGCTGCGCCGCCTAACTGACCGCGGCAGGGATGAAGCATGCGGCCCCAGGTCTCAGGCGCCCGCTTCACCCCGCCGAGCCGAGCTTCCTGTGCAGGCGGTGTGCCGGGGACCGCCCACCCGCTAGCGCCCCGTGGCCGGCCCTAGGCCTCTGTTAGGCCGTGGCTGCCCCTCACCGCCCCGAGAAAGGTGAAGTGGTTTATCAGAAGGGGCGCGGCCAGGGGATCGTGAACCCAGGCCTGCCTGTCCCAGAGCCCGTGCTGCTCCCCGCTGTCCACGTCTGCCCGCACTGTTTGTCTGATGGACATGGCTGTTACTGGCATGCCGCCTGGTGTTAATCTTGTCCTGTACACTAGCAGAAGGCAGGGAATTGTAGCATACTCTCCTTTTCAGCCCAGACTTCTCATGAGGTCCACTACTCAGGCGAGGCATGAGTCAGCAAGCAAGCTGAGACGGGGAGGGAGGGGTCAGCCCACAAGGGCAGGATCCAGACAGCTGCTTCCCCTCAGGCAGGTAATCTAGAATGCTCTCTGGGACTGGTTGTGTGCTCTGTTCCCCTCATCTGCACATAGAGACTCTTCCGCTCTGGTCCCAGAATCCTCTGCGCCCGCTCAATGCTTGTTTGTATTTTGCAGATGATACCACAGGGATACATTCGGTTTATACTGTATACCAAGGGCACGAGATCATGTTCCATGTCTCCACCATGTTGCCGTACTCCAAAGAGAACAAACAGCAGGTACGTGGGAACCCGGCACTCCCGGCATGCAGACCGTGAGGTAGTGACCTGACTGCAGGAAGCAAGGTTTGGATTTCATAGAATTAGGAGCTACAGATGTGAACAGATGAGCTGAACTCCAGCCATCCCTTTAGGGATGCTGTTGGCAGTCTCTATACGTGAACTCTCAATGAGCCTTAGGGAGAACTGTCCTCACTGACACCACCCCTTAAAGAAATACAGGGTCAGAAGTAACTGCGCAGGCGTGCCTGTGTGTGAACTTGTGTGCATTTTTGTGTGTGAATGGTATCACGGACTCCTGAGGGACTGTCTTGCATTTGCATGCCCTCTTCTCCGTGACTTCTCTCAGCGAGCCTGTGTCTTGTCAGGGACAAGCTCTAATTTACAAAAACACGGGCTGCTGCTTTTGGAAGGCTTTGGGGCGGGGGGGTCATTTAACTTGTCATTGGATTCTTCTCTGTTTATTACACATTGAAGGTATCTGTATGAATCAATGTCACAAACACGACTGGGTGGTCACTCAGCGAAGATTTGTGAGAAACAGTGTGTGATGGGCTAAAAAAGCTTCTGAGCATTTATAATTGTTATTTCAGTGCAACGTCAGTGGGGGGCAGACTCAGATTTAGGCTGAAATGTGGTGGGATAGTCATGGGGTACACAGGTGCTTTGGGGACAGGGCGGGAGGGGCAGGATGAGCTGGCTCTGTTTGCTGGCTTGGGGCCTGGGGGGCTGTCTTGCAGGCGGTGGAGACACTGGAGCTTTTAAGCTTGCTCTGGCTTCAGGTGGCTAGCTCTGAGAAAGGACAGGTGAGGCCGGAAGTGCCGGGCCCAGGAGATGGCTTCTGTGGCTGAGAGTCACTTCTGGCGAGGCCCCTTCCTTTGTGTGGTTGAGGATACCTGATCATTGCTGCCAGACCCACCTCTTAGGAGCTGAGGCTCTAAGGATCCTAGGGTCACATGGAGAAGAGAGACCAAGCTGGCCTTACCAATCATCATAAATTATATTGGTCTCTTACTTCTCAATAATAACATCACAAACTTCCACTGAAATATTTTACAGTCTTCCTCTTCCCCTAACTCCAACATTTCCAGCCCTGTTTGTTCGCCAGCATTGCCCATGTCCTATGACAGCAGGCACATGAGCCAGAGAGAGGTAGGAGGCAGGGGTGGATGTGCCAGTTCAGCCTTTGCCCAACTCAGAAGTCTCTAACCTTTGCTTTTGGAGGGGGCTGTTAGCACGTTAAGGCATAATGGCACCTGCCAGGGGCATTGCAACGTTCCCAGGTGAACCAGCTCTTTCCAGCATCTTGGCTGGCTCCTGGGTAGTGCTTGGGTCCTCCACTTGCCCAGCATCAGTAGATCTGAAGAAAATCAAAGCTATAAATTTGTCTCAGCTGGCAGGGAGATAAAACAGGTGGGAAGAGAGACAAAGAAATGCAGAATGTTTGTGAACCTTAAGAGTGCCTGATCATGGGAAGGCAGGGAAGGACCACAGTCTGTGAACCTCTCTCTGTACCTGTCATGGTCTCTTGGGGCCTAAGGTAACAGTCAGAAAGTCAGAGGCTTATCTGGCTCATAAAATCTCTTATGGCTTTTGGACATCTAGAATACTAACGGACAGTCTGAGCCACATCCCAAATCTGATGTAAAGAAACACATTGCACAAATACTCTATGGGTTCTGGCATCACAATAACTTCTTCCACTGCTCTCCTCCCTCCATCCTCATACCCAAGCATAACGGCGTGGGAGGGAGTATAGATATTGCCTCCTTGGGCCGCATCTTCTTCCTAACATCCCTAACATCTCATGATACCCAGCACCACCAGCATCTTCTTCCTAACATCCCGTGATACCCAGCACCACCAGCATCTTCTTCCTAACATCCCGTGATGCCCAGCACCACCAGCATCTTCTTCCTAACATCCTGTGATACCCAGCACCACCAGCATCTTCTTCCTAACATCCCGTGATACCCAGCACCACCAGCATCTTCTTTCTAACATCCCATGATACCCAATACCACCAGCATCTTCTTCATAACATCCCGTGATGCCCAGCACCATCAGCATCTTCTTTCTAACATCCCGTGATACCCATTACCACCAGCATCTTCTTCCTAACATCCCGTGATGCCCAGCACCACCAGCATCTTCTTCCTAACATCCCATGATACCCAGCACCACCAGCATCTTCTTCCTAACATCCCGTGATGCCCAGCACCACCAGCATCTTCTTCCTAACATCCCGTGATACCCAGCACCACCAGCATCTTCTTCCTAACATCCCGTGATACCCAGCACCACCGGCATCTTCTTTCTAACATCCCATGATACCCAGCACCACTGGCATCTTCTTTCTAACATCCCGTGATACCCAGCACCACCAGCATCTTCTTCCTAACATCCCGTGATACCCAGCACCACCAGCATCTTCTTCCTAACATCCCGTGATACCCAGCACCACCAGCATCTTCTTCCTAACATCCCATGATACCCAGCACCACTAGCATCTTCTTTCTAACATCCCGTGATACCCAGCACCACTAGCATCTTCTTCCCAACATCCCGTGATACCCAGCACCACTAGCATCTTCTTTCTAACATCCCGTGATACCCAGCACCACCGGCATCTTCTGGCCTCCCAACAGCAGCATCTAGTTCCAGATGAAAACACAGGCTCTGTGGTCGGACAGATCTGGACCAAGTCCTAGCTCTGCCGTTAACTAGCTCTGGGTCTCAGGCACATCTTGTGCATTGCCATGCCTCCGGGCTCAGTCCCTGGTCCTTTCTCCTTCTGCACTTGTTCACTCTCTTAATGATCTCATCCAGTCTCATGGCTTTAAATTGCTCTTATAGGCCATTGACACCCAGCTCTCCTCTCGAGCCAGACCTCTCTTCAGACTCGAGGGGCCAGGCCCAGTGTACTGCCTGTTTTGTTAAATAAGTGTTATTAGAACACAGTCACACTCACTCATGTCCCTGTTGTCCTCAGCTGCCTCTGAACTACTGCAGCAGAGCCACATGGTGGAAGAGAGATAATAGGAGCTATCAAACTGAAAATATTTGCTATGTGGCCCTTTACAGAAAAAAATTGCCCACCACACGTCTAGGAGATCACTTTGGAAAGGTCAGCTGGGATCAGGTTAAGTAGGGCCTGTTCTCACCAAGTATGTGCTTCAGAACTAAGGCATTTCTAAAAATGCACATGGTTGAGCCTCTTCCCCAGGGAATTCTGATGTAATGCCTCCTGTTTGGGGGGTCTTGAATCCAGGCTAAGGAGACAATGAATGAACATGAACAGGATCAGAAAAGTAAAATGGGGGAGAAAGTGGAGACCAGCAGGCTGGTGAGGAGCTCCTCCAGAGGGCAGACAAGAGGAAATCAGGCCTGACCAGGCGGTGGCGCAGTGGATAGAGCGTCGGACTGGGATGCGGAAGACTCAGGTTCGAGACCCCGAGGTCCCCAGCTTGAGCACAGGCTCATCTGGTGTGAGAAAAAGCTCACCAGCTTGGACCCAAGATCACTGGCTCGAGCAAGGGGTTACTCGGTCTGCTGAAGGCCTGCAGTCAAGGCACATATGAGAAAGCAATCAATGAACAACTAAGGTGTTGCAACAAAAACTGATGATTGATGCTTCTCATCTCTCTCCGTTCCTGTCTGTCTGCCCCTATCTATCCCTCTCTCTGACTCTTGCTCTGTCTCTGAAAAAAATAAATAAATAAATAATTTTTTTAAAAAAAAGAGGAAATCAGGCCTGAATTGGGGGGGTGAGGGAGACAGTGGAGGCAGATAGCGGACCCAGGAGACAGCCAGTAAAATATGGGAGGCAAGCAGTCAAGGCTGATCGGCATCTGGGCTCCGTGACTGTGTGCGTCCTCAGCTCGGTGCCGGTGCCAGAGCCACCTTCTCAGCGGTGCTGTTTGTGCTCACGTCCAGGTGGAGAGGAAGCGCCACATCGGGAACGACATCGTCACCATCGTGTTCCAGGAAGGAGAGGAGCCCTCTCCTGCCTTCAAGCCTTCCATGATCCGCTCCCATTTTACACGTATCCTGGGCCGTGGTGGGCGCTCCCGTTCAGCGAGCTGTTGGTCAGCCTCACTGGACTGAAATGCCCCTCCGCACAAGTGTTGTGATTGCCTTGCTTGTTATTTAAGATTGCTTTGCGCTGATGGATTCTTAGACCCACCATTTGGGGTTTTCCCCTCGGCATTGTTCCCTCGTCTCTCTCCATCCACTGGGGTAGTGGATGGGTTCATTCCCAGAGAATTCCCGACTTCTGGAATCTCTTCCCTTTCCTCAGGTAGTCTGTGAAACAAGGGGGAGGGAACTTCCTACCCTTCATCAGTAAGAAATGAATTAGGAGAATTATAATGAATCCTCTGAGAATTTTGCTGTAGGTATAAAAACTTGCAAGTGAAGATAAAAAGCCAACACATTGTTTCTTTGTTGACTCTCAGCCCCAGTAATAGCTGCTGCATTGTCACCTCCTAAAATCTGGGAAACAATGGAGTTAATCAGGTTCTATTTGCTTCCCCCTATCTAATTTCTGCTCAGCTCACGTTGCCAGCCAAGTCCTGCTGAAGCGCTCTGTGATTGATGTCCACGGGTAGCGCAGTGAGACGGGCATGGCCTGTGAGCTGGCCAGCCCGACGGGTACCCAGTCGTGGCCCTGTTGCTCTGGGTCACAGACCATGACAGTGAAACCCAAAGGTGGTACCTCTACAGATTGTGCATAATTAGTAAAAGCAACGGATAGGCGTTTCCAGAGACTCCTGTAAGAATGTCGGGAGGCAGGACCCTTATAGCTCATTGCATCCGGAAATAGGTTGCTCTGCACACTGACTTGTTCATTGTCACCTAACAACACGACGGGGACGCTTGTACAAGTTGAAAATCGCCAGGTTTCTTCCAGAAGAGCAAGGAAGAAAACAGCGCCCCTACACTCCCCTCAGAGTTGTTTCCACTCCCGCCCCACTCCCTGCACTGCGAAACTGCCCTGGTGGCCGGATGGAGGGCCCACAGCGCCCTGCCTGCAGGGCTGCTTGTAGCGCAGAGAGCTCCGCCAGGTCCTGCCAGGACAGGGGGGAGGGGACTCTTTAAGGGACTGAGGGGTGCTCATTTGTAGAATTTCCTTTAGTTACCCGTTTTAGCCTTCGCCCTTGGCACATTTGTGTCTGGAACGGGACAAGCAGGTAGTTGGTGCATACTCCTCCCACTGAGTCTAGCTGTGGGAGCGCTGTGAGGAATCCATGGCTGTCGAGCCCCAGCTAAGGCAGGGGGGAGGGGCAGGAGAAAGGGGGAGCCGGCTGGGGGTGTGGTGCTGTTTCAGCTCAGTGTGCCCGACATAAGCCAAGTGGAGGCTCCCTGAGGCTGCCACCAGCTCCGTGTGTTTGTTTTGGATTGTTTAGTCTACCGAAGACAGCAGCAGAGAGAGGGAAGGTGTGTGCGTAGCGGGAGCATTTGAATTGCTTTCCTCTTCAAAATGTGTAAGATGAAATCTAGGACTAATTTCCTGTTGAGATCTTTGCATTTTCAGGCAACAGAATTGCTCTTTTTGCTTTGTTGGTTTCTTCATTGCTTAGTAGCTTTATTTATATTGCTTTTCTGACTGATTTGGAGATATAGCTCTTCCCCCAAAGGATGAACACATGGAGGTTGAGCCTGTGTCTTCCTGGGCTGAGGGTGACAGGTGCCCTGAACACGAAGGGCAGGTCTAAGATGAGTCTGCACCAGGGATTTTCAGGGCGTGGGCCATTGACCGTGAGCATCAGGGTTGTTGATTAATTTCCTTAACCATCAGCACAGATATTTTTGCCTTAGTGAGGTATGATCAGCAAAATGACAATTACAGGTAGGTACTGACTTTGTCATCAATTGCTTATTTTAATTCTCCATGTTTACATGTTAATTTGGCATTCATTTAATGAGACTCTTGACATAGATATTTCTTGATTGATTTGATGTGTCCTTACCTTAGAGACCTTTCTTCAACACCACTCTCTTTGAGAAAAACTTGTTCCTTATAATGTTGCTTTGTATAGTAGACCCATGGTCAGGGTTAGTTTGAACTTGATTGTCCTCTACAGTGGGCACATACTGATACATTTGCCCTTGACCAGAGTAGCCCCTTTCCTACCCTACATCCTAACTGTTTATCCTTCTCTTCTCAAAAACTACTCTGTTAAGGGAATGATGAAGTTGTGAAAAGAACATGAACTTTGAGCCAAATAGATTTGGGTTGGAATCCCAACTCGGTCCCTTAAAATCTTTGAGGCTTTAGAAAATGTTTGTCATCCTCAAGCCTCAGGTAATGATAGAACGAAGGTAATGATACCAGCTTGGCAGGTTGGTGAGACTCCGTCGACGTTGTGCCTTAAAACCCCACGCACTCTGCCTGGCACACAGTGGGTGCTCAGGGGTGGCCTCTGCGGTCATTTGTGGGGTGCCTGACCTTAGGATACAGGAAGACTTGACCTCTGCCCTAAAGCACAGAGAGCTGCACAGTGACCGTGGCTGGGGCAGCCCACAGGAGGGCTCCCCCTGTGGCATGAGTATTCCTAACATATCACATGGGCAACTAGAGAAATGTAAGGTCCAAATACTGTTGGTGATCTCTGAAGAAAAAGCAAGTAATCCTGCAATGTTCTCTACGTAGGCTGAAAATATTTTCAGAAGAAAGTGTGCCACTCTTTGGCCCACCCTTGCCATCCCCACCGGTGTTTACAGACCACCAGGAATTCAGGGACTTTTTGCTAGTGAAATGTAAGTTCCATTTTGAAATCATTTTGCAACTTATTCTGCGTCAGAACACATCTCTCCAGATTCTCCCAGGATGCCATGTGAGAAAGTATCATTGTTTAGGCATTGATTTCATTTTGCGTTCTGTTAACTCTTTCCACAACACATACTTCATTTTCTGGTAGTAATAGTATATAGATTTTCCCCTGTGTCCTCATCTGTACCTGTCCTCCTACTCACCTTCAAGAAAGGGTCTTGAAACCTGGGGTCCAGGAGGTAAGCAGTCTTTGTGGGGTACCTTTAACCACAGATTAGAGATCGCTCAGCAACATGAAGGAGCCAAGTAATCAGTGAATCTATTGATTTAAACAGAGCCAGTCAACAGGGTGGCTTTCTCCAGCACCCTCAGAGCTTGGGGTGGAAGGGCAGGGAGGGTTCAGCTAAAGATCGGCCCAGTAGATGCAGAAGAACACAGGCTACAGGTTATGAACAGGTTGACGCCAAGGATCAGAAGGCTCTAAATTCCAAAGTGGATTTGTTAGGAGGGAGGACGTGGTCCAGGTGGAAAATTCCAAGATAACAAGAAGTGGCATTCCAACAACAAAAAATTAATTTTTCCTTATTCAGCCAGAACAAGACACTTAAAATGGATATTTCTGAGGCACTGCGGAGAAAATACCCTCCAACAAAAACAATTCCCAATCACAGAATTAGAGGAAATACTAGGTGTTCATAGTTTAAATTCCTTAAGAGATGTCTTGCCAACACACCAACCCAGCTTGTGCCAGCGTGCATCTCTTACCCAGGCTGTACCTGTCCCAGGGAGTTCCTCTCCAGTCTGTGGTCACTGTCCTGCCCTCAGAGCCTCTGAATGAGGGAAATGATCGTTAATGATAACTAATTTACTCGGTTTGATATGCCTAGCACTGTGCGAACTCTTGATATATATTATATTTAAAAACTTATGACAACCCTTACAAGGAAATAATACAGTTGAATCCATTTTACAAGGTTAAAGATTGAGGCCCCAAGGAGTTAAATAGTTTGCTTAGACTGCACAGACAGCGGCTGGGACTCAAACCCATGACTGCCCTGACCGCAGGCCCCTCGCCTCCATTGCACACTTTCTGTTCCGTGCTCTGACGTGTGATGGACAGTCCACTTTCTTGGCTCTTAGCGCTATCTTTTATTCCCAGAAGAAACTTCTCTCAGGTTAGGAAGCTGAGTAGTCTGCTTAGGCAATTGTTATTTTTTTTTCTAACAAAATGAAGCAAATATTTAATCCATTCAGTGGAATACTGGTGGTTTGCCCCTATGTTGGATGAGTAGGTGGGTGGGTGGGTGGATGGATGGGTAGATGGATGGATGGGCAGATAGATGGGTGGATTGGTAGATGCGGGCAGCTTGGGTCTGGACTAGGTCTTCAAGGAATTAGATACACCCTCTGCTCAGGAAGCTTGCCGTCCAACAGAAAAGGCAAGGTCAGCCTACGGGCTATCAGTTTGTATACAGAGAGTTGGAAGGTTTTTAAGCGTGCTTTGTGAAGGAGTTACCGGTGGCAATACTGGAGGGGTGTCCTTGAAAAAGGATATTCTTTAATAGCACATTAACATCTGTATCCCCCTATAACTTGATTTATCTTAGTAATTAATGGTGAAAAAGCCACTTTGGAAACCCCAACATTTGCCCAGAAACGTCGACGTACTTTGGACATGTTGATTCGATCTTTGCACCAGGATTTGATGCCAGATTTGCATAAGGTAACCTGGGCCCATGGTCCCCTTTCCTTCTCGTGGGGTCTGAGTTGAGAACACAAGTCTTAGCGATGAGTCCAGGTGAGAAGAGCGCAGCAGTCGCCTTGATCCTTTCTGTCAAGATAAGACTGTGGCCACCATGGTTGATGTCCCCTCCTTGTTCCACAGCAGGGGTGGGTGGTGACGGGCCATGCATGCTAATGTTACTTTCATGGAGCCAGGGCTGTGGAAATGGAGGGGCAGGCTGGGGCCGGCGTGTTGAACAGCAATCCTGGCAGCGCTGGAGAGAGCTTTTGGGGGTGGCTGCCCTTGTGGCATTACACACATTACCAGTGCCATAAAGCTGGTGGACCGGCAGGCGTGGGGCTTGTGGAGAGAGCCAGGCGCTTCTTAAGGTTTTCTGGAGCCGCTGGTTTGCTTGAGGTCAACGCCCAGGCTCTCGGCCATCACACAGCGCTGGCGCGCCACCTGTCGGCGCTTATCTGGAGCAGCTAGCGCAGACAGCACACGTGGGTGGGCTCCCTCATGCTCGTGCTCAGTGAGGGAGTTAATGCAGAAGGCAGGCACAGGACCATTTGAACAAATAGGTTTGTACATTCAGAGAAGCCAAAGGAGACTTGACAACCGTTTGTGGAACTGAAACGGGTTTTTCTTTTTCAGAACATGCTCAATAGACGATCTTTTAGTGACGTCTTACCAGAGTCGCCCAGATCAGCACGGAAGAAAGAGGAGGCCCGCCAGGCAGAGTTTGTCAGAATAGGGCAGGTGGGTTGTATTCTGAAACCTGTTTTGCAGGATGTGAAGTTGTGAGTCCCATCTGGACCTGCAAGAATTTTGTGTTTGCACACTCCTGCGAGAGGTCCGCGATTTCCCTCAGGGCGACTGTGGAAACCACGAGGGAGGTTTCTAATAAGCCTGTAGGCGGAGGTCTCTGCGGGTGTGAGTGAGGGAAGGGTGCTGTTCAGAAGAGGAAGCACTACTGACAGGAAGCAAGAGGCCACAGGGCCCCTCTGGGCCCCCTGCTCGAGGGAGCACGTCCCGTTTGCCGGCTCCTGGGAACTTTCTGAGGAGTGTGCAGCCAACGTGGGAAAAGCACCCTGATCTCCTGCCTGGCAGGACAGAGCGGAGTGGCAGTGTCCTCGTGGAAGACTGAGTCCCCACCCTGCTGCTCCGAGGCCGCTGTCACAGTCAGGTGGCTGCCAGTTGTGACCTCCTTTCAGATTTTGGAGGCAGTCACTTCCCCTTTGTCTTGCTCCCGCATGACATTAGTATGACCCAGTTCTGGGAGGTGGCACAGCTTTCTGCCTTGATCCATGTCCCCAGAGGGAGAAGGAGGCGAGCTGCCAACTGCAGATGAGATTCTAACCCGAAAGTAGAAAGTTGAGCAAGGTGACCACAGAGAGCTTAGTGGCAGAGGTCGCTGCTTCCCACACAGGTGCAGTGTGTCGGGGGCCCCAGTGTCGGTCCTATATCAGACACCAACTCTGCCTTCAGAGACTCCGAGTCATCAGGTTTCAGGAGGGGCCTCAGAACTGTTTTCAGTACTCGTGGTTGGAGGTTGGAAGTCCCTGCGTTGATATATCGATTGGCGGAAATGACCACATGCACTTGGGGTTGCTGGGTTGGGACATCGTCCTTAGGGCTTCACCCTATCAGGCTGACTGCAGTCCTTCTCGTCAATGACGGGCAGTGCGGGACCCTGAACCCTGAGTCTAAATTACTCCTGCTTTGTCTTTTAAATTTTACTTCATAACTGTTGACTCTGCTTTTACTGCCTGATAACAAACTTCAAAGGAGCTCTCTTTTCTGGTAGGCACTAAAACTGAAGTCCATTGTCAGAGTGGATGCTCCGTCCAGCTTGGTGGCTTCAGGGGCCTGTAAAAAAGACGTGAGTCGATGCTTCTTCAGGTTCACCTGTGTCTCTTGTCCTCAGTGAAGTTACTCAGACTCTTGGGAAGAAGTTTGTGGGGCAGCAGGAAGAAGAGCTTGTCTAGCAGAGCGCTCGGGGAAGGCCCAGGGCACTGGGCCGCATTGAGCGGGAGCCGCCCTGCTTCCAGGGTCTACACGTGCCTTTTCCCACTTACAGGGCACAGAGCTGCTGGACCAGGCCCGGTCCGGCAGACTGGGTCTCACAGTGCTCCTCAGGCCTGTGTGCAGACAGGTCGGCTGGACATCTTGACCAGATTCGTGTTCTGATCCAGCAGCTCTGGGGCTGAGTCAGGCGTCTGCGTTTCTAACAAGCACTGACGTGGTGCTCTGACCACGGCACACTGTAAACATCAAGCCTCTGGGGCAGTGCTTCCAAGCTTTCGTTCACGTGAGACTCGGCCCTGGAGTTTCTGATGCAGGAGTACCGGTGTGGGCCTGAGAATCTGCATTCCACCACATTCCCAGGTGATGCCGAGCTGTGGGTCAGAGGACCACAGTGGAGAAACCACTGCTTATTCAGCCAGTCAGAAGATTCTTGTTTCCACGTGGAGAAAGAGCTAAGTGGTAATCAGGGAGGGAAGAGAACAAAATAAGTTGCAGCATGAGCTTACTGTTTGCATAACTTCATATTGGAAAGCAATACCCTGGCCACTTAATTCTGGTCAGAATATGTAAAAGTCAGTTAAACGAAACAAATTTATGGACAGCGCTTCAATCACCAGAGAAGTACCTATTATAAAAGCAAAAGAATGACAAATGTATTGACTTAGTGATAAAAGTGTAGGTGGTTTGTGTCTGAATTGCAGACCCTCCACACGTGAAAGCCTGTTTTCAGGAAAATGATGAGCTCAAAATACAGTGGATGCTAAAAGCCAGCACCAAACTTACACAAGGCAGATGGCAGAGTACCTTTTCCAAAGTTGCAGAAATGACCACTGTCTGCTTGTTCACGTGAATAGTGGAATTTGCGGTGTGGCCGAGCACTTTATAAATGCCAAATTCCAGTAAGATTGAGGGACCTTCTTTATAGGAAGTTGAGGCATAGATAAGAATGAGTCTATGGGATGGTAACTTGTTCACTGAACAACAGAGAGTGAGCTTCCATCTTTTGGATCAGTTCATCACACCTGCCGGGGGGCCACGGGCCATCCTTGGAGAAACTGCTCTAGAGGTCCTCATGGACCGCTGTGCAGCAGACGCTGGGCAGCCAGAGGCCCACATGCTGCTCCCAAGAGCGTTGTTTCCAAAGGAGGGGCTTTGTCAGCGTCCTAGGCAGCCATCATTTTGTGAGGTGTGCTGACATCTCAGAGGGAACGAGTTACAAGTCCTGTGTTGGGCAGGAGGTCTGGAGTCCACGTCTGTCTCCCACTTGGCATTTATATTGGTTTGCTTTTTCATGTTCTCCTGCTATAAGTCACAAACTCAGAATTTCCAGAAATCATAGGGAAATGTCATTGCAGTTAAGGACCTGCACTTGCATAGTCCTTTTCCAGCTTATAAAATGTCTTCACATTTCTTTGTGTGATCTTTTCAGAACAGTCCAGGCCTCATCTTAGCAATTAGAATATTTATTTTGAGGCATGTGGGTTTCTTAGGTCAAAAGGGAGAGCACACTTTTCTAAGAGGGCGATAATACACAGAATTTGCCCTCATCCCAAACAATGCCCTTGAAGGTGACCTCAGAGCCGTCACTTCTCCTTTGAGCATGTGAGCATGCATTCACCAGGTGCGCACAGACACCCCTATACCTGCACACAGGCTCTTGAACAACCCTGGTGGGACATCTGAGAGTGCAAGTGAAGAGGTAAGACGTCAGCTTGTCCCTGAGAATCTCCAGAGACTTCTTTTTCCTTTGAGGCCAACCCACATGGTTTGGAGAGAAGGAAACGGTTCTATTGAAAATGCCCACAGTTCTGGAGGGGCCAGGAGCCGCTGAGCAGGCCTGCTGACTCCTGGCACCCACTTGCAGCTCTGAGAGCGTAGGAGGGAGGGCCAGCGCCCCAGGCTTAGAATCCTAGAATGAATCTGAAACCAAGGACAGGCGTCCCTGGTTGGAATATGTCGTGTGGGGGACATGAGGTTTCCTCAGCCGCACTTGCCATATTCCTACACACAGGGGTTATTTTTTTCCTTTAAGACTGAGTAGCCTTGAATGGGTCAAGGCTTTTCCTGTTAAGAAAGTATCAACTTCTTGCATTGTGTATGTTTTAACAATTTTGCTGAATTGGCAACACAGGAGTCTAACATTTTTAAGAAGCGTTATATAGGATGCCTTCTCACTTTGAACTAAAGTGAATTCTTCAAAAAATAGGCATCAATTGGTCAGCTGTTAAAGAAAAATATTTGCTAAAAACAAACAAAAAAAAAAACGTTGCCAATGCTTCAACTGCCCCTAAAGAACATTTACAACACCGGGATAGGTGATAGCATCAGAAGCACGTGACTTTTTTCCTGTTGCGGACCAACTTGAAAGGAGACGGCTGGAGGAAGGGGACTGGGTCTGGCCCCTCTGGCCACCGGGGGCGGGCTCTGTGTTGCTGTTTCAGGCGGTGTTCTGTGCAGCCGCCTTGGGTGGGCCTGCTGTGTTCTTCCTGGTGCACTTACCTTCCGATGCTTGTGTCGCCTCGCAGCCGTGGGAGCCCCAGAGTTTCTGCAGTAATTTTCCCCACGAAGCCGTGTGTGCAGACCCCTGGGGCCAGGCCTTGCTGGTCTCCACTGATGCTGGCGTCTTGCTAGTGGATGGTTAGTGAGTAGCTGCTCCTTCAAATGTCTTTATTTGTGTGACGTGTTAGTACTTCTAAGATGGGGGACCGCCAGTCCTCTCCCTTTAGATAAACGTGTCCTGAGCACTGAAGTTAGCAACATTTCATTCCCTGACGAGATTAGCGCCCTGTTTTCAGGACAAGCCGGAGGGTGAGTGGCGCATGGTAGGTCTTCCCCTCCCCGGTCCCTGAGGGGTCTGTGGATAGCGAATGACCTGCAAAAAGAATCTCCTTTTCGGCCAGTACCGGTCATGATTTCAACTTTACCTTCTTCAGTCAGCAACGACACACTGTTATTTAGGGCCACTATCTTGGACATGCTCTCTTTCTCAAAGTTCTCTTCTTTTTTTTAAGGTTTCTAATTCAGAAAGTACTTGCTGTCCAAAACCAACAATAAGAAGCTTAGATAATCCATTTTTGATGGATATAGAAACACAAAGATTTTGACAGGAAGACAGATTCCAACTCAATATAAAATCAAACTTTCTGACATTCAGGTGGGTCAGCCTGCCTGGGGGTAGTCAGCTCACTGTCACCACAGGTCAGCCATCAATGGGACATGTCGTTGGCCAGGATACTGTCGAGGGAGTTCCGTTTCAGATGGGGATTTAATTTAGACTCAAGGACTGTGTGGTCCCTTCCTGCAGGGGCCCTGGTGGGTTTTTCCAGACTCCATGTTAAAGGGCCTGAACGCTGGTAGCAAGTCTCCCAGAACATCAGACAGAGTCCTAGGCAGAGAGACAGAATCTTCCGACGTTAGCATCCTCCACTGCACAGAAGCAGGCTACCCCAGGCTCCGGTTACCATAGTGACGCCTTATGAGAATGCTGAAAGCCACTTGTGAGCATCACATATGGCCTAAAAGTGCACCACCTTCCCACCCTTGGCCATGACCGCTGCTCCCTCCTCAGAGCTGACGCAGCCTCTGCACTCGGTGCCTCTGTAAGGACAAGACAGGAGGGCCAGGCTTCGTAGTGACTCACTTCAGAGTGCTCTTATTTTTGAGACATGTTTTAATTGCATGCCCATGACATAATTGTTTTAATTTGTAGATATATTATTATATATATAACTAATTTACTGAAAGGCAGGTAATTTAAAATTCATAATTTAAGAATTTAAAGATTTAATTTTACAAATTACAAAACAGAAAGTCTCTGTGATCTGAAAGAAAACGTAACCTCTGAGCCTCAGTCTTCCCTAAGGTGGACAGAATTTTTTTAAGTGTCTGAAAAGTAGTGTATGATCATGAAAAATGATAAAATGAACAAAATGGGCGTGATGATCCTAACTACAACCAGGAAATTGTGGCGATTCAGTTGTTACAGATGCTAAGTGCTTACTTAGTACTTAGTGACTTATTAAACAGCCCCTATTTTCGGTATCCTTGTGAACTTGCTAAAAGGTAACCAAGGCCATAGATTTTGCCAAAAGTACAACGAAATAAAAGAATTTATTTAAACACACACACACACACACACAGCCAGAGGGTTAGTCCAGTCTCTTAGTTTTACAGATGAATACACTGAGGCCTAAGGAAACGATGTGACTTGCCCAAGGTTACACAGCTGGTCGGTAACACATTAGAACTAGGTAACGAGCACCCCGAGGTAAGTCCTAGTCCAGTGTCTTTGCATTAAACCAGCTACATCTTATTAACTTCAAACTCTACCAATGTTATTGTACTTACCTTAACATACATTTCCAAAAATATCATCCTGGGTAAACAATTATGAACATATGTATGATTAAAAGAGGGGAGGCAGTCAGACAGACTCCCGCATGTTCCCGACCGGGATCCACCCGGCATGCCCACCAGGGGGCGATGCTCTGCCCATCTGGGGCGTTGCTTTGTTGCAACCAGAGCCATTCTAGCGCCTGAGGCAGAGGCCACAGAGCCATCCTCAGTGCTCGGGCCATCCTTGCTCCAGTGGAGCCTTGGCTGGGGGTGGGGGGAGAGACAGAGAGGAAGGAGAGGGGGAGGGGTGGAGAAACAAATGGGCACTTCTCCTGTGTGCCCTGGCCAGGAATCGAACCCAGGACTCCTGCACGCCAGGCCGACGCTCTACCACTGAGCCAACCAGCCAGGGCAAGAATGTTAACTTTCTACCTATTTATCTCTGTGGGAAAGAAAGTATGCTTCAAAGTGAATATTCATAAGCCTTGCCTAAAAACGGAAGAAAAAAAATTCTATTTTTGAAATATAAAATCCAAACCAAGATTAGCAAGTCCCTTTCTGAAATTTTCATCTTCATGGGTCCAAATCGAAGGGAGGTGTCAGATGTAAGGAATATTGTGATTTGCCAGGAAAGCAGAGAGTCCTCCCAGGCAGGTGGTACCAGCATGGCCACCACCAGCTGGATGCACGACTCAGACCCCTGTTTTCATTTCCTAGTTACACAGCGACACTTCCCTGTTTGCTCTTGCTAAAAAGAGAATAAGGCTTTCCTGGAGTTCCTGGCTGTGCTGTTAAGCTGTAATTCTCTTGTTATTTCTTTGCATACTTTTTTCTTGTCTAGATTTAATCATATTACACATCGTTTCCATGGCTGAATCTCTCCTTCCCTTTCAGGCTGAGTTTCACTCTCTCTCATTAGCCTTTGCTCACTTTCATGAGACTTAACCCTTTCAGAGTCTGTTCCTTTCAAGGTCATTATTGGGAAATCAAGATCTTTTGTATTCTAAGTGTAGCCAAACCTACTTTGCAGGGAGACTACATACTAATTAAATATGCTATCACCCTTTGTTTTGGTTTTGCAGTAATAGAACAGCCTGCTCTAAAAGATTACTTTTTCACAAAGAGATTATAAGAAACAGTTGTTACCAAACTGTCCTTAAAGCTACATGTCACTTGCTCATACCCTTGCCTCCTGTCCCTTCCTGTTTAGCCACCTGGGAAAGTTTGATGGTGAACTTACCATGTACATAGTTGGGCAGCTACACAGCATCGCCCTGTTTTCAATGTAAAATAAAGTGCTTTGGTCACTTACTAATTCTCTACAGCGCTATTGCTTGAGGTCGCACCGTCTATTGGTGGAGACACGGGTGCTTTTAGACTGCAACACTGGCTAAGAGCACAGACTTTGTCCTTGCACAGACTTGGCTTCCACATGCTTAAGACATGACCTTGGACAAGTTATTAGCACCTCTGAACCTCAGGGTCCTCATCTGTTATATGGGAGTATTAGAAGTTCCTACCTACCAGGGTCATTGGGACATTTGGATGAAATGACATGTGCAACACTTAGCATTAGGGACTGGTGTGTAGGAAGCCCTCAGGGTGTCCTGGCTGCCATTCACAAAATGAAATGATCATAGTAATTTAGATGAGATGATGGGCCCCAAAGAGATCATCCCACGCTTTGAAAGATCAGGTCTGCGCCAGCAGAAGCACAGAGAGCTCGAGGGTCCGTTCCTTTCAGGGTAGAAGAGATGTTTTCATTGCATGCCCATGACATAATTTTTTTAATTTGTAGATATATTATTGTATATATAACTAATTTACTGAAAGGCAGGTGATTTAAAGTTCATAATTTAAGAATTTAAAGATTTAATTTTACAAATTACAGAACAGAAAAGGAAGGAAAGGGGTTTGGTGGACTGTCATAGGGCTTATGGTTTCCCCATCGTTAGGGAGAACTGGAGACGAGCCTCTGTCTGGTAAAGAGCATGCTTGTGCCCTGACCAGTCAGAGCCCCCGCTGGCCTGCAGGAGCGGCGGCCCCTCTCCTGTAAGGTGGCTCTTGATCCTGAGGACGACAACCTCTGCCCCCTTCTGGCACCATCCAGGGAGGGATACACTCCCAACCTGGTTTCTGGAAGAGGCAAGATGTCCAGGGCCCCCTGCACCTGAATTATATAGACAAACAAACCCAAGCCCACATGAGAGCACGTGAAGGTCTGAGTGTCTGATGAGGTAGGATAAACAACCCACTGGCCACTGCTGCCTCCAGTGCACAGCGTCCCGGACATCACCGCCTTGTCCTGATCCCGTGGCAGGCTCAGACCCTTTGCTGACGGAGCAGCCCTGTGATTCTGTTAGCCCTCTGTGTCCCGTGGCCCCCCCAGGAGAGAAGTGACTGCTAGCAATCTAAGGTCTCAGTAAGGAGGCTTAAAAACAAATTCTACATTAAGCCTTTAATCACCCACTTACCGGGCATCTTCCTGGGCATTTTCCCCGACATTGGTTTTTCCCTGTTATTTGGGCAATGTAATTGATTGTTTCTCTCTTATTTTTGTCTAAAAAGGAGATTTCATATTATATGGAGAAATACTGAAAATTCATAGGTAAACTATTGATACAGACATAGGACATGTTGGCATAAGCTATGTTTGTATTTACTTTAAATAAAAAGAAATTTGAATTTTGCTTTCTTGAGAAATACGCAAAATACCCTAAGATATGATGCAGTTTCAAAAACTACATAAAAATCAGAAAATATTTGAGACCTGGCTGAGTTTCTTTTTGTGTCTTAAACTGGGCGTGCAGCCCTTAGCACAAACCCAGTAAAAACTGGCAAAGAGACATCAATGATGAACATTGACGAAGCGACTCTGGTTTGTGGGCCCCTGCGGCTACACTCCCTAGAGAGTTCTGACCACCCCCCTCCAGGAAGGAAGAGTCAGTCCCACTCCCTGAGCTCAGAGGAGACTAGTGCTTAAACTTATTGCACAGCCCTTATGAAGGTCCTAGAAGCCGACCTCCATCCCTGCCTAGAGAGGACCGGGCTCCAAAATGACCTGCTTGCGTTCTCTAAGTTCCGGGAAGCCCGGTGGGGTCACAGCGTCGGGTAACCAGGTGTCCTCTTCCAGGCGACCTCCCCTCGGTGCCAGTGTTTGACAGGACTCTGCCGGTCAAGCAGATGCACGTGCTCGAAGCTCTGGACCTCCTGCTTCTCCGAGCAGACAAAGGTGGTGCGCCCTCCCCTTCGGGGCGGTCTCGGGAGGAAGGACAGCTCGCAGCCTCCGGCCAGGCTGAGGGCCACGGGCTCTGACGCTTAGGTCATGCCAACTTTCCTCTCCTGGTGCCTGACCTCAGGGCTTCTGGGTGGCCCGTTGGTTATCTGAGGAGGGAAGAGTGAAGGAGAGAAGGTGGGGGCGCCCTTCAATGTGCCATTAGGTAAAGGCAGTGGGGTGTTTCTCCAGAATTCTGGAACACTGGGGTCCTAATTCCTCTGCACGAGCTTCCCCGCACCATCTGCCCCTTCAGTTCCCAGGGCACGTTAATCCCCACCCACCGCCCCCCGTCTGCTCACCTCCCCAGGAAAGGACGCCCGGCTCTTCGTCTTCAGGCTGAGTGCCGTGCAGCAGGGCCTCGAGGGCCAGCAGGCCGTGTGGGGCCGCTGCGACTGCAGGGACAACAAGCTGGAGAAGACGAAAGGTGAGGCGCTTCTTCCAGCTCGGGGTCTCTGCTCAGACTGCCCGGGTCTGACCAGAAATTAAGAGCAGTAGGAGTTTGATGTTACTGGTTATTTTTTTTTAACCTGGAAACGTCACAGAGACAACATCACTGCTTCCCGCTGGTTCTCCATGGTGCCTGGTGGCAGCCTTGCTCTTAGTTCTTTCACTGGGTTGTATTTAATTTCCCGGGGTCTGAGGTGTCGCTAGATTGTCGAGCTCCTGACCTCTTGTCCCATGGTCGGTGTCATTTCTGTCTCTTCCCAGGATGCCACCTGTATGCCATTAACACTCACCATAGCAGGGAGCTGAGGGTCGTTGTCGCCATTCGGAATAAACTGCTGCTGATCACGAGGAAACACAACAAGCTAAGAGGGGCCACCGGCCCCTCACTCTTGTCTCCCCTGTCGGAGTCGCCTGTCGAAGAGTTCCAGTACATCAGGGTAGGTTTTCTCTCCTGGCCAGGGTGTCACGAGACCGACTCTTCCACCTGGAGCCCGCCATCCCCTGGGGCTGTCCCACAGACAGTAGCCCACCAGGGGAACCCTCGCCTGTCGCCCTTGTTCGACCAGAGGACTGAGGCTTCCGAGGCTTTCCCCGTCCCCGCCAACCTCCCTCTCGCCAGTGCGCACCTGCAGGGCTGTCCCAGGCGCTGGGACACATCAAAGAGCAAAGCTGAGCCTCCCTCCTCCTGGGGATGGCGTCTAGTTGCAGGATAACTGACATAGGCACACGCGCCTGCCCTGCGGGTCCTGAGGGTGACAGTACAGTAGGGTTGGGGACTAGAGGGCGCTGGGGAGCCACCTGAGCAAGGACGGCTCGGAAACCTTCCCAGGAAAGGCTGGCTGCCTTGGGCAGAGATGCAGATGCGATGTGGAGTGACTTTTGAGGGTCTCTGTGGAAAGGGCACTCCAGACCCTGGTGAGGGCACGGGCAGAGTGGGGTGGCTGGAGCCGGTACAGCAGGGAGCCCAAGTATGGGGACCAGGCCGCAGCCAAGGACTTCGGTTTGTGAGTGAGGGGAAGCCACTGGAAGGTTTGAAGCAGAGAAGTGGTATGTTCTAAAAAGACTGATCCGGCAGCCACTGGACAGAGGACGGCACAGGGGCCAGGAGTGGAGACAAGGGGCTGCTGCAGGACCCGAGCTAGACATGGTGGTGGCTTTGGGGGCTGGAGAGGTGGGAAGAAGCTGTGGGCAAGGTGGCCCTGCTTGCCTTGGTCACGAGGATCTGCCCATCAATTGAGGGTGGAACCTTGTGAGAGAAGCTTCCCTGATCTTACCATTGGTGGCTTTTTAAAAACCAGTGCATTAAATATAAATTATGTCAATATCTATTTCTGCTAATATTCCATTTAGGGGGATAGAACAGCATGACAAGTAAGCTAAAATCTCTTTAATTAGGTGTTAGTCTTCTTAATACAGTTATTAGCAATTTTAATAAATGTCTACATAGAACATGTGCATTTATGGAGCACATGAGCTTTGAAGTCAATCTTCCTGATTTCAGATCCTGGCTGTACCACATATAAACTATGTGACCATGGGCAAGTCCTGTGACCTTTCAGTCTCAGTTTCCTCATCTGTAAAATAGAACAACAGCTTTATCTACTTAGTAAAGTTATTATAAGGATTAAGTGAGAACAGTGCTTGGCACCATGTCAAGTGCTCAACAAAATTAGCAAATATTTTTTTAATTATAATTATTATTAAACCACAGGATAGGGCCAGCCTCTCTCAGGGCTAACGTGGACCATCACTTTTGTGAAATTGCTCCTTGGCCCCTCCCCTGTGCAGTGGGTAGAGGTCTGGTCTTTGTTTTTTGGGGTTTTGTTTGTTTTTTTTTTACAGAGACAGAGAGAGAGTCAGAGAGAGGGATAGATAGGGACAGACAGACAGGAATGGAGAGAGATGAGAAGCATCAATCATTACTTTTTCATTGTGACACCTTATTTGTTCATTGATTGCTTTCTCATATGTGCCTTGACCGGGGAGCTACAGCAGACCGAGTAACCCCTTGCTCGAGCCAGCAACCCCGGGTCCAAGCTGGTGAGCCTAGCTCAAACCAGATGAGCCCATGCTCAAGCTGGCAACCTCGGGGTCTCAAACCTGGTTCTTTGCATCCCAGTCTGACGCTCTATCCATTGCGCCACCGCCTGGTCAGGCCAGAGGTCTGGTCTTGAGGACAGGTTGTGGGAGGGAGAAGTCTCATGCCATCCCTGCCCATCTTTGCCATCTCTCCCGCCCCTGCCTTCCCAGCAGGAACAGGGTCTGCAGGCGCGTAGGAAGGCTGCTCTGTGTCCTGACCCCTTTCTCCTGCACCATCATCCCTCACACAGGAGATCTGTCTGTCCGACTCTCCCATGGTGATGACCTTAGTAGACGGGCCAACAGAAGAGAGTGACAATCTCATCTGCGTGGCTTATCGACACCAGTTCGATGTGGTGAACGAGAGCACAGGGGAGGCCTTCCGGCTGCACCATGTGGAGGCCAGCAGGGTGAGTGGCAGCTCCAGGGGCCAGCGGGAAGGACAGACGGCCAGGGGTTGTGTCTCCTAGCTCTGTGACGCCACCATTGGGATTTCTCTAAAATCGCAGGTTATTTGTCATCAGTATTATGTGCTGTACTATTAGGCAGCACCATGTGGAGCTGCCCTTTCTGTAGTCAGAATGGTTCAATCTAATGTAACTGTCCCATTGCCGTCTTCATCTTTTCCCAATCTCCCCCGCGGTTTCATTCTTCCCAGTAAAAGAGAAATGAACAGTCAGAAAGCTAAATGAAAGTACATAAGTAAACAAGAGCATGTGCTTGGTGACGCATCTGGAAGAGCGAGTGTGCTCTGCAGACGCATAGCATGGGGCCGAGATGGCGGGGCAGGGCACAACTGGGCTCCTTCCCGCACAGGCCCACTGAGAGAGAGACGAGCGGAGAGAGACAGAGCCGATCCTCAGGGCTGTACAGCCTGGGCCTGAGCCTTTGAACGCAGGGATGTCCTCAGTTCGGAATAAATCTAGGGCCCACTTGAAACTGGACTGAACTCTGAAGATGACTGTGGGTCTGAACGTTGGTGCCCTGGAGGGCAGTGAGCACTCACTCACGCCCCAGAGCTGGTGACTCGCCTGTCGCCACAGCTGCTCCACGCAGATGCTGACTTAGTGGCCACAGAGCTCTCTCGGCCCGTTCACTGCTGTGCATCAGGGCCAGGCTGGGTAATACTTGAGCCACTGACGTCTGTGAGGAGCAGTACCCACACCCCAGCTCAGGGACCCGGGACACTGCAGAATTGTGACAGCGCCCTGTTCAGCTGGGCCAGGAGACAGCAGAATTAGGTTTTATAAGAAATAAAAACTAGGCCCTGGCCGGTTGGCTCAGTGGTAGAGTGTCGGCCCAGCATGTGGAAGTCCCAGGTTCAATTCCCGGCCAGGACACACAGGAGCAGTGCCCATCTGCTTCTCCACCCCTCCCCCTCTCCTTCCTCTCTCTCTCTTCCCCTCCCACAGCCAAGGCTCATTGGAGCACAGTTGGTCTGGGCGCTGAGGATGGCTCCATCGCCTCTGCCTCAGGTGCTAGAATGGCTCTGGCCACAACAGAGCAACACCAGATGGGTAGAGCATCGCCTTTTAGTGGGCATGCTGGGTGGATCCCAATCGGGCACATGTGGGAGTCTCTCTGCTTCCCTGCTTCTCACTTCAGAAAAATAAAAAATTTAAAAAATTAAATAAAAATAAAAAAAGAAATAAAAACTATAATTTGTATTAGGCCATATCCTACATAAACATTCAATAAAATTAAAATTGCTAATTACTGTATTAAGAAGGCTTAACCCTTCACAAAAGCAAGATTTGAAGAAATAGAAAAATCAGGAAACCATATAGATATTATTGGGAGGGCTTCTTGTCCTCAGCTGTACCTGTCATAGATCAGACTGTCATTTCTCTTATGTGGGTATTGCTGGGGCCCAAGCTTGTCTGCCAGCCCGGTCACCCGAGGAGGAGCCTCATAAGCTACCAATGTCCCTGTCTCACCCCAGATTTCTCAGGTCTTGGGTGTGGCACTGGCTTCGGGATTCTTCTTAATGACCCCCAGGTGATTCTGATGTGCAGACAAGTTTTGAAACCGCTGGTAGACACCGCTTCTCAACTCTGACTAGGAAGCTTTGAAGGGTCATGGCTGCCCCCTCCCCACCCAGGTCGGTTAGCTCAGGACTTCTGAGTGTGTGGTGCTTGGGAACTGAATCTTTTAAGCCTCCCCCAACCCCCGCTGCCCCGGGTGATGCTAATGTGGACCTAGTAGAACAAACTATCCTGAAGTTCTCCCTGATTTAAAGCCAGGAGGACCCCCTCCACCCCAGCAGCTGGGAACCTGTCATCTCTTCCAGCCTGCTGACTTCCGAGGAGGAAGGGCCCGGTTTGGCCTTTGAAATTTCTTCTCCCTTCTTTCTTTTCAAAACTCTGTGTGACCGTCAAGGGGGCCGGACAGTCATGGCTTAGCAGGTCTCCGTCCAGTCAGGCCTTCCCTTGCTAACTAGCTTCCTAGGACTTAACCTTTTTCTGGTGATCATTATTCTTTGCTTATACTTAATATTCTGGTAATTCATTAGAGTGTTTGTGGATGTTTTCTAAGATTCATGAGGACTCACGAAAAATTGGGTTAAAAATAGGTGTTTTGTTTTTCTGAAAGCTATGAGGAACAATTCTAAAATTTCCTTTTTTCTTTGATATGCTTTTAAAAAAAAGATACAAGCTTTTCCCTAAGAGAAAATGCTTATTTTTTCTTTTCTTTTTTTTTTTTTTTTTAAACAGAGACAGAGAGAGAGGGATAGATAGGGACAGACAGACAGGAAGGGAGAGAGATGAGAAGCATCAATCATCAGTTTTTTGTTGCGACACCTTAGTTGTTCATTGATTCTTTTCTCATATGTGCCTTGACCATGGGGCTACAGCAGACCAAGTAACCCCTTGCTTGAGCTAGTAACCTTGGGTCCAAGCTGGTGAGCTTTGCTCAAACCAGATGAGCCCGCGCTCAAGCTGGTGACCTCAGGGTCTCGAACCTGGGTCCTCTGCATCCATCCCAGTCCGCCACTCTATCTACTGCGCCACCGCCTGGTCAGGTGAGAAAATGCTTTAAAAAAATTTTTTTTTTGTATTTTTCTGAAATGAGAAGTGGGGAGGCAGAGAGACAGACTTCTGCATGTACCCAACTGGGATACACCTGGCATGCCCACTAAAAGGCAATTCTCTGCCCATCTGGGGTGTTGCTCTGCTACAACTGGAGCCATTCTAGTGCCTGAGGAGGAGGCCATGGAGCCATCCTCAGTGCCCAGGCCAACTGTGCTCCAATGGAGCCTTGGTTGTGGGAGGGGAAGAGAGAGAGAGGAAGGAGAGGGGGAAGGGTGGAGAAGCAGATGCGCGCTTCTCTTGTGTCTCCTGGCTGGGAATTGAACCCGGGACTTCTTTTTTTTTTTTTTTTTTTTTTTTTTAAATAGAATTATTTTTTTTTTACAGAGACAGAGTCAGAGACAGGGATAGACAGACAGGAACGGAGAGATGAGAAGCATCAATCATTAGTTTTTTGTTGTACATTGCGACACCTTAGTTGTTCATTGACTGCTTTCTCATATGTGCCTTGACCGCGGGCCTTCAGCAGACCGAGTAACCTCTTGCTCGAGCCAGCAACCTTGGATCCAAGTTGGCGAGCTTTTTGCTCAAGCTGGCAACCTTGGGGTCTCGAACCTGGGTCCTCTGCATCCCAGTCCGACGCTCCATCCACTGTGCTACCGCCTGGTCAGGCGAACCCGGGACTTCTACACACCGTGCTGATGCTCTACCGCTGAGCCAACCAGCCAGGGCCAGAAAATGCTTTTTAAAATACTTTGTAAACCCTCCCTGGCCCTAAGTGGGCCCATATTCCCTACGCTGGTAAATCAGAGTTGCCGAGGGTTTGCCAAGCAGCAGACAGGCTTAGACAGTGTGACACGTCTTTGCAAGGAATCTGTCTAACTGGGAAGATGAGCCCTAGAGAAACGGCAGGGCCGCGAGCAGCATGCTTTCAGAGAGCTGAGTCAGCCGTGGCCTTCCTGCAGCACGGGCCTGAGCGCAGTGGACACAGGGGACACAGAGCGTGTGTGCTGCTCAGGTGACACTCGTGGCTGCCTGCCACATGCGCGGCACCCTGTGGAGTGGGTGGCCTGGTTTCTTGCCCTGGTACCTGCTCTCGTCTCCTCCACGTCCCTGCCCCCACCCCCATTGCAGGCTGCAGTTCTACCTCGGGGCTCAGACAGCCCCAGCTCCAGAGGGAAGTGTTTCAGAAGCACCAGCAAGAGGCTGTGGAGCACCTCAGGGGAAGTGGTTAGGTCCAAGCTGTGGGCTCTGTCCCTGACCCCAGCCTGTGACTGGAGCTCCACCACTGCCTGCCCTGCAGCCTGAACCTCTGAGTACAGCCGAGCTTGTCCACCTGTCAGCACAGTCCTGGGATGGTCCCCTGATAGACCCACCTGATGCCAGTCTACCTGGTGCTTTCTGCCGCCATGATAGCTCTCAGTCTGGACGGCTGCCTGAACTTCCTCGATTCCTGTCCCTTCCTCACCCCTCCACCTGCCACCCAAACACTTAACACGGGCCTTACCTCTGAGTTGCCAGGCTAACTCTCCCACAGTGATAATGAGCATGGCCACCACTGAACGACCTGGCTCCGTACCAGAGCACTTTGTAAGCATTGTCTTGCAAAATCTCCCCAATAGTCTGGGGGAAGTACTTGTTCATGTCCCCATTTTGCAGAAAAGGAAACTGAGGCTCAGAAAAGAGGAGTACCCAAAACCACACAGCTGGTAACTAGCAGGGGCAGACTCAAACTCGTCTGACTCCGAAGGCCAGGCTCCTAAACCCAGCGTGCTGTGGCGCCCACAGCCACATCACAAGGCATGACGGGGACATCCGGCCCCTCCCCTCTGGAAGTTCACAGGCTGGCAGAGTGGACACATTCAGACCCGCTACAGCCTGGAGTCTCTGGCCAGATAAGTGCCATCGAACTATAAGTCCCAGGACACCTGAGGCGGAACCAGCGGCCCAGCTCAGATCTTGGCTGCAACACTGACTAGCGGACGGACTAGAGTGACTACATGTCTCTGAGCCTCTTCTGTATAATGGGAGTTAGAGCATCTGCTAACCAGGGTTGAGGTGAGATTGAGTTGGGAACTGGAGCACGTGACATGATGAGTCATTTCACTAGAGAGAGCAGAGATGCCTGCCTACAGAGCTTCTCACAGGGATGCGAGCCGTGAGCAAGCCCTGGGGAGGAAGGCAGGCACGCCATGCCTTTCTCTCCTACCTGCCATGGATTGGAGCCACGGCCCCTATGTGGCGCGGGGTGCTGGCGAGCTGGAGATGTTCACACACAGACAGGGCCACGGCCGCGCGCTATAGCTCGGGAAGTCTGCAGCCTCAGTGTCTGGCCTGCCCATGACCACTGCCCGTTGTCATTGCAGGTCCACTTTGTTGCAGCTATTGATGTGTACGAGGACGGGGAAGCCGGGCTGCTCTTGTGTTACAACTGTAAGTGAACCGTGTGCTCGTCTCTCTACTTGCTAAAATCCACTGTCCCTCTTGGGGCACAATTTAAAGAGACTTAGCCTTAGATTTACCTACTGTATCATTCCTGTGTCCTTAACCGTACTGTAAGGGGCATCTAAGAATTTCATTCCTAGCTGAATCTCCGCCCCAGGCCTGTGGCCCTGTCTTCAGGATGTGGGGGTGACAGTTAAGGTGATAGCTCCCATTCAGGGAGCCCTTACTGTGTGCCATGTGCTATGCTCAGTATGCTGGAGTCCTTGTCTCTTTAATTGTCAGGTACTGGCATCATCTGTAGTTTGGAGGTAAGGCCGCTGAGGCCCGGAGAGGTGAACTGCCCTTCTCAAGGTCATGCAGAACAGCGGAACCAGGGCTCACATTCGGGGCCCTCGGGATTCCATCACCCAAAATTTTAACCACAGTTACTATTCTACTTTCTGCTGTTTTTCAGGTGCTAATGAAATAAGCATCTACCTAGTATCTGGCCTCCACTGGGTTAGCTTGGGTAAGGGAGGGGGTGGGTTTGGGCCAACCAAAAGTGCCAAATAGGGTCTTCAAGGATTTGCAGCATTTCAAATGCTAATATTATACTACAATAAAAAGGATATTTTTATAGCTAACAGTAGTAACATATTTACATGGGTAAGGCTGCCCAGTCTAACTAAAACAGGAAAACATATTTTTTCCTAGAACTGAATTAATAGAGAATGGTGATGCTGGTTATATCACATGGGACAGATAGTTTGATTAATTAATTGTTGATTAATAAGTATAGGAAAGCCAATTATTAATAGAGAAATTTGTTTGGAAAACATTGTCTTTCAGAATTCGAGATTTATGGGGGATAAGTTGGGAGAAGGTTTCACAAGGAAGCTCTCCAACAATAAATCTCCCTTTTAGGATATTATGGCCTGAAATATGTCTAAAAATTATTTTTAATAGGTTTTTTTGTTTTGTTTTTTGTTTGTTTGTTTGTTTTTAGAGACAGAGAGTCAGGGAGTGGGATAAACAGGGACAAACAGACAGGAACAGAGAGATGAGAAGCATTAGTCATTAGTTTTTCGTTGCATGTTGCAACACCTTAGATGTTCATTGATTGCTTTCTCATATGTACCTTGACCGCGGGCCTTTAGCAGACCGAGTAACCCCTTGCTCGAGCCAGCGACCTTGGGCTCAAGCCAATGAGCTTTGCTTCAACCAGATGAGCCTGCGCTCAAGTTGGAGACCTCAGGGTCTCGAACCTGGGTCTTCCGCATCCCAGTCTGACGCTCTATCCACTGTGCCACCGCCTGGTCAGGCTAAAAAATTTTTTAAAAAATGAAGAAAGAAAGAAAACAACAGATGCTTTAAACACTGATGTAGATTTTTTTCCCCCTTTAAACTACGTGAGAGGATGGGAGGGGTTTTAGGTGTTTAAGAAGTTACGAACAGAAAGATCGAGGAGGCTTTTAGACTAAAAGAATGAAACCCCAGATGAAAAGGGAGTGTGGAGACAAGCATGAATGACATACTCTTGGTGCCATATTTGAAGTTGCATTGACTCCAGCAGGCGGAGCGGGCCCTCTGGGCCAG
This sequence comes from Saccopteryx leptura, assembly GCF_036850995.1. Lineage (NCBI taxonomy): Eukaryota > Metazoa > Chordata > Mammalia > Chiroptera > Emballonuridae > Saccopteryx > Saccopteryx leptura. The sequence continues at coordinate 8,482,235 of NC_089504.1, read as the reverse complement.
GTGGCTCTGGTGGCCTCCTCGCCGCTGGAGCCCCTGGCGGTGCAGGTTCCTCTGGCTCTGCTCATCTTCTGGTTACATCTCAGCATGGGCTCAGGGTGTGTCTGCTCCTCTAGAGCAGGCGTCCCCAAACTACGGCCCGCGGGCCACATGTGGCCCCTGAGGCCATTTATCCGGCCTCCGCCCCACTTCCGGAAGGGGCACCTCTTCATTGGTGGCCAGTGAGAGGAGCACTGTATGTGGTGGCCCTCCAACGGTCTGAGGGACAGCGAACTGGCCCCCTGTGTAAAAAGTTTGGGGACCCCTGCTCTAGAGCAGTGGTAGTCAACCTGGTCCCTACCACCCATTAGGGGGCATTCCAGCTTTCATGGTGGGCGGTAGCGGAGCAACCAAAGTATAAATAAAAAGATAGATTTAACTATAGTAAGTTGTATAAAGATTTATTCTGCCAAACTTAGCGAAAATCCGACCTAAAGTACTTGGTAATTATTATTATATGCTTTAACTTGCTGTAACTCTGCTTTATATAAATTTTATAAAGTAAAGTTACTTCCCTACTTTATAAATCACCATGACTGTGGAACCGGTGGGCAGTTAGAAAATGTTACTACTAACAGAGATACAGAAGTGGGCGGTAGGTATAGAAAGGTTGACTCCCCCTGCTCTGGATCCACCGGGCCATCAGAAGGGCATCTCTGTATATTCAGACCACACATGGGTCAAGGTCTTGGAAATCCCAGAGGTTCCCTGACCCACCTCATCTTTCCAGATTGTGTCACTTCCTCCCATTTCTTTGGGTCAGGGATGTGGCTTGGGTGTTCCATGTCCCTCTTCTCCCCAGAAGGTTGATAGTACCTGGTGACAAGCCCAGGAGAACCAGAGGGTTTCCCCCAGTGTCCCAGGTCACATCTGTAACTCATTCCAGCACACTTCTTCCCTTGTTTTGTTCCAGCTTCTTATCTTGGTCACAGACCCTATACAATAAAAGCCCTTTTCCACAAGGCACTGCAGAATGATTCTGTTCCCTCCAAAATTTGAAGCTGATTTTTGTCACTGAAGTCAGTTCTTTTCTATTAATAAAATGAAATAAAAATTGTTCCTATAAATCAGAGTTTGGTATAGAGAAATTTTTATCTCAGTGAATGTTAAAGATGAAAATATTTTATACTAGGTATTGTAACTTCTAGTTACATGTTATTTGAGAGAGATAAACTTTAGGGGGGAAAGTATACATAAGATGATATGTTAATGACTTTTTTTCTTTGTAATTAATCTCTATCTTGATTAGGCTCAATCTTTGCTTAAAAAAAGAAAGAAAAGAAAATTTGGCTGTGACCTTAGCACAGTGGTATCAGGGTGGTTAAATCACAGACTAGCATGAAAATTCTGGTGGACCGGCACCAGTCAGCAGACCAGCAGCTAAAAAACACTGCTAATGACTTACCTTTAATACAAACAATAAATTTTAGTATAAAGAGTGAACTCTGTGTTTGCTGATGTTTTCAAGATAATCACTCAAGGAACACTAGAAAAGCCCACAAAGTAGTAGCCTTCTTCTCTATGTGACTCTTCATAACCTAAGTGGTAACTTCCAGATAAGTATGTTAAAGTACAAACCTACTTCTCATGACTGTGGTGAGGATTAAACAGGATTGTTCCTGTAGAGCCCGTAACACCTTACCAGACAGTAAGATATTTTTCCTCATTAATTCCAGATTCATCAGAGTATTAATTCAGAACCCAGTTTGTAACCTCTGTAGAACTTTTTCTACATGCTTAAAAGGACTTTTCTTCAAAGAAATGTATCTTAAAATTGACAAGAGTGCATGTCACCCTGTTCTCCACGTGCCGGACGGAGAAAGTCACAGAAGTGAAGACCATTGACTCTGAGCTCCTTTGGGGGCGCAATGACGTTCTTCTGGCCCCGCCCCCCTCCCTGGCCCCCTCGTTCAGGAGGCCCTTTGCAACCATAGTGAACGATCTTCTCTGGGCCCAGGACAGGGATGGTCCAACGAAAGGCACAGCCAGGGACAGCGTGAGCCACTGCAGGGCAGAGCCAGGCAGGGACACCAGCACAGGGAGCGGGGACACACTTCTCAGTACCAGGCTTCAGGAAACACTCGCTCATTTTGTTAACCAGTGTCACCCCGATACATTCTATAAGAAGGAAAAAAAACCAGACTTTGCTTACTTTCCTAAACTAAGTCGGAACTGGAGGCCCTCTGCTGGTATGTCTGAGGTGACGCCGAAGTGGCCACACGGGTGAGGGAGGGTGCAGAGCACAAGAATGACCGCAGCAGAGGGGACAGACCCGGCCAACCTGGCGGATGGCAGGCCTTTGCACTCGACTCTGTGAGCGAATGGGGCTTGAGTCAAGGGGCGCCGTGACGTGACTCAGGTGGAGAAGGCACTCTGGCCCCTGCGTGAGAACTAACAGCGGAGGGTAAAGGTGGCGAGAGCAGATACCAGGTGGCTGCATTCGCCTGGCGAAAGGCGACAGTGGCTTGGACCCCAACGACAGCAGCGGCGGTGCTGGGACATGGTCAGACACCCTGAAAGCAGTGCTTTAAATGTGAGAACCAAGGTAACTTGCTGATGACTCAAACGCGGGCTAGAGAGGAAGAGAAGAGGAAGACCCTGCGGTCTGGGCCCGAGCAGCCGGAAGAGTGGAGACTAGTTCACCTGCAGTGAGAGAATGTGTTCACTGGGAAGAGGGCCTTAAATAGGAGCAGGTTTGGGGAGAGATCTGGGGTTTGGTTTGGACTCACCAGTGCCTCCCTGGGGGAGACCCTGAGCGATCAGCTGGACGGTCAAGCCCAGAGCTCAGGGGACAGTGCTGGCCAGAGCTATCCAGGGGGTGTCTTTAGCATGTAAGTGACCTTTGGAGTCACAAGACTAAAGCGATAGAGAGACTGGGAGAGAGCTAGGAGGAAGCAGTGAAGACGAAGACTGCGGAGTGGCCAGACAGAAACCTGGAGCGGGCGGGTCCTGAGAGGCCCTGTTTAAGGAGGGCGTGACCGGCTGTGTCCTTCACTCCGACCAGATGAGCCGGATCTGAGAGCAGCTGGGGGGAGGGGGGGGTTACAAAGTGGAGGTTGCTAGGGAACCTTGGCATGAGCAGGGGTCTTTGAGGCAGGAGTGGGCACAAAAGCCTGACTGCACAGGGCACCCAAGAAAGGGGAAGAGGAATAGAGACAAATCTTTCAAAGAATTTTGCTTCAAGGGAAAAAGAGAAAGGAAGGGGGTGATAGCTAGTAGAGGAAAGCGAGGTCAAAGGGATTTTGTTTTTCTAAAAGGTGGACGAAACAGCACAGCACGTTGTCAAGCTGGCGGTGCAGGCAAGGGGGCACAGTTTCCAGAGCAGGCTCCCTCGGGAGCTGAGTGGCCAGTGTGGGGGGGCAACGGGAGCCTCCGAGCACCCAGGGTCACAGGAGACCGTGCGGGCACAGCCGGGGAGGGCCCGCGCAGCACGTCCCGGCCACCTTCCTGAGCCTTGGCTTTCTCAGGGACCAAGGTCTTCAGCTGAGCACGAGGACCTTTTTCCAAAACAGAACTAGACTGACTCGTTAGTTTTTCTTCCCCAATAACTCACTCTGTTAAATGGAGCTCTAGGCAGTGTAACTGCTTTACAAGGCACAGTGATGACATCAAAGGAGCGCCTCAGTCCTGGTGGGGCCGGACATTCCAGAAAGATTTGACGGGCAGGCAGGAGCTTCAGGTGGGCCGTGGGCTGCTGCTGGGATGGCCCTCTGCTGTCACCACCACTCCAGCCCCATGTCACAGGCCTCCATCAGCAGCTCTTCTTCCACAGCTGCACCCCCCACACAGTGGGGACATGGCTTCAGTTCTACCAGTAGGATGGGGGGGTGACTGCTTAATGGCCACGGGGCTTTTTAGGGTGATGAAAATGTTACACAATTAGCTGTGATGTGGACAACCCTGTAAACATACCAAAATTCATTGAATTGCACACTTAAAATGGATGAGTTTTGTGGTATATAAATTGTATCTCAATAAAGCTGTTTTTAAAAAGAATTTAAACTTGTATGGCTAAAACATGATGGGCTTCGGAAATAAAAGGGGCCTCTGTTTCTACGTGAACTTCCCCCTATGAGAGGGTCAGACCCACCTGGACTTGCACTTAGAGCTTGGAGCCGGCCAGGAACAGGGTGGTTGAATTAATCTGGCTGTAATCTAATGCGGGCTCAGGTTCACCAAGGTGATCTACGCTATGGCTCCAAGTTTTCATAATAAAACGTTGGGAGGCGGAGGGGGAGTATATAGCTGTCCTGCTTGGTGACCAGTTTTGCAGGAGGATTTCCTCCATCCAAGGGCCACCATCCAGCTTTCCTCCTTCTCTGCAGTCAGGCAGACCTGAGTTCTCCCCCATGCAGTACTGGTGAGATTTTGGGCCGGGCACTTCACCTCTCCTTGCCTCAATTTTCTGATCTGTACAATGAGCATAATAATAGCATCTCCTTCATGAGGTTGTACGGATTAAACAGGATAGTGTTTTTATAAAACTCAGTGCCTGGCACATGGTAAATTCTCCCCAAGTGGCAGCTGTGATTATTGTAGTAGTTACTAACCTGAGAGTCTGTCCTCGTGACAATAGTCATACAAGCTATATTTCATTTATCTAATGACTGTGATCTAAGTATTGTCTCTAACAAAAATGAGTTGCTGTTGTTTCGTTGCAGACAGTTGCATCTATAAAAAAGTTTGTCCATTTAATGGGGGCTCTTTTCTGGTTCAACCCTCTGCGTCAGATTTCCAGTTCTGTTGGAACCAGGCTCCTTATGCGGTCGGTAAGAAAATCCCTTCCCATAACACCCTTGTCCTGAATAGAATCATCCGGAACTGTTCAATCCTGTGTGAGTGGGCTCGCTGGGCCACTGCTAAATTACTGGACATTATGTGAGCATGGGGACTCAGCGTTCTTTTTCTTCTTTAATTGATTCTATTGTTCCCCCTTGGGGCTATTGTCTTCCACTGTTCCTCCCAGTTCCCAGTGCCTGAGCATATGAGCCTTTGAGATCAATTAAATCTCAGCTTTCTGCACTGGGCTACTGTTCACTGTCCTCGCGCATCGGGGCCTCGCTCGCCTTTTTCTAAAATTCAAGAGCAAATCTCCAGTCCAAAAGCCCTGACTAACTTGGGGGAGAAGCACAAGGCGTTCAGCGTCGTTCCTGTATTATTGGAGCTTGAAAGCCTAGAATCACAGAAACTCAGGGACTTTGCCTGTCACTGAAGTGTCAGGACAGGCGTGGGGGCGCCTCGGCTTGGTGGTTCAACAGCCTGGCGAGAGTCAGATCCGAGCCGAGCATGTTCGCGTTAGGACTGTTTTCCTCAGAATGGAAGTGTGTTGAGAAGTAAACCCGGTGAGTTCTGACAGGAGAGTGGAGGAGCCCACCCGCGATCCGGAGGCGGGTCTGGCTTCATGACGCCTGAGATGCGGTGGCGGGGAAAGGGAAGGGCTGCAGTGGCTCTCCGGTTCGGTTCCACGACCCTGGAGCCATGACCCTGGGGTCCCCTGAGAGAGAAGAGGAGAAGCCCAGGAAGAGTCACCAGGGTGAAGCCAAGGAAGTGGGTGCAGTCACCACGGAGAGGGCACGGAGGGCAGCGGGAGGAGAGAGCGGCACGAAGCAGCCTCACCGAGCGACCAGGGCACTGGTGGTGTCTGGAAGTCACCATGTGTCCTAAAAACTACGCCACAAAGAGGGGCCAATCTCGGCAAACCCACTGAACCGGAGGGGCAGCGAGGGATAAGACGCAGCCCCCGCCCACCCACACGACAGGGGGACCGAGGAGTGACTGATGACAGGGAATGGAGACTGGGTACAGGCAAGGGAGGGGTGTCAGCGTGAGTGTGCATGGTATGGGGGACGTCCCACAGGACTTGGGCCCTGAGCCTTGGGAAGATGGGGTCCCAGGATGCAGCAGGGAAGATGGCGAGGCGACCTGGAGACAGTGCACGCCATTAGGAGCAGGAGCGTGGCAACAAAGGGGAGGCTCCTCTGAGAATTGGGGCACCTGCCCATGAGGAAGACGGAGCAGCCGGAAGGATGGGGGAGGTGGGAGCTAGCAGAGTGGGGAGGATGAATGTGAGGCAGCCACAGCCTCCCGGCCACAGCAGGGGCTGCGCGCCGACATGCCTGTTCCCTTGCAGTCTGCGCCTTCCCGTACCTCCTGGCCTTCACCGCTGACGCCATGGAGATCCGCCTGGTCGTGAATGGGAACCTGGTCCACACAGCGGTTGTGCCTCAGCTGCAGCTCGTGGCCTCCAGGGTGAGCAGAGTGGGGGTTCATTTCCATCAGCGGGGCTTTGGGAGCCCAAGCACCAGCAGGTGCGGGCGAGCAGGGACGCTCCTGTCATCCAGTTGGGGTGAGGATGGCAGCACCACTGTGTCAGGACGCCAGACAGGAGGTGAAAAGGCTGCAAACAGACCCATCGGTTGTTGTTCACGTGGGGCCCCTCCTTAGTCGTGTTACACTCATCTGGGGCTGGTGGCAGTTGGGGAGCACCCAGCGAAGACTGGGTAAGTGGTCACTGCTGCACTGAGGGACAGTCCCAGTCTAGAAAAGTCAGAGCTTAGGACAGCGCCTGCTTCCTTTGCCACCCTCTGCTCTCATTTTGCCTTTGAACCTCGTGACCCAGGGCTAACTGAGCAATCTAGGGTCTAGTAACAGGGTTTGAGCGAACCGAGGTAGCAGGGGAGATGACTTCCCAGGGCGTCATCTCACTGGTCCGTAGTCGGGGTTGTTCTAGTGCCCTCGCCCCAGGCAACCCACAGTCTCCCCGACCCTGCCAGACTGGGCTGGTCCCCAGCTGTGCCTTCTGTGGCACTTTCTCCACACTGACATGCGTTACATCTGGTGGTGGGGACTGCATATTTGTCTGCCTGCCCCTCTATGTGACGGTTCTGTGACAGCAGGGACTGAGCCACCTAATCACTAACACGGTAAATGTTGAACCAACCCTCCGGGAAGTTAGTGTGTGAGTGTGTTTGTGTGTGTAGATACATATATCTGTACATTAGTTAACTATATATTTTACTGATATAAAATTAAAATAGCTTACACAGTTTATGGATAAAATATACAAAGCTTTTTATCTTAAAGTCCATTTAACCATGAGCTCTTACAAAATGCTTTTGTTAATTTTTGCTGAACTCTTTATCTGTAGCCAACCTATGAGTGCAGTTCGCTCCATGATTTACTGTTGGCCTTACAGCTCAAGCCATTAAACCAAAACTCCTGTTGGCTTCAGCATTGGACTGGACACACCCGTAATTTTAATCTGGATTAGGATTTTCTTCTTCACTTTAAGTCTAGGCAATCAACAAATCGAGTTCCGATTTGTAGCTTTGCCGATTTCTGGGGTATAAACGGTCCCACTGTGGTTAATTTCAAGCTCCCATGTGACCCTGGAACTCAGTTGGGAATCGATGATCGATGCACAGGACCCATTATTAACAGTTTCTACCACTCAGTTTCTGTGCTGTAAAAACCTCAAGTAAATGTTGCAAAATTATTTGAAATAGCTGAACTTGGATATTTAGTACCTCTGTTCTTAATATAATCCACCTAAATTTAATAATGGCTGCATGTAAGGACATGTCAAGTGTCTGAAGACCGGTAGTTCTGCCTTGGTCCAAGCTGGCTGCAGCACAGCCCCGTGTGATTCTGGAGCCAGCATGTCACGGGTGGGCAGGAGCAACCACCTCCCCGCCTGTGAGTGGTCCTGACTGAGCCCTCAGATCCCTCCCAGTTCCCACACTCCTGGTACCTGAGAGTCCTGGTGGGGACGCGAGAGTTGTGCCTGTGTTTGCTGATGTGTCGATAATTAGAGAAGCGTGGGGAAGAGAATGCCCAGGACGGTGTGAGGGCCGCTCCGCCGGCCCGCCAGGGCATGGGGCCTGCGCTGCCCTCCCGCAGGACGAGCGGATGGATCCAGGGAGAACGAGGGCCGGGGGCGCGGGGTCCGCAGCGGTGCGCAGCGTCATGCCTCTCTTCCTTTCCAGTCGGATATATACTTCACAGCGGCCGCGGCAGAGAAGGAGGTCCTGTCTGGAGGCAGCTCCAGGGCGGCCAGTGCCCACAATTCTCCTCAGACACCCTCGGGCCATGACATGCCAGCGTTTCCTTCTTCCCTGGGGGAAGGTGAAGTCCAGTTTTTACTGTCTCAGTAATAGGTATTTTTAACCCATTCATTGTCAAGTATCAACATGTCATTGCCGCCTAAGGCGCTGTTTAAAGCCGTAGAAAAACTTGTATTCTGAACGCATTGGTTGCATTAAGAAACTTGATAACAGCAACAAAAATTGTTGCAATGGGGAGAAGGGAGCTGAGGGCTGGAGAGCGTGGGGCCTGCCGAGCAGTTACTCCTTCGGGGAGGTGAACAACAGAGGGTCTGATGCTGAAAGGGAATGACTGGTCCTGCGCCGTGCTTGGCTCGCCCAGCTCCTCGCTCTGCCCGCTGCGCCCCCAGCCCGGAGGCCTCTGCTGCGGCCCAGACGCCCGAACCCAGTTCTTCCCAGCACATCGGCCCTCTGTGGGCCTTGGTACCGTAAAGCCCGGGGCTCCCCCATGTGGCGCCTGTGCGGCGGGGGCCCTCTCGGCTCTCTGCTCCTGTGCAGGTGACCAGTGAGGGCACCTTGTCCACGAACACAGTGCCCACGGAACCACGGCCTTGCTCTTAATGGAACGTGGGCGATCAGCGTGCGACATCAAATCTCCCTTCATGCTCGCTGTTGAGGAGCCGGCAATTATCCTCTTGTAAATAATGCAAACTCTTCTTCATGTTCTGATGTTCTTTTCTACATCACATTTCAGGTGAAATTCAGTCAAAAAATCTGTACAAGATTCCACTCAGAAACCTGGTCGGCAGAAGCATCGAGCGGCCTCTGAAATCGCCCTTGGTCTCCAAGGTCATCACCCCGCCCACCTCCATGGGCGTGGGCATCGCGGCTGTTCCGGTCACGCACTCCTTGTCCCTGTCCCGGATGGAGATTAAAGAAATAGCAAGCAGGACCCGCAGGGAACTGTTGGGTAATGGCTCAAGCTTTTTTGTTTTCACAGTGTGTAAACATACCAGCTGGTTTTACCTTCGGATGGTCATCATCTTGAAGAGCAGTGAGTAAGGGATTCATAAGTTGTACCAAGGAGTATACTGCGCAGCCCCCTCCCCCCCCCCCCCGCCCCCGCAAAGATGTCTGGGGCTGAGTTTATTGGTGTGGAAAGCTGCCCAAACCACGGTTAAACAGGAAAATCAGCCTGTAAATAGTATGTCTAGTCTGATACTATTAAAATATAACGTGTATATGGATGATTTTCTAGAGAAGTGTCCGAAAGGGTTTGTATTCTCCAGTGCTGAAATAACACTTCATATTTGTATATCCACGTGTAAATTTACCGTGTTTGTCCGGATCCCGTGTGGCTCAGATATCACTGCCGAAGGCCCTCAGCCTGTAGGGACGTCCAGGTGTAAGACACTGTCCCGCCCTTCTCCCTCCATCTGCAGACAGGAGAACGAGCCAGGGGATCACACAGCACCGTGGTCGCTGTGAAAAGGCCAGACTGTTAGAAAGCTTTCTGCTCAGAATTATGAAAACAAAATGAGGAAAATGGACATGATATGTAAAACCGGAAGGAACCCAAATCGGGACCTCTGTGGCATAAAACTGTAAGGGCAGTAGCGTTAGCACCTGCCTGCCCTGCAGTCACGTTTCCTGAACCACAGAAGGGGGTTCCGGCCACCTGAGGACGCAGGCTTTGACACTGGCAAAGTCGGTTGGTTTGGAAGTTGGTACCTTCTACAGTGCTGCTATCTGGAACCCACTGTTCCCCATGAAAACTTGATCTCCAACCACTGTTTAACAAGCCACTGTGCTTTTCCCAAACTGACCTGAACTGAGGAGCTGGAGAATTACAGTTTCCAGTGATAGGGTTGTAGGCAATTTTATCTCCTTCATTTGACTCTGCTGAGTCTCTGTTTTTAAAATTTTTGGCAATATATATATTCTTTATAATCATGGGGGCAAAATAACCTTCCACCACCAAAAAAACCAACTTTGAAAAACTTATACTTCATCTTCTCCTGTCCTGACTCTATTCCAATAATGCACCAGTTCCCAACCAAGAAGACGAGGGCATTGTCTGTCTCTAGCAGCCCTCTGTTGGGGGCTCTCTGACCTACGATTCTCCCCTGCAATCCAGGCCTCTCCGACGACGGTGGGCCCAGGTCAGAAGGAGCACCAAAGCCCAAGTCCAAAGGCCGGAAGCGGTTAGAAGAGACCCAGGAAGGTCCCAAGCCAGAGACAGTGAGATCCACTAGCAGCGACAGGTAAAGAAAGCAGCAGCCCCAGTAGCCCCCGCTCAGGGTGGTGGCCCTTTAGGTCACAGCACTGCCACCAGGCCCTCTCTGCTGGCAGGTGATGAGCATCAGCCGCCCCTCCCCTCGGAGGCTCCCCCGAGAGCACAGCCTGTCAGGGAAGGGCCCCACAAATGCGCCACCTCACTAGCAACTCAACAAATGCTCATTGAAGTACAGTATGACACTTTTATATTTTTTCTCACCATATTTATTGACAGTTTTGTTTTTTTTAATAGAAAAGCTAAGAGTGATGGGAAAAGGCATTCCTGCAATACTTGTGGGAGGGGAAACAGCTGCCGCCTCTCTGGATGGCACTGCAGTATCTCATGAATACGTGTTGAACCCTTGTTGTCCCCGAGATCTGGGTCCCTCAAGCAACATCATGCATGCTCTATTCATTCATCCCCGGAGCCCGGGCCCTGAGCTGGGTGGTAGGGACATGGAGATGGCCTTTAGGGACCTCACCTTCTACGAAGTACAGCATCCCAGGTGACACAGAGGAGTGCAGGGTGCCACCACACACCTGAGGCAGGAGGGGTCTCAGACATCAGGAGCGGCTGAACCACGTCTGTAAAAACTCACTAGCCAGGCCAGGGGCCAGCACTCACTCATGCCTCAGCCCAGCCAACTTCCATGAGCCCTATTATGTGACAAGGCCCCTGCCCTTGTGGCCTTGACACCCTAGTGTGGAGGAACAGACACTAAACCTGTGCACAAATAAGCACATTAAATCATTTCCGGTAGTCACAACTGACAAGTGCTATAAGGCAATTTTTTTAAAAGATAAGTTATGGCAGGTAGGTTGGACAGGTCTACTCTGTGGGGGCGGCAAGGAAGGCTTCTTTGAGGCAGTGGCACCGGGCTGAGTGAGAGACACGGAGACACAGCGATGGGGGGAGGCTGCAGGGGTCAGCAGGCTTCCATAGGTAGGAACTTCCACCCTCACCCCAGGCCACGGGAGCCATGGGAGGGTTGAGGCAGAGTGTCATCCCAACGGGCACTTGAGAAAGATAAATAGTGCCTCACAGACACCTCCAGCGTGCCACGACGGGCCTTTCACACACCCCTCCCCCCACAGGCCTGGCCTGTGCTGGCGCAGTGGATAGAGCGTCAACCTGGAATGCTGAGGTCGCTGGTTCAAAACCCTGGGCCTGCCTGGTCAAGGCACATATGGGAGTTGATGCTGCCTACTCCTCCCCCCTTCTCTCTCTCTCTCTCTCTCTCTCTCTCTCTCTCCTCTCTCTCTCTCTCTAAAAATGAATAAATAAAATTTTAAAAAAATGGTTTAAAATAAATAAAACACACCAATCCATGAGGTAGGGCTGTTGAACGGCAGGCACTAAGCCCTGTTGGGGTGGGGGTGGCTCCCGCATGGCCCCATCTTCACTGCGAGTGGGGGGCAGACTTAGGAGCACAAAGGAGCAGGAAGGGCGGGAAACTCAGCCCAGATCAGTGCGGTTCCCAGCGACTTCTCTCTCCTAGGATCACATCAGGCTCCTTGGAAAGTCCAACCGCTGAAGCCAATCCTGACAGGCAGTGCCAGGCCACAGGCTCTGACCCGGACCCGGGGGCAGCCGGAGAAGGCAGCCCCGTGTGGGGCAGCAGCCCCTTCCAGCTCACTGCTTCCTCGGACGAAGACGTTATTGACTTGAAGTAAACAGAGTCTGAATCAAGTTTGCCACGTTTAATTTTCTTATGGAGTTTATACTCTTTAACCAGTTCTGACATCCTTTCTCAACAAAATGTGGCTTTTAGCCTGTCCGTGATCTATTGGACCAAACCCCTTCTGCACTCTTGGCCAGTTTGGGTCACTCTCTAGTGTCCAGTGCCATCATTCTTGACCTCTGTTTCTTTCTGTTCAGGAACCATCAGTCCCCTTGTAATACAGGTGGTAGATTTCATTAAGGTTTTAGATTGAAACTTTGAATAAATCAAAAATGTTCATTCTTACTTATGGTAGCCTTCTCTTATATTTTATATACTTAGATGGGAAAATTATTTTTTCTGTTGGTTTTATGTCACATAATGTGTTTCTTTTATGAAGAAAAGCCACTGCTTTTAAAATGTATTATAAATAAGTTTTCTTCTTTCACCTTTGGCCCCTTAACTGTTTCAGGTCACTGTGTTTGGAACTAGCTCTGTTCCTGCCCGTAGACTCTTAAGAAAAGTGAACGGTTAGGACTTAGAAGCTTCTGTTTCTTCCTCCTTGTGTCTCCCAAAAAATAATGTGAAGGAAGGAGCTGGTTAAGAGTCTTAAAATTATTTTGTTTGGTGTTATTGTTACTCCAGCCAGGACAGAACAAAGGGGGAAATCTAGTTTCACTGTAAAAAATGTAATGTGTGAAGAAGGTAATGGACCTCTGGATTTAATCTGACGATTCCATTTTATTCTCTCCTCTCACCTGTATCAGAAGAAACTTTAAATCATTTCCTGTTAAAGCGGTTCTAAATCATTTCCTGTTAAAGCGGTTCTGGGTTCTTCGCGGTCTTCTCCGCAAGTGCAGAGAGCTGTGTGTGACTTGACCTCGATCTGACAGAAGCTTGGATCCCGCCTCCTCAGGGGCTTTGCACACTGTGGGGAGAGCTCCCTCCGTCTGTTGCACTAATGGTTCAACATGATGATGAACCCAGCCTGAAGGAAACAGAGACAGTGTATGTTAGGGAGGCCCAGGTGGTGCGTTGACAACCCCGTGTCCTCTTGTGGTCTTCGCAGCATTCAGCATTCCCATTCTGCCTTTGTCTTTTGTTAATGCCCTTTTCACATACAGGGGGAAACATTCCATTCCATCCAGTATCTCAACCTCACCAAAAGTTTTGTGAATTAAGTTTTATTATTTTTTGCTTTTCAAATAAGGACACTAAGGCTCATAAAGGGGCAGTGATTTGAACCTGTGAGTTCTCTGACCCCAGAGCTGGACTCTCTCCTTTGTCCACCCCACAGAGCCAGGCTGAGTGATTTGTCAATTGGGACTGGCTGATGGTTTTTCAGGTTAAACTAATTTGTGAGCTTTATGAGCTTGTGTGTCCTTCCCTGTCATCTTTTTTTCCTGCAGTTTCTTCCCTCACTGGAATAGAAAAACAAAGGATCATTTTCCAAAAGATTGGCAGTATCAGAGTCACCCCGTGATTTGACAAAAGTCATAGATCTGAAGAATGGATGTAGAAAGGGCACTCAGACAGAGGGTGCTTGGCTTAGAAAGGGGTCAGGAGAGTGCTCTGGCAACAATGTCTGCTTACAGTAGTCAGGAAGTGAACACTGCACCCTCATGGGGAGGGAGACCACCAGTCAGAGGGCGGGAGCGGGTTTATAGGGGCCAGTGGCTCACACACCCCACTGGCTGAGTTACAAAATAAACTGTCAACTGAGCAGTTTACCCATGGAGTTTGAGTCATTCATCCACTCTGCAAATACCAAGTGCTCTCTGGAGAAGGCGGTCATGTGCATTGGGGGCAGTGGCAGGGGATAGCAATAAACAGGTGATCACAAAGCTGTGATAAGAATTTGTAACTGGAGCACAAGATGCCCTATAAGCACAGAGGGCAAGTTGCTTATCTTTAAAGATAATAGATGACTGCACTAGGTCAAAAAAAACTGTCATGATCATATCCACTAGCATTTGGGTGCTTCGCATATGCTTGGTGTTTGTGTACATTGACCCTAATCAAAACACTGTTCTAGGAAGACAGATTCTGTCATCGCTGCTTAGAGGAAACACAGGCCCAGAGAAAGATAAGAAACTAAGCCTCTTATACACATCCCTGGTTCTGTCCAGAATTATGCAGCACTCCCCTACAGCTGCCTGCACCCAGAGTGCTGGGTACAAACGGCAGGATTCCTTTGAACCCTGCCCTCATCATCATCACCTCCAGTAGTGACATGTAGACAGGCTGGCTACTAACATCCGCAGGGGACCCAAAATTAGGAAGTATTTGGATTAAAATTCAAGATCAGGGTTACATGTGAAGTGAAACTGAACAGGGAGCTGGAGCTCACCACTTAAGCCCATAATCAGTCACACATGCGGCACTGGGGACGCCGCCCAGCACTGGTTCCCAGCACCTGGAAGGCCTAGTGGTCGTGGGCTCTGTCGCCATCAGCAATCTGAGGGCTCCAAGTGGTGACACCCCACCCCACCCCCCCAGCCCCCCGCAGCCCAGCTAGAGCTCCGGGCCAGGCTCTGCGTCTGAAAGGAGTGACACGACAGTCATTTGGATAACTCCAGCCCTGCGGCTCTAGGTGGCCAGAGCAGGGCAGCCGAAGGGTCTGGGTTCCTCCAACTAAAATGCCAGAGCAGCAGTTAACGCGGAGCATAACCACAGACAGAACTACGAAAGGACTGTGTCAGCCACCCAGAGTGGGGACGGAAAGTTTTGGGAGGTGGCCCACGTGTTCCGCCTTCGCCCGGCTCCTAGCCCCATTGGTTGAAGCTAGATCCCTGCAGCCTCACTGGTCGGCTCGGCTAGCAGTTGTTTTACCCACCTGGCTCGCACCACACTCCTATTGGATGACTGTGCTCAAGACACTGGCCTCTTTAGGCAGAGCCGGCCAATGGGCGTCTCTGGGAGGCTCTGGGACGGCAACGCGAGTGGGTGTAGGAGCAGCCAATGGGAACGCAAAGCACGGTTAGCGTCTGCGCTGAGATCCGCCCTTCCAATCAAAGAAGACCAATGGAACTAAACAGCCGGTCGGCAAAGTTCGCTGGAACCGCCCCTGGGACAGAGCTATCCAATGTATACGAGGGGCGGAGTTTGCATCAGGGCCGGGGCGGACAGCAGTTGCGGTACCCGTAGCGGTTTAGGTGTCAGAGCGGACCCAGCAAGCGTTGGCCGTGGACATGACGCCTTTGGACCGGGAGGAGACCCAGCAGCTCCTGCGGCCGCCCGGTAGCGGGTGAGCGGGCAGGGGGAACCTGGGCCCGGGGCGCGGCCTCGCCCCTCTCGCTGAGCGCATGCCGGCGCCGCTCACCGACCGCCTTATCACCGCAGCGTTCCCCGCGGCCGCCGCGTCTTCCTCGCCGCCTTCGCGGCCGCCTTGGGCCCGCTCAGCTTCGGCTTCGCGCTTGGCTACAGCTCCCCGGCCATCCCAAGCCTGCGGCGCGCCGCGCCCCCGGCCCCACGCCTCGACGCCGCCGCCGCCTCCTGGTTCGGGGTGAGACCTCGGGCTGGGACACCACTCCTCCGACTCCTAAGACGGGAGCCCATCCCTTCGGACATGCAGTGGGACCCTCCCCCTTCCTTGCTTCGGGCGGGCACTGAGACGTCCAGGTTCCCCTGCTGGGGTCACTCTCTCCCCGACCAGGGACCCAGTCCCCTTCCCTCTGAGATTGTAGGGGGTGAGGTGCAGGGCGAGGAAGGTCCGCGACCCCCGAGCGCCCCCTCCTGAGCTGCGGATCGCCCTCAGGCCACCGTGACCCTGGGCGCCGCGGCGGGAGGCGTGCTGGGCGGCTGGCTGGTGGACCGCGTCGGGCGCAAGCTGAGCCTCCTGCTCTGCACGTTGCCCTTCGTGACTGGCTTTGCCGTCATCACCGCGGCCCAGGACGTGTGGATGCTGCTCGGGGGCCGTCTCCTCACCGGCCTCGCCTGCGGCATTGCGTCGCTGGTGGCCCCGGTGAGTGCCCCTTAGCATCGCATCCTGGGACCCAATGAAAAGAACCACCTTGGGGCGTGGTTCTCCCCGCGGCCTCTTGGGTAGCCCGTCTCTGCTTTATCTCCCTTACCTGCCAGTGGGCCTCGGGAAGCGCTGCTGTTCTTAGCCCCGTTTGCAGATGACTGAGTTTCAGAAAGGTGAACTCCTTAGGCTCAACCACTCAGTGGTGAAGCAATTACCCACAATTGTGCGACTTAACCTGGTCTCCCTTTTGCTCTACAAACAAGATGGCATCTATGGAGGGTCAACAGAAGCCTTACAAGTATGGCTTGGATCCCTCTTGTCATCCAGACCCCTCACTGACTACGGTATAGCAGGAAAAGCCTGCCTGCTTTGTCCTGGGGGCAAGGGCTGCTGCCACCTGCCACTCTACTTCACTGCTCACACACCAGCGCTCCCGCTGCTTCCCTGCTTCTCTCTGCCACCTGCTGACCCAGCACCGTCCCAGCTGACCCTGGAGCTGTACACACCTGGGCGACCTCCCGCACAGAGTGTCTCTCTGGGCCCCAGTTCCCTCCCCTGTGAGGTAGGAGTGACAGGTTAGCTCACACAGGGGGTGAGGAATTGGAGAGACCCTGCGCCTAAGCCCTGTCATGGCTCATGAAGGACTTGGGCCGTGGCTGGGTGACCAGTGAACTGCTCTGGCCGTGGGTTGGATAGTCACACACACAACAGCCTGGTGGCGACTGAAAGCGGAGGCTCAGGACCCTCTCTGGTTATCCCTTTGCACCTGCCACTCCTTTCACCTGCCTTTGCTGGGCCGCTGGGTTGGATTTGATGTTTTGGGCTTTTTACTGGACAAAAAAACCACACCTAAGTCATGAGCGTAGGGTACGGAGTAGCCCAGAAGTGGGAGTGAGGCCTGTCTGGCCCCTGAGCCCAGTCGCTGGTAGCCACTGAGGCAGAGTCTCTGCTTTAACTCCGGGAGCACCGTGCCAGCAGCCCGGGTGGCCCTGCAGCCAGGGCTTAATCCCCTTGAAACACCCTGCAGATCACTTGGTGGTGTGAGGAGGGCTCTGACCTGGGGCTTGCGGTTAGGGGCCCGCCAGGCCTGCATCTCTTCTCTGAATCGCTGGCAGGTCTACATCTCCGAAATTGCCTACCCGCAAGTGCGGGGGCTGCTCGGCTCCTGTGTGCAGCTGATGGTCGTCACAGGCATCTTCCTGGCCTACCTGGCAGGTACAGCCTTCACACTATCTCTTTGGATGCCTGTTAATGGTCGGGTGGCCACTTTACAGATACAGAAACGGAAGTTCTGAGAGGTCACAGGAGTTGTCTGAGGTCACGGAGCCAGTGCCCAAGGTGCTAGGTTCCCAGATTCCTTCCCTGAGACCCTGTGACTAAGTTTCCAAAAGAGCTGAAGAAGGTGATGTCCTTGTTTTCCTAGGGAAGGAGCCCATTCTGAGGGTCCGGGGCGGGGGGAGGTGACTGGTTAGGGCAGTACCTCACTGTGCAGTAACAAACTGAGGATTCCAGGAGCGGGTGGGGCACCCCAAAAACCTTTAGCCCAGGAGCTCAGAGGGTCCAAGCACGTCTCCCTCAGAAATATCAGTACTGCATTTGCAGGGTGAAAGAGGCGGCTTCTAGGGGACCTGTGGGTCAGAGCAGGAACGGCGCTGGAGGCAGCCATGTTTTCACCAGAACTGGGGTAGAAAGACGGCAGGCTTGTTATGTGACAGTCCCAGGCTGGGAGAGGACCTCTGCCGCTCACTGGCTCTGTGGCCCTCTCACCCAGGCCCTGGGAGTCTTGCTTTCCCTGTCTTAAGTAGAGCTAACCCCACCTGGCCCAAGGCTGTTGAGAGTTTAAATTCAGTAACACACAGGAAGTGCCTGGCAGCAGGCCCCAAAGGAGAGTCGTCAAGGGACCGGCTGAGAACCACAGGGAGGGAAGGGGCTTGGGAGCTCTTGGGCCTGATGGGCGTGGCAGGGCCTGGGCCACATGCCCTGCAGGACTTGAGAATGGTCGACATGCAGGTTCGTGGTCTTTCATTTTTACCCACTTACCATGCTGACTCTAATTCAGAGTCCTGCCAGCAGGCTGGCTGCTGTGGGGGCCCCGCACTGTGCCAACGCCCTGTGTGTACAGACACTGACATCTGGGACAGACATGTGGGTATCAATACGCCCGCAGACTTCTCTCCACTCATCATAACCTGCACCTTCAATGACCCATCCAGGCTCGGTGCTGCAGTGGCGCTGGCTGGCCGTGCTGGGCTGTGTGCCCCCCTCCTTCATGCTGCTGCTCATGTGCTGCATGCCTGAGACCCCGCGCTACCTGCTCACTCGGCACAAGCACCAGGAAGCCCTGGCCGCCGCGCAGTTCCTGTGGGGCTCCGAGCAGGGCTGGGAAGAGCCCCCTGTCGGGGAAGATCACCAGGTGAGGGGTTGGGAGGTAGCTGAGGGAGGGGCTCACTGAGGTAGCACCCCTTTGCAGCTAGGGAGGCCCGCATGGCCCATTCCCAAGGCTGTGCATACGCATGCATGTGTCCGGATAGGGGCTAGTATGGTCCTGTGGTCCAGCAAGCAAAGGCCTGCTCGAACCACTCCTTGCTGGCCCCTAGCCCTGGAGATCACTGGGAAAGCCCGAACCTTGATCCTATTGAAGAGAAAGGCCAGCCAAGTCCAAGGGACATGCAAAGCAGACTTGAGGACCTGGATTTTCATCTGGGGGGCTATATTCCAGGGATGAGAGTCATCCTTACCTGCTGCAGGACTGGCCCACTGCTAGGCCTCAGTTCTTCATGTAAAACAGGAGTCTTGGCACACGCCTAGTGGTGGTGGCGGTGGAGGAGGAGAGGATTCGCTGGGGTGGGGGTTGGCGCTGGCCTGGGCCGAGGATGGAGGGATTCCAGACCCTCAGCTCTTTGCCCGTGTGTTCTCTTTGTGGCTTCCCAAACAAATCAGTAAGGATCTGTCACCTACAAATGGGGAAGCTGTCGTGATGCAAAGACCTGTCTGGGGACCCGTGGTCTAGATGGGGCCATGACAGGAAGCTGAGGCTCCTTCCCTCCACCAGGCCCTCAGGTGGCGGGCTCAGAGCTGGGCACCCGCAGGAGGGCGGGGAAGCACTGACGCCCGTTTGTGTCACGCAGGGCTTCCACCTGGCCCAGCTGAGGCGTCCTGGCATCTACAAGCCCTTCATCATCGGCGTTGCACTGATGGTCTTCCAGCAGCTGTCGGGGATCAATGCTGTCATGTTCTATGCAGAAACCATCTTTGAGGAGGCCAAGTTCAAGGTAGAGAGGCCTCTGCCCCAGCTTGCCTCATCCAGATGCCACATAGTGGGCCCTGGGCCCCAGGTCTTTGCCTGACCTGCCTCTGCCCGTCTCTGCAGGACAGCAGCCTGGCCTCAGTCATCGTGGGCGTCATCCAGGTGCTGTTCACGGCTGTGGCGGCCCTTGTCATGGACAGAGCTGGGCGGAGGCTGCTTCTGACCTTGTCAGGTGAGGCCTGAGGGCCCAGGCCCAGCTTCCCACTGCCGGCTGGGCAGCCTCCGTCGAGGCCACTGCCTTGTGCGGGGAGGGGGACAGCGACCCCGAGAACAAGCCTGAGACCTAGCAGGGCGCTCACTGAGTGCTCGCTGCAAACCAGGCCTGCACACAGCGTCGGCGCGTCACCCCTTAACCTTTGCGATGACCCCACAAAGAAAGCACCCTCCGGACGCCGGGTCCATGCGGAAACTGGGGCCTGGAGTTGAAGTAACTCAGAAGCTTGAGGTCTTTGGGGGCAAGTGACTTTACCTCTCTGACCCTCGACCTCCCCTCTGAAATGGCGGAGAGCAAGCCGTCATCAGAGGCAGGCATGGTGCGCCCACACATGTGCTGTGGTGCACAGGCACCTGGTGCCGTGGGGAAGACAGGTCCCCACAGAGCTGCTGCCGCCGCCACCCCTCCCCCAGCTCAGGCCGGGTCTCTGCTGCCAGAAGCTCCGTGGAGCTTGTGGGGTCCGCCAGGGCTGGCAGGGCCGGGCTGGGGGATGCTGCCTTGCTTGGCGGTGTCCAGGC
Source organism: Saccopteryx leptura (assembly GCF_036850995.1). NCBI lineage: Eukaryota > Metazoa > Chordata > Mammalia > Chiroptera > Emballonuridae > Saccopteryx > Saccopteryx leptura. The sequence continues at coordinate 8,462,213 of NC_089504.1, read as the reverse complement.
CACATTGCTGTGGCCACGCTGGTCTGAGACTCCTGCCCCGGGAGCTACTTCCAGGCTATGGGCTGCTTCCCCCAGCGCCCTGGCCACCACCGCCCTCTGCCTGCAGGTGTGGTCATGGTGTTCAGCACCAGTGCCTTTGGTGCCTACTTCAAGCTGACCCACGGTGGCCCCAGCAACTCCTCCCACGTGGACGTCCTGGTGCCCGTCACCATGGAGCCCGCCGATGCCAGTGTGGGGCTGGCCTGGTTGGCGGTGGGCAGTGTGTGCCTCTTCATCGCCGGTGAGGAGGCGCCTGTGAGGAGGAGGGGGGGGGGCTGATGGGGACTCCCTGTCACTGCAGGGTTCCTGTGGCCCCCACAGAATCGAGGCCTGGCCTCACCTGTCCACTCAGGTTCCAACTCTGCGTTCCTCGCTCTGACCCTGTGCCAAGCACCACGCTAAGCCCTCTGCTCTCACTGAACCCCCACTCAGTGCGCTGAGGAGGCCCGTGTGGTTGCAGTCTGTGGAGGAAGGACCCTAGTGGAAGTGAAGGGCTGGCCTCAGACCTCGCGCACAAAGGCACTGAGCTGGTGGGCCCTGCCTGGAACCCAGGCCCACTCCGCCATGCCGGGCAGCCCAGCGAGGCTCCAGCCCCGGGTCTGCTGCCGGCCGGGGAGTCCGAGCCCGGTGGCTTCTGACACCTGTGTCGCTCCCACAGGCTTTGCTGTGGGCTGGGGGCCCATCCCCTGGCTCCTCATGTCTGAGATCTTCCCTCTGCACGTCAAGGGCGTGGCCACTGGCGTCTGCGTCCTCACCAACTGGCTCATGGCCTTTCTGGTGACAATCGAGTTCAGCAACCTCATGGTGAGTCCAGGCCCTGCTGGCCCCCATCTCGCGTGGTCAGCCCGGAAGCCCTCTTAGAACTGCTCTCGTTGCAGAAGCTCGGGCTCAGGGGCCTGTGTGCCGGCTGAGGCCTCCCCTCCTGGGACAGCAGCCTTGGTCAGGGGGGCGGCACACGGGCCAGGGCAGGTGGGGACCCCAGGCTGACCCCTGGGAGCTCGCAGGCTGTCTCGGTGGAGGACGCTGTGGACACAGGTTGGGAAGGGGGGCTCTGTGGAAGACTGGCTCTGGAGTCGACAGACCTGGGCCCAGTCCTGCTGGCCTTTCCCTGCTGTGTGATCTTGAGTGTGCTGCTTACCTTCTCTGAACAAGCTTACTTGACTGAAAATCGGGAGGGTGACATACCTTTCTCTTAGGGTGATGGGAACATCAGTTTAGTTCAACATTTTGCTACCTTCTCATGGATGGACTGACCGACATGGCCCCTGCCTCAGGGGGTCCCAGCCAACGGGGGCACGGTGTGGGAGCAGACAGACCGCGTCTGTTCACTCATCATTCCCCAGGTCTCCTGGTACCTAGCACGTCCAGGCTTGTTCACAGCGCCAGGGACAGCGAGGAATGAGACGGGCAGGGTCCCCTTTCTGACAATGACTGGGACGGCAGTGGACAGTAGAGGAAGAATGAGCCGCGGGAGACTGACTGGGGTCAGGGGAGGCAGGTCAGGAGAGGCGTGGCTGCCCAGGGCTGGCTGAGAGTCTGCCCAGAGCGCGGCCCACGCAGGCAACACTCCCTGGGGAAAAACTGCTGAGAAGGGAGGTCGCTGGGCTGGGCTGGGCTGGGAGGGTGGACAGGCTCTGGCCAAGGAGCTGCTCACTCCCTCCACACCTGAGGGCCCTGCGTGTCCGCGTGCGCTCAGACTGCCCCACCTGAACCTGCTGAGCCCCATTCCCTCCGGACCAAGAAGACAGACTCTTGAGGGCGGGGCCCCGGGGCAGGGTCACAGCTAAGTGTAGAGGGTGGTCTGTAGGCTCTGGACCCAGACCCTGGGCGTGAGAACCCGCTGTCACTTGATGGTGCATCTCTGACCTGGGGACAGTCACTTCATTACGGTGAGCCTCAGCTTCCCCAGCAGACAATATCCACACCGTGGGCAGTACTCAGCCCAGACTTCTGGATGATGTCCCAGACCCTCCTCCACTGGCCCGAGGCTGGATGGGGCAGGCCAGGGCCTGGGCTCATGCGCACGGGAGGGCCGCTGACCCTCACCATGGTCACTGTGGCTGTCCCTCTCCGCAGGGGATGCTGAGGCCCTACGGCACTTTCTGGCTCGCCTCTGCCTTCTGTGTCACCAGTGTCCTTTTCACTCTGTTCTGCGTTCCCGAGACCAAGGGGAAGACTTTGGAGCAAATCACAGCCCATTTTGAGGGGTGATGACAGCCCCTTCCCAGGAGTGGCTGGGCTGATTTGGGCTTCAGAGGGGACAGAACCTGCATCAGCCAGAACCTGGAGCCCCTAGCTGCCCCCAGGGAGCGAGGACCCAGGACCGCAGGCCTTCGCAGCCTTGGCCCCCGGACCCCCCTTCCTGCCCAGCTCTCTACAGCCCCACGAGCCACGGGCACCACCCAGGTCCAGTTCCCGCCACTGCCGTGGGACTGGGGATGGAGGACGTCTCGGAGGGTCTTCGCTGCGCGGTGGCCTGTCCCCACACGCCGTCTCCACTGTGACACGAGCAGGAGCGCAGGAGGGAGACTCGGCTCCTGGAGGAGCTGCTTTGGAGGCTGGGTGGTGGCCCGTGGTCTCCTCACGGGGCTGCATCATCGGGAAGGCACTTTGCCAAATAAAGACTTGACTTGGAAAATCAGGTCATGGCGTCTCTGTGAGCCACAGCTTGAGAAGGGCATCTTCCTATCCCTTCCGTGAACCAGCCTTGCTAAGAACATTGTGGGTTTACTTCTCATTCCAGACCTGCTCTGCTCCCATCCTGGGCTGTGCGGCCCCCGTGCGCCCCCGCAGGAGCTTCTGTGAACCACCATGTGGCCGGGGAGTGGGGCGTGGTCCCGGGCAGAGCGGCGGGGAGAGCAGGAGCCCAGGGCCGGTTCTGGAAGATCCTGCAGCAGCTGCTCTGATTTCAGTAAAATGTACCAAGTAGGACACAGGACAGCCCTCAGCTTTCACAAAGTCCTACTTCCTGGGGCCTTCCAGAAGCAGGGTGGTGTCCAAGAGCACGCTCGTCTTCCATGGCACTGACTGCGTGTCTGCACTGTCGTTGGTGCTGCAGGCGGGCTGCTGATTGGGTTGAGAACCACGCTGTAATGTTGGATGGAGCATTCTACAAATGCCAGTTAGTTTACCGGCATGGTTCGGGTCTCCTGTGTCTGCCTATCTTCTGTCCACGTGTTCTATTGGTCATGGAGAGCGGCCGAAAGCGCCTCCATCTCTCTCTCTCTCTCTCTCTCTCTCTCTCTCTCTCTCTCTCACACACACACACACACACACACACACACACACACACACACACGGGCATTCCTCTGAGGCCGAAAGCGCCTCCATCTCTCTCTCTCTCTCTCTCTCTCTCTCTCTCTCTCTCTCACACACACACACACACACACACACACACACACACACACGGGCATTCCTCTTGCGCTGCTATGGCTTTTGCTTCAGGCACCTGGAAGCTATGTTAGCAGGTGTGGCACACTTAGGACTGCTACGTTCTCCTGATTGGTTTGTCCTTTATCATCATGAAGGGACCTTTTTTCCTGGTACTGGGCCTTGTCTGAGGTCTGCTCTGTCTGGTAACCATCCCACTTGGTTTCGGTTGGTGTTTCGACAATTATTTTGTTCACATCTTTTTTTTAATACATTTTTAAAGATTTTATTTATTTCAGCGGGTGGGGGGAGGAGAGAGAGAGAGAAGGGGGGAGGAGCAGGAAGCATCAACTCCCATATGTGCCTTGACCAGGCAAGCCCAGGGTTTCGAACCAGCAACCTCAGCATTTCCAGGTCAACGCTTTATCCATTGCGCCACCACAGGTCAGGCCACTTTTCTGTTTAATGGGATGCTGTTTGGGTTTCCCTGAGGATTAGTACTTTCATTTTTAAAATGAACATTTTCAAGGCATATTTATATATTATAAAATTCAATAATTGTTGGTATAAAATTTGATGACTTAGGTCAAAGCTATACAGCTGTGAACCCACCACACAGTCAAGACAGGACATTCTCATCACTTCAGAATGTCCCCTCATGTCCCTCTGCAGTCAGTTACCACCTGCAGCTGTGGCCCTGGCACCCATGGATGTGTTCTGTGCCTGTAAGTATTGCTTTTCTAGACTTTCATAAGAGGGACTGATACAGTTTGCAGTCCTTCGAGTCTGGCCTCTGGCACAGCAGACTGTATTTTAGACTCACCGTGCTGTGTGCACCAAGAGTGTTCGTTTACTGTTGAGTAGTAATCTGTTGGACATTTGGGCTCGTCCCGGCTTTGACTGTGATGAATAAAGTTGCTGTAAACATGTGTGTACAAGTTCTGTGTAGAGTGGAACTGCTGGGTCACACATTAAGTTTGACTGTTTTAAGAGACTGCCAAGCTATTTTCCAAAGTGGCTGTGCCGTTCGCCGTTCCCACCAGCAGGGTACGGAGTTCCTCCCCTCTGCACCCTCAGCGGGAGTCCGGACGCACTGTTATAAATAACACCTTTTACACAGAAACCTCAAAAGCCTTCTGCTCCTCTCTGGTTTCCTGCGCAATCACTTGATCGGGCTGTTTATTTGGTCCTTCTCTTTTATGCTGCTGCTTTTTCTCAAATGTTTCGTCAACTTCGGTCGTCCACATTTAGCATTGAAGAAATAGGGGATTAACTGTCGCTGATGTACCCCCCTCGGTTCTGTTATGGATTGATCCCTTTTGTATGTTGTCACTGTCATTGCAGTGGGATTTGGAGGAAGAAAAGAGCAGGTAAGTGGGTGAGTTCAGCCACCAACTTGAAATGTCCACTTTCTTCATTCTTTTTTTTTTTTTTTAATTTATTTTTCTGAAGCTGGAAACAGGGAGAGACAGTCAGACAGACTCCTGCATGCGCCCGACCGGGATCCACCCGGCACGCCCACCAGGGGGCGAAGCTCTGCCCACCAGGGGGCGATGCTCTGCCCCTCCGGGGCGTCCCTCTGTTGCGACCAGAGCCACTCTAGCGCCTGGGGCAGAGGCCAAGGAGCCATCCCCAGCGCCCGGGCCATCTTTGCTCCAATGGAGCCTTGGCTGCGGGAGGGGAAGAGAGAGACAGAGAGGAAGGAGAAGGGGAGGGGTGGAGAAGCAGATGGGTGCTTCTCCTGTGTGCCCTGGCCAGGAATCAAACCCGGGACTTCTGCATGCCAGGCCTACGCTCTACCACTGAGCCAACAGGCCAGGGCCTTTTCTTCATTCTTTTAATGATGTATTTGTTTGCTATTGGAATCATGGGCTCAAATAGCTGTCGCATTTAAGATTATATTAGAACTTAAATCAACCTCACGTTGTTCCACATTCAGATTGTTTCCAGGCCTGACCTGTGGTGGCGCAGTGGATAAAACGTCAACCTGGAAATGCTGAGGTCGCCGGTTCAAAACCCTGGGCTTGCCTGGTCAAGGCACATATGGGAGTTGATGCTTCCTGCTCCTCCCCCCTTCTCTCTCTCTTCTCTCTCTCTCTCTCCTTTCTAAAATGAATAATAATAATAAAAAAAGATTTTTTCCAGTTTTCTGCTTTTGGAGATACAGATTTAGAGAGAGAGGAGAGATGAGATGACGGATGAGGGCGAGGAGAGAGCTGATAAATAAGCGGGAGGGATGAGGACTATGATAGTGACAGATGAGGCTGAAAATACAGCTGGAGGCCCTGGCCGGCTGGCTCAGCGGTAGAGCATCAGCCCGGCGTGTGGAAGTCCCGGGTTCAATTCCCGGCCAGGGCACACAGGAGAAGCGCCCATCTGCTTCCCCAATCTTCCCTCTCTCCTTTCTCTCTGTCTCTCTTCCCCTCCCGCAGCCAAGGCTCCTTTGGAGCAGAGCTGGCCCAGGTGCTGAGGATGACTCCATGGCCTCCACTTCAGGCACTAGAATGGCTCCAGTTGCAACGAAGCAGTGCCCCAGATGGACAGAGCATCGCCCCCTGGTGGGCATGCCAGGTGGATCCCAGTCAGGCGCATGTGGGAGTCTGACTGCCTCCCCACTTCTAACTTCAGAAAAATACAAAAAAAAAGAAAGAAAGAAAATACGGAGCTGACAGAGATGGCATTCACATGGGCAAAGATGGAGATGGTTATGGAATGAATTGTGTCCCCTCAAGTCCATATATGAAGTCCTAGCCCCCAGTACCTTAGAGTGTGACTCTCTTTGGAGATAGGGCCTTTAAAGAGGTAGTTAACGTGAAAATGGGGTCATGGGGTCTTCAGAATCCAGGATGACTGGCATCCTTATAAGGTGCAGAGATTAGGACACAGACACGCACAGGGAAGACCACGTGAAGACAGACAAGTTGATAATGGCCATTTACAAGACAAGGAGAGGCCCTCAGAAGAAACCAACCCAGGCAACACCTCGTTCTTAGACTTTTCAGCCTCTGAAACTATGAGGAAATAAGTTTCTGTTGTGTGAGCCACTCAGACTGTGGTACTTGTTACATTAGCCCTAGAAAGCTGTCCAGAAGTGAGGGTGATCAGGGAGGTGATGGAGATGGAGGAGGTGACGGAGTTGGGCAGAGAGATCAGAGATAGCCCTGGCATAACATAAGCAACCAGAAATTGCTTGGGGTAAAAACCTTAGAGGTGTTATTGCTGGTCTTGTGCATTATGGAAGCTATCATTCCGCCCTGTTAGCCTGCACTCCAGCAGCCTGTACACACTGTGTCTAGGGGGACTGTTCGCACCGTCTCAGAGTCTGTTCTCAGCGAGTCAGCACCAAAGACCGAGGACCTGCAGACAGGCTCAGGCACACGTCAGGTCTAGGGATGGACAGTCTTGGCACCTGTGTGAATCACATCCACATTTAGCTCAATGTGACAGGCCACTCACGGCCACCTCACAGAAGACTGGTCTTCGTGCCAGGTAACTGACTGGCATGGAGCTTCAAGCAGAGGCCGCTTCCAGCTCCTGCATGGCCATCCCCAGCGCTGCCAATGAGGGCTGGCAAAGGACCAGAGGGAAGACTGGCTGGTGGGTCACCCTCCCGCCCAGGCTACAAGGGAGATGGTTCAACGTGGCAAGGAACACCTCATGTGGCTTCAGTCCTACCTTGTCCTCTTTCCTGTAATCCAGGTCAGGAACTAGGGCCACATGGTAAGAGCCAGTGGACTTGGTTCAAATTCTGGTTGTGCTACTCACTCTCTGTGTAACCTGGACAAGTCACTTAACCTCTCCAAGTCTCTGCTTATTCATCTGTAAAGTGGGCAGAATGGTACTATCTCCTTATAGAATTGTGGGGATGGAAGGAGAGAATCTCGTACAGCACTCAGAACTGAGGACGTCACAGAAGAAGCACTCAGTTGACGTTAGCTGGTGGTGAGACGGGTGGAGATGGGAGCTGCGTGTAAGGCTGGGGTGCGCTCCAAGGTGTGCCTCTGGAAGGGACATGTGAAATCTTTACACATTTTCCCCTTTATGTTCTATTTCCTACCCAGCTCCCTTAGCAAGTCCTGCCCATATCACCTTCTGTTGCTACAAGAACCTACTAATAGGAGCCCAGGACTGTGGACACACGTGCTCTTCAGAGGCCCCTCTGACTCTTTTGGGGCCTTCCCATCAGAGCACAGGATGCGTCTTGGACCAAGAACCAGCCCCAGGGGACAGTCCTGTATCAGCCCCAGGAGCCCAGCCCAGCACGGTCAGACAGCAGCATGGAGAAGAGGGGCAGGATAGAACCTTTCTATAAAACAGGTGCAGCAGAAGCTGTGCTTTACCCTGCCCACAGAAGGGTCTTTGTACTGGATAAAGGGTCGAAATCCGCACTATCCACAAATACTCCATCTCCCATCCCCACACCTTCCCCAACAGTTCCAGAAGAACTGTCCTGGCGCCACCTAGTGGCCGCAGGTGGAATAGCACAAGCTGAAGCTTGAAGCACTCTGCTCCGTCCTAGTTGCCAGTGTGGAGTTAGCACCTGTTGGGCCCGTGGCTGCGGGCAGGACCGCACCAGCTGGAGGGGGCCAAAAGTCAAGGAAAGGAGACTCTGGAAGCTGGAAGAGACGAGAAAACATAGTCTCCACTTGAGCATCTGGAAGGTATGTAACCCTGCTAACACCTTGATTTTAGCCCAATGAGATCTCAGACTTCTGACCTCCAAAATTGTTGGCACAAAATTGCAGAGAATGGCTTTTCTCAAAGGGTTGACTTGCTAATGGAGTTAATCCCAGTAAGATTTATAGAGGACCCACAAAGTCAAGAGAATAATATTGGTAAAAAGGCTACCAGCTGTGAATGAAAGGGATAGAAAACATGAAGAGAAACCTTAGGACCTCCAGTCTAATTTCTGCTTCCCAGGTAACACATTCCTATCTTCTTAACGTCAAGATGCATCTAAAAATGAATTGGTTATCAGAAAACTGCTTGGGTAGTGAAAAATTTTTTTCAATGCTCTGGGAAAGCCCATTAAAATATCCCCTGGTGCAGCAGGGGAGCCTCCAAGGGACAACATGTTCAGGAATATCCTCTCGCGGCAGTGCTGACCAAACACTATCAAAGTGTGTTTCTGTCCCTGAAATTACTGGAATCTATCCTGCTGATTTTACACTTTGAGAATTCCAGGCCATCAACCCCTGGCAGCCCTCATTTCCTTTACTCTTTCCAAACTCTCCTAAGGGCTCCAGACGGTCGTGAAGGTCGCTGAGGTTGGGCCTGAGCTGAAATACCCGGAGGTGAAGACCCTCGCCGCCCGCTGCTCTGGGAACGTGAACCACTGCAAAGTCAAGATCACAGAATTCCTGTAGCTCTGCGGCTGCGCCAGAACTACCACTCCCAAGAGCCTTCGCGCCAAGTAGCTTCCTGTTTCCGAGCCCGTTTCCCCTCAGCCATTGGATTCCGGTGGGCCTGAGAGCAGGTGCAACAAGCGTGATGAGAAATAGATACTGGGCGCAAGGACTGGAGGAAGCCTCTCTGGGCAGCGTGGGCCACGAAGGTGTGCGTATCCCAAAGCTGGCACCGAGAAAGGAAAAAGACTGACCAGGAAGGGAGCCCAGAGGCTTCTGGGGAATGGAGGCTAGTGGGCTGGGAGGCATGTGCGCATGACCGACAGTGAGGTCATTTAGCCGCGTCGCCTTCGGCGCGAGAGCTGGACCTGGCGTCCGGCGGGAATCGAGACCGCAGTCTGTGAGCTTGCGGTGGTAGTCGGGAAGTTAGTCGGGAGCGGGCGGCGATTTTTCACGCGGTGTTCTGTTGGTTGCGCCTCGGGCTCCCTAGCCGAGGACTGGCTGGGGCGACGGTGAAAGACTGCTGGACAGGCCCTACCGGAGCTCACCTGGCCCAGTACCGCAGGCTCGGACCCAGCTTCTGAGAGGGGAGGACGCAGAGGAGAGTTCATGGGCCGAGCGGTCCTGCAGAGCGGGGCTGGGAGGCGGTGTCGCTTGGTGACACCCGAATGCTGGGGGAAGGTGAGGGGCGGTGGAGGGGTCGGTTTGCGGAGACCCGGCGTGTTGTTCCGGCTTACCCACTATTACTGCAGTGCGAGCCGGACCGAAACCCTGCAGTTATCCCTCCTACTGGGGGACGATATGAGGATAAAGAATTCTAGGGTCAAAAAAGTTTAAGGACCTCAGGCCTGGATTATCTCCGACTGTTTAACCCTTTACCCCGATCCGTTTGATGGACGATGGCACCTTAGGAAGAATGAGACCTGGGAAGGGGATTGGGACACACTCAGGATCTCCTCTATTGCTTATATTCCAGTTATTGCAACAGCCAGGGATGCTCGGAACCAGTCTTACTGGCTCCACCTGAGAGGAGGGCGGATTCAATTAAGTTGGGTTGTGAAACTGTGGAGGGTGCTGGGGACTTGGAATCAGAGGGATAGATAGGAGTCCTGTTTAATCTGTGGCCCCCTGCCAGGTCTCTTGTGTTTCATCATGGAGGAAAGGGTACAATAACTATCTCCTTTATCTCCTAAGAACTGTAAGAATCAAACTAGCAAGTTTTAAAAAAAGGTTTTTCAATTTATTGACTTGAGTGAAAGAGAAATCTATTTGTTGTTCCTCTAATTTATACATTCATTGGTTAATCCTTTTATATCCCCTGATCGGAGATCAAACCCACAACCTTGCCATATTGGGACTACACTCTAACCAACTTTGAAGCTCTCCAGCTGGGGCATAAAATAGCATTCTTTTGGCTTTTCTTTTTTGAAAGCACTTTTAACACCTTGCAGAACAAAACAAATGTGCACTTAATCTCAACCACTGAGGCCTGTGTCTTCCTCCCCTAGATCAAGGAGTCCCTGTATTGGTTACTAACTCTTCAAGTCCAGTCTGACACCCAGCATTTACTGTTGTCTTCCCCAGAGACCTGAGAATGCAGGCCTGTTATCATCCTCTCCAAAGAAAATAAGATACAGTGTGCTTAGATACAACTCAGTAACACGTATCTGTACAAAGGCCTGTATGCAGACCTTTTTACTTCTTTTTCTGAGGACTGTACCTCCTCTACTATTTTTTTTTTTAACAATTCAGTGGCTTTTAGTATATTCTAGAACATTTCATCACCCCAAAAAGAAACCCATACCCACTAACCATTCCCTCTACCCCCTTTCCCCTATTTGCAACCACTAGTTTTTGTCCCTATGGATTTGTTCATTTTGGACATTATCTAAAAATAGAATCATATATGTGACTGACTTCTTTCACTTAGCATAATGTAACATGAATAAATGTACCTCAATTCCTTTTTATGACTCAATAATAGTCCATTATATGGATATACCACATTTTATCTGTTCCTGGGTTGATGGACATTTGGGTGGTTTCCATTTGGGGCTATCATGAATAATGCTGTGAACATGCGTGCAGGAGTTTTTGTGTGGACATGTTTTTATTGCTCTTGGATATATGCTCAGGAGAATTGCTGTCATATGGTAACTGTTCAACTTTCTGAGGAGTTGCCAAACTGTTTCCCACAGTGGCTACAGCGTTTACATTCTCAGCAGCAATGTATGAGTATTCTAGTTTCTCTACATCCTCAACACTTGTTTTCCATCTTTTTTTTATTTTAGCCATCTAGTGTGTCTAAAGTGGTACCTCATTATGTTTTGGGGGTTTTTTTTTGTATTTTTCTGAAGCTGGGAACAGGGAGAGACAGACAGACTCCCGCATGTGCCCGACCGGGATCCACCCGGCACGCCCACCAGGGGCGATGCTCTGCCCCTCCGGGGTGTTGCTCTGCCGCGACCAGAGCCACTCTAGCGCCTGGGGCAGAGGCCAAGGAGCCATCCCCAGTGCCCAGGCCATCTTTGCTCCAATGGAGCCTTGGCTGCGGGAGGGGAAGAGAGAGACAGCGAGGAAGGAGGGGGGTAGGGGTGGAGAAGCAAATGGGCGCTTCTCCTATGTGCCCTGGCCGGGAATCAAACCCGGGTCCCCCGCACGCCAGGCCGACGCTCTACCGCTGAGCCAACCAGCCAGGGCCTCATTATGGTTTGATATGCATTTCTCCAGTGATAAGGATGTTGAGCATCTTTTTCATGTATTTTTTGGCTGTTTTTATATCTTGGAGAGATACCTATTCAAATTCTCTGTCCATTTTGAAACAGAGAAAGGAGGAGCTGGGGAGCAAGAAGTATTAGCTCAGAGTCGTTTAGTTGTTCAGTGATTGCTTGTCGTATGTCCCTTGGCCAGGCATTTGTGGAGTTGTAGGAATTCTTTATATATTCTGGAAATGGGACCCTTAGAAGATTTATAATTTTCAGGTATTTTTCCCCATTCTCTAATTGTCTTTTCACTTTTTTCTTTTTGTGACAGAGAGAGGACAGATAGGGACAGACAGGAAGGGAGAGAGACGAGAAGCATTAATTCTTCATTGTGGCACCTTAGTTGTTCATTGATTGCTTTCTCATATGTGCCTTGACCTGGGGGCTACAGCAGACCAAGTGACCTCTTGCTCGAGCCAGCGACCTTGGGTCCAAGCTGGTCAACCTCGCTCAAGCTGGCAGCCTCAGGATTTTGAACCTGGGTCCTCTGCATTCCAGTCCAACGCTCTATCCACTGCACCACCGCCTGGTCAGGAATCTTTTCACTTTCTTTATATCCTTTGAAATAGTTTTAAATTTTGATGAAATCCACTTTATTTCTTTTGTTGCTTGTGCTTTTGTTGCCATATCTAAGAAACTGTTGCCTAATTAGAGGTCATAAAAATATATGCTTGTTTTCTTCTAGGAGCTTTAGCTTTTACTCTAGGTCATTAGTCCATTTTTAATTAATTCTTATTAGTGGTCCAATGTAGAGTTCTACATAACTTCATTCTTTATGTGGACGTTCAGTTGTCCTAGCACCATTTTTTTAAAGACTGTCTCGCCCATTTAATTTCTTGGTACTCATTTAAAATCAGTTGTTCATAAACATATTTCTGGACTCAGTTCTTTTCCATTGATCTGTTATGTCTATTCTTAACCAGCACCTCACTGGTGCTGTTTTTTGCCTCTTTTCTTTATTGGTTTTAGTGAAAGAGGGAGAGAGACAGGAACATTGAGCTGTTTACTGAATGTGCCCTGACTGGGGATTGAACCGGCAACCTGTGCTTTGGGATGATCCTCTAATTGTCCGAGCTATCCAGCCAGGGCAGCACCATACTATTTTAATTAGATATTTTATAGAAAGTTTTGATGTTGTGAGCTCGACTTTTTTCCAGATTGTTTTGACTATTCTGTCTCCTGAATTTCCATATGAATTTTAGGGTCGGCTGGAGGAAAGGCAAAGCACCGAGTGACTTTCTGTTCCCATCCTGAGGAAGGTGAAGGTAGAAACCAAGCATGTGTGACTGAAGGCAGTCGCGCATCCAGGGAAGGCCTGAAGGACGTGGTGCTGGAGCTTTCTGCAGGTCAGGAATCAGACAGCAGATGGTGTGGTGTTATCTCAGAAAGGGCAAGAGGAATCTAACCAGTTTTGCGAAACTAAATTGTTCACTGTATTTGTTAGTTTCTTACCCATGTCATGTTTCTGCTTAATAAGTTGGATAGCTGATTTCTCCAAGGCACCTCAGTCCTGGACAGATTGGGGTCCTCCACTTGCAATATTGTTGCTCCCTCATTCCTTTGCAGCTGTTCATGAAACCCAGAACACTAAGGGTCAGTTTATCCATTTCCATATAAAAGCCAGCTGGAATTTCAATAGGGATTGCAGACTCAACAGTGTTTGGAGGTTTTCAGTGTATGTGACATGCGTGCACTTCCTTTGTTGATTTTATTCCTAGGTGTTTGTTTTGGTACTCTTGTAAATGGATTTTAAACTTCATTTTTGGATTGGCTGTTACTGGTACCTTGAAGTACACCTGGAGAAATGTCTATCCGTCTTGTATCCTGCAACCTGGAGGGCCTTATTTATCTCTGGATGGACTTGTACAGTCCTTGATTTCATATACAAAAACCATGTCACCAGGAAGTTTTAATTCTTCCTTTCTAATCTGGATTCCTTTTTTCCTTTTCCCTTGCCTAACTGCTCTGGCTAGAACTGCCAGTAAAATATTAAGCAGAAGTGGCAAGAGCAGACATCTTCCATTTCTGATCTTGAGAAAAGCATCAAGCCCTCACCGTGAAATACAATGTTTGCTTGCTCTGGGCTTTTCGTAGATGCCTTTTCTCAAGTACAGGTTCCCTTCTTCTGTTCCTGGTTTATCGAGTGTTTTATCATGAGGTGTCATATTTTTTTTTTTTTTTCATTTTTCTGAAGCTGGAAACAGGGAGAGACAGTCAGACTCCCGCATGCGCCCGACCGGGATCCACCCGGCACGCCCACCAGGGGGCGATAATCTGCCCATCCTGGGCGTTGCCATGTTGCAACCAGAGCCACTCTAGCGCCTGAGGCAGAGGCCACAGAGCATCCCCAGCGCCCGGGCCATCTTTGCTCCAATGGAGCCTTGGCTGCGGGAGGGGAAGAGAGAGACAGAGGAAAGCGCGGCGGAGGGGTGGAGAAGCAAATGGGCGCTTCTCCTGTGTGCCCTGGCCGGGAATCGAACCCGGGTCCTCCGCACGCTAGGCCGACCCTCTACCGCTGAGCCAACCAGCCAGGGCGAGGTGTCATATTTTGTAAAATGGCCTTTTTGGTGTTAGATGACCATGTGGACTTTTTCATTTTATTATGATATTACAGTCTGACTTTTGTATTGAGAACCAACTCGTCTTGCTGGGATGAATCCCAGTTGGTCATTACCCCCTTTTGATTAGGCAAATGTCTTCAATTTGCAGCACCACTTTCACCAAAGAAATAGTTAATATTTGTAAACTGTATCCTTGCTGGGCATCATGCCAACTGCTTTATCAGCATCTTCCCTTAATCTTGAAAGCAACAACTTTACAAGGCATTATTATCCCCATTTTACAGATGAAAAAAATGACTTAGGAGAGGTTAAGTGATTTGTACACTGCTGGTAATCAGGGATAGTAGTTTGTTACACTCGTGTCTGGCTGAACTGATGTGATTTCCCAGATAGGAAGCAGAGAATGGGGAAACTGATCTCACTGAAGGTCTGCAAATTTAGCCTAAAACTCGGTCCTTTGAACCCTTTTTAGAGTGAGAATGTGACTTTCTAGCTGAGTGAGCTATGAATTTTATACCTCATTGGTTTCTCTCTTCATCCAGAACCACCTTCTCTGGACCTTACCCTTTCCCAAGAGGAACGCACAGGAATGGTGGCTGGTCTCCTCACACCTGGGCCACATGTAAGTTGGAAATTTACTTTTGAGAGGAAGCCTTTTATAATATTAAGGTTTTTCTTTGTTGTGCGTTACAAAAGGAACTCATGTTCATTGTAGAAAACCTGAAAAACATAGAAGACACACCCAGTGGGTGATTCTGAGGAAGAATGAAGGTGCACTTGAGTTGTGGGGAACTGCAGGGAAGGGAGGGTAACATCCAGGTGCTGGGTGGCCAGCTAGGCAGAGGTGCTATCCCCGAGCTGGAAATAGACTTGCTTGCCTCTGTGCCTTTGCTAGCGGTGCTTCCCTTGCCTTGGACAAACTGTATCCTCTTGCTCCTTCTGAGCAATCTTCTGCAAGGCCAGCTCAGGGACGCCTTCTGTCTTCCCATTGCCCTCACCCAGACTCAGGATTCCTCTCCTATCCTGCAAACCGGTCTGGCCATCTCTGTGCACGTTACAGGTGGCTGTGTATGTGCCTGGCTCTCCTGCTCTACAGTGATGTCCGAGTTCACAGGGGTATTTAGTAAATGTTCTGAAAACATTCAGCTTACACATTTGCTATCTTCCACCCAACTGTTCATCATGTAAACTCACATTCTAATTCTTTTTTCAACATTGGCTCTTAATTCCCAAGCAGGTGTTTTCTGTCAAACACTGTTCATGTATATGCACATTTTGTCTGTTCATATTTAAAATCTATCAGAATTATAAATGGCAAGAAAGATTATTTTTGTGTAAGTGTCCAAGTGTTAGCCAGTGCTTTTCTAGAACGATCCAGTCCTGGATCCTTTCAAAGACCCATTCTAGGCCTGCAGCCATCTCAGCCACAGCCGCCAACCCCCCACTCTCCACAGTGCCACATCCTAAGTGGCTGGGCCAGAAGACCTGAGCTGCTAGTTTCAGGGATCCACGCCTTTTGGCAGTGCGACTGTAGCTTTTACCTACAGAGTGGAGGCACTCGGTCCCTGCTCCAAGGAACAGGTTCAAGAGATACCAGAAAAGTCCAGAAACCTGGTCCTACTGGGTAAGGATAAAGTACTCAATCTGCTCAGTTCTGATAAACCTGAGGCCCTTTCCAGTGTTGAGTGACCCCGAATTGCTCAGACACCTGGAGGGACAGTGTTCCTTCCCGTTCCCTCGAAGTTCCTGCTGGTTGGGAAGCAGGCATTTTCACTTTGCTCCCTGGAGGCTGTACCCCCCAGGAGAGCTGGGGTAACCTTCAGGCTAGTTCCCTCTGGAGTTACTCACCTGCCATCTTCCTGGGCTTGCTCATTAAGCTAACCTGAACTCACTGGCTTGACCTCCTCCTTGAGGCAGTTTCTTTAGCTCCTTTCTAGAAATACTTTGCACCAAGATACCATGTCTGTCTGTCTTACTGCAGTATGCCTAGTGTCCAGCACCAGGTAAAATGCTCAATACATAGTTGGTGAATGAATGAAATTAGTGACCTAACTGGCCTGCTTCCACTCCTGAGTTCTGGGTGGCTCCTAGGACAGGTCTCTAAAGCCCATGTTTCTCCTCTTGAATAGGACTTCCAGGTTCCCAGCCTGGCATGAACTCCCAGTTACAAGGGGAAAGCCCATGGATGCTGGAGGGAGAAGGCCTAAGGAGTACTTGTCCAGGTAAGTGAGCACGCACTAAGACAGTGAGTCCTAGGAGCAAAAGCTGCTTTGAAACCCACATTAGAACATTTGATAAGGGAACAGTGAGTGGAGGTACAAAGATGAGAATGGGAATAGAGGGTGGAAGGCTATTTTAGACCAGGTGAGTAGGAAATACCACTTGGAGGTGACACCGGAACTGAGATCTCAAGGAAGAGAATGAACCAGCCATGTATATTTGGGGATCTGAGCTGGGAATGAGCTTGGCTTGTGATAGGATCAGAAGAGAAGACGTGCCAGATCAGGTAATGGTGCAGTGGATAGAGCATCGGCCTCGAACGCTGAGGACCCAGGTTTGAAACCCTGAGGTTCCCAGCTTAACGTGGGATTATAGACATAACTCCATAGTTGCGGGCTTGAGCAAAGAGTCACTGGCTCTGCTGTAGATGCCCGGTCAAGGCACATAAGAGAAAGCAATCAACGAATAACTGAGGAGCCACAAAGAATTGATGCTTCTCATCTCTCTCTCCTTCTGGTCTGTCCCTCACTACAAAAAACAAACAAACAAAAAAAACCCTAGGAATCAGTAAACAAGAGGGAAAGTGGGAGACAGGGGCCAGATCGTGTAGATCTTTGGAGGCTCACGGTTAAGGATTTAGATTTTACTCAAATTATCAACCTGTTGCCTGACCAGGCAGTGGCGCAGTGGATAGAGCATCAGACTGGGATGTGGAGGACCCAGGTTCGAGACCCCAAGGTCACCAGCTTGAGCACAGGCTCATCTGGTTTGAACAAGGCTCACCAGCTTGGACCCAAGGTTGCTGGCTTGAGCAAGGGGTTACTTGGTCTGAAGGCCCACAGTCAAGGCACATATGAGAAAGCAATCAATGAACAACTAAGGTGTCACAACAAAAAACTGATGATTGATGCTTCTCATCTCTCTCCATTCCTATCTGTCTGTCCCTATCTCTCTCTGTAAAAAAAAAGAAAAAAAAAATCAACCTGTTAAATAAAGGTCTGCTCCCTCAAAGGCAAAGGCAGGGGAACAATCCAACAAGTACCATGAACAACCAAGGTACCATGGTTAACTTCAAAGCGTTCAGAAACCCTATCTGAAAGTCATGGAGACAATGAGCTTGGCCTGTGATAGGATCAAAGTGTAAGAAAGGGGGTAAAGGATGCTAATGTCTCTGAAAAGCCATCTTGGTCATTATTCGTAGTTCAGAACAGAAATATTAGCTAGGAATGTTTTGGTGAAGGAACCTAGAACCTAAGAGCTCAGCCAAACTCCTCACCCATCTGTATTTCAGTGGTCTCTTCCACTAAAGGGATTTTAGAAATGGCCTTTCTAAATTCTTTCCAGACTGGAATACAGCGTCTGAATCACCACCAGAGCAAAACATTTCTGAGGACTCATTCCAAGACACAAGGGTAGAGGTGCCCCCCGGGGCGTCAGATCACAGGAACCGTGAATTGGGGAAGAGCTACAATCCGAGACCTGTCCTCTCTCCACAACAGCGAGTCCCTACAGAAGTGAGACCCCGTAATTGTACAACACAAACAAGGAGCTTCGGGAAGAACTCAGACATAATTAAGTCTCACGGAGCAAAACCATACACGTGTAAGGAATGTGGCAAAGCCTTCAGTTACTGTTCTTCCCTCTCTCAGCACCAGAAGAGCCACACGGGAGAGAGGCCGTACGAGTGCAGCGAGTGCAGGAAGGCCTTCAGCCAGAGCTCCTCGCTCATCCAGCACCAGAGGACCCACACCGGAGAGAAACCCTACAGATGCAGCGAGTGCGGCAGAGCGTTCAGCCAGAACGCTAACCTCACAAAGCACCAGCGGACTCACACCGGGGAGAAGCCCTACAGATGCACCGCGTGCACGAAGGCCTTCAGTGACTGCTCGGCCCTGGTGCAGCACCAGAGGATCCACACGGGGGAGAAGCCCTACGAGTGCAGCGACTGCGGGAAGGCCTTCCGCCACAGCGCCAACCTCACCAACCACCAGAGGACGCACACGGGGGAGAGGCCCTACCGGTGCGGCGAGTGCGGAAAGGCCTTCAGTTACTGTGCTGCGTTCATCCAGCACCAGAGGATCCACACTGGGGAGAAGCCTTACAGGTGTGCTGCATGCGGGAAGGCCTTCAGCCAGAGCGCCAACCTCACAAACCACCAGAGGACGCACACAGGGGAAAAGCCCTACAAGTGCAGTGAGTGCGGAAAGGCCTTCAGCCAGAGCACTAATCTTATAATCCACCAGAAGACCCACACTGGGGAGAAGCCGTATCAATGTAATGAATGCGGGAAATTCTTCAGTGAGAGCTCAGCTCTTATTCGACATCATATAATTCACACTGGAGAGAAACCCTACGAATGCAACGAGTGTGGCAAAGCATTCAACCAGAGTTCATCCCTCAGTCAGCACCAGAGAATTCACACTGGGGTGAAACCCTACCAATGCAGGCCATGTGGGAAGGCCTTCAGGTGCAGTTCAGCTTTTATTCGACACCAGAGACTCCACTCTGGAGAGTAACTGGGAACATGACCAACATGGATGGGGACCCGATAGTTTTTAAGTCTCTGGAAACATCTAATTTTGTCTTTTTCCCAGAGGCAAATGCTTTTGCACCTTTAATAAAGTCACATTTTATGTGGAAGGTCTCAGGTTTTCTTTTCCTTACACCTGTAAGCTTAAAGAACCCAACTCAAGTCATTCAAGTTACCTATCCTCTGTGGGCCAAAGTGCTTTGTGTAGCAAGCACTCCAGAAACCTTGATTTACACGGATGCAGACTTGGTTACTACTTAAAGGCTTGGTGTTTTGGCACTGGTTCTCCTTGAACGACACTTAATGATTTTAGGAAATAAATTCAAGTGAGAGGAATTCTAGGGTCAACCATTAAATGCTACAACCTCATTACGAACAGGTCAAGCATTCACTCCTTAAATGACAAATCTATAACTTTCCACACACAGCTGCAACATGGGGAACACTGCAATGCCCAATGTCCACTTTATGAACCGTTCTAGTGCTTATTTCTGCTGTAGAGAAAACCAGTCTCAGGGACAGACAGCGAGGCAGAGGGTGCCAGGTTACTGAAACCTCCGTAGGTACATCCTTTTCTAGGAGAGCGGAACAGGAAGGGACAACCTGATGACAAATGCTTTCGCTGGGTCAGAGGCGAAAGCCTTCACTTTGTTCCCCTTGTTGGCAAATGAATTGTTTCCTTTTCTACTTTGCACTGAGCTGGGGTCCTACCCTTGACATTTGTACCAACTTCACGCCCAACTGTTGTAATCTCATCTCAGCACTCACCTGTGCTTTCCCGATTGTTGGTTAGGTAAGCATTTGACTTTACAGACAGGCTTCCCATTAATGGACGCCTGCTGTTTAAGGGCAGCTTGTGTCAACTATTCTCACCCCAAGGCCTCCAGCTCTGATTCTTTGAATGACTTGGCACATGCCCAGGAATATTTATTTTCCCCTCACCTTCCCACTATGACTAGTTTGTTCTCCAACCCAGACTGCACCTGGGGTGATTAAAAATCACCTAAAGGGCCTGTTGACAAAACTAATGGGAGAACAAAGAAACAACTAATGGCAAGGAAATCAAGTTCTTGGGTTGTTTCCAAGTCCCTTTAGGGTAGTGACAAGAAGCCCCTTCCAAGTTGTGCTTCAAGCTACCTAGGTATGGCTCATCCAGTGCCCAGGCGTCCATCCATTCATTGCATGTCTGATAAAGGGAAACAGAGTGATAAGCTCTAAAAGTGATTCAAAAGAAACTAAGGGAAGACTGACCAGGCGGTGGCACAGTGGATAGAGCGTCGAACTGGGATGCTGAGGACCCAGGTTCGAGACCCCGAGGTGCCAGCTTGAGCGTGGGCTCATCTGGTTTTTTTTTTTCTTTGGTTTTTTTTTGCATTTTTCTGAAGCTGGAAACAGGGAGAGACAGTCAGACTCCCACCCACATGTGCCCGACCAGGATCCACCTGGCATGCCCACCAGGGGGCGATGCTCTGCCCATCCTGGGCGTCGCCATGTTGCGACCAGAGCCACTCTAGCGCCTGGGGCAGAGGCCACAGAGCCGTCCCCAGTGCCCGGGCCATCTTTGCTCCAATGGAGCCTTGGCTGCGGGAGGGGAAAAGAGAGACAGAGAGGAAGGCGCGGCGGAGGGGTGGAGAAGCAAATGGGCGCTTCTCCTATGTGCCCTGGCCGGGAATCGAACCTGGGTCCTCCGCACGCTAGGCCGACGCTCTATCACTGAGCCAACCAGCCAGGGCCTCATCTGGTTTGAGCAAAAGCTCACCAACTTGAACCCAAGGTCACTGGCTCGAGCAAGGGGTTACTCGGTCTGCTGAAGGCCCGCAGTCAAGGCACATATGAGAAAGCAATCAATGAACAATTACGTGTCGCATTGCGCAACGAAAAACTAATGATTGATGCTTTTCATCTCTCCATTCCTGTCTGTCTGTCTGTCCCTGTCTATTCCTCTCTGATTCTCTGTCTCTGTTAAAAAAAAAAAACTAAGGGAAGATGAGGAAGACTTGGGAAAAGGTGAAAACATACATTAGAATATAGTCTGTTACTAGTTTAAAACAAATAGCTTCAGAGAATGGTAGGGTTAGAGCAGGGGTAGTCAACCTTTTTATACCTACCGCCCACTTTTGTATCTCTGTTAGTAGTAACATTTTCTAATCACCCACCGGTTCCACAGTAATGGTGATTTATAAAGTAGGGAAGTAACTTTACTTTTTAAAATTTATAAAGCAGAGTTACAGCAAGTTAAAGCATATAATAACAACTTACCAAGTATTTCATGTCGAATTTTTGCTAAGTTTGGCAGAATAAATCTTTACCAAAAATTTACTTTGTTAAATCTATCTTTTTATTTATACTTTGGTTGCTCCGCTACCGCCCGCCATGAAAGTTGGAACGCCCCCTAGTGGGCCGTAGGGACCAGGTTGACTACCACTGGGCAAGAGGGTAGATAACTTTAGAAGTATGCTTGACCCTCCCCTTTCTCATAAACTCAGGCCCAATCAAGGGCTCATAATAAAGGTCAAGTTTCTTTGTTGTCCCATCAATGAACCCCAGCTGTGCATATAATGGATATCAAAGTCTTGAATTATGGTATGGGCTCTAGGCCCCAACCCAAGTAACAACCTGGCACAAACTTCATCTCCCATGTACTTACGCTGAACTACAAGTTTGCCAAGAACTATTTCTTTTGCTACTTCCACAGGTTCACCACCACGGCTCCACTAACCACCACCTGACCACAAAGGACAGAGCTCCCCCAAGGAAGAGCCATATCAAAAAGTCCTTTAGTTGTCAAATGATCTTTAATTAAAACATTTTCCTTTGTGGCTCTTAACTCTGTGGGAAAGAAAAAATAAATCCAGTCAGTGACTTAAATGAGCCATACATATTTCTCAACCCCACTATTTCTAGAACTTTCCCGCTCATCTCTGTGAATACATTAGCTCCTCTAGCTTTTACCGATTTTCAGCAAACAAAACTGACGCAGCAGCCACTTACAGCCGGGCATTCCACTGCACCACTGTTGATGTCATCTATGATGTCATGAGGGTGGCGGCCATCAACATTGCAGCCTACAGATTGCGCAGTCCCCAGAATCTCTTTAATGGTCCCTAAAATTAAGAAAAAGTGGCATCAGGTAGAGCTGTTAGTCCCTCTCTATCCTCAGACTCCGTTGGGAAAATACTTCTGAGTTTGACAAGAAGGAGGACTAACTCCTTTATAAAATACCAGGAATAACACCCCAACCCCTAAGTCAGAGTTCCATTTAGCTTTATGTAAACCCTGAGTGCAGTCTTCAGGAGACCCTTGATACCCAGATTATACATATCTGGCCCAAAATATTCACCATGATCAAGCCATTTTTTTCAAACCCAGAAGGCACTACATTGGCCCTGACTGGTTAGAGTTCAGTTGCTTGGAGTAGTGGTTTTCAACTGACAGTCTGTGAACCAGTGCTGGGCCATGCAAGTCTATAACCTTCATATAACACCAGGGTGTTAACTCTTTTGCGGACCGGCACAAAATTTCTGGTGGACCAGAGGTCAAAAACGAAGACAAAAGCTGGGTTAGAGTGTCATCCCCAAACACCAAAGTTGCAGATTTGATCTCTGGTCAAGGCACCTAGTTCAGGAAGTGACCAATAAATGCACAACTGAGTGGAACAAATGAATGCTCCTCTCTCCCTTCCTCTCTCTAAAAAAAACTCAATTGATTAAAAAATAATTCTTCTAAGGCACTACATCCCAAATTTTGAGTCTTACAAAATAAAGTCTCCTGTAAATGGGAAAAAGCTACCACTCAATGAATATGCCCCGTTATCACAAAGTTGCTCTTACCAGAGAGTTCTCTAGCTAAAGATCGGTGCCGCATCTGTCGGGCAATGTTGACAATCTCATCAAAAGTGATATTTCCACTGTGCTTAACTGCAGAAAGAGAAAAATAGGAGGAGCTCTGTCACCCCAAGGCCACAGAAGACCACATAATATCCTCCCCGCAACCATTCTAGGCTGTTCCCACGCTTTCGGCACAGAGTCATCCACATGAAGAACAACCCTGTTTCCTAAGCTGGGGTTTGGTATCAGCTCACCACTGGAATGCACCAGCCAACAGACAACTGGTCAGGTGCAGTGGCGGGTGGCTAACGGCAAACAAAACATCTTTATCTTATGTGTACACGACTGTGTTAGAGACAAGAAAGAAAAGCTTAAGTTACTGGGCTCAGGTAAGCTATTCAGGTGTCCTTCAGCTCAGAAGTGCTCTCCTAACTGCTAGTCACCATCATCCTCAGCTGCTTCACCGGCACGGCACTACTTGGTACCGCGTGGCTCTGTAATAGTTTACCATCAAATCACCGTGCCATCCCTAGGTTTCATTAAACAGAGAACATGCAGCTCTGTACCAAGCATTATGTAGTCAATACCAACAGCAAACCATTCAGATTACCAGGGAAAAGGCCACTCACTGTTTTTTTGCTTCTTTCTGTCTCGTGGTGGTTCTCTGAGGGCTTTGATGATCAGAGCGGAGGCAGAAGGCACCACCTCAATCTGCAGAAGAGATTCTCAGTGTGAACAAGCCCTACCCCACTCTCCAAAGGCAACACTGTCAAGCAACTTCGTGCCTGGAGACCATGGGCCAGACACACTGGATTTGCTGTACATTCTCAAATAACATTCCGAGTCGGGAACATGTCCCGGCCTAGCAGACATTAAGTGATTTGCCCAATGTCACACAACTAACAGGACTTAATTATTTGAGCATGTCTCTGACCTTGATCCATGCTCTCAAAGAAGCCTTCCCCTCAGATAAAATGGCTCTCACCACTAACGGCAGGCGCCACGTCAGGAATCCCAGAGGGTTGCAACCCCTGCCCTCCCTTCAAACCAAATACCTGGGCCTGTCTGTTCTGAATGGTCAGTTTCACCGTTATCCTCAGACCTTTCCAATCACCAGTTGCTTTGGCGATGTCATCACCAACCTTTTTTGGAGACTAGAAATAAAGACATGTAATCATATTACACCCAAAGAGTAAGTAGCCTGAAAACCTGCCTGGTCTTCCTCACTTGACAATACCGCCAATCATCTGTTTGAAGCACACAACAGAACATACCCAAACAAGGCACAGCTCTCCCCAGTTTAAACTAGGAAACTGAGGGGAAGGGTGAGGTTTGTTCAGGGCCCTGGGCCGTAACAGGGGAGCCACTTACCTACCTATTGTCTCATAAGGCCCTATGTGGTAATGTAGAAATTTTCAACCTTGGTTAACCTTAAATCATCAGGAGAACTTGAACTTTATCAGGTTCCCGTGTCAGACCCATCCAAGTCAATCTACGAGGATGGGGTCTGGGCATTTGCTGCTCTAGAATTTCCTACTGACCACTAAGAAACAAGCACGTCCAGTAAGTGCCAGCTGAGCTAAGGCCGAGAGTACTAAGACACTGGTTAAGCAGGACCAATGTGGGAGCGCACTTGAGACAGGAGACCACTGTGCAAGAAACAAAGGTACCATTTGATGGTAATGACATGTAAGGAAATCCAAGTTCAATAACATGGAGAAGCAGACAAATAAGACTGGTCATAGCTTTCCAGCAGGTTTAGAGCAGGGTAGCAAATACAAGCTCTTACAACACTCACCAGAATTTCCCCCCACATCCCATTTAAGCGTTCCAACAGCGCTATGCCCATTCCTCTCACTAGAAAACAGAGGCTAAGTGTCCCTAGCCACTTGACTCCAAAACCCTCACTGGGCCCCTTCCAGCCAATCAATCCCTCAGGTACACTAACAGCAGCGGTTAAGAGACAGCGGAGAAGTTACTGCTGCGAGGTACTGGGTTCGAGTTTCGTATATAACCACCTACGGCACCTAGTGCCAATTCAGTGAGTTAAGAGATCTAGTCGGGACAGAACTCTGCCAAGGCCAAGGGCACCTCAGGCAGCCGTGTTTCACAAGGCAGGCCTAACCGCTCTGCACACGTAAGAGCCCCTCCGTGAGGATGACTTACCAGGCCCAGCGGGCCGATCTTGGGGGCCAGGGCAGACGTGGCACCCACTTCCCCTCCGGTGCACCTCAGGTATACTGGGAGGGAAAAGAA
Organism: Saccopteryx leptura; assembly: GCF_036850995.1. Lineage (NCBI taxonomy): Eukaryota > Metazoa > Chordata > Mammalia > Chiroptera > Emballonuridae > Saccopteryx > Saccopteryx leptura. The sequence goes on along the minus strand of NC_089504.1, from coordinate 8,437,304 downwards.
CAGTAAGCGCCTCCGCCACAGTCCCGGCCGTAGCCCTCTGCCCGCATCGCTTGGGGCTGGCCACGCCACCTTTGCCCTCTTCCCCACACCAGAGCCTCAGGGAGAAGCCAGATAGGCCACCCCCGCCCTGGGCGTGGGCCGCTCCATGCGCCACGCGGGACAGCGGCCTGAGGTTCGGTTATGGCTGCCGAGGCCCACACTGGGCCGACGTGAAGGCGGCCGGATTGCCAGCCAACCCAGTCTAACGGGGAAAGCGCCCGGAGCAAACCTTACCCTAAGGCGTGCAGGCTGCAAAGCGCCACGGGTCTTCCGGTCCTCCCTCCCCTTTTACACGCGGGGAAGCCGAGGCCCAGAAAGCATAAGAAGCTCGGCCAGGCCTTCACAGCACCCTGAACGAGGCACCGGGAAGGCCTCTAGTAGGCAGCAGCTTAAAAACGCGACATGGGAAAGGAAATAATTGCGGAGAGGCCGCAGGCCCGACGGGTTGCGGAGAAAAAAAGGCTCCATCCCGCATCCTCGGCCACATTTGAAACACGCACCGACTTTGATCTCGTTGGGGTCGAACTTCGGCGGCATGGCGGAGGCCGCTGGTGTCGGATGAACCCGGATTCGGGACGACCGAAGAAAGTTGCACCTAAGCCTCCTCCGAGCCGAAAGCCGAAAGACCGGAAGAGCCTTCAACTACGCCGGATATAGGCAGGAAAGCGCGACTGTCGCGAGAACAGCCGGCTCCGCCCAGCCTCTCTGTGATGCCCTTGCAACCATGTTGCTTGCGGGCAGACGCCAGGGGCTGACGAGTGGAGAACCTGGCATCGCGGTAAGCTGTGATCAGGGGGGCTCGGAAGAGGGTTCGGGGCAGGTCTCGCAGGGGAGACAGTCAGAGAGGGCTGCTCCCAAGATCCCGGTCCTCCTGTTCCCCATTCTCCCTTATCGTGAGGGTCACTCCATGGTCCCTGTCACCCAATCCCAGAGCCCCGCCCCTCCTCTGAGAGGTCCGCTCTCATTCCGAGACGCCGGGCCCCCCTTTAACTTCCCCGTGATATGTACATTTTAGTTAACAAAGCAATTTCGTCCGGATCCAAATCCGTTCTAACTCTTAAGTCTAAGATTCTGCGGTTCTCATCCTGGTCTGCATGACTTTCTGAGATTTGAGTTTCCGTCCCCAGCTCCTGCGTTTGGAGGAGACCGGCCTCCGGATCCACCGGGGCTTGTGCCCGGTGGTCTGCGACCCGGCCTCCATGACCTACGAGTGATCGGCCTGCCCCAGGTTCAGCCGCGGGAACGAACGTCGGAGACCTGCACCCACGAAGCCAGGTCGGGCACTCCCCACTCCAGCCAGGGGACGCTGGGTGTGGTTCTCCCCCTGTGGACTGGATGTCGGGGGCGGGGATGGATGAGTGATGGACGTCAGCGAGCAGGTTGTGAAGAACTGATCTGGGAGGAATGAAGGAGGGATGGCCATTGGGGAGCAGGTGGACAGGGCTGGACTTCAGTGAGAGGACGATGGAGGGTTAGATTGAGGAGCAGAAGGGTAAGAGCTGGTCATCAGGGAAGGTGAAGGACTGTTTTTACAAGATTCCCCATCCCTGTAGGCAGGTGGGGTGACCAGAGGGGGCCTGAGCCAGCTCTGCAGTCTTGGCCGGCTCCCCAGACAGCCCACGCCCCTGTGGGCGGAGACCTGTGATCTCTACCCCTCCCGCTGAGGACCTGGTGTGTGTCGAGCTCCTTAAACCGTAGAAGGCTATAAATAAATGTTTGTTAGATGTGTGGCAAACTTAATGAAGGCTCATTATGGCTTTATATATATGAAATCGCTGGATCCTCATAGAACCAGTTGTTGGTAACATTATTACTCACACTTGACAGGTGAGGAAACAGGCTCAGAGAGGTGAACCAGGGCGACATTGTTGGTGGGTGTTAGAACTGGCTTTCCAACCCAGTTGTGTATCATCCTGAATGAAGCCTACGCTGTTAACCGAAAGCTTCCCCGGAGGATTGCTTTCCTGGCCCATCGATGTCCATTATCAAGCGCTGATATTTGCAGACCTTGGGCAGGCAGTGAGCGCCTGCCTTCTGAGTTCAGGACAGTGTACTTAGTGTGTGCTAAGTCATCGCAGCTCCAGAGAGTTGGGCGAATCCACAAGATCAGGACTCGAAAGAGCAGAATTCCTGACTGGTTTTGCTGCAATCCAGGCAGTATAACCAGGTCATTGAACTCTATAATCATTGGTTTCATTACTATAAACAAGGCTATGGCGAGAATCAAATGAAATAATAACTGTGAGAGTGGTAAGGTGCCTGAGAATTGCTTTTAAATTTTTATTTAAAAAATCTCTTTGGTTATGGTGAAGTTGGGCTCCCCGACATTGTGGCCGGCTGATGTCGTGCCATGTGTCATTGGCCGATGCCACTCTGACAGCGTTTCAGAAGCTAGAAGTGATTCATCAAGCCAGTCTGTTAGAGTCCTCAAAGCGCGTGCTTGGAGAGGGCTTGAGGAAACTTCTCTAGGTCACCCCCTGGTCTAATGTGGAGGAGAGAGGGGAACCTGGGACAGGGAAAAAGTATGCCAAGGTCTCACGGTAGCCAGTGGCAAGTCTGGGCCCAAACCCTGGTCACCTGGCTTGCCATGATGCTCTTTCTACCACATACGGCTGCTTATTGTGTGGTCAACAAAGACCAAAGGGTACGGAGCACCTGCCATGCATGTCTCAGATCACAGAGTGATGGTCAAGATGGTCATAGTCCCTGCTCTCAAGGAACTTACAGTCCAACAGATCAGCTCCATGCTTTGTGTGACTGTGCTGCCTGCTCTGCATGCCACGGGGCAGTGACAAATTCCCCAGGCCCTAGCTTTTCCCCTGTGCCCTAGTGCTGTGGAGATTTCTCCAGTTCAAAGGAAGGATGCCACTCTTCTTCCGGAAGCGGAAACCCAGTGAGGAGGCTCGGAAACGCCTGGAGTACCAGATGTGTCTGGTGAGGGGAAATGGGTTTCCTTTGAGTTCATCCCCATCTCCGCCTCTGCCTTATAACCCAGGGCTTCTCACTGCCCCCCAAACAAGCCTTGCTCCCTCCCCTGAACCTCCCCCACGCCCAGAGGAAATCTCTGACTTGGAGCAGAACGATGAGGCTGACAAGCCGGTGCCCAGCAGTGCCCTGTGCTTCCCGCCGTACATTACTTGTTACATTACTTGTTACATTACTTGTTCATGTGCTCTCCCTGCTGGCGCCCAAGCCCCTTTAAAACAGGGATCATTGGCCCACCTACAAAATGGACTAGTTGACCCAGAGGCTGTCCATGGTTCCTTGCAGATCTTTAATCCTGTGTTTCTTTGCCTAGTTTGTCCCCTTTGCAAGGATGTTTCGTTTGAAACATAAAAACTCGTTTTTGTCCTTAGGCAAAAGAAGCTGGGGCTGATGACATTCTCGACATCTCCAAGTGTGAGCTCGCAGAGGTAAACGGGGGTGGTGTGCTGACTTTGGATTTGATCTGCCATTTTTTTCTTGAATCACGTGTCGCTGGGAAGGGTAGATCTGGACTGGGGCTTTCAAAAGTCCAGAAGCACTAGTCAAGATGTGTTGCCTTAGGTTTTGTTCTTATCCCAAAGAATTGAGATGGTTTTTGGCATCAGCATAGTCTTTTCTAAAAACTGTACCCACAGATTCCTAGGAGAAGCTGGGTTTCTCCAGCCTCTGCAAAGCACCAGGGATCTTTCTTTCGCCCCTGATCGATCTGATGGTGGGGATGGGGTGGGGGGCTTAGGGCTCAGCAGGGCAGTCTCCGCAGCTCGATGGGAGGGCTGACCTTCCCCCGGGAAACATTCCTCACCGGCCTTTCCCTGGGCTTAACCATTCTCCGCATCCGCGCTTCTCATTGTTCGCCTCCTGCCCCATCTGTCCCTCTCACGTGTGCCACTCGGAAAACAAATCAAACACTGGTGGAGGGGAGGCCCTGACTCTTCTTTCTCTCACCTTAGATTCCATTTGGGGCTTTTGCAACATGCAAAGTTCTACAGAAGAAGGTGAGACGAGGCGTTTTCAGAGAATTGTTCATTGCACATTTGCGTGTTGGAAATCAGGTGGGGCTTTTAGGCGCCCCTCCCTGGCGTCTTCTCTCTGGTTATCACCCTTTCGGCCTATAGCGGGTCTTTCCACAGTGAACAGAGCCGGCTCCGGCATCGGGCAGCCGTAGGTCACATCCTGCCTTTGCCCCTCATGACTTGGGCAACTTCCTTAAAATTTTTACATCTCAGTTTTTTCGTCTATGAACTGAACACATTCATAGCTTGACTCACAGAGCTATGGTGAGGATCTAATGAGTGACAAGTACAGACAGAGATTTGAGTGCACAGAGTATGATGCCTGCCCCAGGGTAAGCCCTGGGCAGCCTCATTGTTACTAGTAATAAAAATTACACTCACTTCATCCTGGTCACCTCAGGGAGATTAAGAGTATAATGAATGATCGTTCAAAAAGTCTTTGCAGCTTTGAATGCAGCTAGATAAGGGTATTTATTCTAAATAAATGACCTGGTTGAAGGGAGGTGAGAACTGGTCCATACCAACAGAGTGGTGAGCTCTGTGGCACTGGCAGCATCCACACAGGAGTCGATGCCTAACGAACACGACACAGACTGAGCACAGGACCCCACGCCAGCCCCGAGCCAAGCACTTTCTATCCATTAGCGTGTTAGGCAAATATGATAACCACTACAGTACGGAAACCAAGCTCTGTCCATTAGCTTGTTAATCATCATGGCAGCCCTCGGAGATCAGGACAATAGCACAGGATCCCTTCTCAGAATGGAAGGTAGAGTTAGCCCTCTAGTGTCCCTTTTATCCTTGACATGCCAGGTCTGCCGGCCATCTGATTCCACATTGGAGATTCCCATCCCCATCACCCCTATGGCGTTTGGGAGAACGGAGAGGGCCGGGCAGGGCAGGGGGGCGGTGCTGTGCCCGCCCTCGGCCTTCCCCACCTGCTGATCTTCAGCCTAATGTGTCGTGCTGCTCCTCTTCCCCACGCAGGTGCTGATTGTCCACACGAACCACCTCACTTCCCTGCTTCCAAAATCCTGCAGCCTCCTGAGTCTCATAACCATCAAGGTACTGGGGCCCATCTCCCAGGCATCGGGGCCTCGGCCTGGTGTTCCAGGTGGCAGCCAAGCGTCCCTCTTAGAGTTTATGCCAGACAGGCCTAGCATAGTAGTCACTGTGGGGTTTGAGCAGCGTGGTTTAGTGGGTACCTTCGACGTGCTGTGTGTGAGGGGGGTGTATGGGGAGAGCCCACACAGCCCTGCTTTCGGGGCGCTTGTGCGCTAGGTGGAAAGACAAACCATCAACCAATAGCAGGCGAACCAGCGGAGGGCGGGGAGGCTGACAGCCCCAGACAGATTGGAGCAGGGGGCATGCCAGGCATCCTGTTTGTCAGCGTGTGAGAACACAAGGACCTGGGGCGACTCCCTCCTGTCCGGCCGGGGACTGTGATGTCATAGTCACACAGCACGTGAGGTGTGACTGTGGGTATGCACACTGAGAGAAAAGACTGGCAGCATGGGCACCAAAGTGTTGTTATGGTTACGTCTGGTTTGCAGGGATAAGGGCACGTTTTTACTTCTCTTCATTGACCATCATGGGTTATTCTTGTAGTCAGAAAAAAAGATAATATTCAAAGTTTTTTATATTTATTTATATATATTCATATTTCATATGTACTTCATATATGTGTATAGTATACATACATATGAATGCATATATGGATCTTCTATGCCTGTTATGCTCATTTTCATTCTTAAAAAAAGTTAGCAAATACAGGTAAGCAGAAAATGAGGAAAAACATGATTTCATACTGCAGAGGACTACTATGAATATTTTATATGCATGTTTAATAGTCACTTTCTAGGCAAATACATACTTTACCATGAAGATCTTTTTCTTTTTAACATCTAAATGTCTGCATACTGTTCTCACTCACTCAACAGTAGAAACATTTGCTAAATGAAAGGCATAAAGGGGTGCTGTTTCGGAGGGAGTGGGGCGGGTGCCACCCAGTTACAGAGGAAAGGTCGGGTGGTCTGTTTCACCACCAGAGCCCGGGGCGCCCGGCCCGGCCTGTCCTGGCCTCTCGGAGCCCGACAGCGGAGGGGCTGTCTCAGTTGGTCACTGTCCTCTGTGGGTCCCTGTTTATGTTGAGCTCGTCTTCCGTCCGCAGGTTCTGGATCTTCATGATAACCAGCTGACAGCCCTTCCTGAGGATATCGGGCAGCTGACGGCCCTCCAGGTAAGGCCATGAGGCCAAAAAACCCTCCCAACTGCCTAAGTGGGCAGTTGCAGCCACGCAGGCCTGGAGTGTCCTGGCTGTGACCTGGCTGGCAGCAGTGGGCACCAGCTCCCCTGCCCTGTGCCATTATAACACCCAGTGACACCCTCGCCTCTGCAGCCTGGGCTGTGGGCATCCCCCTACCATATTTTTGGCTTGTCCTTTCTGCAATTTTATCGTGAGCTTCCACAACTTTACAGAAAAAGAGCAGCTGGCGGGTCCACCTTTTAAAATGCTAGGTCAGCACTCTGACGCACGCCTCCCTTCTCATTCTTGTCCCCTTGTTGTGGTGTGTCATCCTTGTCGTCCCCTCATTGTGGCGTGCCTCGGTGTGCCCTCTGGTGACCGCGGGCTCCTCCCAGCCTCCAGGGAGGCGTCTGCCCGGCCCACTCACAGCGGAAGCAGCCGCTTTCCTTCTCACTGAGATTAAACTCCCTTCTCTCTGCTGTGCCCGCTGGCCCTGTGGGCTGGGTCACCTGTCTCTCCAGCCTCCTCCCTGCTCCCCCCTTTGTTCCCTGCAGCCAGCTCTTAACACTCTGGCTTTGCGTGCCTGCCTGTCTCTCCACAGGGTGTTTCTGTCTGCCTACATGGCTTGTCTTCACCGCCCGAATATCCCTGCAGATCCCTGGCTAAGGAGATCTACTTTACTCGCCTCTGTGTCAACCCTAGAATGTTTCCCTGGACCACTAATTGCAGTATAATTACTAATTATGTGGCTGTGGGCTTGACTACCTCCCCCACGGAAGTGCTCGCCTGTGGGGCCGTGCCCTGCCCCAGCAACACACGCTGAGTGCTGTGCCCGGCGTATGCGGTGCCAGATGCTAATGGGCCTCACTCATGCAGGGAGCTAATGACTTGAATGAACAGCCCTATGATGTGGGTGATGCTACTGCATTTTACAGACGAGAACGCTGTCCGGAGTGATGACTTAACTGGCTCACAGTCCAAACAGAAGTAATTGCCACCACTTAGAGCCACAGTGAATACCTTGGTGTAGGATCTTTGGGGACATTGTTAATATGTATTCTTTTTTTTTTTTGTATTTTTCTGAAGCTGGAAACCGGGAGAGACAGTCAGACAGACTCCCGCATGCACCCGACCGGGATCCACCCAGCATGCCCACCAAGGGCAATGCTCTGCCCACCAGGGGGCGATGCTCTGCCCCTCCGGGGCGTCGCTCTGTCACGACCAGAGCCACTCCAGCGCCTGGGGCAGAGGCCAAGGAGCCATCCCCAGCGCCCAGGCCATCTTTGCTCCAATGGAGCCTCAGCTGCGGGAGGGGAAGAGAGAGACAGAGAGGAAGTAGAGGGGGAGGGGTGGAGAAGCAGATGGGCGCCTCTCCTGTGTGCCCTGGCCGGGAATCAAACCCGGGACTTCTGCACGCCAGGCCGACGCTCTACCACTGAGCCAACCGGCCAGGGCCAATATGTATTCTTTTATAGAATTGCTGCCGTCGCTGTTTTGTAACGTTTGGATACCTGACAATAACTCATTACCATCCTTGGTTCATCAAATATTCATCTGCCACGTTATTTTCAACGGCTGCTTAGCTCTCCACTGTATCTATGCCTAACAGCTACTTAGCCCATCGTCCTCCTGACCTTGCTCACCTCGCAGCCCGCATCCTGGAGGGAGCACAGCCTTCCGACTCCCACAAGCCCAGGTTCTGTCCCAGCTGACCTTGCTCACCTCGCAGCCCGCATCCTGGAGGGAGCACAGCCTTCCGACTCCCACAAGCCCAGGTTCTGTCCCAGCATGAAAAGCTGTGGCCTGGGAGCTTGGGCGCGTCCACTGTCTTTATGCAGCTGTTTCTTTCTCCTAACACTGGGGTACTGAGAGCCTCGTCACGGGCTGCCTCACCCGATCCCTGACTCTCGGCCTCTCCTCCCTCCCTTCCTGATTATGGGACTGTTGCTGTGCACTTTGTGGTTTGTAAACAATGAACCTTCCGCCAGAACCAGGTTCAAAGTCTGGCTTTGCTCTAGTGGGCACATGATTTCATGGGGATGAGCCTCAACTTTCTCATCTCTCAAATGGGGCCATAACAATCCATACCTTTTCCACAAGGCTGCCAGGAAGAGGTAAAGGTGTGCATGGTGCCCAGGTGACTCCAGGACCGAAGCAGGGGTATCACTATTGTCTCTAGGTAGAGTCTTATCAATTTTTCCTCTTTCTTAGGTATTGAACGTGGAAAGGAATCAACTGACGTATCTCCCACGTTCCGTTGGGAACCTGACCCAGCTCCAGACCCTCAATGTGAAAGGTAGGCACCAAGAGGCCGTGTGACCCTCAGTCCGCGCTGTCCCAGCCAGCTTCCTCCTGGGAGCCACTGAGCACGAGGGCAGCCAGTCCCGAGTTTCTCTGCGTACTGGACTGACCTCCTATTAGGTCGGTCTGTCTCCGTGGTAACCAGAGATAGGAACTCGTGGGGAGGAGGGCAGACAGCGTTGACAGCTAGGCCTCTGGGACGCCACCATTGGTATTTATAACAATGAGAGAGTAGCGGACTGACTGGTGAGAGCGATTCAGGAGCCCCGGGAACAGTTCTGAGGAGCGCTTCACGCCCAGTGAACAGCGTTTCCACATTCAGCAACGCAGGGCGCCTCATGACAGGGTGTGAGGTCTGGAGAGGGAGGGGGTGTTATCCTCAAGTTACCAATAAAGAAAACGAGGCTTAGGGAGCAGTGACTTGCTCGAGACCACCCAGTGTGATAAAAGACAGAACCAGGAACCTAGCATATCAGTAGGGCGCCTGCCTCGCCACGCCCCCAGCCCTTCCACTTCTGGCTGTTTTAAGCACTTTCTGTGCAGAATGCCTCGGTCTACCTAAATGCAACATGAGTAATAATAAGAATAACCGTGCCCCATTTACTGATCCCTTATGATGTGATAGGCACTGTCCTGAAGACCTCAGATGCATAATCTCATTGAACCCCTCAATATTCCTATGAGCCCAAATGGTATTATTTTCCCATTTTACAGATGAGAAGACTGTGCCCAGGGAGGTAAAGTTGGTTTTCCAAAGTCACCCAGGTAGTGAGTTGTACAGTAGCAACTTGAGCCCAGGTCGCCGACACCCCTCTGTCATGTTCTTCCTCACGGGGTCTCAGATGGGGTCCGAGGGAGGCACCCACTTCCCCGCAGGTCCTGGTGGCTGTCAGGTAGCAAGCAGGTGACCAGAGTTTTTGGGTGGTGAGCTGTGCCGTTGGGAATCTCTCCAGACAACAAGCTGAAGGAGCTTCCAGACACCTTGGGGGAACTCCGAAGCTTACGGACTCTCGACGTCAGTGGAAACGAGGTTCAGAGACTGCCGCAGATGCTGGCACACGCTCGCACTCTGGAGGTAAGCGGAGCGCGTTCGACTGGGGTTCTCCCTGGCCTGCCTACCTCCCTCCCCCAGTGCTGGACCTGTCCTGGTCACGGGGGCTGGGGTCGCAGAGAGCTCAATGCACGGTCCTTCAGTGCTCACTGAGTGACCGATGTGTGGACAGTTGTAATTATGTGACTTTTTCTGTCATAATGGGGGCATCAAAACATATTTCTAGAGTGAAGAGGTAATACCAAATCCTGATGGGGATAACACTTTGTAAAAGAGGTAGTATCTGAGCCAGACCTTAACAGAGAAATAGGCTTGCGGATGTAGACAAGGGTAACAGGTACTCACTAAGGCCAAGCCCTTGACCTGCACTAGCTCCCTGAATCCTCCAAAAATCCCGTGAGGCACATACTGCTGTGCCCCTTTGCAGATGAGGAAACTGAGGCGTGGCCTGTTTCAGAAGCTTTCCCAAGGGCCGCACAACTAGTAAGAGCAGAGATGGGATTGCAGACCGGGCAGTCTGGATCCAGGGCCTGTGCGCCTCTCCTCTGTGCGACTTGGCCCCGGAGCGGGGACTTACCTGTGCGCAGTGACACATGTCTGACCAAGCATCCCAGAACCCTCCGATGAGCCGTCAGTGAATTAGCTCTCAAGCCGGACTGCTGACCATGGCCTCTGTGTCAGGAGCATGGAGAGAGCAGAGGGAGGTGACTGACCCCAGCGGCTGCTCTCCACTGCCCTGGCAGCCAGCCCGAGGAAGGACGGGGTGGTCAGACTGCTGTCCCGGGCAGGCTGGAGGAACAGGCCAACACTGGGTGTTTTCTGTGCAGTCCCACAGAGCTTCCAGCTATGTTAGAAATGTTCGGTGACTGCTGTCATGATGAGTAGCCACTAGCCACATGTGGCTATGGAGCACCTGTGTGTGTGGCTAGTGTGACCAAGGAACTACATATTTAATTTTATTGAATTTTAATTTATGTTTAAATAGCTACCTGTGCCCAGTTACTACTTTATTGAATGGCACAGCTCAGAGCAGAGTTCATAATTCTGAAGCTATTCTAAGACAGCTAATTCGAGCTTTGTGATTCGTTTTACATCGGCTCTCTAAACAAAAAGTGTTAGAGCTTTTTAGTGGCACCTTGAACGAACCTGTTTATAGGCTGAGACAATAACAGCAGCCATTCTTAGTTGAGGCCAGAGTCTTTTTCACGTATCATCTCCTATTACCCAACAACCAGCCTGCTAGGTTGGTGACATTGTGCCTGCTTAACTCTGAGGGAGCTTCCGCTCGGGGACCTCAAGTGGCCTGTTCCAGGGTTCACAGCTGGCCCGTGGTGAGTGGAGTCGGAGCTGGCCAGGGCTGCATGACTCGGGGCAGTGCCAGCCAGCAGCTGCTCCTCCTGTCGATGATGGAAATGTCCCACAGTCTGTGCTCCAGTGTGGGAGCTGCTGGCCAGCTGTGGTCAGCACTTGAAATGTGGCTGGTGCGACTGAGGCACTAAGCTTGAAATTCTCTTTCATTTTCATCAATTAAAATTTAAACTTAAATGACCACACATGTCTCATGGCCACCACACTGGGCAACACAGCCCCAGAGTGCTTGCTCTTATGCCACCAAGCCGCCACCCTTTACTATCGGTGATTAATATGACTCATCTCCATAACATGTTTTTTTTATTCAATGAGAAGCAGGCAGGCGGACAGACAGACAGACTCCTGCATGTGCCCCAACCAGGATCCACCCAGCAAGCCCCCTACTGGGCAATGCTCTGCCCATCTGGGGCCAGTGCTCCATTGCTCAGACAACCAAACTATTTTAGTGCCTGAAATGAGGCCGTGGAGCCATCCTCGGCGCCCGGGGCCAACTTGCTTGAACCATTCAAGCCATGACTTGTGGGAGAGGAAGAGAGAGAGGAAGAGAGAGAAGTGAGAGGGTGAGGGTGGAGAAGCAGATGGACACCTCTCTTGTGTGTCCTGACTGGGAATCGAACCCGGGACTTCCACACGCTGGGCCACTGCTCTACTGCTAAGCCAACCAGCCAGGGCCTAATATGACTCATGTGGGGTCAACTTCTTTAGATTCAGTTCCTCTGGATGAGCTTTTCGCTCTGGGGCCTCCCAACCCCAGGCAGTCAGTTTCTCTGCTCCAGAGCAGGCTCCCCCTCACCCCACAATCCGTGTTCATTCCACACCCAGCAAGTGCGGGGGTTGTGCTGGGGGTCCCGGGAGGGGCAACTGAGCTGCTCTTCCCACACCTTGTCCCTCCTCCAGGGCTGTCCTGGCCCCTGAGGCCTGTGTCTGTTTGAGGCATAGCGTTGATCAGTTCCTGAAAGGGGCCTGAGGTGGCTCATGCTGGCACTCAGGGACATCAGAAGGCCTGATGTGTGGGAGTGGCAGGAGGAGGGCTTGCTTAAGCAGAACTCCTGCTGTGGCTGTGGGCAGCTTTGTGGATGTGTGTGTGGACCTAGGGCCCCCTTTCCCGGGTTTCAAAAACCTGTAAGCATGTGTGTGTGTGTGTGTGTGTGTGTGTGTGCTTACACAAATATTTTTGTGAAAAACGTCATACTGCATATTGTTAAAAATTCCAGTATTAAAAAGAAACATTTCATTTAGAAAAGTACCCTGGAATCCACCCTTAGAGAAAACCACTATGAGTCTGCTATACGTTACTCTAAATTATTTTCCTATAAATATACTAATTTGAGACTATGAGTATTTTCTTAGTGGAACTTTATTCTCTATGCTGTCCTATAACTTCCCTTTTATTTGCTTGTTCATGTATTTATCTAAACACATTGAGTGCTTGCTGCATGCTAGTCACTGTTCTAGGAGCTGGGGACGCAGACGGAGTGAGACAGGTCAGCTCTCCCTCCCAGGCAGAGGAGATGTGACACACATTCATAAACAAACCGGGTGGTTTGCGACTGAGCTGAGCCGTGGAGCGAACAGCATATGTAAGGTGAGGTCTCCTTGTGTCTGCAGACTCTGAGCCTGGACGCCCCGTCCATGGTCTACCCGCCGGCGGAGCTGTGCGGCGCTGGCACGGAGGCCATTCAGCGGTTCCTCTGCAAAGGTAGGCCCTGCAGTCCCGCCTGCGTCAGCGAGCACATGTGGCCTGCCCCCACCCCCCAGGCTAGGAGCAACCCAGACTTGAGGAGGCCACAGTTTGCCAGGAGACGGGCCAAACCTTATCGCACAAGGAAATAAAATGACAGACTGTGATTACGAGAGGACAGTGGGGCCTCGGGAAGGACCGTCTGAGAAAGTGCTCCGTTGAAGGCTGAGGGGTGACTGGGAGACTTAGAGCAGAGAGAAGGGTGTTCCTGACAGGTGCATGCTGCTGGCCGGGCGGGAAGGCCGGGAGGGGGGAGCTGCAGGAAAGGGGAGAGAGACGGGCCTGAAGCGAGGTGTCTGGGGCCCCCCTGCAGGAGAGGAATTGATCACATGTGCCTCTTCCAGCTGCAGGGGGGGGGGGGATTAGAGGGAGCAAGAGGAGAGGATGGGGGCCAGGTGGGAGGTCACCAGGTCCTCCAGAAGAGGCCCGATGGTGGATGGGACTCCGTGGCAGTGCAGCAGAAGGACTGAGCCCTAGGGCCGCCACCGGGCCGGGGGCCAGCAGGGAAGCAGCAGAAGGACTGAGCCCTAGGGCCGCCACCGGGCCGGGGGCCAGCAGGGAAGCAGCAGAGGGACTGAGCCCTAGGGCCGCCACCGATGGGGGGAGGGGGGCCCCAGCAGGGAAGCAGCAGAAGGACTGAGCCCTAGGGCCGCCACCGGCCTGGGGCCAGCAGGGAAGCAGCAGAGGGACTGAGCCCTAGGGCCGCCACCGGGCCGGGGGGGCCAGCAGGGAAGCAGCAGAGGGACTGAGCCCTAGGGCCGCCACCGGGCGGGGGGGGGGGGGGGGCAGCAGGGAAGCAGCAGAAGGACTGAGCCCTAAGGCCGCCACCAGGCCGGGGGGCCAGCAGGGAAGCAGCAGAAGGACTGAGCCCTAAGGCCGCCACCGGCCCGGGCCCAGCAGGGAAGCAGCAGAGGGACTGAGCCCTAGGGCCACCACCAGCCCGGAGCCCAGCAGGGAAGCAGCAGAGGGACTGAGCCCTAGGGCCGCCACCGGGCCGGGGGCCAGCAGGGAAGCAGCAGAGGGACTGAGCCCTAGGGCCGCCACCGGGCCGGGGGGCCAGCAGGGAAGCAGCAGAGGGACTGAGCCCTAGGGCCACCACTGGGCGCCCAGCAGGGAAGCAGCAGAGGGACTGAGCCCTAGGGCCGCCACCAGCCCGGAGCCCAGCAGGGAAGCAGCAGAGGGACTGAGCCCTAGGGCCGCCACCAGCCCGGAGCCCAGCAGGGAAGCAGCAGAAGGACTGAGCCCTAGGGCCGCCACCGGGCCGGGGGCCAGCAGGGAAGCAGCAGAGGGACTGAGCCCTAGGGCCGCCACCGGGCCGGGGGGCCAGCAGGGAAGCAGCAGAGGGACTGAGCCCTAGGGCCGCCGCCGGGCTGGGGCCAGCAGGGAAGCAGCAGAGGGACTGAGCCCTAGGGCCGCCACCAGCCCGGAGCCCAGCAGGGAAGCAGCAGAGGGACTGAGCCCTAGGGCCGCCACCAGCCCGGAGCCCAGCAGGGAAGCAGCAGAAGGACTGAGCCCTAGGGCCGCCACCGGGCCGGGGGGCCAGCAGGGAAGCAGCAGAGGGACTGAGCCCTAGGGCCGCCACCGGGCCGGGAGGGGGGGGGCAGCAGGGAAGCAGCAGAGGGACTGAGCCCTAGGGCCGCCACCAGCCCGGAGCCCAGCAGGGAAGCAGCAGAGGGACTGAGCCCTAGGGCCGCCACCGGGCCGGGGCCCAGCAGGGAAGCAGCAGAGGGACTGAGCCCTAGGGCCGCCACCTGGCCGGGGCCCAGCAGGGAAGCAGCAGAGGGACTGAGCCCTAGGGCCGCCGCCGGGCGGAGGGCCAGCAGGGAAGCAGCGTACGCAAACCTTGGCGGTATTGCGGGCCTCTCCCGACCACGGCAGTAAGTGAGGCGTAATCTTTCTGCTGCTGCTGGTGGTGGTGCAGCAAGAGGGGGTTCTTGCCTTCAATTTGTAAAAAGAAATGCAGTATTTGTGAAGCGCAATAAAGCGATCACCTCCTGAACTTCTAGAGCACAGCCAAGACTCACACATACATGGTCACCTGGTTTATGATGAAGGTGCCCTTGTGAAGCAATGAGAAAGGAGAGCGAAGTTCTTTCAATAAATGATTCAGGATCGATTGGATATACACGTGTGGGGGAAAAGAACCTTACCCTCGCCCTTAAACAGGAGACAAGCAACACTAATCACAAAAGATTAATAAATTAGATTTCACTGAAATAAAAACGTCTTTCCTCCAAAAGACGCCATGTGGAAGCAGGAAGGCAGGCCATGATAGTTAGAGATGACAGTCGCTGTCCGTAGCCAACAAGGGACTTGTTTCTAGCAGATAAAAACAACTCCTAGAGTTCAGTGAGAAAAAGGCATTGTCAAAAGACACGTATAGAGATTTTACAAAAGAGAATGCTCAGATAGCCATCAGTATCTGGAAACAAAGGGTCTCAACATCATTTTAGTCAACAGGAAAATGCAGATTAAAACTGCAAAGAGGTACTTAAACCCTAACACAGCCACCGAAATGGCCACGATTAATCTGTCCTTGCCAAGAGTTAGCAAAGACATGGAGCAACAGGGCTTCCATTCGCCGCAGGCGGTATCGGTAGCCGTATCTACTCCAGCTGTACGTCCACACACCCTGTGACTCGTCAGTTCCATACCGAGACCAATGCCCAAGGGAAACGTGTGTGAATATATGACAAAGGTCCAGTGCAGAGATGTTCACAGCAGCACCATCTGTAATAGCCCAGATTGGAAACAACCCTGGTCCCTCAGCAGCACCATGGACAAACAAGCTGTCTTCTACTCACCTGTGAACACGATACAGCAATCGAGGGCAGACACAGGCACCAGTCTGAACCTCCCTGACCCAGTGTGGGCGGAGAAGCCAGACACAGGAGCATGCGCCTGAGCTCTGACCAACACTGCGTCCTCGTGTCAGGGTGTTCACTTTTAGACATTCATCAAACTGCACGTGAAGACTTTGTGCCCTTTTCTGTACATAAGTTATGTTGCAGTTATAAAAGGGGAAAAAAAGTTGCACATACCATAAAACAGGTAAACGTGTTTACCAAATTAATAATGTGCAACAGATGATTCTAATGTGTACCCTGGTCAGTGGTCAAGCTAGACCACACCCTTTATTGCCTTTAAAAATATTATAAAATTATGCAAATAACTAGGTATGTAGGACACATAAAGAATAAAACAGTGAGCAATTGTATATCTACTACAGAGTTTAAGAGAAACTTTCCGTTTATTTAAACTGAATAGTAGATATATGTATTTATGTAAAATTTTTGGTTTTGCTTTTTTAGTAACACTAAAGAAAAAAAACCCAGAAAAGGTATACTACATGAGTCTACAATCTTTTTTTTTCCACTAAAAATAAGCCTTGAGCCTTTTCCTACCTGCCTCGTTTTAAATTGCTATGTAGCATTTCACATGGCGGAGCCCATTGTTGTGAACATGGAGGGTGTTCCCAGCATTCCATTCTTGTGAACACTGTAACCCACACCTCTCTGGCAGAGTACGAGTATTCTCTAGGGCAGGCAACAGTGGGGTTTGCACAACAGTGCGGACAAGCAGACTATATTGCCCTCCGGAGGGGTTACACGAGGTTAAGTCCCCGTGAGGAGTGTCTGAGAGGACCTTTCCTCCTCCACAGCCTAGCTAACACTTGGTATTATCTTTAAAAGTCTTCTAATCTGATAGATAAACAAGAGAGCCAATTATTATTTTAATGGCATTTCCTTGATTACTTGAATATTTTTTCATATGTCTACTGCCTAGTTTTAGTCTTTCTTGTGAACTGCCTATATATATATATCCTTGGGTGGGGGAGATAATTTTGACTTCATTAAAATGTAAAACTTTATCTCAAAAGGATAGGATACTATCATCAAAGCTGAAAAGACGAGTTGCCACCTAGAAGAGGAAGTGGCACATAGACCCAAAGTTATTACTGTATTTCCCCATGTATAAGGCGCACCTCTTTTAGAAAAATTTGGGGTCTAAAAACTAGATGCATCTTATACAGTGGTTGTAGAAGTATGTGGCATTTCAGATGCCATAGATGGAACTGAGGATGAGGTAATATATGAAGACAGTGATTCGTCATCAGACACAGATGAGGACAAGCTAATGGATGGGAGTTTGGGGTTTTTTTATGTTTTTTTTAATTTATTTTTTATTTTTTTTATTTTTCAGAGAGAGAAAGGGATAGACAGGGACAGACAGACAGGAACAGAGAGAGATGAGAAGCATCAATCATTAGTTTTTCATTGCGCGTTGCAACACCTTAGTTGTTCATTGATTGCTTTCTCATATGTGCCTTGACCGCGGGCCTTCAGCAGACCAAGTAACCCCTTGCTGGAGCTAGCAACCTTGGGTTCAAGCTGGTGAGCTTTTTGCTCAAACCGGACGAGCCCGCGCTCAATCTGGCGACCTCAGGGTCTTGAACCTGGGTCCTCTGCATCCCAGTCCAATGCTCTATCCACTGCGCCACCGCCTGGTCAGGCTGGATGGGAGTTTTGACAGTGATGAGGAGTTGTATGAATTTTATGATGAATAACACTTGATTAATAACTTCATGTAGTACTTTTTTTTTTTTAATTTCAGGCCCCAGAATTGAGGTGCATCTTATACATGGGGAAATACAATAGCTATAATATATAAAAAGCACCCATAAATCAGCAAGAATAAGGCAAACAACCCAATAAAAAATGAGTAAACTCTACAGGAGGAACTTGAGGGCCAGAGGAGGCCAGCATCCTGCTCAAGGTCTCACACGTAAGAAGTCATGGGTGATGCTGGGTCTTAAACCCAGCCTTCAACTACTAATCTTAGGCTCCCTCCTCCCCCCACCTTATTTCTACTTGGATGGTAAAGAGGCAGGTGGGCCTGTTCACTCAGTGGAAGCTTAGTGAGCACTGGCCGTTTGCGGCCCAGGCGGCAGGACTGGTGAGCAGCCCGCGGGGAGCCCAGTGTAGGGCAGGGGAGCACTGGCCTGAGGCAGGGGTGGGACAGGATGCTGAGGAGGAAGGAGGAAGGCAGGGGCAGCAGGAGCTGGTAGCTCCGGGTACCCGGTCTGTGTCCTCCTTCCTGGTCAGCTTGTGTCATCTCTTGCAGAGTCAGGGCTGGACTACTACCCCCCTTCTCAGTACCTGCTGCCAGTCCTGGAGCAGGACAGCGCTGAGAACTCCCAGGACAGCCCCGATGGACCCATGGACAGGTTCTCCAGGGAGGAGGTAGCGTGGCAGGTAAGGTGCGCCTGCCTGCTGGCACGTGGAGAGGGGGCCCTGGGCACTGGGGGGACGCTCAGAGCTGCAGCCCCTGGACTCCTCCATCAGACGAATTCCCTCCATTCCGACCATGTGCTTAGATTGCTCTGACGAGGCCGGCTCCGGCCACCTCACCTCGCCTGTCCACCGAGCATCAGCTGCACCATGCTCCCCTCTGGCGTTCCTCTACTTTCCCCACTCACCTTCTCCCCCCAACTCGGTCTCATCCTTCCATTCTCGCCCTTCCATTCTGTTTAAACATCATGTCCTCTGAGAAGCCTTCCCAACACACAGGTCAGGTGTCCCGTCACCTGTTCCCAGAGCGCCCTGCATGTGTCCTTGGGAGCACTTATCACAGCTCTGAGTCAGACAGGAGGTGTCGTTCAGTGTCTGCCCTGCTGGATGCTTCCTGAGTGGGAACCATGTCTGCTTTGTTCATTGTTGTCTCAGCAAATACTGCTTGCCTCAGTGCCACTCACCGTACAGGACACCTGTCATGCTATCAGCTTTGTGAAGAAGTCAGACAGGCACACCTGTCAGCACCAGCAGCAGGCCGGCTCTGCCAGGTCCCTGTTCCATGCACACACGTGAAGTACAGGCACACCTGGGAGATATGGGTTCGATTCCAGACCACTGCAGTGAAACAAATATCATAATAAAGCGAGTCACTTGAATTTTTTGGTTTCCCAGTACATATAAAAGTTATGTTTGCACTATACTGTCATCTATTAAGTGTGCATTGACATTATGTCTAAAAAATGACCTGTGGTGGCGCAGTGGATAAAGCGTCGACCTGGAAATGCTGAGGTCCCCGGTTCGAAACCCTGGGCTTGCCTGGTCAAGGCACATATAGGAGTTGATGCTTACAGCTCCTCCCCCCTTCTCTCTCTCTGTCTCTCCTCTCTAAAATGAATAAATAAATAAAAATTAAAAATTAAAAAAAATGTACATACCATAATTTTTAAATACTTTATTGCTAAAAAATGCTATCATTTGAGCCTTCAGCAAGCCCTAATTTCTGACTGGTGGAGGGTCTTATTTTGATGTTGATAAAAATGCACTATTCGCAAAGTGCAAGAAAGCGGAGCATAACAAAGTGATGTATGCCTACATATATTTTTCCAAAGGCACAATGATCTGTAAGTGGGTGCACGGACGTGGGTCTGAGGATGATACATGGGGTGGGGGTGGGGGAGCCAAGATTAGGGCTAAGGGCCCTGGCCGGTTGGCTCAGCGGTAGAGCGTCGGCCTAGCGTGCGGAGGACCCGGGTTCGATTCCCGGCCAGGGCACACAGGAGAAGCGCCCATTTAGATTAGGGCTAGGAGTGCTCAGTGGGGACTTTAGTTTTTTTTGTTTTTTTTTTTTTACAGAGACAGAGAGTCAGAGTGAGGGACAGACAGACAGGAACGGAGAGATGAGAAGCATCAATCATTAGTTTTTCGTTGCACACTGTAACACCCTAGTTGTTCACCGATTGCCCTCTCATATGTGCCCCGACCATGGGCCCTCAGTGGACCAAGTAAGCCCCTGCTTGAGCCAACGACCTTGGGTCCAAGCTGGTGAATTTTTGCTCAAACCAGATGAGCCCGCGCTCAAGCCGGCGACCTTGGGTTCTCGAACCTGGGTCTTCCACATCCCAGTCTGATGCTCTATCCACTGCGCCACCGCCTGGTCAGGCGGGACTTTAGTTTTATATGCCATGTTTTAATTTTTTAGAAGGAGAGTATGTTCATATATTATCTGTATAATTAAAGATCAAGTTTTAAAACTTTACTTCTGCACTGGCTGGTTAGCTCAGTTGATAGAGCTAACAACTCTGCAAAAGAGTTAACCACCCTGATGTTGTGTGAAGATTATAGAGTCTATAATCATTGGGTCTATAATCTTCATACAACATCTGGGTTAGCATGTCATCCCGAAACACCAACGTTACAGGTTGATCCCTGGTCAGGGATAAACGGGAAGAGGCCAATGAACGCACAGCCATAGTGGAATAACCAATAAATGCTTCCCTCTCTTCCTTCCTCTGTCTCTTTCTCTTTCTTTCTCTCTTTCTCACTCTCTCTAAAATCCATCAATCAAAAAGAAAAGAAAGAAAAAACACTTCTACATCAGGATAGGAAAAATTCTATTTCCTTATAGGATGCTGCTTCTATAGCTCCAAGACTGGCTGGTCTCAGAGCCTGAGAGCTAACTGGGACCACTAAAAAGTGTGTGTGTGTGGGGGGGTGTTGATGTTTAAGCACTGAAGTCACTCATGCTCCTTAGGTTATAAACCTAAGCAATATGAAAATATACCCCATGAGTGGGTGGCATCCGACCCTGCAGCCAACCCCCAGAGGTAATCACCAGGCACTGACTTGTCTTGGCAACGACAGATCTCAGGGTAGAGTTTTGTCGATGTTGTTTTTACAAGGGGGATGTGAGCTGCACAGGAGTGAAAGATGGCAGGCACCTTTCTCTGTGGCTACACCCACATTCACCCCGTTTTTTGAAAGTTGTGTAGTCACCGGATTGATGCACCGTGACTCACTGAAGTAATCACTTGCGTTTCACTCTTTTGAACGATTCTGCAGGAATTTATGAGACAGCCCTGTGCATTTGGGAGTGCTGGGTGGGCCAGGGCTGGCACTGCAGGGGCGCTGTGTTATGACGACGCACAAGGGCCTCGGGCATCACACTCTGGGTCTCCTTTTCTGAGTACCCCGCCTTCTCAGGGCTGCATCCCCAGAACGGTCTTGAAGACCCTCCTACGGTGTGCCACGCCCCCTGGTGTCCACCAGAACCACACACACACTCACTCCACCCACCCCCACCCTTCTGATAATGTACTGTGGGTGGGCCTGGGAGTCGGAGCGGCGCCAGGGGGTCCGCCTTCTCTGACCATCGTCTTTTTCCCTCAGAATAGGTTTTCAGACTATGAGAAGAGGAAGGTAAGGAAATGCCTTTTGTCCTCTATCACTGTTCTCCATTAAAAATCTCAACAATTATGAAATACCCGAGGAAACAAGTCCTCCCTGCCTGTAGATGAGAGAGTAAAGCAAGGCTCTCCTCTTCCATCCATCGCCTCAGCACGCCCTCACAGCCTCGGTGGGAGGTAGTATCTCCACTTGACAGATGAGGAGACCGAGGCTCAGAGAGTTTGGGCCCAGCCCCAGGCTCCGCCAGTGAATAGTCTGTTTTGTCACAGTGGGGCCCGAGGGGGGGGGGTTGCTCGGAGTTAAGACCGGCAGCCTGCACTATTCAGAGTCGCGGTGGGATCACCCTGCTCCCATGTCCTGAGGCCTGCAGCACCTGTGCCCACAGTCACCAGCATCTCTGCCCTTGCAGGAACAGAAGATGCTGGAGAAACTGGAGTTTGAACGGCGCCTGGAACTCGGGCAGCGAGAGCATGCCCAGCTCCTTCAGCAGAACAACAGTCACAAGGACGGGATCCTCCAGACGGTCAGGGAGGTTCGTGAGGGGCCGAGTGGGATTGGGCCTGCCTGTGCCGCCCAGCCAGGCCTCCTGACTGCAGCCAGGGTCCCTCTGGTGTGGGAAGGCAGAGGGAGTAAGGTCTCACTCCCATATAGCAGGGCCTGGGGCCTTTACATCACCTAGCCCGGCCTCCTCGTGTGCAGTGGACACCTGGAGGCCTAGCTGGGGTGGACCTGGTTCAGGTCACATAGGAAGGACCTGTGGGATGGGGACGGGAAACCTACTCTAACCCCAGTCCCGAGCCCCTCGCCGCCCTCCAGCGTCTGGAGGGGTCCCAGCAGCTCAGGACCTCCGCCCGCCCTGCCGCAGGAGCAGTCCCGGCTGGAGCAGGGCCTCAGTGAGCACCGGCGCTGCGTTGATGCAGAGCGTCAGCGGCTGCAGGCACAGCTGAGGCAGACGGAGCAGAACATCTCCAACCGGATCCAGAAGCTTCTGCAGGACAATCAGAGGTCAGGCTCCTGGCCCCTGGCCCCCAGCCCCAGAGCCCTTCTCCCACATGATACCCTTGAAGGGGACCAGGATGGGGGCCCACTTCCCCCTCACGGGCTCTACTGCCTGAGGTTTCCATCACTAGGACCCCACGTCCATGCTGCCATCTGCACCAGCTTATGAAGACATAAGACTGACCTGGGCATGACCAGCTCTGTCCCCCGTAGGGGGCGGCCACTGATTGGGCCTGTGCCTCCCAGTTTCTCAGCCATAACATGACTGGATTTAACAAGACAGTTGAGATCACATCTGCTCCAGTATTTTGGGTTCCAAGTAACCTCTTGCGCAGAGATGACCGTTCACCCTAGAGGGAGATTTGCTTTAACGAATCCTGTGCAAGTGGGAGCTGCGGGGCAGGTCTTGACAGTGTTTGGGAGAGGGGCTGGATAGAGGAAGTCCAGTGCTTGGGAGAGGGGCTGGATAGAGGAAGTCTCTGTTAGGGTCCCTTGTGGGCAGAGTCCAGAAACGTCTTCTGTCGCTTCCCGGCTCCCCTCGGCTCTTTGGCATGCAGCTTCCGCAAGCCCTCACCACCGAGGGTGGCAGGGTGCTGCCATCTGCCAGTGCTTCCTGCGGGCCATGCCCTGTGCATGTGTTCTCACTGGCTCTTTACCAGTTCTCCAGGCAGTCTTAGTGTGTGCACATGTGTGTGAGTGCATGTGTGTGTTCTAATATGGTCCCCATGGCACAGATGAGGAACCGGGGCTTGGAGTTGTTGAGCAGCTGGCCTGAGGCCACAGAACCCTCCCTCAGTGGTGGGTGAAGAGTCCCCCGCCCTGTCCCTGAGTCCCCTCTGCACAGCCAGCATGGTGAGGGGGTGGTCCTGCTGGAAACAGGCCTGCTGGTGCAGGTGACCGCGGCAGGGACTTTTCATGGGTTTCTCCACAGGCAAAAGAGAAGTGCCGAGATTTTGAAGTCACTGGAAAATGAAAGGTAGGCGGTCCGCGCTAGCACTTTCTCAGCACGGCCTTCCCTCTGGGGACATGGGTTGGGAAGGGTGGCTTTGGGGTTGGAAGGTCTTATGATGCTGAAGGATTATGCCAGAAAGTTTTCTGAAACTACAAGGAGATTCAGCTCACTAGGGAATATTGAATTAAAAAGAATCACTATCTGCAGGTTTGTTAAAACACGTTCCTGACAAAACTTTAGATGTGGATAAGAATGTATAGATAAGGTGGGGAAGGCAGAAGAAGTTCCGGAGGGGGGTGATGGAAGGAGACTTGACTTGGGGTGGTGAACACATAATACAATATACCCACGATAGAGAACTGTATACTTCCAACTACCGTATTTCCTCATGTATAAGACGCACCTTAATTTTGGGCCCAAAATTTGAAAAAAAATTTATTACCCAATGAACTCAAGTTTTTGGGGTGTTTTTTTTGTGATGCATTCTATACATTTCAATTATATCAAATTGATTGCAGCTTTATTCAAATATTCTGTACGTTTCAGATATTCTTTAATATGTTTCTTCTATTATTATTATTTTTTTTTAGTCAGAGAGGGATAGGGGCCCTGGCCGGTTGGCTCAGTGGTAGAGCGTCGGCCTGGCGTGCAGGAGTCCCGGGTTCGATTCCCGGCCAGGGCACATAGGAGAAGCGCCTATCTGCTTCTCCACCCCTCGCCCTCTCCTTCCTCTCTGTCTCTCTCTTCCCCTCCCGCAGCCGAGGCTCCATTGGAGCAAAAGATGGCCTGGGTGCTGGGGATGGCTCCTTGGCCTCTGCCCCAGGCGCTAAAGTGGCTCTGGTCACGACAGAGCGACACCCCGGAGGGGCAGAGCATCGCCCCCTGGTGGGCGTGCCGGGTGGATCCCGGTCGGGCGCATGCGGGAGTCTGACTGCCTCCCTGTTTCCAGCTTCAGAAAAATACAAAAAAAAAAGAGAGAGAGAGAGAGAGGGATAGGGACAGACAGACAGGAACAGAGAGTTGAGAATCATCAATCGTCAGTTTTCCGTTGCGACACCTTAGTTGTTCATTGATTGCTTTCTCATATGTGCTTGACTGCGGGCCTTCAGCAGACCGAGTAACCCCTTGCTCAAGCCAGCGACCTTGGGTCCAAGCTGGTGAGCTTTGCTCAAACCAGATGAGCCCGCGCTCAAGCTGGTGACCTCAGGGTCTCAAACCTGGGTCCTCCGCATCCCAGTCCGACACTCTATCCACTGCGCCACTGCCTGGTCAGGCGAACTCAAGTTTTATTCATCATAAAATTCATACAACTCCTCACCACTGTCAAAACTCTCATCCATTAGCTTGTCCTCACTTATGTCTGATGACGAATCACTGTCTTCATATATTGCCTTGTCCTCAGTTCCATCTATGGCATTTGAAATGCCACAACCACTGTGTAAGACACACCTAGTTTTTAGACCCCACATTTTTTTTTAATGTGCATCTTATACATGGGGAAATATGGTATATTCCTCGTATAAAATTATTACCAAAATAAAAAAATCTACATTTCTAGGGGAAGAAAGAATTTGGTTAAATGAATTATGTACAAAAAAATAATCTGTAGCCATTTAGTATCTTGTAGAAGAATACTCCTTATTTAAAAAAAACAAACTCATGTAGTGGTTGTTGGGGGAGGGGGGAGAGGGTGTGGCGGGTCTATGGTGATGGACAATAACTGGACCTGGGGCTGTGAACATACAGCACGGTGTACTGAGGTGTGTTATGGGGCTATGCCCCAAAACCTGTTTGACTATATTAATCACTGTCACCCCAATACATTCCATTTTAAGAAAAGAATATTCCTTATTAAAGGGAACACAATGTATTGCTAAGCAAAGGAGTGGGGTTTACAGTCTGTCCTTTCTGGGAAACACTCTGTATGTTTCCCTGCTCAGAAAGCAAAAAGGCCCACATCAGTGGTTTACACCAAGTGTATTCGAGAGGTGGGAATTAGAGGCAGTGATCTGTGTTTTCCTGGGTGTTTTCAGTATTTCCCAGGTTGACCGCATTGAGGCTCACCGCTGTAGCAATGAGGAAAGGGATAGCTGGGAGGGACAGCACCCTCCCCTTCCCAGGTGTGAATGGGATCCCTCCGGGTTCTCTGAGATCCCGAAATAGGAGCGTGGACTTTGCTGCTGTCCTTATGCCCAGCCTCCTAGGCCCCTGGCCGCCTGGGAGGACCTCCTGTAGGGCGCTCCCACCGGGTGGCAGGGCAGCCCCGTCACCTCACCCACTTAAGTTGGGGTGCTTACCGTAGCTGGGGTGGTCAAGGCCAAGCTGAGTCGTGGTGGTGGCATCGTTAACTCAGTACGCACTGACCGTTGCCCTCTCTGCTGGGCCTGAGGTCCAGCGCCACACCAGCACAGCCTGACCTTGAGCAGCCTGCGGCCCTGAGCAGGAGGCAGAGGTGCTCAGACGGCACACGCTTCTTCCAGCGAAGCTGGACCCTGCAGAAGCATTCAAGGATCATCCCTCGGAGCCACTGTAACCAGTTTAGTGTGTGTGTGGGGGAGCCGGGGGCGGTGCTCACACAATGTAATTACCTCACTGTTTTCACTTATTTTTTATTTTACTTTTTGAATCATAGTGTGCGTTCAATACTTTTTTACTTTCATAGAGTATAGCATGGATGTATATTTCCATGCCAAAAACCTTTTTACTTGTAACAGCTATAGGGTATGCCACTGTATGACTATATTGTCATTTCTTTAATTAGCCCTCTATTTATGAACATTTGTTTCCAGTTATTTTGGGGGTTTTTTTGTTATTTTTTACAGAGACAGAGAGAGAGTCAGAGAGAGGGATAGATAGGGACAGACAGACAGGAACGGAGAGAGATGAGAAGCATCAATCATCAGTTTTTTGTTGCTACACCTTAGTTGTTCATTGACTGCTTTCTCATGTGTGCCTTGACTGCAAGCCCTCAGCAGACCAAGTAACCCCTTGCTTAAGCCAGTGACCTTGGGTCCAAGCTGGTGAGTTTTGCTCAAACCAGATGAGCCAGCGCCCAAGCTGGTGACCTCGGGGTCTCGAACCTGGTTCCTCCGCATCCCAGTCCGATGCTCTATCCACTGCATCACCGCCTGGTCAGGGTCATTTCCAGTTTTCAATAATTACAGATACTCTTACAGTGAATATCTTCTAAACATACCTGTATGCATTATGTGGATATTTTTGAAGGAAATGTTCAAAGAACAAGTGACAAGTATTGCCAAACTGCCGTCGCAACACCGTTTGGCCAGTTGACGCTCTTCTCCCAGTGCGCAGAAGTGCTCGTTTCACCACCTTCATGGCCATCACCGATGGTGATCAGTTTTCTTCATCTCAACTGATCTGCTCGGTGAAAAGATTTTACTTTCCTTATGTTTACTGGTCACTTATATTTGAGCCTCGGTGAGATGGCTGTTTGTGTCCTTTGCTCATTTTTCTAATGGAATATTTGTCTTTTTATGCAAGAAACTCTTAACTACAAGGCTGAAGGTAAACAGGGCCCCAGTGATGGTGCATGATATAGTAGGAGCACATCTAGATTGGCACATCAAGGAGGACCTCCTGAGGGAGGCGGTACATGTTACCTCTTGGAAATGTTACATTTGCTGGATAAATGGATGGATTGTTTTTCTAGAATAAGAATGGAACAGTTGATGGCCATAACCCAGGAGGAGACAGAGAACCTGCGAAGACGTGAGATTGCCTGTGAGTCCCTGGGGAGGGAGGGAGAGGGCCCTGGGAGCAGAGCTTGGCTGCCTAGGTGTCGGGGGTAGCTATCCCCGTCTCTGTTGGTCACCTATACAGGGTGCTGAGTGTTACCCCTCTGAGAGGGGAAGTATTCATAAAAAGTAAGAAGTAGTATGTTGAGTGTGATGATATTTTAATTTTTTTATCGTGGTAAAATATATATAACATAAAATTTATCATTTTAATCACTTTTAATTATATAGTTCTGTGGCAATAAGTGCATTATTGTCCAGCTATTACCACTACCATCTCTAGAATTCTTTTCATCTTGCAAAACTGAAACTCTGTAGCCATTAAATAACAACTCATCATCCTCCCCTCCCCCAGCCCTGGCAACCACCCTGCCACTGTCTGTCCCTATGAATTGATTACTCTAGGGGCCCATGTCAGCGGAATCCTAGGCTGTTTGTCTTTTTGTTGATTGGCTTCTTTCACTTAACGTGTGCTCAGGGTTCGTTCGCGTTGTAGCTTATCTCCAAATTTCCTTCCTTTTTCAGGCTGAGTAATATTCCGTTTTGTGGATAGACCGCATTTTGTTCATCTCTTCATCTGTCAAAGGGCACTTGGGTTGTTTCCACCTGTTGGCTATTGTGAATAATGCTCCTGCAAACATAGATGTGCACATACCTATTCAATTCTCTGTTTTCGGTTTTTTAATTTTTTTTTTTTTAATCCACAAACATACATTAACATGTGACTGGAAGACTATATATCAAAAGGTAATAATCTATCTGGGTAACAGATTATAGGAGATTTTGTGTGTGCTACTCAGTGATTTACACTTGGTCCATCTTTCAAGCTTAAGTTACATTTATAGTTAAAAAAAGAAAAAGATTTCTTTGGTGACCCTCAGGTAGGGGAGTGGGTGCGCTGCCCGCGGCTGCCCCTCAGCCCCGACCCCGTGTCTCCCCAGCTGCCATGCAGCAGATGCTGACTGAGAGCTGCAAGAGCCACTTCATCCAGATGGCCTACGAGTCTCAGAGGCAGAGCCTGGTCCAGCAGGCCTGTTCCAGGTAAGGCAAGGAGGGCTTCCTGAGCATGCACGGTTGTTGGGGCAGCCGGCTCTGAGCCCAGGAAATCCCCTCCCCGGCCACCCCCGCCTCGGCCGTGCTGTCAGAAGCAAATGGTGACTGGTCTTCGTGACTTTTCTAGCTGGTCCTCATGATTCCGTGTTGGGCCACGATAAAATGACAATACTTCATTTTATTGTGCTTCACAGATATTGTGTTTTTTTACAAATTGAAGGTTTGTGACAACCATGTCTCGAGCAAGTCTGTTGGTACTATTTTTCCTACAGGCTCAGATGGTTAGCATTTTTCAGCAATAAAGAATTTTTAGCCTGACCAGGCGGTGGCGCAGTGGATAGAGTGTTGGAAACCCCGAGGTCCCTGGCTTGAGCACATGGTCGCTGGCTTGAGCATGGGATTATAGACATGACCCCAGGGTCGCTGGCTTGAAGCCCAAGGTCGCTGGCTTGTCAAGGGGATTGCTCACTCTGTTGCAGCCCCCCTCCCCGGTCAAGGCACGTATGAGAAAGCAATCCATGAACAACTAAGGAGACTAAGGAGCCGCAATGAAGAATTGATGCTTCTCATCTCTCTCCCTTCCTGTCTGTCTGTCCCTGTCTGTTCCTCTCTCTGTCTCTCTGTCACAAAAAAAATTTTTTTTTTAATTGAAGAATGTCTATTGTTTTTTGATACAAAATGCTATTGCATACTTAATAGTTTGCAGAATAGGGTAAACATAACTCTTACATGCACTGGGAAATCCAACAATTCTTATGACTCCCTTTATTGCAATATTTCCTCTATCACGGCAGTCTGGAACTGAGCCCACCACCACCCCAAGGTGTGCGTGTGGTCACTACCACTTCCCATGCACTTCCTGTGCATCGGGCCTCGGCCAAGCCATGTGTGTTAGCTGTTGGGTCTCTGAGGGACTCTATTGTTACTAGCCCCACTTACAGTCACAACTCGGGCTCAGAGATGCTGTGTGCACACCCAAGGAAGCACAACTAGCAAGTGACAGAGCCAGGATTCGAACCAGGCAGTGTGCTCTTGATAGTGGTGCGCTCTTCATCGCCAAGGGTCCACACAGGGCGGGGCAGGTATGCTGGAGGGGACGGTGATAGGGTTGCCGTCGATGCTGCTGGCCACTCGGGGTCTGACTCCCCGAGTTCACTGCAGCACTGTGGGCTTGACTGTTGAGGGAGCCACCAGTGTTCGGCAGAGCAGGTGAGAAAAGCCCAGTCAATGCTCAGGAGCCCCAGATGGGGACAGGCCTGTCACCCTGGCTGGGTGGCCCAGCTGTCAGCCTCCCCTATGTCCTCAGGTTTGGGGCTTTCTCCAAGCTTTCCTTCATGTATGACATTGTGCTTAGGATCATGGGCGCTTCTCTTAGTAACGTGAAGTCTTGGGCTAGTCACGTTCCCTTTCTGAGCCTCAATTTTCACGTCAGAAAAATGGGGATAAATCACATACCTACCCCTAGAGTTGCTGTAGCACTAGTGAGTATTAATGAGTATGATATCTACCATATAGGGTCCAATAAATGACAGCTATGATTATGAAACAAACACCCTGAAAACCGAGATTGTACCCAAGTATGGACGTACATGAGGTCACAGGGTTTGGATTTTTGTGCCGAAATCACTAGACCTGCTCTAGGGGTAGAGAGCAGAGCGCCGTGCCAGTACGAGACACTGGGGTGGGGTGGGGTGGGGGTGCAGGTGTCAGTGCCCAGGAAGGATGCTCTTGAGGCCTGAGTGGCTCAGTCCAGTGGGAAGGTGGTTGAGAGGACCCAGAGATCACGTCTCCCAGCTCCTGAGACTCAGACTCCGTCACCTTCCGCCCAGGGCCCGGGTTCCAGACAAGCTCTGCATCTGCACCCAGCCTGGAGCACGGCCCCCAGCAGGCTCCCATGAGTACTGGGGAATGAATACGCGGTTTATCTCTATCTCCTCCAAGGCGCCTGGCACGTAGTAGGTGCTCAGAAAGTGTGGAGAGAGTAAATGAATTTGCTGTCTTTCTGGCAGCATGGCTGAGATGGACGAGCGCTTCCAGCAGATTCTGTCCTGGCAGCAGATGGATCAGAGCAAAGCCATCAGCCACATCCTGCAGGAGGTGAGCCCCCTGCCCAGGGCATATGGCGGGGTCCATGATGGCTTTTCTGGGGTGGCGCGTCAGAACTCTACAGGGAGCCCTGAACTAGAGAGCGTGGGAGCCCAACATGCTTAGTGCGCTTAGTACCAACCGTCAGGAAGAGAGGGGCGGGGAGAGGCCTCTGGGTGGTGCTATTTCTCCCGTGGGGCCCACCCCCCACACTGTGTGGGGGCTCCTTCATAAGGACTGAGCCGGCAGGGAGTGGGGTGATCACACCGTGGAGGAGGAGCCCACGAGAGAGCACCGCAGGACCTGCTTCTGCAGCCACGCCCACAGGCCTCCTGCTCTCCTGGTCTCCGCCGCCCTCGGGGAAGCAAGGCCGCGGGCCCTGCTCAGCGCCCTGGTCTCTGTTGCAGAGCGCCATGCAGAAGGCTGCGTTTGAGGCTCTGCAGGTGAAGAAAGACCTGATGCATCGGCAGATCAGGAACCAGGTGAGTGGGGTCGTGGCCCCATCCTGACCTGTCTGGTCAGTTTCAGAGCTGTGCACAGGTGGCTAGACCTGCCGTAGGTAAAGGTGAATCCTAGCTCCTTCCCGTGGCAGCTCAGCGGAGACCTCCCTTCCTCCCAAAACCTCGGTCAGGGGCTGTTGGGAGGTGCCCGGCAAATGTGACCTATCCTCACCATGTCCCACGCTGCCCAGGGCTGAGGGGAAAGGCAGCGTACAGCCTTGACCTCTGCGCCGACCACTCCCAGGTGGTCGGCTCACACCCCACTCAGCTCTGCACTGGGACAGATTGGATTTCCCACCTGCAGGAGCAGGGAGGCCCTGATGTCAGCTGAGGGTGACTTGGGCCGGGAGGGGCTTTCATCTGGGCCCCGCTGTTTCACCTTCAGGCCAGCCCCGCGCTGTGGCCT
Source organism: Saccopteryx leptura (assembly GCF_036850995.1). Classification (NCBI taxonomy): domain Eukaryota; kingdom Metazoa; phylum Chordata; class Mammalia; order Chiroptera; family Emballonuridae; genus Saccopteryx; species Saccopteryx leptura. The sequence goes on along the minus strand of NC_089504.1, from coordinate 8,406,610 downwards.
GTAGGCCGCCCGTGAGGTGGGGCCATCTGCTCACTGGGCTGTCCTGAGGGTGCGGTGTGCTGGGCCGGTGGAGATGACCTGAGCTTTCAGGCTGCGGGACGCTCATCGCATCATATTCGGCACACTTTGAATTTCGCATTTTGCATGTTTTTATTTTCTTTTTATTTTTTTTCTCTTTTAGCCAAAACCAACTTATCTTTTTATTTCCTTCTTTAATTTCAATCCCACATAGCTGGACATGAAGCTCGTTCCTCTGACCAGGGGGTGATGGGGACATAAGAACTTAGGGACAAGGGTCATATAGTCATAAGCCCAGGGTAGAGACTGGCTGTGGTGTCTGACCCCCTGGGCTAAAAGTCCCTGGTCACACCCTCAGGGTGTGTGGTGACCCTTAGACATTCTCACTGTGGGTGGTTTTGAACTACCAGGCCAGCTGTTCCCCTTTAGACCCCAAGCAAGCCACATCCCAGGGAAGACTCATTCACTTACCCGCTCTGTGTCACTGGGCAAGTTCCTTAACCTCTCTGAGCCTCACTTTCCTTATCTGTAAAATGAAAGCAATAATACCTCCTAATAGCCAGAGGAGAATTGGTGAACCGATACAGCTAAAGTGCTCAGCACAGGTCTAGCACAAAAAATCCTTAGTGAATATCAGCCACCACTGCTATTATTATTCTTCAGTCACTTCCACTACAGCTGTTCAGAGGAAGTGAGAGCACCGGGCCAGTAAGAGGCCGGGGAGAATTCCGTGTCTGCCCTTTCCTCTGGCTGTTCCGGAAGGAAAGCACCTTTGTTCTACAAACTTCTATTCAGCATTTACTCTGACACTGGGCCTGCGCTTAGATCTTGGTCAACAATCTTGACCAGGACAAGCATGTCCACACAGCGCCCCACCCCAAGCACTCAGGGCCCCTTCACTCCAGAGACCCCACCCCCAGAAAAGATTCTTAGACCCCACTTAGCCATCAGAGAGCAGTGGCACAGAATTGAGCTATGGTTAACATGAACTAAAAAAAAACAAAACCCCTGTCTCATCTTCTGTTTAGATTAAGTTAATAGAAACTGAGTTATTGCAGCTGACACAGCTGGAGTTAAAGAGGAAATCCCTGGACACAGAGGCACTACAGGTATGTAGGGCTCCCTGGGCCGCCCTGCCCTCCCCGGCCCCCTGGTGAGACCCCGCCCGGCACCCCAGCGCCTCTCAGCAGCTGCCGCCTCTCAGCAGCTGCCGTCCTCCGGCAGAGCAGGCCTCCTCTCTGGCTGTGACGTTGGAGGGCACCCCAATCCCAGCAGGCTGATAGGAGCGCAGGCCAGCTTTAGGGGTCGGGTCAACCTGTCGCTAGGCAGGAGGGTCAGAGGAAGGAGGGTTTCATCGCCAAGGCTCACCCAGGTGACATCTCCATCTCCGCGTTTTCTTTGTTTTGGAGCGGGGTGGCTGCTGAGCTCCCTGTCTCTTCAAGCCATGCTTCTGGGGTGCTGGTGGGCTCCTGGGCCGACCTTCTCTGGGGAAGGAGCTGTCTTGGTGTCCCAAGAATGTCAAGTCTGCGAGCTGGGTTCTGCCCCAGCAGTCTAGCTGTGTGACCTGGGTGGGAAGGGAAAACGTGGCGCCCTTTCTCTCCCCGGTACCTCGGTCTCTCCAGCTGTCCACGGGGGGCTGGGCAGCGGTGTGTGAGGTCACAGGCCCTCTACCAGGCTTGGAGCAGAGTCTTCTGTTCTCAGTGGAGAAGTCTCAAGTTGTCCCATGGGCTCCTCAGGGCCGTGAAAGGACACTGGGGTCTGCAGCCCTGGTCTGAGGTCAGCCACGGTGCGCTGTGTGACCTGGGGCAGGACACTTCCCCTCCCTGGGCCTCCATTTCCCCTCCATGAAGCGGAAGGACCCCTCCAGGCCCAGCCTGTGTCAGGGCTGTGAGAGGGGGCGAGCTGGCCCACGGAAAGCCCAGTGTGAGCCTGGGAGCAGTCTTCAGAGAGAAGGGGTCGGGCTCTCAGGGCTGCTGTCCAGAGGCACTTGTGCACCCCGTTTTCGGGGCCTCCAGGGGTTTCCAAGGTGAGAGGTGGGTGGAACACAGACACAAGTAAGTGAGGGCTGTGCTCCAGTTTGCGTGTGCACCATCTTTGTAGAGCCTTGCAGACCGGGGTGGGGCGACACACCAGACCCCCCTGCATGTGCTTCCCCCACGTGCTCTGCAATCAGTGAGAGGAAGTCAGATACCCAGGCTTGGCATTTCCTTTGTTTGCTGTTTCTTACCACTCCACTGACATCAGGTCTCGTTCCTGGCCGTCGTCCCCTGGGGAGGGGAGGTGCAGGCTTAGGAGCAGGTAGGGAGGGGCGGCCTGGGCAGAGGGGCCCTGAGACTGTGGGCAGCACCCTGGACTGATTCACGCCCGTAGTGGGCCCCCAGGTGGCCGCTGAGAACTGAGCGAGGGGGATGCTGCCACGACACCCCTGGGACGCCTGGCGCCTGCGGTGCTGAGCTTCCAGCCGCCTTGGATGTGGTTTTATGTTGCAGGAGATGATCTCAGAGCAGCGCTGGGCCCTCAGCTCCCTGCTCCAGCAGCTGCTCAAAGAGAAGACGCAGCGAGAGGAGGAGCTCCGGGAAATCCTGGTGCGTTGGCTTCTGGGGCTGCGCCCCGCGCTGTGCAGGGGCTGCTTTCCCTCAGTGCACACCGTTCTTAGAAACGCTTCTGTTACTCAGATCGTAGTTTGTCAGAGAAAAGACTGAAAGCACAGAGGGAAAGACTCACACTTGTGAGAGTTGTCTGTCACTAATGTTTTCGTGTATATTTGTCGAACATTGTGGTGCATATTTATAGCTACATGCATGCATGTGCCTTTAAACATAAAACAGTGCAAAAAACAAACAAACAAACAAAAAAAAACAGTGCACACCCCGGGTGACCAGCTCATGTTCCTTTATTCTTTTCATGTCACTGGAAAGAATATTTCTCTGTGTTCTTTTCATGGCTGCATTTGGATAGGTGATCATTGAGCCCGTGGCTGAGCATTTAGACTACTTCCGTTCTTTACTTTTTTTTTTTGTATTTTTCTGAAGCTGGAAACGGGGAGAGACAGTCAGACAGACTCCCGCATGCACCCGACCGGGATCCACCCGGCATGCCCACCAGGGGCAACGCTCTGCCCATCAGGGGCGTCGCTCTGCCGCGACCAGAGCCACTCTAGCACCTGGGGCAGAGGCCAAGGAACCATCCCCAGTGCCCGGGCCATCTTTGCTCCAATGGAGCCTTGGCTGCAGGAGGGGAAGAGAGAGACAGAGAGGAAGGGGGGGGGGGTGGAGAAGCAAATGGGCGCTTCTCCTATGTGCCCTGGCCTGGAATCGAACCCGGGTCCCCCGCACGCCAGGCCGACGCTCTACCACTGAGCCAACCAGCCAGGGCCCGTTCTTCACTTTTATAAGCAGTGATCGCTGGCCGTCTTTGTAGCTAAGTATTTGAGAACAGCTGAGCATTTCCCCAGGATGCATGCCCAGAAGAGGACTTGCTGTGTCTAGGGCAGGCCTTTTAGTGAGCCTTTAACAGGAATTGCCTCATTGCCTCCTGTTCCCAAGTGGGTTTGACCCTGGCACATCCTTGGGGTGGCAGAGCCCCGTTTAGGCAGGAGGCTGGGTCATATCCTCCAGACCCCATGTTCATCTGAGTGGTGAGGGCGGAGGCCAGCCCACCAGCTAGACTGGGAGGACCAAGCCTCTCCCCTGCTCCGACCTCCTCTGAGCTCCACCCGGGCAGGCCCTGTGCAGGGTTCGGAGAAGACTGAGGCCAGCTTCCTCCCGAGCCCCGCACGAGACCAGATGCTGTGTTTGTGCTAATCAGAAGCTGCCCTTCCCTCACGACGCCTTACTGCCGTCGTCATCTACAAACTGTAGTCACATGGGCATTGTGCAGGAGCCGCCACACAATGTGACCCTGTGTTCCAGCCCTCACGGGGCCTCGAGGGACTCACTGTCCAGGGGAGGAAGCACCACCTCAGCAGAACATGAACGTCAGGGTTATAGTTCCAGAAGAGAAGTCTGTCCATAGCCCAAGGCAGGCCAAGGCCAGAAGATGGGAGCCAGCTGGGCAAGGTCAGGAGTGACCACCAAAGGGCAGTCCGGCTCCCAAGACAACTGAGGAAATGCTGGTGTTGAACTCCTGCTTCCCACGTCACATCTGGCCCCCACAGTGTACCTGCCATCCTGGTGGGCCTGCCCACCCAGCTGTTCAGAGCACAGGCTCTGGAGCAAGACAGACCTGAGCCCTGGCCCTGACGCTGGGCAGCTCTTAGACCGTGGGCAGGCTGTTGATCTCTCTGAGCCTCAGTTTCTTCAAGTGTGACGCAGACCCAACTTCACAGTTGTGAGAATTGGGTAAGATGGCACCTGGGTGCACAGCAGTCTGGCACAGAGCGCTCCGGAGGCGTGAGTGGCTGCTGTCCATACCATTTGTTCGCTGCCCTGTCCCTAGCTCCTAGGACAGTGCCTGGCCCAGAACAACAACAAATATTCAAAGGGATATTTGTTGAATGACAGAATGAAGGAATCCATTTCAATAGCGTGTTTCTAGTGCTCCAGCTCTGTCAGAACGGTGAAGGCCACCCCAGAAGCTGGAGGTGTCCTCAGAATCCTGCATCTTTCCTGGCCTGGCACCAGGAGACCAGCCTGAGCTTTGTGGGAGAAGGCGGTGGCTGCTTAGGGCTTTGCTGTTCCCACAGCAGATGAGAAAGTGTCCGTCCCTCCCAGAGGAGCGGTGCACAAAGCAAGGTGCCAGGTGTCAGTAGCCCAGGGCCAGGCCCCCCGGCCGGCCGTGTGAGGTCTGTAGACCGTTCTCAGCAGTAAACCAAGGAGAGTGATGCTTCCTGCCTTTCCCGTTTCTGTGATTTAAATGACGCGGTGGCAGCAGCTAGGAAGATTGTAAAATACCAGATGCCGTCCATTGATTTGTAACTTAACAGTATCTGCTTCCTTTTTGGCAGACGGAGCTAGAAGCCAAAAGCGAAACGAAGCAGGAAAATTACTGGCTGATTCAGTACCAACGGCTTTTAAACCAGAAACCCTTGTCCTTGAAGTTGCAGGTAAGGACTGGGGGCGCCCGGCAGGAGGGCGCCATATTTCCGGTGGCTAGTAAGTATACCAGGTCCTGTGCTAGACCCCAGGGGGACAGAAATGCGAGAGAGGGAGGGCTCATTCTGGTGTGTGCAGCAGAGACCGCAGGCACGGTGGGCAGGCCTGCGGGGCATGCCAGCGCGGCGGGTGACAGTGCTGTGTCCAAACACCTGCTGTGGACAAGACAGATGTGGTCCTCTGTCTCTGTCACCCTCCCTCTCCCACATACACTTTTTTTTTTTTTTCAAATAAAAATGAAGTCTTTCTATTTATACTATTTTGGCAACCTTTTTCTCTTCACCTTAGTGAGGGGCAGTTGTCCAGGCCTATACATAGAGATGTCTTCACTGTTTCCAGACTCCAGCACGCACGTAGCATACGGATGAACCCTCATCTATAGTGTGTCCGTAAAGTCATGGTTCACTTCTTTGACTGGTCACAGGAAAGCAACAAAAGACGATAGAAATGTGAAATCTGCACCAAATAAAAGGAAAACTCCCAGTTTCATGCCTATTCAGTGCAGTTCGATGTGGGCTCACACACAGATTTTTTAGGGCTCCTTAGGGAGCTATCCCATATAGCCTCTACAGACTCGTCACTGACTGATGGCCTACCAGAACGGGGTTTCTCCACCAAACTGCCAGTTTCCTTCAACTGCTTATCCCACCGAGTAATGTTATTCCTATGTGGTGGCGCTTCGTTATAAACGCGCCGATATTCACGTTGTACTTTGGTCACGGATTCTAATTTAGTGAGCCACAGAACACACTGAACTTTCCTCTGTACCGTCCACATCTCAACTGGTATGGTCGTGGGCTGCTTTGCTGTATACACGGTGTTACGTCATCATTTGCACATGCACACATGCTGCCACATCATCCTACAGAAACTGGGAGGGTTTTCCTTTTATTTGGTGCAGATTTCACATTTCTATCGTCTTTTGTTGCTTTCCTGTGACCGGTCAAAAGTGCACCATGACTTTACGGACACACTGTATTTTAACGGTCCCCTCCTGGTGGGTACTTAAGTTGCTTACCGTTTTCAGGTTTACAAGTGGAGTGGCAGTGAACTTCCTGGACCTCTGTCTGTGTGCTCTCACATATGCATTTTTGTAGGAAAAATTCCAAGGGTGCATTTTACATCTTCTGTACACTCAGATCCTTTGTTTGCTGTGGTAATAAGGGCTTCTTGTTTCTCTTTCCACTCGTGGCGCCCTCGACTTCTCCTGGGCAGGAAGAAGGCATGGAGCGCCCGCTGGCGGCCCTGCTGGTGGAGCTGTCAGCCGAGCACTACCTGCCCATCTTCGCCCACCACCGCATCTCGCTGGCCATGCTGAGCCGGATGAGCCCCCGGGACCTGGCCAAGGTGGGCTCAACGGCCTCTCGGGGGGAGGGGAAGGAGGCGGGCTGGGCCACGGGCCCAACCTGGCCAGGGGTCAGCCCGTTCTTCCTGCAGTTCCTGGTCAGGTCTGCTACTAGCAAATGCCCCAGGGCCCCCCCCTTCCAGATGGCTGGAACACCTACTCCATCTGCCCCCAACCAGCAGGGCCTGCCCTGCATGCCTTATAGCTAAGAAGACTCAGGGGTGTAGGTCCTGCTGACCCCAGACCACCCCACCTGCTCAGATTGGATGGTCTTTACCTCAAAGGGTCAACGCAGGGCCTCGGAGGCCATCTGGTCCAGCCCCGACCCCACCCCTCAATTGTAGAGATCTCATAGCGGCAGCCCCGCCTAAGCCTGGCTACGTTCAGGTACATTGCGCTAGTTCGTCTGCTCTTCAGAGGTGACAGATAATGGCGACAGCGCGGTCTTTGCAGCGCTTGCTCGAGCCGGGCACCGTCCTGACTGCTCTCGCTCACTCACTCGTGACTCCTCCCACAACCGGGCAGGCAGGTGTCGTCATTGTCGTCATTTTTCGGACGAGGAAACTGAGACACACACTAGGGTGGTAATTTGCCTGAGGTCACACAGCAGAGCCAGGACTTGAGCCAGATAGTCTGGTGCCAGAATCCTTGCTACTGACCACTGTACTACACTGCCTGTCCCTAAGGGTTGTCCCTAGACGGGAGGGCTGTCCCTGGACATAAGGGCTACGTGGCAGCCATGTTGCCCGAGCTCAAGTGCTTGTGCCCTGGAGGCTGAGGTTGACTCTGGTGCCGCTGCTTCTCAGTAGCTTGGTCTAATCCTCGTGAACTGTGACAAAGGCCCGGCTGACTCGTCGTCATGAGGGTGATGTGAGGTCATGCAGGGAAGCACCTGTAAGCTGTGGTCGTTACTGCTGTTGGCTTCCTTTTGGGCCCCTGTTTCTGCCTCTCCTCACTGATGGGTGAGCCCGGGCGCCCTGGGCCCCGGTAGGCCTCCACACTTCCAGCCCAAGGTGCCAGCAGCCGAGTGAGGCAGTCCCTGTGGCTGGGTGCTGTATAGCTGGCTCCTGCCCGGCCTACGCCAATGTCTGCTCTTCTTGGACGGCTGCAGGTGGGCGTCTCGGAGGCTGGCCTGCAGCACGAGATCCTGAGGAGAGTCCACCAGCTGCTGGATGCGGCCAGGACCCAGCCAGGTACCGACACCTTGCTGCTTACATTTCAGGTCAAGCCCCAAGGGCTAGTTCTAGCCCCTACCAGGACTTAAGGCTCCCTCCTAAAGGGACAGGATTTACAAATGAGAAAAACAGGCCACAGTCGTTGGGACCCTTCTCGCCCTCGTCCCATGACCTTCCCTGAATCCACCCTACAGACACTAGGAACCACACACCCTGGGTCCTTGGAGCCGAGGGAGAAACCAGCTGTTCCCAACACCATGCCTGGGGCAGCCTGTGGTTTGTCCAGAAGATGCTTGTGACGGGTGGCGAAGGGGTGGGTGCAGGTCGTGAAGGCCCTCAGCCCTGGCAGAGGCCAGGGGAAGGGCGGTGCTGCAGCTGACGTACCGGCAGGCTTGGGGAACCGATCTCCAGTGCACCCAGCATGACCCAGGTGCTAGGCCTTGGCCGGCCACTTCACTTGGACCGTGTGTCCCCTTTGTCTCAACCCCAGCAGCTGGGCCCCGTTGTTATCCTCATCTGAGGGATGAGGAAACAGGCAGGGAGAGGTGAGCTCCTCTCCCGTAGCACCACACAGCTGGCACATGGCTGAACTGCTGGCTTTGCTGTCCCCTCGGGAAGAGACCAAGGGGCCACGACACGGGAAAGGACACCTGGGGTCTAGAACAGGATGAAGGACAGGGTCAGGGGCAGCCTCGGGGGTCGGGGGAGGAGGGCTGCTTGGGTCCGAGGCGGAAGCTGGAGGTGCCGGACCGGACTGCAGGGCTGAGGCAGGAGCTCGGGCTGCCCACTGGGAGGCGGCCCTAGGTCCCAGGTGTCAGGGCTGACGGCAGCTCCGTGCCGTCTGCAGACCCCAGCTTTCCAGCCAGTTTTACTCCAGGGACTGACTCAGCCTAAGGAAAGTTCTTTCCTATCCCGTAACGTGCAAAATAGACACCTTCCAGATGTTCCCTAGCACTGGGCCCATCTTGCTGTCAAAGTGGAGGTCAGGAAGAATTTGGCATTAGGGCTTGGGTTATTCCAACCCTAGCAGATGAGCCTCCCTCAGGAAGGAGTCACTCCGACCTTTTCCAGCACGGAGAAATGGCTGCCTCTCGCCGTCCCCCACCAACCCGGGGCTAGCAGGCATGCTCCCTGCTCAGGGCTGAGCCCCCTCTCCAGCTGTCCCTGCTGCCCGTGCCTCGGCTGCTCAGGGCTTCTTCCTGGCTGTGCCCACGCCGCAGGGAAGGGGGCAGTGGCAGGATTGTTCCTTCTTAGCTCCAGAAAGGACAGGAAATCCTCAGGCATTTTCCTACCAATTCTCACTGCTCCCAGGACTCAATATGTGTTATATTAAATATGGAAGGGCCTCTTTACCATGATGGTTTGGGGCACCCTGATACCCTGAGAGTGTCTAGTTTGTAATAACCTTTTCAAAATCTTTAAGGGTTTATCCCAATTATAAAGAAATACTGTTCTTAATTCAAACCGTAGAATAAATGAAACATGAACTGTGATCAAGATGGGGTCAGGGCTGGAGAAAGACTCAGGGACGTCCATGGCGCACAGTGCGTGCTAATGGAAGAGACTGCGTTTTGTACGGGCCCATTCGGGGAGAGACAGTCAGACAGACTCCCGCATGCGCCCGACCGGGATCCACCCGGCACACCCACCAGGGGTGACGCTCTGCCCACCAGGGGGCGATGCTCTGCCCCTCCGGGCGTCGCTCTGCCATGACCAGAGCCACTCTAGTGCCTGGGGCAGAGGCCAAGGAGCCATCCCCAGCGCCCGGGCCATCTTTGCTCCAATAGAGCCTTGGCTGCGGGAGGGAAGAGAGAGACAGAGAGGAAGGAGGGGGTGGGGGTGGAGAAGCAAATGGGCGCTTCTCCTATGTGCCCTGGCCGGGAATCAAACCCGGGTCCCCCACACGCCAGGCCGACGCTCTACCGCTGAGCCAACCTGCCAGGGCCCTCTCCCTGCTTCTTGAGTCCAGACGGACAGCAGCCAGCCTGTCTCCTGCCACTGGGTGGAGAAGCTGAGAGGCAGGCCCAGTCCACCCAGAGCCCCTAACTGGGGCTCCTGTGCCACAGCCCCACCACCAGGTGGCACTATGGCCTTGGGCAAGCGCTTCCCCTCTGAACACCAGTTTCTCATCTCTGAATGGGACAGAGCCCTCCTGCAGAGTGGCCTGTACGAGTCAGGGCAGGGGAGGTGTGAGAGGCCTCACTTAACCAGTGCTGCGACCCTCCCCACCAGCCTCCCAGCACCCCTATTATACAGACGGGGAGTGACACTCAGCGAAGGGAAATAAGAGGGTGTATGGTAAGGTAGTCCTTCCCCTGGTTCTGAGATCAGAGTGCCCCCCACCTTCCAGCTCACAGCCCACTCGGGCAGGCAGAGCCAGGGGCATCCCCTAGGGGCTGGGATCATTGGGAGTGACCCTGGCTCAGCCTCTGTCTCTGGTCCCCACAGAGCTGCTGAAACCACCCCAGGGCCAGGTCCTCGGGGCCCTGGAGCCCACGGCCCCTGAGGAGTTCCCGGAGTCGGTGAGGCCATCGGCCCCGCCCACGGAGGTGGAGGTGCAGACCTCGGAGTGCGTCGTGTGCCTGGAGCGGGAGGTAAGTCAGGGCAGGAGCTGGCGTCCACACCCCCTGCCGCCCGGCCTGCAGCCGTCCAAGCTGCTCGGGCAGCGGTCTTCCGAACAGTTTCCTAGCTGTACAAGTATACTGTGTTCATTAGAAATTGTGGAAAATACAAGGAATAAAAGTGATTCATGATCCCATGACCCAAATATGAGCAATGCTAAGATCATTTTCTGGACCTTTTTTTTTTCTTCAAAAGAGGTTTTTTTCCCAACTTACTAAATACATTAAGGAAATTATCCCAAGTCATTGAATATCAACAACACAGTTTTCTCTGAAGAGGCTGTTTTAAACTGTCCTTTAAAAAAACTAGAACCAAATTCACCCTTGCTGTAAAAATTAAACAACATAGTATATAAAATTAAAATCCACCCCTCCCTCCACTGTGTGATCCTACTTAGAAAAGGTGGCCATGTTAGAACATTTGGTCACTCTGTGGTCTTTACCAAACCCAGGGCAGGCTGTGATGCGGACAGACTCGTCGGTTATAAATTTAACCAAATTCCTGCTTTTGGGCCCCATAGGTTGGCCTCCAACTTCTCGCTATCACAGGGAGGGCTGCCCTGAACAGCCTTGGGGCTGGTTGGGAGCACACCCTCGGTTAGCGCCCGGCAGTCAACTCTGAAAGGAGGAACTGCTGAGGCGAAGCATGGACATGGCCTCTGAGCCATCACGCTGGACTCGGTCAGACTGAGGAGGGGCTGGGCAGGTGCGCAAAAAACACAAAAATTGGACACAACCCGGCCCCCCTGCACAGAGAGCACCACAGCGGTCAGCCCGAGAGGGTGTGGGGAGCATCCAGGACAGGTGACAGGTGGAGAAGACAGTGGCGCAGCGGGTAGAGCGTCAGGCAGCTTGAGTGTCAGATTGCTGGCCTGCGCGTGGGATCGTAGACATGGCCCCAAGGTCGCTGGCTTGAGCAAGGGGTCACTCACTCTGCTGTAGCCCCCTGATCAAGGCACATATGAAAAAGCAATCAATGAACAACTAAGGTGCCACAACGAAGAATTGATGCTTCTCTTCTCTCTCTCTCCCTGTCTGTCTGTCCCTATCTGTCCCTCTCTCCGACTGTTTCTGTCAAAAAAAAAAAAGGCAAGTGGGAAAACATCAGAGAATATAATCCAGTTTTATTTGAGAAAGAAAGGGGTGGGGCTTAAGGGTATTGATAGGTTTTTAACTAAATATGGAGAAACCGTGCCGGACTGGGTTCTCCTGCTGCGTGCGGCGTGTCTCTGGGATAGCTGAGTGGTGTTAGGCAACCACAGTGCTAGTGGCAGGGCCCAGACGCTCCTGCTCTCTCTCCTCAGGCCCAAATGATCTTCCTCAACTGCGGCCACGTCTGCTGCTGCCCGCAGTGCTGCCAGCCGCTGCGCACGTGCCCACTGTGCCGCCAGGAGATCGCCCAGCGCCTCCGGATCTACCACAGCAGCTGATGCAGCCCTGCCAGCCCCACCTCTGCCACCCGCAGGTCCAGGGCTTCAGCCCCCTGCCCTGCCCAGACTAGTAAGGCCCTCTCTGTCCTGGGTCCTGCCCCACAGCCCAGGAGGCCGCCCCACGCTCGACCTCCCACGCACATGTGGGCTGGGCCAGGGCAGAAAGTGAGTGTTCCTGGCGGCGACCTGAGTACTGTGCAAGGAGAGGATCCCTCGAGGCGCCAGCAAGGGTCTGGGACACGGAGAGGCAGCTGTGCCACTGTCTGAGCGCAGGACCGAGGGTCCTGGGCAGTGTGGCTCTGCCACTTCCCAGCTGACTCTGGCAGGTCCCTGTTCCTCAGTGGCCTCGGTGTCCTTTCCAGGGAAACGGAGATGGTGCTGTCCCATTTGGCAGGGTGGTGGGAGTGCCAGGGGGCGCTGGCCGGGGGAGGGGAGGCCACAGATGGAGCTGGTGTGCGGTGTGGCCACAGGCCACCATGGGCTGCCCCTGACTGATCAGCGGGAATGTGTTCAGTACAGGCCTTGTGCCACAAGCGACGTGGGCCCCTCCTAGCCTCCTTTGCTCTGCCCCCAGCGCTCTGGGTCCCCCTGCTCTCCTGATTTGCACCACCTACCCCAGCAGCTCAAGGACAGGCAGCGAGCTTTGCAGACCCGAAGCAGGAACGTCAATAAAGCCACCTCCAGCCTGCTCTTTTGGAGTCATCACTGGGTCCTGATGGAGCCTGGGGTGGGGCCAGGAGACGGCTGCACCTCAGTCAGGAGAGGGAGGAGGCAGACATTCCCGTGTGAAGTTGTGTTAACCTCCCCTTGTTACGGGGGGCGGGGAGGGGGGGACTGAGAGACGGGCACAGAGAGCTGGGGCAGGTGGTGCGACACGGCGCGGGCTGTGCATCCCATTGTGAGGGAGCCCAGGCTGAGGGGGCCGAATGCCCAGGACCTTGAACTAGAACACGGTAGTGCTAGGCTTGAACCCACGCAGTTGTGCAGGCTGCTCATTGCACAATTCTAGGAGCTGTGCACCTTGGTCTTGCTGTAGACTTGCACTTACTCTTTTCTGGCCGATGGTTCTGAGCCAAGGACAGCTTTCTCTCCTTGGTCAGGCTGGTACCAAGGAAGCCAGCATCTCTCATGGTGACTGACTGCCATCCCACCCAGGAGGAACATGCTTTTACCCATGCATGCAGCAGCCCACACCCACCAGGTGAGGGGTGCTTGTGCCCCATAACCTCAGCAAAGGCTCCCCACCTTCCTGGGCCTCGTTTTACACGTTGGTGACGTGGCAATCGCTGCACGTAAGGCACCCAGCCCATAGCAAGGGCCAGCTGTGTGATCAGGAGTCTTGAAAATGTTGGCATTGCTGTTTGGATCCAGCACGAGCCCGGGGCCCACCCCACTCCGGGTGCCCCACGGCCTGGAGGCTCTCTGGGCCTGTCACCGAGGTGCCTGAAGAGCACCCTGCACAGACCCAGCTGAGCACGCTGCCCGAGCTGCTGGCGGCCAGTCACCTAGATACTCGATGTCTTCTCCGCTGTGTGCCGGGGCGATGTAAGAACCCGACCGAGAGGTACCCGGTCAAGCAAGCCCAGAAAGCCACGGTGCGTGGACAGGCCCCCTGGACGCAGTCTCCAGCCCAGGCCGCCCCCTGCTGCCACCACACACAGGCTGTGGGCTTTAAATAAAGCATTTATTGATTAGTAGAAGCTTAAACAGTTTGCATAATATTTTCAATACAATATCTGGGAAGGACGATTAGAAAACCCCAAATGAAGGCACTAGAGGAGAGAGAGCATCCTAAGACGGACTGTGTTGGTAGAAGAGGTTAGTGAGGCATCTGAGATTAGGGCTTGGGGAGACTGGGGGACCCTGAGCACCACCCACTGCCACACGTCCCGGGGGTCCAAGGCCCGGCCCCCAGGAAGCAGATCAAGGGGATGGAGGATGCAGAGCTGGGCGGAGGCCCCACCCTGAAGACCCCGAAGGAGTCTGCTTCTGCCCCATCGGCCCCCCCTCAAAGCAGCAGGGGAGGGGCTGGGGCCCAGCTGGGGTCGCCTCCGCAGGGCCCTCACCCCCTGGAACAAGAAACTGAAGGACGGTTGGACCCCAAGAGACTCACATTTGAAAAAAAGGGCCTGGAATTTTTAGGGTGAAGTGACTTGGTGACTAAGGCAGCAGGGGCCAAGCCACAGCCTGGCCCCAGATTCTCAGAGCGGCCACCAGCGGTGCCTTGGGGAGCCTGGCCCCTCAGAAGCCCTCCCAGCTCACTCGGTAGACAGCACGTACCTTGGAGGTGGCCCTCGGAAGACAGAATCCACACCTGCTAAACCCTCCTCTAAGCAAAGTGCCATCCCCCCGTCAGCCCCACCCAGCACGTGGGCACAGAAAGGGCAGGACAGAGGGACTCCTGAACACCGACCCCAGCACGCCAGCGGAAGGAGACCACAGGGGCCGGAAGCGGGGGGAGACAAAGGCCTAAAAGCCTGCAGCGAGCTCCCTCTGCCCCTGGCCACCTGCTTGCCCCTTGCTGCCCCCTTCCTGCCCTTGGACACTTCCTCAGCCCAGACCAGCACATTCAGGGCCTTTCTCACTGCATCCCAGGCCTGTGGCCCACCCCCTTCCCGAGGCACCCCTCTCCCCAGCACCCCCCAGCCCGGCTCTAGCCCGAAGACCCCCGCCTTGCACCTCCCCTCACCCAGGGTGGGGAAAGCAAGGCCACTGTCCACCGTGAAACTGAGCAGAGGGGAGTGGAGCCCAGAGATGGGCCTCAGTGCTCCACGTTCCTGGTTCCAATGAGCCCTTGGTAGAAGGGGAGGGAATTCACGGGCTCCGAGTCACAGCAAATGACGCCTTCCTTTGCCTCCCTTCGCAAGGATGGCAAGACCCACGAGGGAGACAGGCCACAGAGGAAAGGTAGGAAGGGAGGACCCAGAGAACTGGGCCGCCGGGTGCCCCCCGCTCCCCTTAGCTAGGCTCAGCCCCCAGCACAAGCAGGAAAGCCGAGGTCACCCCATAGAAGAGAAAACGGAGCAACAAAGTATGACCGAACCCAATAAAGTGACTTCAGGTGGGCCCGTCCCTGCCCACCCCCACCGGGAGACACGATCCACGCTCCTGCCCAGATCCAAGCTTGCCAGTGCCTCGGAGGGAGGGGCCCATGTGCCTTGTCCAACGGAGGCTCGGGGGCGACCAGCCTAGAATTCAGTCTGCACCCCTGCGCTGTCCTCGGTCGTGGTGTGGATGGGGGGGCGGCCCCCAGGGCTGGACACCTGTTCTCCGGTCTCCTGGTCACTGGGCTTGGGAGGCTCAAGGTCCTTTCCAGGTGGGGGCAATTGACGGAGGGGTGAGGCCGGTGGTGAGGAGGCCTCAGGGATGGCCACGGACTGGGGGCTCTCCTGCATGGGGGCCCCGTTGAGCAGGCCAGCCAGCGGGGGGCTCTCGGCCCGCAGATCCTGGGCCAGCAGGCCACGGAGCTCAGTGACACTGTCAAGGGACGCAGGTGATAGGGGCTCAGTGCCAGCCTCGAAGGGCAGCCCTGCCTCCTCGTCCTGGACCACAGACACCACCTGCTTAGCACGCCGTCGCTTTTCCGAGATGGTGGCTGCTTCTGGGACACTGGGGCTGGGGCTGCCGCTGTCCCCACTGCCGCCACCACCGCCACTGTACTGCTCGCCCCAGTCGATGGGCGTGCCCTCGGCCAGCAGGTGCAGGTTGGGGTCGCTGTTGTGCATGACCATGCTGTCCCGGTACAGGTTGTGCTTCCTCTGCACGGCGGCCTCCTTCACAGCTGCGGGGCCGACAAGGTGGCGTCAGGACATTTGCCACAGGCACCACACCACCCCCGACAGGCCTCCTCACAGCCTGGGCGGTGTTGCAATGGGACATGACTTATGCCAGGCCTCCCTACCAGGAAGGAGGAGCCGTGACCTTAACCCAAAGCCCAAGCTGTATCACCCTATCACTCATCGGACACTCCTCTGAAATGCCAAGGACCCACAGAGAAACTGAGGCACAGGGACTTAACACTGCCCTCCTGTGGGCCGACCCAGCCCCTAGGCCTAAATCTCACGATTTTCATTGCAGCTTTGCTGATCACCCCAGGAAGGCCTTGGCAGCCTCCTCCGTCAGCCCCCTGGCTGTGAGAATCCCCCCAGCGGCCCCAGCGGTGGGGCACCCCCACACCCCCGCCCGGGCAGCAGCCCTCCCGGAGGGGGCCTGGCACGCACCCTGCAGGATGTCCTTCATGACCGTCTGCAGCACCACCTCCTCGTACGTGTTCTCCACCAGGATAAACCTGGCAAAGTCCTCGAAGATCAGCTCCTGGAACCGAGGCAGCTCCTGCAGGGCAGGAAGGCATGGGGCGGAGGGATGGTCAGGGCTCTGGGGCAGAGAGGGTCTGCAGGGACCGCGCCACTGGCCAGGCTGGCCCCAGCCCTCAGGGACCCGGAGGGGGCTCAGCGGGGGACGGGGCTGCTCACCGACTTGCAGGTGGGGGCCAGCTTCTTCAGCAGGAAGGGGATCGTGATCTGCAGCAGCGCCTCCCGGAAGAAGCGCTTCCGCACGGAGCTGCTGTCATAGTCATATTTCTGCCAGGAAAGAGGAGAGGGGGACGTAGGGGGGCGCTCAGAGTCAGTGGGCTCCGCCGGCCCCTGGCAGGAGGACAGAGGCCGGTGGTGTGACCTGAGCCTCAGTGTCCTCATTTGTACACGAGGGTGGGTGGTTGGCACCTCCCACAGAGGCAGCAATCCTGGCGCCAGCCCGGGGAAGGGGCTCTGGGCTTGGCCACGCCCAGCACAGGCAGGCCCAGGGGTCGGGGCCGCTCACCTTTAGCACCCGCTCCAAGATCCGCTGGATGGACTTGCACAGCTCCTCCTTGGTGGGCCCCTTCCCCAGCTCCTGGTGCAGGAGGGTCTCAAAGGTGTACACGGCATTGTCCATTTGCTGTGGGGTACACCAGGGTGCACATGAAGGCCCCGGAGTGACTGCAGCCCCTTCCTGCGGGCCTCCGAGGGGCTCCTTGGCCAGCTGTCCCAGGCCAAGCCGGGAGGCGTGGTGGCCTGCACGCTCGCTCACTGTGCTCATGCCCTCGTGCCACTACTGTCTACAGTGCTGGGCACTGGGGGCCGTCCCTGCCGCAAGGAAACAGGAAAGAGAGGTCCTGGGCCCTGCAGGAGGGACTCGGGGAGCTTCATGGAGGAAGGGCTCTTTAAGCCGAGACCTGAAAGATGAGTGCGAATCAGCCAGGTGAACAGAGGGACAGGTGTTCCGTGTAGATGGGAGAGCACGCATTGCTGAGCATGGCTGCAGGCGGCACACGCGGAGGGTGGGCCAGGGAGCAGGGACTCTCCCAGGTGAGGGGGCCGTGGAAGGGCGAGGGGTGTGGGTGTGCGGGGCAGCAGCCCCTGGCCCACCTCACGCATGTGGATCTGGGCTCGCTGCTTGAACACGGAAGTGCTGGACACATCAAAACGCTGCTGCAGCCCATCGAGCCGCAGCGGCTCCATCTTCTCGTAGCAGCTCTGCATCTTGAGGGGGTGGTACGCCAGCTGGGACAGCTTCTCCATGTACTGCAGGGAGGCAGGGGCATGTGGGACCTGAGCTCGGGCTGCCTGAGCGGCCAGGCAGCCCCACAGACCCACACCTCTCCTGGGGCCTCGGAGTGGAGGCCCTGGAGCTGCCACTAGGACCAGGAAAGGCCAGAGGGATGGAGAGCCCAAGACAGGAAGGATGGGGATCTGAAGACGGGGAACGTGGTCCAGCAGCACAACCGGGGTGCTGAGGGAAGGGTTCTTGTCCCTTGTGGGGCACTGGGTGACCTGAGGCAGGTCACTCACCCTCTCTGAGTCTCATGTTTCTCAGCCTCAGAATCAGGTGGTTTCTCATGATTGCTAAGGTCCTTCTCTGGTTCTCAAATTCTGTGATTATTATTGTCTGTGGACTCTCCAATTTGAGGTATGGAAGAGGCTAAGATTACAGCATCAGTGCTATCTGCCCCTGACAACAGCGTGGGGCTCCAGCCAGCCAATGTGGGGTCTGTGGAAGGGTGTTCACCCCGAGAGCCAGGTAACTGAGGAACAGCGGAGAGCTGGGCTGTCCCCATTGGCGTGCATGTGAAACGACACACACATATTTAATTCTACCTTGACAGTTTGTGGGGGAAGCAGCTGTGTTAGGCTTGCTCACTGGTTTCCCAGCTGCAAGCACTCTGCACAATTAGTGCATGAGCACGTGGCAGAAAGCCACATGTGTGTCTATGAAACGCTATGGGTGCTTTCCCTCAGGTGGGGGCGATTCTCCCAGATGGCTCTCTCACCACGCGAGGGTGGTCCCTGATTCCCTCAGCCACCACCTCGAGAGACGGTCTTCCTGATCCCTTGACCTCTCTCCACTGCAAAAAGCCGTTTTCCTTTGCTTGTTCACTCGTCTGTCCCTGCGAGCCTCCTATAAACTGGGAACTTCTGGCTCCGCAGTTCCTTTGCCGTCTGCCCGAATCCAGTGTGGACTTGCCTGGCCTCGGCCACCGGCATTACACAATTACATTATAGTCCTCATGTCTGAAGCTTGCCTTTCTTCCTCCCCTCCTCCCCTCCCTTCTTTTCCTCCTTCTTTCCCTCCCTTCTCTGTTAAGGTCTTTGATATTTTAGCAGCCCACTTGGTTTACGAAGACTGCTGGCAGGGGTTAAGTTCCCCCTTACCTCTAACTGCTGGCTCCCAACAGGACAGCCAACACCTTGGCCTCACACTCAGCCCCTCAGACCCTGTTTGCAGGTTATGCTGGGAGGGGAGCAGCCCACTGCGGGTCACAGTGACGGCCTGCTGGGGACAGACCAGACCCAAACCCAGGAGGGGCTCCCGAGAGGTCGAGGGCCGGCCTCACCTCGCCCAGCTTGTCAATTCCACCCTCGTTGATGACGTTCAGGTTCATGTCAGTGACCTCCTTGAAGAAGACGTCCCGCACCTCGGTGAAGCCCTGGCTGGTGGGCACCATGAGGGCCTCCAGGATGGACGGGATGTAGGGCTGGACGTGGTTCCGGACACACACCTCTGCCTTGGGGAGGATGAAGGCTGCGCCCAGAGGGAGCTGGTTAGCTGATGTCCCTCTGGGAGCACCTCCCTGCCATCCCGGACCCCACGGCTAGAGGCAGGCTGTTGGGCTTTTGTTTGCTTTTTTTCTAAAGAAAACCACCTGTGACAACAACAGCAAACAATGATTCTAGAGACAGTAAAGACAATACACCCACGAAGCCAAAATGACAGGGTATTCTGAGATTGGACCTTGATATTTCTGAAACTGTGATGGCAAGAAACGAAGAGACCTGCTTGTCTACAGGTGCTGCAGCTACAGGCAGAACAAAAGAACGTCTTCGGGGGGTCTTGCTCGTTTGTTTTTAAAATGATGGGAAACACTTTAGTAGATGCAGTGAACCTCTGAGTCAAACACTGAGCCTGGCCTTGGCTCTGGAATGGTGTGGCCTGGCCCAGCGTGACCATGTGAAAGGTTGTGTCCCCGTGGACAGGGACCATCTCCAGCCATTCTGACCAAGGCATTTTTACCCTGGGGTGTTTCGAGGTCCCTCCCTCCCCTCTTCCCGGTTCGTGTTGTTTGTTCCACGGAATAAATGGCAACTCTCCGTGTTCTATCCACTCACTGTGAATATAGCCAGTCAAGAATGTAATTGTCGGCCAGTGTATTATGGTGACGAGGGAGCCAAAGGATCCCATCTGGCTGGGAACGGAAAGGAGCATAAGCTGACTCAGAAAAGTCAGATGTGGTGAAAGTGAATCATCACCAAGTTAAACTGATGTTGCTAAAATGACACGTGGTGGAAATCTGTGATCGGCCGAAGTCGGGCAGAAGGCTGAACCTCCCTGACACACACTGAGATCGTCAAGAGCTGGGTTTATAGAAATAACAGCTATAAAACAACTCCGGGGGGGGGGGGGTGGAAAACAATAGCTCAGACTTGATTTTGATTTTTTAAAAAAACAATCAGTGAATTAAGTCATTGTTGTGAAATGCACAGGAGTCCATGAAAAAGACAGGAAGTAGCCCTGGCCCCTGAAGCGCTGGTGGTCCCAGCAGGTCCACCCAACAAAGACAAGGATGGCGAGTGGCCTGCCTACCTCGGATCTTGCTGGCCAGGTGCTCCTTGGAGGTGATGATCTGGTCCATGTCGGTGCGGATAACCGCCTCCATGGCCGGCCGGGCCTGCTGCAGCTTGGACAGCACTGCCTCAAAGTGCGCTTTGGCCTGCTCGTATACCATGCGGTACACGGCGTCCGAGATCTGCGGGCAGGGCCGTGGCGTCAATACCGGGCTGAGGGTGCACGGAAGCTGCAGGCCGTCAGCCCCCGCCCCTAAGCGCAGGCCACGCACCTGGATCCACTGCCGCTGTCGCTCCTGTGGTTTCCCCTTCAGCCGTGGGGCGAGCTCTGCCTTAAGCTCAGGGCCCAGCTCCTCCATCACCAGGTTGCTCAGAATCTAGGACCAGGAGGCATGGCTGGGGCAGGGGTTGGAGGATGGCCCAGTATGCTCCTCCCCATGTTCCATCAAGCCTGGCCACTTAGGCACCTACCTCCTCAGGGTTTGGCTTCATGCTCCGTGATTCTAATGCCCTCTCTCCTGAGTATCCTTCCCACAGCCTATCTGCGTGAGTATGCTTCAGGATCCTCAGGGCCTTTGCACATACTGCCTTCCTGTCTGGAATACACACTCCCCTCACCTTGGCTGTGCATAGAAGTATGTGTATTCATTTGTCAAACGTCTGTTTCTCCCACTAGACAGAGAGCTGAGTACCAGGGCTGCGTCCCTCTCGTTCACAGTGGCATCGGGGCACTTGGGCCATGGCAGATGCTCAGGAAGTGACTGAACAAAATAACAAGTACTTCCCTCTGCATGACCAACTTCAGTCTCCGCCTATCCAAATCTGAGCCTGCTGTCTCAGTCCCAAGAGGCAGCACCCCCAGAGCCCTGTCTCTGTGCCCGACCCCAGCCTCCAGGCCCTGGGGGACTTCTGCAGTCTCCCCACAGCCTGTCCGCGCCTCACCTGCACCTCGTTCCCACACAGCATCTCCCAGGTGCCGTACAGCTCCTTCGACTGGCGGTACATGCGGATGGCGTCTGTGAACGCGGGGCCCTCCACCTTGGAGTTCTCAGGGATTCCTGCCGGGAGAGGGAAGGAGAGAGGAGGTCAGAAGGACAGCCCAGTGGCCTCCACCAAGACCAACTGACAGACAGCCAAGCCCACAAGCACACCGACCGTCCTTGTCATGAGAGGGCAGGAGTAGTTACAGTGACAGCCACAGGGAGAACCACCCACCACCAACAGCAGCCACCAGTCGTCCTCCAAGTCCTCCTTATCTCAAGTCCTCCCAACCACCCTAAGACATGGGCACTGTCATTTACCCTACTTCCCAGGTCGTGGGCCACTGCCAAGGGTCCGAGGACACTGAGCGCAGAGCCAGGACTACAAGCCACCCCCCCCCTCCTGAGGGAGGCGGCCTTGCCCCGCCCCTCACGCTCTACGTCAGCGCCTGCGCATTCTCCCTGCGAAGGGCCAGGCGGTGTTTTCAGCTTTGCGGGCAGATGCTCTCCACCACACGGCCTGATGGAGCCACCACAGACAATCTGTGAACAACCGTGATTCACAACTGTGCCCGTGGGACGTGGTCTGGTTCCAAGCCTGGTTCCGGACTGCAGAACCCTAAAGAGCCTCAGTCTCCCCTG
The DNA here is from genome assembly GCF_036850995.1 of Saccopteryx leptura. Taxonomy (NCBI): domain Eukaryota; kingdom Metazoa; phylum Chordata; class Mammalia; order Chiroptera; family Emballonuridae; genus Saccopteryx; species Saccopteryx leptura. The sequence goes on along the minus strand of NC_089504.1, from coordinate 8,385,207 downwards.
CTGAACACTGGAACCATGACCCCCAGCCAGGCCTCACACATCAACCAGGAAGCCCCCAGGGCCGCATTGCACCTGACTGGGGACTGCGGGAGGAACTGCTCTGGCTGCCATGGGCAGGCCGGGGTCTGCCTCGGTCACCGCTGGGTGTCCACGTCTGAATATAAAATACTACTTCTCTATTTCTGATATTGGTGGTGGCGGTGGTGGGGACCCAGATGAGCTAACCCACCTCCCCCCTGCTGAAGATGAACCTGCTTGCTAGGTGCTGAGGAGGCGAGCTACAGGAAGTTGCAAAACCTGACTTGGGGAAGAATATGGTTAAACACCACAGAGCCAGGCAGCGGGCAGCTACCCTGGCCACATGCCCCCGACCGCTGTGTCCCCGGAGCCGAGGGAAGGGAAATAGCTCATGCTTCCGAAACCCCAGCTCCCACTGCGATGACTACAGGCTGAGTCACCCCCACAGAGAAAAAGCCCCTCTCGGGTGTGCGGAGGACTCTTCCCCTCCCACATCCGCTGACTGCAGGAGTCATTCATCGCCTATTGGAGCTGGAAGGGAGCTCAGCGGTGGGGAAACTGAGGCCCAGCCCCAATCCCTGCAGTGGTAGCCCCCTGGACTGGGACAGGGGTGGTGGGAAGTCTCCGCCCTGCGCTTCAGGGACCTGACACCTGGCGGGAGTGACCGGAACAGAGCAGGGGTGTGGTAGCTGGAGCACCATGCAGAGCCCCTGGGGGGGGGGGGGGGCTGCCCACTTGGGCCAGGAGAGGAACCCCACTCGAGCTCCCAGGAGGAGCAGGGTCTCCCCGAGACCAGGTTTTGCCTATAAAATCCAGGCTCTGCATTGCATGCTGCCTCTCCCACGTCGGGGCATTGATATCCTACAGGAGATAGGCATGCCAGACCGCGGCACTTCCCAGGCAGTGGGAAGGCGAGGCAGAGGGCCGGGGCAGCAGGAAGGAGGCTGCCGACGCTCCAGGCCCTGGCTCTGGCCACCCAGACCCTTAGGATATCTCTAGTCTGCATGCCGAGCTGCTGGGTTTCATAAGAGTGAGGGTTATTCCTCCTGAGCTATCCCCATGAGCCAGGCTGTCAGGGGCTGAACTGAGTGCGTTCGGCCCCCCAAGTTCATATGCTGAAGCCCTAACCCCTCGCCCTTCAGAATGTGACTTTATTTGCAGGCAGGGACTTAAAGAGGTAATTAAGGTAAAATGAGGTCGTTAGTCTGGGCCCTAATCCAGTATGACTGGCGTCCTAATTTTAAAAAAAGGATATTTGGACACAGAAAGCATTCGCATGGGGGGGGGGGGGGGCACGGGAAGACACAGGGAGAAGGCAGCCCTCTGCAAGTGAAGGAGAGAGGCCTCTGAGGAGAAGCCTGCTGACACCGTGATCTGGGACTTGCAGCCTCCAGACCTGTGAGGAAATTAATTTCTGGTGTTTAAGGGCCCCTGTCTGTGGTACTTTGCTATGGCCGCCAGAGCCGCCGCCAACACTGACTCTGTGCTGAGACCTGGAGACCCCACCCACACTACCTCCTCTAATCCTGTGAGCAATGGCTGCTCTCGGCCCCACTCTTCCCAGGCAGGAGACAGGCTCAGAGAGGTAGTTACCAGCTTAAGTACACACAGCACCCTGCTCACTCTACCCAGACCCGAACACTTCCTGCCTGTGGGGTCCTCAGGGTCAGACTGAGAAAGGAAACTGCATTCCTCAGCCCTGGGCAGCAGACAGGAAGAGGCCTTGACCTCTGCACCCAGGCCCACTCTGAGGGCTCAGCTCAGTGCCCCCGCCGCCTCTTGCCACCCGCAGCTGCCCCAGGAATGCAGGATGTGAGAGGGGGCCTGGGGTGAGTTGGCGTCCACCCACTGGGCCTCCTTCCCCACTCACCCCCCACTTCCTGGCAACTCCCCGAGCGAGCAACTCCAGGCTCCACGGACTCCAGGCCTGGCCTCCGAGCCGAGCCGAAGGAAGCAGAGAACTTTATACCACCGTCCTCAGGGTGGACGGGCTCATCTGAACCCAGCCTGGTCAGCTCCGGAGCACCTTCCTGCAGCAGGCCCCCTCTCCCCTCCTAGCCGCTCTCCCTGCCCTCCCCCCTTCCCGAGGCACAAATACCCGAGGGCTGAACCTTGGTCTCACAGCTGAACCCTCGCTAGGTGCCAGGCACGGGGCCAAGCGCTTGACCCGAACCAACTGATTTACTCCTCCCAGCAACCCCACACTATGCACAGGGGGACCTGGACTCTCCCCAGCTGGTCCTGTTTCCACCGCCACCTGGTCTGGGGCCACCCTGCCAGATCAGCCATCAGGCTTAGAAACCTGACTTGGGGATGGGGTGACCTGAAACGGGCTGCAGAGGGTGGAGGGAGGGAGAAAGAAGGGAGGAGGGGGGAGGGTGCCCAAGCCAGGCAGCCAGAGCCCAGATGGCCTCCGCCCAGCCCTGGCCCCACAGGCCCCGGGGACCTGGGAACAGGAGGCCCTTTGTGGGTGGCAGGCCCGGCCCGGGTGGCGAGGCTGTCCTGACGGGAGACAGGTTCCTCCGCCAGGCGGACTCCGGGCAGCGCAGAGGCGGCTCTGGAGAGCTGGGAGGACAGGTGGGGTGAGCCGAGGCACCACGGCTGCCAGCCTCCGGGCGTGGGTACCCACCCCGTATCCACCTCTGTGTGGAGCTGAGCCCAAGGTGTGCCCGGCCAGCAGGGTGGGCGGGGGCAGGCATAGCTGCCTTCCTCTGCTGCCCCAAGGCTAGGTCACTAGGAAGGCAGTTCGAGGTCCAGCACAGGGTGGTTCCTCCCTCAGGGTCCCACCCTCCCCCGCCCTCCCTCACCCTCCTCCACGCTCTTAAGCCTTTCTGATCAAACTCCTTAGAGCCCCACAAGGCTCTCCTGACCACAGTGCCGCCTGCAGCTTTGGGTCAGGTCACCCCGGCCCCAATTCAGGGCCTCCTATAAACTGCTCCCACCGCCCAGCCTCCCCTCTTGCAGCCGCCACCTGTCAGCAATGCTCCTCCCTCTGCTGGACCAGTCATCCTTCACGTCTCAGCTGAACCATCGCCTCCTCACAGAGCCGCCTGATCCACCCGCCCTGTACACTGGTTTAGTAACCCCCCTACACTCACACCCTCAAGGCTCCCGAGCGGCTCCCTCCCCAGCGCCCAGTACAGCTGTGATTCATCCTCATCTGTTTCACATCTGTCTCCCCACCAGGCTGCCAGCAGCTGGGGGGTGGGGGGGTGGAACCACATCTTCCCCCTTGTTGCATCCTCAGCACCCAGACATTCAAAATGTTTGTTGAATGAATGAGTGAGCTGGAAGAGATCTCGTCATTTCACAGATGTGAACACTGAAGCCTCAAGGGAGGATATAAAATTCCCAGAGTACCTAGGATCAAAATGACATAATTTTTAAAAATTTTACAAGCATTGAGTGGGTTCTCACTGTGAATCCTCACCAACCCTTCAGACATGGAAGAATCCTATCCCCATTTTCAGAGGCTCCCAGAGGTAAGTCAGCCTCCGGAGGTCACATTGCTAAAAGTGGCAGAATCAGGATTGTGTTTCTGTCATCCAGGGTCCAAGGGCACAACAATCGTGCCTCTCTAAGAGCAATTTCCTGAATTTTTCCAAGCAACACAGAATTGTTTTTCACCAAGGAAGAAGGTTAAGGAGAGCATCACAGTGGTTTCTCATAAGCCCAGCAGAAAAAGAGAACAACTCCTAGAGCAGGGTTGCCACACCACACTCAGCCAGTAGGTGTCGCCATGCAGCACATAGGTGCTGCCCCTCACCTCCGCGGCCCAGGGCCTGAAGGCCACTCACCATTGTTGCAGTGCCGGATGCAGTCCTGCAGAACAGCCTGCCACTTGTCCTGCTCAGCTTCCGTCATCATGCAGAAGTAGTAGTGACGGGCGAAAGGATGCCAGAGGATGAGTGGGAACTGTGTGGGGCACTTGAGGATGGGGGCAGAGCTGGATTTTGATGTGGTCCCTGTGGAGACAGGGCCCTCTGAGCAGCTGCCCTCTGCAGTTTCCCCAGGACCCAATCTGAGGGCCAGGCACAGGCTCAGAGAGGGTCGACCTGTCCTGGGGTGACCAGCAGGTCAGTGGGCCTGCAGCATCCTTGCTTGCTGCATCCTCCGCAGCCTGGCTAAAGGGGCCCCGGCATCTGATTAGACTCGTTTCTTAGAGCTGGTACTGCGGTCGCCTCCAGCCCCTCGTGGGAAAGGTCCTAAACTCCGTGCGGGAGGCACAAATAACACAGGGTCAGAGCCCTTGGGTTCTAGGCCAAGCATTACCTTCTTGAGTTTCCCTTCAGAGTTTAGCTATGGAGGCCAAAGTATGGTTTAAATGTCCCACGGGGAGGGAGGCAAGGGGGGAGGGCAATAGAAGACATAAAAGGGGATTTTTCTCTCTCTGTTTTGTCTGCATGGATATTTGAGATCCAGCGAGATAAGTGGTCCTCGACTATGACCTCGCCGCTGCTGTTAATGGTAAAACAATGACCGTTCTTCTTTGCGTCCTGGCTCTGTCTGTGTACCCATGCTGGGCTCGCGCACACAGACCTCACGGGGTCCACACAATACCCTGAGGTCAGTCCTTTTACTGCTGTGTTGCCCGAAGAGACAGAGCAAAAACAAGACCAGAGTGCAGGCTGGAATCCAGGAATGTCGGCTCCATCTGAGCCCTCAGCCACATGGGGCACAAGTCCCAAGTCCCATCTAGGGGCACACGCTGCCCCCCGGGCCAGCAACTCTCCCTCTTTGGTTTCCTTGGGGTTATCTGAGAGGCAGATGTGTTCCTGTGAGGCTTCTGGGAGTCTGAGACAAGGTGGGCTGGACCAGAGGCTGAGGATGACTCCTTGCAGATACAGTACTGACTCAGCAGTTTACAAAGCAGGGTCACCCTGTCATCTTCTCCCGAGAGTCTCTCAAGGACTCAGGAGAATAGAGAGTGAGGCTCCCATTTCACAGCTGTGGTCACAAGCCTCAGGAAGCAGGGGGCTGGGGTAGGGCAAACACAGGTCCAGCCCCAGCCGCAACTCCCCTGCGTGGCCTCCTGCCTCCTCTCTAGGGGCTCAGGTCATGTTGAGTACTGGCTGGTAGCTCTAGGCCCACCTAGTCTTTCTGAAAACGTGGAACCCGGAGCTCGGGGATCAGGGTCGCCCTCTCCCCACCACCAAATCCTGTGGGCTGTGCAGGGCATCTCAACCTGGGATGGGTGCTACTTTACCTGGTAAGGAGTTGCCAACCAGCTCCAGGTACTGGTCCACGGAGGTGAGGATTTTGTAGCCTGCACTGTTGATGACAGCTCGGGGTGGGACCTGCCGCTCATAGGCCTGAGGAGAGGGCAAGAGGGTCCCTAGAGGTTACAGGTAATGACCAAGCCAAATCCCACCCAACTGTGGCTCCAACTCCCTACTCAGTGTTGCTGCCCAAGGAGGGGAGGAGAAGAAGGAAAGGGAGAATGGCAGGAAGAGAGACACAGGGAAGAGGAAGAGAAGTCTGACCTACACAGTGGCTAGTCAACATGGTGTACAGGAACCTGGGTCCAGGCTCTGGTTCCACTGCAAACCGTCCGTGTGAGGCTGAGGAATAGGTTCCTCCACCTCCTATGCTTCAGTCTCTACATCTATACAACCAGGATACGAACAGTCCCTGCCTCACTGACTAGATAACCCACAGGAAACAATTAGCACAGTGCCTGGCCCGGCAGAGACAGTAAGCACGCTCAGGTTATTATTACCATCAGTGTGGCTATTTCTGCCTCCGTGATCAGCAGCTACCACTAGCCGAGCGTTCGTCACCTATCGGGCACTGTGCTACAGGTCCTGCATGCTTCATTTCACAGAATTCGCACAATCCAACAGGTGGAGTAGGCCATTATTGGCCACAAGTTCACACAGCTGAGTAGGAACCTAGGATGTGAATCTGGACTGTCAGCCTCCAGAGCTCGGAGTCTCTGACCATTACCCTGAACTGTCCACCAACTCCCTGGGTTCTGAGCACCACACAAGTCCCCTGTGGAGGAGAGTTAGGTTTGGGCACTGCTTTGTTTCACCAGTGGGAAAAAGTGGTTCTGCTGCAGTAGCTCATATAGCAGGGCTGCCGTGCTGCACCCTGCCACTAGGTGTCAGTACTCAACACATTTCTTGAGAGTGACTTAAACCTCTGGGCCCTGATTACTGGCCAAGGGTGGTGACAGATCATCAACAGCATCAGCGGCACAGAGAACCTGTTAGAAATGCAAACTACTGACCCTGCTCCAGGCCTGGATCGAACTGGGGCAGGATCAGCAACCTGTTTGGGGGTTTGTTTGTTTTTGTTTTTAAGAGAGACAGAGTCAGAGAGAGGGATAGATAGGGACAGACAGACAGGAACAGAGAGAGATGAGAAGCATCAATCATCAGTTTTTCGTTGTGACACCCTAGCTGTTCACTGATTGCTTTCTCATATGTGCCTTGACCGTGGGGCTACAGCAGACCAAGTAACCTCTTGCTCAAGCCAGCGACCTTGGGTCCAAGCTGGTGAGCTTTACTCAAACCAGATGAGCCCACACTCAAGCTTGGAGACCTCAGGGTCTCGAAACTGGGTCCTCAGCATCCCAGTCCGACGCCCTATCCACTGCGCCACCGCCCAGTCAGGCTTAGGGGGTTTGTTTTGTTTTTTAATTTTTACTCATTGATTTTAGTGGGAGAGGAAGGGGGAGAGACAGGAATATCAATCTGTTCCTCTATGTGCCCTGACCAGGAGTCAACGGGCCACCTCTGTGCTTCGTGACAATGCTCTTTAACCAACTGACCTATCCAGCCAGGGCCCAGCAACCTGCTTTATTAACAAGCCTTCTAGGCCATTTGGATGGAATTCTATCAATTTGGGAACCACTGCCGTGAGGCAACAGGCCCATCCTGACTCTAATGCCCATTTGCCCTCAAACAGAGGGCTCCAGCCGTCCCTCTGGCTGGAGAAAGTGGGTCTTCCTCACAGGGGCCCGAGGCAAAGATAAGGACACTCAGCAGGACACCACCACCCAGGGACAAGCCGCTGAGGAGCAAGGATGGGAGGGGTCGGAGGAGCCCAGCCCAGCAGCAGGAAGCCCAGGCAGCACGGAGGCCCTGGACGTGGAGACTGGGGAGGACTGGAGAGAGATTCGGACGAATGGGGTAGGGGCTGGCGGGTTGGTTACGGCAGTGGTCCCCAACCTTTTTTGGGCCACGGACCGGTTTAATGTCAGAAAATATTTTCACGGACCGGCCTTTAGGGTGGGATGGATAAATGCACAAAATAAAATTATGCAACCGGCGTAAAAACTGTGGTATTTTTAAATATAATTGTCGAACTTATGAGACAAGCATCAAGAGTGAGTCTTAGCGTGCGGAAGACCCGGGTTCGATTCCCGGCCAGGGCACACAGGAGAAGCACCCATTTGCTTCTCCACCCCTCCGCCGCACTTTCCTCTCTGTCTCTCTCTTCCCCTCCCGCAGCCAAGGCTCCATTGGAGCAAAGATGGCCCGGGCGCTGGGGATGGCTCTGTGGCCTCTGCCCCAGGCGCTAGAGTGGCTCTGGTCGCAATATGGCGACGCCCAGGATGGGCAGAGCATCGCCCCCTGGTGGGCAGAGCGTTGCCCCATGGTGGGCGTGCCGGGTGGATCCGGTCGGGCGCATGCGGGAGTCTGTCTGACTGTCTCTCCCCGTTTCCAGCTTCAGAAAAATGAAAAATGAAAAAAAAAAAAAAAAAGAGTGAGTCTTAGGCCTGACCAGGCGGTGGCGCAGTGGATAGATCATCGGACTGGGATGCGGAAGACCCAGGTTCAAGACCCCGAGGTCACCAGCTTCAGCGCGGGCTCATCTGGTTTGAGCAAAAAGCTCACCAGCGTGAACCCAAGGTGGCTGGCTCCAGCAAGGGGTTACTCGGTCTGCTGAAGGCCTGCAGTCAAGGCACGTTTGAGAAGGCAATCAATGAACTAAGGTGTTGCAACACGCAATGAAAAACTAATGATTGATGCTTCTCATCTCTCTCCGTTCCTGTCTGTCTGTCCCTGTCTATCCCTCTCTCTGACTCACTCTGTCTCTGTAAAAAATAAAAAGATATAAAAAAGAGTAAGTCTTAGACGGATGTAGAGGGAATCTGGTCATTTTTTAAAAATAAAACATCATTCAGACTTAAATATAAATAAAATGGAAATAATGTAAGTTATTTATTCTTTCTCTGCGGACGGGTACCAAATGGCCCACGGACCCATACCAGTCCGTGACCTGGGGGTTGGGGACCACTGGGTTACGGGATACATGGACAGATAACATTTAGAAAAGGCACCCTGAGCAAGCGCTATGGGCTGGCAGAAAGGGGCAGGGAAGGTGCTGAGGCCCTGGTGACAGGAGAGTGGTGGAGGTCTGGGGTCTCAGAGTTGAGGGCGGGGCTTGCCACGCTAACTACTGTGAAGGAGGACAGCCGGGGGCGGGAGGAGCACGGAGAAGGGGAAGAAGACCTGGCTGGGGCCAGAGGAGGAGCTGGGGGTAGCAAAGCTGGATGGGGTGGCAGCCTCACCACTTTGTTCTCGTAGAGGATCAGCCCATAGTTGTGCGGCACGAGGCTGAAGCGGTTCCTCCACTTCTTGTTGTCCTCCTGGTACTGGAAGAGGTTCCCGGAGAAGATGATGCGCTCGTCCAGCGGCACCTGTGCGAGGGAAGAGGACGGGGTCCTCTGAGCAGGGGACAGCCCAGCCTGCAGGGCCTGCGTCTCACCCACAGAGGCCTCCCAGGCAGGACTGCGTCTCACCCACTTGGCAAATGAGGAAAGTGAGGCTCAGGGCAGTGAAGGGGTCCAGGATGCCAGGATTTGAACCCAAACCACGCACCATGATTCAGAACCCGGACAGGACGGCACTCGGTCCTGGCCCTAGCAGCACGACTACCTCAGGAGGGATCTAGGACTTCCTCCGTCACTCTGGCAGAGGGGACATGCCCATGGGCCAGGCCGGTGAAGGCCCCAGTACCAGGGCAAGACTTCCCAGCTCTGGGTCTCAGTTTCTTCTCAGGGCAACAAGCACTTGACCAAGGCGGCTGCAGGGAGCCTCCCCTGCTCTGAGAGCTTCGTGAATCTGGGGGTGGGGGGATGCAGGGGACCTCAGTCTAGAGAGTTTGAAGTTTGATTGGCATCCTGGCAGACCAGTAACCAATGTGAGCAGCAGAAACGCCCAGACCTTCCTGCAAAGTCACTCTGCCTCTGACTCAGTGTGACTTTGAGACAAGACAGTAAGAAGTTAAAAAAATTCCCTAGCAAGTGGAATGGGGAAACTGAGGCAAATAGCTGAACACTCGGCCGAGTAATTTACAGCCAGATACAGAATGTCACCTCCCGAGAGATAACATCTAGGCCTCGGTTGTATTTTAGCTCCTGGCCCAGGTGGGTAGGACCAGCTACAATGACTAATGACCCTGAAAGGGCACATCTAGAAAAGCTTGTGACTATTCTATTGAAATCCTCCCCTAAACTCCTAGTCTTTAAAAACCCTCAAAACAAAGGATCCAGCTCTGTTCTCCATCTCGGGTGTGTGCCCTCACCTTTCTCTCCCCCCCTTCTTCCCCCACAGGCGTGCATCTCCCCAATTCTAAGGGACCCTATGAGACTTGCAACCAGGGAAGCAGTGGACAGCAACAGCTTGTCTCAGACTGACCCCCTGAACCTGTCTCCAAGGCCCCCTTTTCTCTGGCTTCCCAGTGAGGCGAGGCCACCCCTCTCTAAGCTCTCTCCTGTTGCTTTTTCTAGTCTAGACTCTTTCTTATTTCACTGTCCCCAGCTTTAATAAACTTACTCTCAAAATCACCTGGACTTGTGAAATGTTTCCTGCACAAACTCAGGAACCACACCCTATGGGCTGGCCCTAGATAGACATGAAGGGCCAGGTCCCGTGCGGTAACAGCTTCAGGCCTGTCACATCACCTCTTTGAGCCTCAGCTTCCTCTTCTGTAAAATGGGACAGTGACAGCCCTGACTTTGTTGAGAAGTCTGTGAGGTGCCGTGTGCAAAGGTCGCGCTAGCAGCAATAATAAATGTGGAACCCCCGAGACCACTACCGGGATCACTCAGTCTGGGTCTGTCTCCCAGCTCCACGACTGATTGATCTGGGGTGGGGGGAATCCTGAGAGAGTGCTTCCAGGGCAGATCAGCATCAGAAAGCTTCAGGGAAGGAGACACACGCAGGCATGCTCTGGGAGGGGAGGAGCTCGGGAAGCCTAGCGTTCCTCGCTTTCCGGGCAGCTTCCCTACCTGTTCTACAATAATACGGTGCCTTTTGCAAAAGAAACCTGTAGCATACGTCACCACGGGAGGAAGTGCTGTTTTAACGGTGCCTAGCCTTTCCTAGCTTCCTTGCTGTGCTGCTGGGCAGCCACGGGCTGCTGTCAGGTGTGAGGGGTCCCTCCCCAGCCGACCCCCCAGCCTGTCTCTTCACACGCAGCCCCCTCTTCCCAGCAACCTCCCCGCTACTCTTCAAGGGGAAATACCAAAACACTCTTGGAAAATGAGGGCCCATTGTACTTAAACAATAGGACCCTGCAGACTGCTTCCTACCCAAGGATAAAAATATTTACAGGAAAAGAAAATGACTCCCCCTACCATCCCACCACCCCGCCACACACCCACACACAGTGGGCTCTGCCCCTGTCACAAGGCTGCTGTTCAGTAGTCTATATTTAGACCAGGGCCTGCTCTCAGTCCCCAGGTCTTCTAGAGAGCAGAACGCTCTTCCGACACCCCACAGAGACCCTCGCTGGCCCCAGGCCTCTGCGTAGGGCAGGGGCCCTGACTCCAGGGTAGTGGGAGGCTGTGGTGAAGGGCGGGCCTCCCCAGGCCCCATCAGACTCAACAACCCCTCCTCCGGCCCCGAGTCCACCCCCAGGTCCCGGGCAGCCCGTAATGGGTGGTTTGGACTTTATTTTTAAGACTTTCAAATGGCAGAGTCATGTTTCCATTGGAAGGTCTGTAGGAAATGAAACAGAACCAACAGCCCAGGCAAAATATTTTGGACTCTGCGAAGCTCACCCATATGCGGTGGGCATCTTTGGCGGGTGGTGAACGGTTAGCACACAGACCCCTGAAGCCAACAGCCCAGGTCCCAGTCCTGGCTCTACTGCCCACACCAGGGGAGCCTGGGCAAGCGACTGGGCCTCTCCACATCCACAGCTGCGACGTGGACAGAATCAAAATTCCTCAGACAGCGGGGTTGCGCCAGCTGGACAGACCGTGCCTGCTTACAACACCTGCTATTTTTATTATTTCTGGTTCTATTATTACCACTACTATTTCTATTGTATCACTTTTAGTATTGTTTCTTATAAAAAACAGTTGATGGTATAATGACGATGATGACAATATTATTTCTATTCTTATGATATTACTATCACGACTTCATATCATGATGGCCAGTTTCCTGAGTGGCAAAATAGGACCAGAAATTCCTGTTTTATGGGGATTGTGGATGATTTCATTGTATTCTTCCAGCTTACATGTTAATTCTGTTTTCCTACAATGAACATGCACACTTGTGAACGCTAAACACATGTCTCGTGCAGAGTAAAAGCTTAGTGCTATCAGCCAGCCCCCAGTCCAATCTCGGGTTATTGGGACCTGGATCCCTGTGACACTTCTTTCCAAATAGGGGACAATTCCAGCTCTGACTACTCGAAGCAGCTCACCCGCCTCCTTTCATTATCACACAGGAGTGCACCTGTCAGACACCCAGGCACCTCCCTGTGCCTCTGCCCTCTGTTGCCAAGATGTCAGAAGTTGCCATGACACCAGGAGATCAGTCTTTTCTGGGTCCAAAATCAAAGGGACATGTGATGCTCTGAGAGGCCCTGACACACAGCCCTGGCCTACCCTCTACCCCCAGCAGGCTGGGGGTCAAGGCAGAAAGGGCCCTTAGCTTGGAATCTAGAACCAGGCTGGAGTTCTGCCTACAGCGTTCTGGGCAAGCCATTCACAAGCTCAGCTCTGGGCCCGTGCGTGTTCCATTGCCTCGGTCTGATATTCTTTCTCCCATCAGGTCCTCTCAGCGGCGATGGCCCTTCTCCTAGGAAACCCTCAGGTCTGCCCAGTGAGGCCAGGCCCCTCACTGTCTGAGTTCACCCTGTCATCTCCTTCTTAGCACCCACTTGATTATGTTGACAGCTGTTTACTGTCTGCCTCCCAGAGTGTCTGCAGGGCTAGCAAAGGCAGCATGGCCCCAGCACCGGGCCTGCCAGGCAGTGTGTCCCCGACCAGGAGCCTGCCCATCTCTCTCTCACGGTAGTCCTGGGTCTCATCAGCAGCTCTCCCACCCCACTGAGCTAATACCTCCAGCTGTTCCTCCCACTGAGAAGACACCAAAGGATAATAAAACCTCAAAGCCAGGGCAGCCCTGGCCGGTTGGTTCAGCGGTAGAGCGTCGGCCTAGCGTGCGGAGGACCCGGGTTCGATTCCCGGCCAGGGCACATAGGAGAAGCGCCCATTTGCTTCTCCACCCCTCTGCCGCGACTTCCTCTCTGTCTCTCTCTTCCCTTCCCACAGCCAAGGCTCCATTGGAGCAAAGATGGCCCGGGCGCTGGGGATGGCTCCTTGGCCTCTGCCTCAGGCGCTAGAGTGGCTCTGGTCGCAACATGGCGACGCCCAGGATGGGCAGAGCATCGCCCCCTGGTGGGCAGAGCATCGCCCCCTGGTGGGCGTGCCGGGTGGATCCCGGTCGGGCGCATGCGGGAGTCTGTCTGACTGTCTCTCCCTGTTTCCAGCTTCAGAAAAACGCAAAAAAAAAAAAAAAAAGAAGCCAGGGCAGGTGACGCCAGCTCCTGCCCCTGTGGTCTCAGGGGGAACAGGCACATTTCCAGTCACTTGGTTGGGGTAGGCTGGGGAACGGAACGAAATGAAAGAAAAAATCCCTGTCAGGCCTTCTTAGCCATTCCTCTCTGCTCTGCCACTTCCCCTCCCCCACACCCACACCCACAGGCCCCCCACGCCATCCACAGAGCTGCTGACTCCTCTCTCTGAATGCCATTTCACAGACGGAGAAACTGAGGCTCAATAAGGTGAAGCTGCATGTCTGAGGTCACCCACCAGGTCAGGGCTCACACCTTGTCAGTAATCCCATCCACCCCCAACCACACACCGTTTATCCTCTCACTGAATCCTCACCACAGCCCTGTGCAGGAGGTACCCATTTGTCAGATGAGAAAACTGAGCCTTGAGTGTTAAATCAACGGAGAGAATCTGACCCCAGTCCCCCCGAGTTCTTTCCACCAGACCACAAGCTTCCAGCCGCCGTCCCTCTTTTATGACTTTGGCCCCATCACCTCGAAGGGAGCTTCTAGTCCCTCACTGGACAAACACAACCCTACTACTAACAACGGGACAATGACAAGGCCAGTGATGACGACAGTGTCAGCCAGCACTAACCAAACACCTTCCCTGCTCCAAACACCTGGCTGACTTAACTCTTTAATCCTTACAACCATCGTGTGCAGAAGATGGGCTGGTCCCATTTTGCAGAGGAGTAAACTGAGGCTCCAGGAGGTGAGATCATTTGCTCACAGGCAAACAGCCAGTAAGAGAAGGATTTAACTTGCCAGTCCTGTCAAGATAACTCCAGAGCCCCAGCTCTGGAGGGGGGGGGGGCACTCATCCACAGTTATGAAGGGGCTAGACAACACTGCCAGGTCATCTGTCTAATCAGAAGCTGGGTGAGGCCCATAGAGACCATCATAACACCAATGGGAAACTGAGGCCCTGAGAAGAAAGTCACTTGCTCGAGAGCACAGGGTGAGTGGGTGTCAGAGCTCGGCCAGAATCTGCCCTGTGCCCGACTCAGCGCCTCTCACCTTCCTCCAGAGCAGCTGCGCCTGCGGCAGCCCGGTGCCCTCGATCTCGTGGCGCATGCTGTTGAAGAGGGCGACGCCATACTGGTCCTCGTAAAAATGAAGGAATTCCGTCAGGATCTTTCCGGTTTTCTCTGGAAGGGAAGGACACACAGAAACGTGAGGTCGTCATGGTTATCTACATGCCCCGGGGAGGGGCGTCCACAACGCCCCAAATTCCTGCTTATATAATTGTTTGCCTTTGTCGGCATTGCTTTTCTGGGCAGAATTGTGTATTTCCTGCACAGGCCTGGGCGAACCTCCGGATAGGGAAATGGGCAATGACCCCAGACAGACAGGTTACAAGGAACCAAGAGACAAGTGAGAAGACACTCGGCCTCAGCTGCCCCCAAATGCAAACAGAGGTGGAATTCCATTTTCCCCAGCAGACCAGGGTGTGGAGGAACAGGCACCTTACCCTGGGCTGGGGGGCTGGAAATGGGGCGGCCTTTTTGGAGGGTGGCTGGGGGCTGGGGGCACTATTATGAGGATGTAAGTAAGAAGACAAAAGGGGTGTCTACAGGTATATGTGAATCAACAAAGGGAAGATGTCCACGCGCTGTCACATAAAGCAGAGCAAGCTCCAGAATCACGTGCTGAACATCTTCTCATTTAAGGTTATCCCCGTGTGTGCATATAAATTATGTGTGCCTGGAGAGTCATGGGAAGAGGTCAGCAGGCCACGCCCCAGACTGCAGAGCGGGGCCTCCGGGTGTGGAAAGGAGGAGGGCAGAGTCCATTCCGTCTTCTGCTTCATTCACGTTTATTGCATTTGAGTTATTTTACAGGCAGGATTCTTTTCACAATAAAAAATAAATATTCTAAAATTGACTCATCTACCAAGTTAAACTTTTAGCTTGCACTGGCTGTTTGCCCTCCCTTCTGCTAAAGCCGTTTCTGAACAGCGCAGGTGAACCCCGTGGCCCCCAGGGCAGGCCCAGCACACGCTGGGTGAAGAAACTGAGGTCTAGAGAGGGCTGTGGCCCGTGACAAGGGGCCTCCCCCTCAGGAGAGTCTGTCTGATGCTGAGTCCCGACCGGATGAGCGTGCCGGCCCACTGCACAACAGCCTTTCTGGGCCTCAGTTTCCCCCTGCTTGCTGAGAGGACTGGGCTCAATAATGGACAGGCCCTGCTGTCTTTGACAGTCTTGGGTTCCAGGTTTCAAAGACCTGGTCCTGTCTCAAAGGAGAAGGGGCTGACGTGATGCTGTCCCTCCCATGGCTGGTCGGGCACCAGGCACCTGACGAGGACAGCATTTCATGTAATCCTCTCAATAGGTCTGCAAAGCAGGGCTCGGTCACCCCACTTTACAGAGGAGGAAACTGAGAGGAGGTTAAGTCTTTGGCACAAGGTCACACAGCGAGCAAGCAGTAGAGTGGGGATCTAGTCCCGGAGCGCAGCCTGGAGGTAGTGGCCGGGGAAGAAGGCTAAAAGCATGTGCCACATCCCCCACCTGGGGTCTCAAGCAAGCCACTCCCTCCACTCCCCCTGGGGGCAGTTCAGCCCATGGAACCCCATCCACAGGCATGGCCCTGTCTGTGCTCCCCTTTCCTGGAATGAGGTCATGTCTGTCCAGATTCTATTTTGGGGGAGAAGATGAGAAGAACAAATGAGGAATTTGCTTTAAATGCCTATTTTTTAAAAACCATAAACAACCAGAACTCTCTCAAAGACCATGGGAATTATTTTGAAAAATGATGAGGCAAAATTGGCGGCGGGGGAGATGGGAGTAATGAATTGGGGCCAAATAGAGAAAAAAGCATCCTAGATAACAATAATGTTGATACATCCTGTAATCATCATAATGGTTACCATTGATTGTTAACCCAAGCCAGTGGGTGGGCAAGTTTTACATGCACGATTCCAAAGAATTCCTAGGGAAAGCCTTAGGGAGTCAAGGCTATTGTTTTCCCATTTTAGGGATGAGGAGGCTCCCGTCCCAGAACAGGAGAGCTTGGTTCTCCGCGGTCAGCCCACACAAGCTTGGTCTGGGCTTTTGTCCCAAGCAGCCTGACTCCCAGTGGACACTCTCCCAGTATGCAGGATGGGTAGGCTTGGGCCCTCTGATCTTGAGGGTCCTTCAGCCATGGCTCTGGAGGCATGACCCGGCCCTGGAGCACCCAGCCTCAGACGAAGCAATATTTCTAGAAGGGCTAGAATCTGCCCTGACCCTCGGGGAGACCCAGTCCAGGAGGAAGCCGAACCAGGGTCTCAGCTGCTGGGTCAGCGAAGGCCAGACATCACAGCCAGGCGCGGTTTATAAGGCTGGACCAGGGAAGAAGACGGGAAGGGCAAGGTCAGCCAGGTGAAGGCCCAGGCACCACTCCACGGAGGGACGGAGACACGGAGGCCCACGGTGGGCGGGGCTGTGGGTTGAAGAGGAAGCCAGCAGAGGCCGAGGAAGTGACAACCAAAAGGAGGGGACCCAGACAGAGCCAGAAGGCAAAGATAAGGCCGACAGGCCTGAAACCTCT
Source organism: Saccopteryx leptura (assembly GCF_036850995.1). NCBI lineage: Eukaryota > Metazoa > Chordata > Mammalia > Chiroptera > Emballonuridae > Saccopteryx > Saccopteryx leptura. The sequence continues at coordinate 8,368,854 of NC_089504.1, read as the reverse complement.
GGGCTGAGAGGGGTCAGGACAGGCTGGGGGGGGGCGAGGATAAAATTCTTTGTTAGCCCCTCATGTTAATCAAGTGAGATCGTGGGACCAGGGTCCAGGAATGGAGAATAAGAGGACTAGGAGAGACGTCACCAAGCAGAGAGTGGATGGTGGAGAGGGGAGAGGGTACCGGCAGAAACTGGAGGTGGGGGGGGGCTCTCTCAGTGGAGCCAGAAAAGAGGAGGCAGGCCTATGTGCCCCGCTCCCACAAACAGACTGCAGCAGCCACAACCCCATCCCAGCCAACAGCACTTACAGGCATGCCTTGCTATCCGAACTCCGGAACTGTACAAATCTGATCTGTTCTCGATAAACCCTTTGTTCCTAAAATTGCAGAACCAAACAGACGGAAGAGTGTGGGATCTCTCACCGCTCAGCCTTGGTCTCCCAACTAGGGAGCCAAACAGATTGGGATGCCCGCCTCCGTCTAAGGAAGGACTGCAAACCCCAAGTGGGTGAGCGTGGTGTCCTGTTGGTCATCATTGGATCCCTTAGCTCACCCGTGACCTGGCAGAGGCAGGTACTGAGGAAGGGAGGCGTCCGTTCTCCAAACGGTTCCGGTGCCTGCTCTGCACCAGGCCCCACAGGATGGGGAAAGGCTAGGGGAAGGTTGGGGCAATGGCACTCCCCAAGGGGTTAAGGACTAAGAGGTGGCATCGCCAGGGAGCTGGGCACTTGCCTAAGTTTGGCAGCAAAGGAAGCGCTGGAAAGGGAAGACCGTGGGGGTAAGGGCCCAGGTGGCTTGTTGGCAGAAGTAACCCCAAGCACATTCTTGAGAAATGTCCTAACAGCTTGGGAGGAACTGCCACGTGCCTGGTCCAAAGGAAGTGTCACGGAGAAGGCAGAGGAGAGGCAGGAGGGGGCGGGGTCCAGCCCCCTCCAAGGACAAAGAGTTGGCAGGGAGAATCCCTGAGCAGCGTCCCCTTGTCTGGCCAGATGCTACTGGAGGGGGAGGACCCCGGCAGCCCCTCCCTACAAATCTGCTCAGCACCCCACTTTCCCTTCCTGCGTCCCTGCAGGCGTTCCCTCCCTGGAGCGGCCACAGGGATTTTACACTTGAATTCCCACTTTAGTGTCCCCGTCTGAGTGTCCATGGGTGGTCCCCGAGGCCTCTGACGCTCCTCTCTCTTCCACACCTGCCCACACCAGCTTTTCCCTCTTCTTCCCACAGCCTCTGGGGATGCCACTCACCAAGGATTTGAGATCTCCAAGATCAAGGCTCACAACCATAAAGGGGGCTCAGCCAGAGAGGGTGAGGGTCTCACCTGAGGTCGCATAGCCAGACTGAGGCTCGCAGGGTTCAAGCCGCAGCCTGCTCACTCCTCCCTGGCCCTGGCTCTGACTACTGTTCGCAGGGCTCCACAGGGCATCCCCCTGGCCCAGAGGGCAGAAAGGAAGCAGGCTGTGGCCCCATCTGCAGGAACAAGGCCAACCCCGGGGATCCTCGGCCCAGGAACTGGGCGACCCAGGCTAGTTGTAAGGATCTGGTTGCTGCTGGGAGCTACAGAGATGCTAGGGCAGAGCCCTCCAAGGGTGTGTGCTGGCCTCACCTGCCTTCCACACCTTCTCATCCAGCCTCCCTCCCTTCTCCCGTAGACTCAGCCCCAGGTGCTGCTGGAGGAGAAAGCAGGGGGGCTGAGAGAGCCGCCTTCCAGCCTCACCTGCCTTCCACACCTTCTCATCCAGCCTCCCTCCCTTCTCCCGTAGACTCAGCCCCAGGTGCTGCTGGAGGAGAAAGCAGGGGGGCTGAGAGGGCCGCCTTCCAGCCCCACCTGCCTTCCACACCTTCTCATCCAGCCTCCCTCCCTTCTCCCGCAGACTCAGCCCCAGGTGCTGCTGGAGGGGAAAGCAGGGGGGCTGAGAGAGCCGCCTTCCAGCCTCACCTGCCTTCCACACCTTCTCATCCAGCCTCCCTCCCTTCTCCCGCAGACTCAGCCCCAGGTGCTGCTGGAGGGGAAAGCAGGGGGGCTGAGAGGGCCACCTTCCAGCCCCAGGCTCCCAGCCTGCTGGGAGGAGCACAGGGTGGGCGTCGGAATCGCAGTTCTGCCAGACCCCAGCCCTGCCGCTGCCCAGCTCTCTCTCGGAGCCTCAAGCTCCCCATCTGTAAAATGGGCATAACGGAATCCATTCACAGTGCTCCGCAGGTCGAGGACAGCCCACGAAGTGTTCACAGTTCAGACCTCCATAGATATTGCTATTAATCAGAACAGTGCCCAGCCTACAACAAGCATGTAAGAGACGAATGTTTTCATTAGCAGGTATAACTTCTGTAGTTTGAAAAAAAAATCTAATAAAGACTTAAAAAAAAAAGAACCAAGAAAATAATCAGAAAATAATAAGAATGATAATGGGGGGTAAGTCCTCAACAAAGATCAGACAGAGGAAAGCCCCGGAGGAGGAAGGACAGCACAGGCAAAGGTGGGGGGATGGGGCAGGCAGGCCAGGTGTGTGCAAGGGACACCCTGGCATCCAGGTTCCCAGCCTGGGGGACCTTGGCAGGGTCCCCTGGCATGATCTTCTGCCTCTTCTAGTGCCCAGAGCCAATCGCTACCCCCTTTTGTGTGCCCCTGCCAGCACCTCCCACAGGATTAGGAGGGCCCCACACACACACTCAGATTCTTCAAATGGCCCCAGAAGAGATTACGGCAAATAAAGCCCTCCATTTTACAGGTGTGTGAACCAAGGCTCAGAAAGCTTTGTGGCTCACGAAAGGTCACTTGCCTCTGTCAGTCAGCACAAACCTCACGTGCAGTTCCGTAGGCTGTCACAGGAAGAGACCCCCGGAGGAGTCCTGAGTCTCTCATCAGCCCAACAAGAGGGCAGCCCGTGAATTCTGGGAGCGGCCCTGAGGGCCAGGCCACCACTGCGCTCTGGGACCGCAGGGAGCCGCTGCCCACCCGGGGCCTCCATCTCCACATCATGTCTGCAGTATGAGGGTAGTGGGCTCCAGCTGGCTTCACAAAGGCCACCTCCCAGATTGTGGGGGCCTGAGGGCCAGGCCACCACTGCGCTCTGGGACCGCAGGGAGCCACTGCCCACCCGGGGCCTCCATCTCCACATCCTGTCTGCAGTATGAGGGTAGTGGGCTCCAGCTGGCTTCACAGAGGCCACCTCCCAGATTGTGGGGGCCTGAGGGCCAGGCCACCACTGCGCTCTGGGACCGCAGGGAGCCACTGCCCACCCGGGGCCTCCATCTCCACATCATGTCTGCAGTATGAGGGTAGTGGGCTCCAGCTGGCTTCACAGAGGCCACCTCCCAGATTGTGGGGGCCTGAGGGCCAGGCCACCACTGCGCTCTGGGACCGCAGGGAGCCGCTGCCCACCCGGGGCCTCCATCTCCACATCATGTCTGCAGTATGAGGGTAGTGGGCTCCAGCTGGCTTCACAGAGGCCACCTCCCAGATTGTGGGGGCCTGAGGGCCAGGCCACCACTGCGCTCTGGGACCGCAGGGAGCCGCTGCCCACCCGGGGCCTCCATCTCCACATCATGTCTGCAGTATGAGGGTAGTGGGCTCCAGCTGGCTTCACAGAGGCCACCTCCCAGATTGTGGGGGCCTGAGGGCCAGGCCACCACTGCACTCTGGGACCGCAGGGAGCCGCTGCCCACCCGGGGCCTCCATCTCCACATCATGTCTGCAGTATGAGGGTAGTGGGCTTCAGCTGGCTTCACAGAGGCCACCTCCCAGATTGTGGGGGCCAGGGCAAAACACACACACACACAATTTGTTTTGGAGTCAAGCCTTTCAGTGAGCTGGTTGAGTAAGGGATCTTGTATCTTAAATCTCTAGATTTTAGGATGGCTCTGCCCCCAGATGCCTAGAACCCTGCCTCCAAAGCCTGTGACTCGGGTTGACTCAGAGGGGCCTTCTCACCAGCCAGTCCTCCTAACTCTGCCCCCAGACCACCCAGAGGTTACCAGGTGTGTTATCCTCCGAGAACATATGCATGTTCAACAGCAAATGTGAACAGCTACTGTTATGCCCGCTTTACAGATAAAGAAACTGAGGCTCAGGGAGACCTGCTGACTTACTGAAGGACACAGCCTGGAAGGGAAAGAGGTGGTTTCAAACCTGTGCTCACGCCTAGGCCCCCTCCCCCTCCGGCCTCTCATGCCACAGCACATGGAACTCCCACAGCCCCACCTTACGCTTTCTTGCTGGGTCTTTGCCTGGCCCCAAGAGGCTGGTAAAGCTGACCGTACTGTCCCCATTTTACAGATGAGGAAACTGAGGTTCAGAGAGGCAGAGTGACTTTCCCAAGGTCACACTATTGACTATACTGTCAGAGCCAGCACTGAAGTCTAGGGCAGGGATCCCCAAACTTTTTACACAGGGGGCCAGTTCACTGTCCCTCAGACCATTGGAGGGCCAGACTATAAAAAAAACTATAAACAAATCCCTATGCACACTGCACAGATCTTATTTTAAAGTAAAAAAAAAGGGGGGGGGGGACAAATACAATATTTAAAATAAAGAACAAGTAAATTTAAATCAACAAACTGACCAGTATTTCAATGGGAACTATGCTCCTCTCATTGACCACCAATGAAAGAGATGCCCCTTCCGGAAGTGCGGCGGGGCCGGATAAATGGCCTCAGGGGGCCGCATGTGGCCCGCGGGCCGTAGTTTGGGGACCCCTGGTCTAGGGTCTCCATTACCCCATCTGGTCAGAGCTAGCAGGGAACCTTCACACCTACTGATCCTTACTTGTTCATCTTCTCTGGGCCTCAAACTGTTCTAATTATAGACTGGGTGGGTGGGTCCCTGTCAGCTCAGCTGATCTAAAATCTCAATGACAATCTAATCAGTGTTGTGCTGGCCCCAGGAGCTGACCAGGATGCTGGCCTCAGCACCTCCTCTGAGCTGCTGGTGAGTCAACTCTGAGTGAGAGCTGACCACAATCCCCCCCGCCCGACCTAGCTGGACAGAAGGGGGGGGGGACTCAGCACCATCTCCTCTGGTCACACAAGCTCTGGTTCAAGTCCTAGCTCTGTCACCTACTGGCCGTGTGGCTGTGGCACAGCAGCATATGTCTGACAGGCTATAGGAAGATCTACGAGCTGAGGAGAGGAGAGCACTTTGTCCTGACAACATGGAGAAGGCACGTTCACGATTGGGAGCTCCCCTGCAGTGCCTCTTGTCCAAGGTCCTTCTAACCTAGGGAAAAGCCCTTGAAGCAGAGGCCGAACAACCACCATCCCCCTGTCCCCCTCGTCCCTGGGACTGGCACCAACAGCAACCAAAACAGCCGGAAGGACATTAATCTCTGATTTTCCAGACTGACAACGGTGAGGATCACACTACTTCCTGCACGCAGATAGCAGAGGCTGGGCAAGAACTGGGGCGGCCCGAGGGTGGCCTGACGCTCCCTGGAGACCCTATGATGGAAGATGGGGTACTAAGCACATGGTTTGCATAGGGAAACTGAGGCTCAGGGAGGAGAAAATACTTGCTGAGCTGAGAATGGGAGAAAGGAGGGCAAGGTCCTCGGAGAATGGACCTGGGACAGTAAGACCCTGAGTCTAGAACGACAGCGAAGGCACTTGGTTTCTCGTGGCCCTCCCGGAGCCCGGCACATGCCACACCTGAGCTAAACCTCTTATGCAAATCATCCCCCCAAACCGTCCAGTCAACCCCAGGGCAGGTGGTGTCATATTGGAGGAACATTCCAGACAAGGAGACTGTGACCGAGAACTGACACCCTCCCCGACACCCAGCTGGGTAGTGGCCGAGGCAGGATCTGAGTGAGCCCAGGCTCAGGACCCCCTCCACGCCGACCGTGGGGTGCCAGGATGAAGGGGAAGATCTCCAGCTGAGACCACATCAGCCTTGTGCTAACCCTGGGGACTTCAGCCCTACACTGGCCTGAGCTGAGGGCACTGAGCCAGACCTGCTGCTGGCTCATCCGGTCCCTCCAGTGGGCTCCAGAGACACACCTCGCCACCAGGCCCGGCCCGGCCCGGTTTCAGGGCTGAGAGATTGCTGACTGAAACCAGGCAGGCAGTCCCCTGTCGGGCGGGGCAGGCCCAGAACCTGCCTGCCTAGTTCCTAGGGCACCAGAGAGCAGGGCCAGGGTGGAAATGGGAGGGGAGGGGTGGAAGGGTGGGGGGCAGCCAGGACACCATGCCCACCCACTGCAGAGCAGCTCACCCCAGAGCTAAAGGAACAGCAGAGACAGAGTGGGGCAGGACTCCCTTTCCCTATGGCGCAGAATTGTTCAAAGTATCACCCTGGGAGAACAGCGAAAGCCTGAAGTCTTCAGAGGTGCTGACACTGTCCTGGGGTCACACGGCAGGTCCCCGCAGAGCATGGTCCACTTGCCTGGCCCCTGGTGCCTAGCCAAGGGCCCTTCTACTTGACCGCCTCTGTTAAAGACTATTAACACACAGTAGCAGCAGCTGTTTGTTCCGCACCTCTGTACCCAGGACGGTGTTACATGTTTATAGGCATTTTTCACGCATTGTCCCCACAGAGTAGGACACTGAGACTCAGAGGGTAAGTGATTTCTCTAGGGAAAGACAGCTTGTAAATGACATACACCCAGAACAGTCTTGCTGGGAGCCAGCGTTTGGCAAATCCATCTCACCCCCATCTTCCAGACAGCCAGCCTCTGGGGGCAGGGGCTCCATGCAGCACTGGCCCAGTGGGTGGCTGCTGTCAGAAAGGCTGACAGGGCTCCTGCTCGGGACCGGTAATCAGGGGAAAAGCCCGGTGGAGGGGGGTAATGACAGGCTCCATCAGCCAGCAAGGGAAGGGGAAGGGCAGCCCACCTGTGAGAAGAGCCTGCACCAGCAGCCAGAACTCTGCGGAGCTAATGCCCCCCGCTCCGGCCAGTCCTTGTCCAGAAGGGGAACAGCACTGAGGGAGGGCGAGGGACTGAGCCAAGGTCACCTCATGAGTGTGCCCTGAAGAAGGGGTGTGCTCAGAGCACCAGCAGGACAATGGCAAGTCCCTGGGACCTCACTTCTGGGCCCAAGAGGAATCTCCTCTCCTTCCGTGTCTTGCTCCCTGACACAAGGCCAGTGTGAAGTGGGCTTCGTAGTTCAGGACCAGTACAGCTCAGTCCGTACTAAACCGACCGCCACTGCCCCCCCCCCCAGGCAGGCCACTCCTATGTGACGCCTGCCACAGCCACCAAATTTCTACCCCCTTTCCCTCTGATCCTCCCCCTTGAACCAACCTCCCCAGCTCAAAAGCCTTCTATGGCTCCCACTGCCCCTGGGCTCCCCAGAATGCCCCAGGACACTGACTGCCTTTCCGTGCATGGGGTCCTGCACAGGCTCCTTCCTCAGCCCACCACCCAGGAATTCTCCAGGCTGATGGCTGCCCCCCTGCCCCCACAAACCCCCTGCTCATCCACAATGGGTCAAGGCATGCTCCCTGCCTGACTCCCCCCGGCAGTACCCACCACATCTGGGACAAGGCCTGGCACATAGTAGGAATGGGAGGAAAGCCCACAGCGAGGCCAGAGGCAGCGATCTGGAGCCAGCGCCACCCCCGCAGGGGAGACACTGCCCCCATTGAGCAATAAGACTCCCCACACCCACCCCAGAGACTTCTCACCAGAAAGGGAGGCTTACGCCCAACCCGAGGGCTGTGGCTGGGTCCCAGGAATGAGAGAATGTGCACAATGCTGTTCCTTTTCCTCCTGAGGTTTCCCTCCCTGCAGGCCTCAGGTGCCCTGAAGGGACCCTCTGCTGGGTCACCCCTGCCCCGGGGCCAGTTATTAACAAAAAAAACCTCTCCCCTTAAATACAGCAACCAAAGGCCCTATATGAAGACAGCCGTTGACCGTGCGCCAGCTCCGTTACAGGGACGTTATGTGGGAGATCACAGGGCCAGGAGGACAGAGGTCTCGTCATTATCCCAGTGGGCGGAGGAGGAAACGAAAGCAAGGGGCAGATCAGGAGCCCACCCAATGCCACACAGCTGGAAAGGCACAGGCAGGCTGATGACACCCCGCACTCGCCACATGGGCCAGCAGTCTGCAGAGCGCTTACCAGATTTTGACACTGGCAACAGCCCCACGAGGTGGGTACAGGTGTCACTTCCATGAGAGGCTGTGAGGCCCAGTGACTTGTCCAAGGCCAGCCAGCTGTCCAGTGAAAAAGAACACTCCAAACCGGGGCTTGAACCCAGCCCAATACGGCAGCCCACAAACACGGTTACCCTGAATTGGACCCTAGACCCACTAGGACCTCAGTCTCACTTCCCTTCCCACGTCCCACCCAGCCCATTTCCTACCTGACTCAGGTACTTCTCATCTCCACGCACTCACCTGGGCTGCTCTCTCTATCTGGAATTCCCTTCCCCCTCATTCCCACAGTTCTAAATCTTCGCCAGATTGTAAAGGCCCTGCCCAAACATCTTCTCTTCCATCACAATGTTTTGCAGTCTCCATTTGCATATGATTATAATAATAACTGGGGCATGAGCTAATGCATGTAACACTTAGCCCGATGCCAGGCACAGAGGCAGCTCCCTGTTCTAACAATTAGAATCAACATTCTTTCATTTAACCCCCAGCCAGATGTGCTGTTAAACCCTTTGTGTAGATGAGGATTCTGGGGCTCGAAGAGGTGAAGTGACATCACACAGGTAAGAGCAAAATTGGGACGTGAAGCCAAGCCCACCTCTGTCCACTGCTCTACCCTGGGCCTGGGTCTGCACGGTCCTCGGAGAGAACTCACGAGTACTCGCTGACGCTGCGGAGACATTCCCCACTCGACCAACGGGCAGCTCCCGGCATCGGATAACAGGGCGCTGGACTCTGAGATCGAGCCCAAGCTCTCCACTGGACAGATGGGGAAACTGAGGCTGGGCGGATGGGGAACGAGCAGCCAAGCTCCCAGCGCCCCATCAGTGCCCAGCCCCTCATGAGAGCAGCGTGGAGAGAAAGGAGTCAGTGGGAATTTGGTGCCCGGAGAGGAAAACCGGCTCCGGTCCTGGGGTCTCTGTCCTGAAATGCTCTGCCGGAGCCCACCCCCTTCTGGCTGGGCCCAAACATCACCTCTTCCTCCCCAGGCTCGAATGTCACCTCCTCAGGATCCCCCCCCCCCAAGTCCTGTCCCCACAGCCTCTGCTACCGCAGTCCCCACTTCTCCTTGGCACCCTTCGCTACAAGGGCTGTGTCACCGTGAAAGGCCCCGATGACGGGGCTCCCCGCAGACAGTGACCTCATTCTGCCGCCTCCAGGCACCCAGCTCCCACCTGGCCCAGGTGGGTGCCCGAGAAACACGTGCTCAGGGAGCAACGCCTGGTGGAAGCTCGTCCAGTTTCGGGTGCCACAGTGGCCGCGTGGGAGGCCGCATGGGCCTGGGAGGGAGGCTCTGAGGGCAGAGGTCGGCAGGGCCCCCCATCACGGAGGCCAGGCTGGGCGAGGCGGCAGCCGAGAGGGGCGGCCTGGCCGAGAGGGGCGGCCGGGCTGGCTCACAAGGCCGCCTTTAAAGCGGTCCTCAGTTGCAAGTATTTCACCTCGGCTCGGGACCCACGTCTGGCGGGAAGGGTGGCACTGAGGCAGGAGGGCCCGGGGTGGGAGGCAGTGGCTGGAGGGCGGGCCCAGAGAAATGCCCAAAACAGGCCGACTGCAGCCCCAGCCGCCTGGACTGCCCTTTCCTTTACACCTCGAGGCTGCCTGGCAGGGAGGAAGTCAATTCCCATCTTGACACAAACAGAGGGAAACAAAAGCCCTCTCATCCCCTCCGGCCCCTCCCTCCCTGCCTGGCAGCGGCCCCGTGCCCACAGCCTACAGTTGGCAGCTTGTTCTGGATCCTAGAACCCAGGCATCCCTGCTCTCTGGGAGCACAGACCCAAGCTGGGAAGGGTGGAGAAGGGCGGCAAAGACCCCGCTGCAGCATCCCCCACCCAGGGCAGGACCGGTCTGCCCACACCTCCGCCAGGGCCAGAGCAGTGCCTGCCACACAGAGGGCACCCCTTCCGCTCCCAGGAGCACGTCTCAGGTTGGCTCCCGAGGCTGGTGTCCTGCACCATGCCCTGACATGGCCACAGCCACACCCCAGGCCAACAGAACCATGAAGGATCCAAAGGAGGGTCAAGGGCAGCTGGAGACCCCCAGAGCTGCAAGATGCCATGGCAGGACCAGCCACCTCATACCGTGTGCACCTGCTCAACTTCCCCATCCTCCTGCCCGCAGAGAGAGCCCTGGCCGGGGAGCCAGACAGACACAGAGCAAACCCCAGCTCGGCGCTTCAGTGACCTCACCTCCGAGCCTCATATTCTCTGTGCACCAGCTTCTCCCTCACACAACTGCCGTCACCAGACCAGGCACAGAGGCCACTGATCGATGCTAATGGCAGTTTCTGTGATGTGTTTCATGCCAATTAATGGAGACCAGCAAAGCAAGAACAGCAACTACATGCTTGGGGTCCAATCTTTCGGGGCCGCCAAAGGTTGACTAATCAGAAAGGAAAAATGGAGAGAGAAATGCCAATGAAGATTCTGAAAGCAAACGCCCCAAAAACGGCACGCCACACTGCATGCCACCAAACCCCAGCCGACCAAGGCCTGTCTGCTCCACGGCACCACAGGTGGGAGGTTCCTCGTCTCTCTGAGCCTGCACTTCCCACGGGGAGACCGGGCTAAGGGAGAGGCTGGATGTGCAAGTATTTTGAACTTCACAAGGGCAGCAGTGTGTCTTGCTCTCCTGGTATCTAGAATTTTTACACACACACCCTTTTTTTTTTCTTATCTTATCACACTGACTAAGACATTCAGATCAATGGAAGTCCTTTAGGGTTTCAACATCAATCTCGCTCAGTACCTGATGGATGACTCTGTAGAGGGCTGAGTACCAGGTAGGGGCTCCTCAGGGAAAGGAGGGGGAGGACTTAGCTCTTCTCCCCAGACAAGAGAGTTGGATAAGTCCCTGGGAAAATAGATGCTGAGAAAACCCAGCCATAGCAGACCAAAGCCAAACTGGAACCTGTTCTCAAGTGACCCACCAAAGACAGACACAAACTCCATAGAGGGCTTTCTATCTAAGATGCTCAGTGTGGGACAGGTAGCCCTAGGAGGTGAAGAGCTCCCCATCACGGGAGGTGTGCAAGCAGAGGCTGGATGGCCCATTGGCAAGGAGGCTGCAGAGAAGTTTCTGTCCCAGGAGGGAGGTTAACAGTAAAAACACAAATGTTGAGCCTGACCAGGCGGTAGCGCAGTGGATAGAGCGTTGGACTGGGATGCCGAGGACCCAGGTTCGAGACCCCGAGGTCGCCAGCTTGAGCGCAGGCTCATCTGGCTTGAGCAAAATAAAAAAAAAAAAAATGCTCACCAGCTTAGACCCAAGGTCGCTAGCTCCAGCAAGGGGTTACTAGGTCTGCTGAAGGCCCGCGGTCAAGGCACATATGAGAAAGCAATCAATGAACAACTAAGGTGTCGCAACGAAAAACTGATGATTGATGCTTCTCATCTCTCTCCATTCCTGTCTGTCCCTATCTATCCCTCTCTCTCTGACTCTTTCTCTTTCTCTCTGTCCCTGTAAAGGAAAAAAAAAAAATCACAAACGTTGAACCAGCAGATCCGGCTCTTCTGCTCCTGAACATGACTTCTCAAGCTTCAGTTTCTTCATCTATAAAATGGGGGGGGGGGGGGGAGCACACACCTCGAAGAGTTGCTGTGAGGACGGAATAACACTGTGAGAAGTGTTTGGCACTCTGCCTGACTGTTGGTAAGAGCCTGATAAATACCAGTTGCTGTTCTAATAAGAACCAATCACTAATAAATGCCAGTGACCGTGGTCCAACCCTAACAAAAAAAGCTAAACAGAGACCTGATCCCCCACATTTCATTAGCTGAGTGCCTCAGACACCATCCTTTTCGCTGAATCCACACACACACACACACACACTGAATCCACACACACACACACACTGAATCCACACACACACACACACTGAATCCACACACACACACACACACACACACTGAATACACACACACACACACACACACTTCTGCCTGCAGTGTTGGCTCTGAGAGCCTGAAGGCAAGTGAGGTGGGGGCAGGGGGAGGGTTCCTGCCTTCTCAAAGCCAGAGAGGGAGAGGGAGGGATGAGCCAATATGAAAATTCACTGTGTGTGCTGCTGGGCCAGAGAGAAACCCAATCTGGGACTGGAATGCCGGGGACCCTGAGCATGGTGGGGCTTTATGCAGATAGAAGATGAAAAGTTTATTCAAATAACAAGACTCCTGAGGCTGCTCTCTGAGCCGGAGGAGGCCAAGGACCCTGCCCCACCCTTGGGTCACCAGCTGCAGGACTGCTCCAGCCTCAGAGAGGCCACAGGGGAGGCACCAGAAAAATCCCCTCAGAGGCCCTGCCAGCCTCCTAGTCCGTGTTCCAGGTGCCTGCATGACTCCGTGGGAAGCTGCTCCTAGCCAGGAGGCCCGAGTTCTGTATCCACTTCCACAGGGGTCCCTTGTGGGTGAGTGGGGACAGGCATGTTATCTCCCCTGGGAGCAAAGCCAGTTCCAGGTACAGGCTCCAGGAGATTAGGCGGGCTGGGTCCCGAGCCTGGGCAAATCCTTCACACTTCCTGGCTCTCCGTTTCCTCATCTGTCCAGGGAAGGAGCTGGACTCCATTGCACTGGACCCTCAAGACCCCGACATCCTCAGACTATGACATAAGACCGCGTCCCCTCCCTAACACAGGACCCTACGGGCAGGACCAGAGGAGCCTATGGTCAGGCTTGATCAAATTGCTCCAATTCCCACCTGCCGCGCTGGGGTACTGAAAGCACTGTCCCCACCCCCAGGTCAGAACCCCCAGTTAGTCATCAGCACTACGTTGCTTTAATAATTTACTGTTCAGAGTCTATTTCCCTCACAAGGGCAGGGACCCTGTCCGTCTCGTTCCTGATCTATCCCCAGCACGGAGCACAGCACCAAGCACATAAATATTTGTCCCTGATGGTGAGATGACATCTTAGCACCTCAATTTGGTCTTCCAGCATCTTGAGACACAAGGAGAGGATGGGGTTTTCAGAAAGGCCAGCTCCGGCCTGAGGACAGACCTTTCCTTTCCCCTCTGGGCAGCATCAGCCGGTGGGGGGGGGGGGCTCTCTACTCCCAGCCAGGCGCTTCCTGGACAGGTTCCTGGACAGGTGGGGCAGGGTCTGTAGCCGCAGGGCCAGCTCCAGGTCACACATCAGCAGCAGGAGAGGTCACCACCCCATCACACCAACCAAGCTGTCACCTAAGCTCGGATCCTCAGTTTCCTCTTCCAACAGATTCTGCCAAACGATACAGCACCTGCAAAGGTCTTAGAAATTGGAGCTGAGCTGGCCCTGCACTTGAGCCTTTTCTGCCATCACAGGGCTGAAGGTGGGGGGCGGGGGAGAGCCATGCGGAGAGGCAGGAGGCCTGGGTCTGGGGACTCTCTCCTGGGCCAGGCATGCCACCCTGCTGCTGTGTCCCCCCTCAGAGGGAGACCCCAGCCCCACAGAGGGACCGTTGTATCGGCACTTTGACAAACAGCTATCAAGGTGTTGTGCACATGAGAAAGCTGCCGCCGTGGCCAGCGAGAACCATGGCCAAGCCACTCGTTTCTGGGAGTCTGGTTCCCCAATACCTGCGCTCTCTCGCCTCCGGGCCTTCACAGAGCTGCCCCCCGGCCCTGACCCTGTCTTCCTCCTTCATCCTTTAGGTCTTGCCAAAATACCCCATCCTCCAACAAGACTCTCAGAAGCTACTCTTGCTCCCTGGGCTCCCAAAGATGCCCTTACCCTCCACCTGGGCTGGGGCTCCATGCTGGGTTTGTCTTCCCAGCTAAAGGGGTCCTTGGGAGGGTGAGGACAATGGCTGCCTCCCTATAGGACACCACAGCCCCACATGGCAGCTGGCATTGAGCAAGCTCGGAATGGTAGAATGAATGGATGAATCCCACAGAAATGGTCACAGCTGTCCAACAGAGCACTGTTTACAGCAATGGAAAGCAGAAACAACCTCAGTGCCCAGCAAGAGAGGTTTGGCTAAGCAAGGTGAGATGCAAACTATGGGAGACAATGGAATATTCTGCAGCCACTCAGCACGCGGCAGGGGAGATGACAGGCACTCAGATGCTTACAGCCCACTGCTGATCACACATCAGGAAAACGCCTGAAAGTCATTCTTTCTGGGTGCTGGGATTACGTGCAAACTTTACCTTCTTCTTATTATTTATCTTTATTTTCTAATTTTTCATTGATCGATAGATACTGCTTAAGTAACGTTAAACTTAAGCTCTGATGACAGTTCTGAGAAAGCTCAAAGTCGAAGGCTCGAGCCCCAGGAACTGGGGACCAGACCTTGGGCGGATGCTGACAGGTGGGAACCACTGCAGGGTGGTTCGAGGGGAAGGGCTGAGCTCACTGCTGAGAAACCTGACCTCACCAGAGTGAGTCCAGGCTGCCTGGGCTCCCCGGAACAGGACGGAAGCCCTGACCTTGGTGGGGGCTCTGCGCCCCAAGGGCAGCGACTCTCTTCCGAGCGTTCACTCTGCACCAGGCGCCAGGCACCAGGCTGTGGCATCCCTCATAAAGCTCACAGCACTCTCAGGGATAGGGCTGGCCAGCCCCACTTGACAGAGGGGGAAAGAAAGCTGAGGCCACAGTGAAGACAGGCAGAGGGGAAGCCCAGCCTCTGCCCCACACACCTTAAGCAGCCACATGGGTCGCCTGGGGGCGTGGGGCCACTGTTTGGTGAGCAGGATTCCTGCGGGTGGTGGACTAGTGGGTTGTAGACTCTCCCAGTGAGAACCTACCCACACTCGCCCTCACTGCCTGGCACAGGGAGAGACTCCATATTGTGGAATCAATCCACCATCGCTCGCTTGAACCACCACGTCTCATCCACACACAGCCCCAGGTCCCTCCCGGGTCGAGCATAGAGGAAGCGCTCACTACCTGTTTGCTGCTATTCTTACTCACAGCAGCAGAGATCAAAATCTTCTTTCTAAAGTCCAGCCAGTAAGTGCTGATGAGAAAGGGCTCCCCACTCCCTGGTTCCTTTGCCTGGCACTCAAGGCTACACCTGCCGGGCCCCTGTCCCTCTCTCTCCAGCCATAGTCCCCCGATCCCCTCCAAGGGCAGGCAACTGTCTATGCTAAGCCACTCCTTCTACCTGTCTGTACCCCAACTCTGATGGCCAAAATCCATCCTGTCCTTCAAGACCCAAATGAAACGCTCCCCCCTTTCAGAATCTCTCCTGCTTTCTTCCTCTCTCCCAGCCTGCCCCGTGCTTTGCAACCCCCTCAGGGTCCCCATCAGGCCAAGGGGCTCAGATTCTGGAGTCAAACAGAACAATCACCCCCCCAAAAAAAAACTTCCCCAAAATATGGCCAATAGGACTATCGTGTTTAATTTAATATACTTACTGTGAAAAGGAAACTACCACCCCTAAAAAAATCTGTTAATATTTCAATGAATTTCCTTCTGTATTTTTTTCTGCACTGGTACAGATGTATACACTTGCAGACAAACAGAGCTATATCTTCACCTTATCGGCTATATATTTTGCCATTGAACACGACCTACTGGTTGACAACCCCCCTGCCCATTTTCCTGCTTTAAGCAATGCTATAACATAATGTGACCGTTGGGCCACGTTCGGGTAAATTCTCGGTGTGGAATGGCAGACAGGTTTTCCCAGGAGCTCTGAGCTGCCTTTCTGGCGTTGCCCCTACTACTGGTGGGGGGGCTGGGGAGACCCACCCTCCTCAGACAGCCATTTCTGGCCCAGCCTTTAGAACAGGGGTCCCCAAACTACGGCCCGCGGGCCGCATGCGGCCCTCTGAGGCCATTCATCTGACTACCGCACACTTCCGAAAGGGGCACCTCTTTCATTGGTGGTCAGTGAGAGGAGCACATTGACCATCTCATTAGCCAAAAGCAGGCCCATAGTTCCCATTGAAATACTGGTCAGTTTGTTGATTTAAATTTACTTGTTTTTTATTTTAAATATTGTATTTGTTCCAGTTTTGTTTTTTTACTTTAAAATAAGATATGAGCAGTGTGCATAGGGATTTGTTCATGGTTTTTTTTATAGTCCAGCCCTCCAACGGTCTGAGGGACAGTGAACTGGCCCCCTGTGTAAAAAGTTTGGGGACCTCTGCTTTAGAAGGACCCAATGCTTTATCCCAGCAGCCTCCGCATCCCACATTTCTGCCTCAGGATGCACAAAGGATTTCGAAGACTACAAACCCAGTTCCCCAGTCCGACATTTCAGTTCTGAGTCCCAGAGCTGTGTTTGTTGTCCTAAATCCCGAGAGTGACAGCCCAGGCAGGCCCGGTGTGGGGCCTCTGTCACAGCTCCCCTCCCAGGAAGGTCCTTTACCTGACACCGAACTGACGCACCAAGAGGGAAGGTACCGGGGCTTCCGCTCCCACCACTCAGGGGACCCTGGCCGAGTCCTCTGGCCCCCAGGAGCCTGTTCCCTCGTCTGTGACAGGAGAGCAAATAACAGTCTGTTGTGACGATCCCACAAACAGGGCTCCGCACGAGCCTGGCGAAGGGCCCACAGTGTGAACTCTATAGGAGGGTTGTCATTTCGTCACAAAGATGTGCCCTCTCATAATTTGTTTAATTAATGACTGGCTGATGCATCTCTCCCTGAGCACCACACAGACAGGGCCTGGGCAAGCTGGATGTGGGTGCCAAACACAACGTGTGCCCCTGGGCTTGACATGCAGCGAGTCAGGGGGCACCAGGGCCCGGGTGTCTTGTCTTGTCTCCTGCCTGTGACACCAGGGGTTCAGTCCTGCCGGCCCCAGAGGAACCGGGAACCAGTGGCTCAGCCTGACCGACAGCAAATCCTTACCCTGGTCTCTCCCGGGATGGGCATCCCCTCAGGGCTCAAGGACAAGAACAAAGGGCTCAAAGGCAGTGAGTCAGACTGAGAGGAGTACAGGCCAGGAGGAAGGAAACTGTGTGTGGTGGCATGAGCTCCGTGCCTGCGGTCTCGTACAGTGGGGCCCAAACTGCTCCTTCCAGAAGGAAGAGGGGAAGTTAGAACCAGCCAGGGCTCTGCGCTGCCTGCATCTGCCTCACCCACCCTCCTAACCCCTAACCCACACTCTGCAACCACCAGACCCTCTATCCAAATAGCCTCGGGGCCCCTATCTGGCAGGGGAGAATGTCAACCTCGTGATGACATTTATTCATTCATTCACTGCTAAGGAAGTAAAACCATTTAAACCGGTAACTGCTCATTAAAGATATTGATTATTGAGCATTTACTCTGCCCGGCGTTGTGTTAAGTATACATATAGGTAATTTATAAACACACATCGTATCATTTCAACTTTACAACCTGGTGAAGTATTATTGTCATTCTCATTTAGCAGCCCATGAAATCCAAGGGAACTGTCCTGGAATCACTTGGCTAGTGACTGCTGGAGCAAGCTCTGAGCCTTGAGGCCACAATATCCACCTCTGGGGAGCCCAAGGTGACTGAGCCCTCATGGTGTCCTATCATAGAGGAGAAAGAGAACCACAAGCCTGCAAGGTGGAGCCCAGAGGAGGGGCCCTGACCTGGCCTGCGCGGTGGGGCCGAGGGGAGAGCTCTTGGCTGCAAGGGCTAGTCCTTGGGCCCTGCAGGCCTTTCAAGGTCTGGAACTTCACCCAGAAGGCTTTCCAGAGTCTTTTATTCAACCCCTTCATGGAACCAAGGGGAAACTGAGGCCCGGGGTGGAGGCTAGACAGAGCTCCCATTCACACACAGAGCCAGACTCTCAGAAGCCACACAGTGGACTCAGGAAGAGGACAGTGGGGAGAGGAAGGGAAGGGAGTGAAGGGGCTCTGCCCCTAATCACACAGGAAGTCTGCTAGCCCACTCAGGGGGCTCCCAACCAGCCCAGCAGCCCGGCCCCACCCTGTGGGGCAGGCCCCAGAAGCAGCTCTTCTCAGAGTCTGCCGCAATCTCAACAGGAAAACAAGAAAGCTGAGCCGGGTGGCCTGCTACAGCCTGGCTTGGATTGGCGTTTGGGCTCCCAGGAGGAGCAGGCTACTTCTCAGGTCACTGAGAAAGTAACCCCTCGGCTGGGGGAAACGGGCCCGCCTCGGGCCACAAAGCCCTGAAGAGGTTCTGAGGTCCTGGCTGGCCTCAGGTCAGTGCCGAGACAAGGCTCCTGTGTGCAGCTACCCGCCTCCCATCATTCCCCACACTCTCACCGCCCTCCCTGAGAGAGGGGGTCATCCCCATTTTAGACATGGAGAACTGAGGCCCAGAGAGGGGACGCCCCTTGGCTAAAGTCACAGCCAGCTGAGACCCTGTTGGCTGAGCTGAGCCTGGAGCGCTGAGCGGTGGTCAGCCCAGGGGGTCGGGCCCCACCTTCTCCCCTCCCCTTTTCCAGGAACCATTAAGTGTGGGAGTGAAGGTGGGAGGGTAGGATAGCTTTGGCTTTTTTTAATTTCCCATAACACCTCACTGTCTGCGGGTGGACAGGCCTGGACTGTCTTTTCAGACACAGGCCTATCTGTGAGACCAGCACAGGGCCGCTTCTCTCTCTCTCTCACGAGGGCTTGTTTGTTTACTCAGTTCTCCAAATTATAACCTTGGCAGCCCCACCCAGCCACTCACTACTTCCCTGGCCAGTCCTTGTTGTCTGGGGCTGTCCATGGGGGCAGAGGAGACCCAGGAACGGGAAGGGCGTCGTGCTAGGGTCAGTGCCCTGGGTTTCCAGCCCATTTCTAGTCTCTGAGACTCTGGGTATGTCCCCTTCTCTTTCTGAGCCTCAGTTTACTCAGTAACTAAATGGGGGAAGGGCTAGGTTAGATGACTGCAGGGGGTCCTTCCTGCACCCCCCCCAAAAAAAGCAGCCAATGCCCATCAGATAAGTTCCAAACTCAGCAAGGGGGAGCTGTGGCCCAGGCAGACCCCACAAACCTTCCACGCCGGCTGCGGCTCCCCAAACCTTAGGCTCTCTTCTTTTTTTCTCCATCTACCCCTCCCCAAACATTCCCCAAAACCAAACAAAAAAGAAAAAACAAAATATGGAACAGAAGTGCAATTGTCAGCTCGCTCCCCCTCTGGCTGTCCCATCACCCCTAAGTCCCTGGTAAGCTGGGCAGGGTGACACACCCCTCCCAGAACTCAGCTAAACGGAATGGCGACTTACCGGGCCCCTGCCCATGCGCCCGAACAACTGCCTCCCAGGACCTGCAGAACACAGCCCAGAGGCAGGGATCACCTTCCAACTTTATCAACAGATGAGGCTCTGAGGACAGGAACAAGGCCACGGGGCCCCTCGGTGGCAGAAGCCAGCCGCCTCCCAGTCAAGGCCGGACACGCTGCCTCTTGAGAGGGGCTGACCGAGTGTTTAAAACCAACGTGCACTTTGTAGAACATAAGGACCCACTGTGTTTGTAACACAAACCACCTTGCATCCAGCTTGACGGAGCTTCTTGGCTGGTATTAGAACCCTGAGCTCATGTCACTGCTTTACAGCCACCACCTAGCTTAGGCCTGAGGTTTCATCCCCACCACCCTGCACAAGACGGCTCCTTCCTCAGCAAGATGCCATCGTGCCACAAATACCTGCTGAGCACCTACCTGTGCTGTGCCATCAGTGCAATCCAAGGCCCATAGGCTCCCAAGAGGGCAGAGCTAGAAGGGCACTAGAGAGTGTCCACGTGCCCATTGCACAGAAAGGCAAAATGAGGCCAGAGAAGAAGAACGGTTTGCCAAAGGTCCCCTGACTCTTCACCTCCAGCCTGTACCCATAAATGGCTCCTGCAAGGTGGGGTGGATTAGAAGCAAGTGGAGCACACGGAGATGAGTAGTTTCCTGCCCAAGAGACTCCTCCTGCAGAAGATTCTAGCTTAACAAACTTGGCTGGGCACAGGCAGCTCTGTTCTCTGTGGGGCGTGGGGAAGATGGGCAGAAGCTGCAATAGGTTTGGGCACAGATGTGTTGGTGGGAAAGTGGGGCTCGTACTTCCCAAAACACAGTTCATTCTTCCTCTGCCCCTTCTGAATGCCCAGTTACCCGCTGGAGCCCCCGCCGCTGCACATGGACCCTGCACCCGGGGCCACGGCCCAAGCCCTGCACTTTGATCTCCCTGAGAGGAGGGACTCCCTCGGCCAGCCCTATCACGGACCATCTACAACAATAACAGCTAATAACAGTAGGAGCCAATGCTTCCTTCCACGTGAAGAACTCTACCCACACCATCTCAGGGATCCTTCATGACAACCGAGCAGGTCTGGGCTCCCGCTGTGCCCACCTTATAGATAAGGAACCTGCAGCCCAGAAAAGGGAAGGGACCTGTCAAATAACAAACAAGGTGGTTGAGACAAGATCTTAAAACTAGGTTCTCAGAACCCGGGTCTAATCCTCTTCCTTCCCACTCTGCCCTTGGAAGAGAAGAAGGTTCTCATGCTCAGAGCTGCCCGGGAAGGACAGGAAGGGGTCTCCTGTCATAGGAGGAATGGGAGCAAAGGTGCCCTACTGGCCACCTTGATAAAACCACCTATGGATCCATCAGCAGCCCAGCAGGGCCAAGAGGGATAGGCAACAGATCCCTCCGACCTCACACATCACCACCGCAGAGGCCTGGTCGTTCCACCTTCCCCATATACAGTCCCCTGACCGGGCCCCCAGCCACATTGCCTCTCCCCCAACCCTCCCATCCTCCCTCATGCACAGCTGACCTACCTATGCCACTCTGCCTGCACATGCCTCTGAGGCCTCCCCCTGATCCTCAGGAAAAAGTCCCTGTGCCCCCCTCTACATCACCCTATCCCCCCTCACCTGCTGGGCCAGGACCTCCCCTCACTCTTTCCCTCAGGTCTACGCGGCTGAGAAGGGCAGGGCCATGTAGGAGTCTGTGCATCAGTATGTCCCTGGTGCCTAGCACGGCGCCTGGCACACACAGGTGCTTAATAATTTTTAATTGAATGAATAAGAAAATGAGCAAGTGTGTCTGGGGCCAGAGCTCATATGCCCCTTTGGGGTCTTACAGGCATGCAGACGGGGACCCTCAACCTCAACTTCTCACATCCAAACCCACCCAGTCCTGCCTTTGGAAAGTGCCCAAGTCCCCGAGGAGAGGTTCTCAGACGCAGAGAATTCCCACGAGTAGACGCTGGTCTTCGAGTAACAGTTGTGGAGAAAAGGCAGAGTCACAGCCGTCAGTCCAGAGTCACGCAGCACATGGTCAACAGGACCAGGCTCCAGACCCAAACGGCTACTTCTGAACATGTGGCCAGGCATGGAGGGGTGTGTTCCCATCTGTCTGTCACCCATTTATCCTGTGTGCCCTGCCCAGTGCTGGGCACAGTATGGACAATGTTGTTGAATGACTGACTCTGTTGAGTACATGGCCCATGTTGCACTATCCTCCAGGTACCTGCTAACGGCCACAGGTGTCTAGAGCCACAGGCTGGTGCCCCTCAACCTGGGGCATGCCACCTTCCAGGGCACGCGGAAGGGGGCTGAGGGCGCCTGTGGCCCCAGGACAGACCTGGAAAATCTCCCTCAATAAAGGGCCCACCAGAACAGCTACCACTGACTGTTCTAACCACTCACCAGCCCGTGCTGCACTGGGCAGGGACTGACACTCTGGGTCCTCCTCACTACTATTATCCCCTCTCCAGAGGAAGCTGTAGCTCAGAGAAGGTAACCAACTTGTCCCAAAACACCAGTCCTGCCGGCAGAGCTGGGTCTCGAACCCGAGCAGTCTGACTAAGGAGCCTCGCCCCGAACTTCTCAACTCCCTGCTTCTTCTAACTTACCATCCACTGTGTCACTAGGCAGTGGGCCAGAGGTAGTGTCTCACCAACCCTGGATGGTTCCCAGGGGGTGGGACCACGTGCCCTGGAGAGGTAGGCACTTCCTGCTCTTCCAGTTTTAAAATCTGTGAGATCAGAAAATTGCAGCCTTCCTGACTCAGGGCCTAAGATTCTACCAGGAGGGGGCTCTGCTCTGCCCCTCCCTCAAGGGTGTCCACGGAGGCCACTGCCTTCCTGATTCCTTAGAACTGCCCTGCACCAGCTACAGAAAACCCAGCTCCCCCCCCCCCCTGCAGGGAAGTGGACGGGGTGGGGCGGGGGAAGGGAAAAGCAGCTCAGGAATTTGTGCAACCCGCAGGATGCTGCTGCTGGAGACCCAGGGCAAAGTGAGTCATGCGCTCTGCCTGCGGAGGAGGAGGGGGCGACGTGAGGAGAACAGGACTGGCCAAGGAGAGGCCAGAGGCCCCAGCTGAGTAACGACGGGAGGGATAGATTGGTGCCACCACCTACGGGACCTCTGACACACACACACACACACACACACACACACACACACACACACACCCGCTCTGTTCCCACCGCCTTGCCCCATCCATCCCCAGGCCCCCTCCCCTCTCTGCCTGCTCCTTTCAGGGCCTTTTCCATGGAGCTCGCCTGCCCATTCTGGGCACCGGGAAACACCAAGTCCCAGTGGAGCTCGTTTTTAACAGCTAAGACCTCGTCGGACTTCCTGGTCTGGGCCTGGGCCTGCCATTGGCTTGCTCTACCCCACCTGCAAAATGTTGGGGGGGGGGCGGACGGTGAGGATTCAATGAGGTACACATACAGGCAAAGGAAGGCTTGGCACATAGTAAGTGTTCAGTAAAGGGTGACTAATCTTACAGGTACTGTTCAGAGCCTATCTGATACAGCCCTTCCCTACTCCATTAACCACACAGGGAGACATACTGATGGAGTCTCTACAGGAACGAGCTGTGGAAGCAACCAGAGTAAGCGGTCCCACGCACCCAAAGGCCAATGTCATCAGCCCATGTCCCCAGCTCACAGGCAGCCCCTCTGAGCCCGCTCCCCTATGGAAAGATGCTCAGAGGTGTCAAGGGCTCCCAGGAAGGAGCCTCCCCTGCCATGCCCAGGTGGGTATAAGCTGCCAGGGGAGACCAGGGCCAGAGGATGGGGAGAGCAGAAAAGGAAGCCAACACAGTGACTCGGTTTGCCCGTGAGAGCCAACTGATTGGTCACCCAGTGAAGTGTGGCAATGTCTGGCATTAGGGGAAAGACTAAGAAAATGGCCTTTCAGTATGGATGGCCGCGGGTGGCACAAGATGCTGCCTTTGGGAGGTTCAGTGACCTATAAACCACTTAGTGGAAGAGGCAAGACGCAAACTGAGCCATGGTCTCAGCAACGTATAATAATAAACACAGAAGGGAAAGCCCACTCAGGAGTGAAGTTGTTATCACAGGATGGCAAGCGACTTCTATTCTTGTCTAAACTTCACTCCTCAGAGGCAGGGAGGGCGGGCCGTGGCCCAGTTTGGGTTTAGAAAGGTCTCTTTGGCAGTGTGTATGGGAAGAATGGAGCGGTAAAGGGGGAAGATGGAGTGGGGAGACAGAAAGCAGCCTCTAGCAGACAAGGCCGCGGGCCTCAGCAGTGAGAAAGGACAGAGCGGAGGCTGGACAGAGGGGGAGGGCAGGGTCAACGCCAACAAAAGCACATTATGTAACAGACACAAGAGCAAAGCAGAATCCCCAGACGTTTCACCCCAGGGACTGACCCAGACCGTGGCTAAGGGCAGCAGCCCAGGTGGAGCCGGGCACTGCTTCCGGCCAGCCTGGTCTCTCCATGCAGCCCAGGCAGCAACTAGGAAGCCACACACCTGGGAGGGGGGCACAAAAGCAGATACCTCCTTCTCTTCACTCCTCAGACCTACAGCCATTTCCCAATGTGGAGAGGTAGGTTTTTAAAGTCAATTTGGAAAAAGGCATTCATTGTTTTTGCTCAATCAACAAACAGGACACTCGTACTGGGTACGTACCAACAGGAAGGAGTGTAAATGTTTACAGCCTTTATGTGTCACTACATCAAAACAGGATCCAGGAGTTCCATTTTGAGGCCTCCGTGATACTAGAATCAGGCACCGGCTATGTGCAAAGAGGTCTGGGCAGCACGGTGATTGCTAGCCAAACATTGAAAACGACCCAAACGTCCAGTAACCGGACTGGGTAAATAAACCACGCCATGCCCAGGGAGAAACCCACGACAGAAGAACAATGCAAACGCATGTGTTCTGGCACGGAGACATGCTCACAATATACTGAATGAAAAAACTCAAACCACAGAAACATATCATTGGACCTCCTTTATAAACTACATGTGTACACAGAGCTGTATGTTTGGAAACAATGACATGCCAACCCTGAGTGATTTCTTCTGGAAATGGAACTGAAGGGTGGGAAGACGGAAGGGGCTTCCGGTTTTCTACCGTACACCCCACGTGTGTGTGCAATGCCTCTGTAACCAGTGTCTGCAGTGGCTGCCGAGTGGGGAGGATTGGAGGAAACGGGCGTGACTACCAATGGAGAGAGGGTTTCTTTCAGGGGTGATGAGAGCATTTTAAAATCGATTGGGGTGATGGTTGCACAAGTCTGTGAATATGTATAAAAACACCTTGACTTATTGTATACTTCAAAGCAGATGAATTGTCTGGCAGGTGAATTATGTTTCAATAAAGCTGCTATTTCAAAAAAGAATTAGCAAGGGGAAAGGTGAGCCTGGTAGAAGGGAAGAACACAGGCATGTGCAGACTCCCTCACCAGCCCTCGCAGGTAATAAACTTTAGGGTAGTGTGTGTATGGAGGGGGCACTCCTCCGTCCCCACAATTCCATCCTGGTCAATAGAATTTCTGGAGCAATGGCGGAGTTCCTCAAGGCTTTCCTAGAGGCAGCCAGACCCCTCCGGGCAATGCCAGGTTTCCTGCCGAAGGCATAGCACCCAGCCCGGACTTGCACATTTTGAGTGACAGTGAGCTCACTCCCTTACCTGCCTCATCTTGATTTACATGGCTCAGACCATCCACAAAAAAATCCCTCCTATAGCTCCGCCGTGAGCCACCCAGGCACTTCCATTCTCTTGTCCCAGTTCTGTCCCCTGGGCCGAACCCCAACTCTCCATGTCCTAGTTCCTTGTAGGGTACCCCATCACTGCCTTCCTGCTCCAGATAACGCACACCCATCTCACACATATGCCAACACAGAAAGAACCTGGTCATCAAGGTTTCTTTCTTTTTTTTCTTTTTAAAAAAATTTTTTTTTATTTATTCATTTTAGAGAGGAGAGGGAGAGATAGAGAGAGAGAAGGGGGGAGGAGCTGGAAGCATCAACTCCCATATGTGCCTTGACCAGGCAAGCCCAGGGTTTCGAACTGGCGACCTCAGCCATTTCCAGGTCGACGCTTTATCCACTGCGCCACCACAGGTCAGGCATCAAGGTTTCTTAAGACCTGCTGGACTCTTGAATCCAGGGACCCTGACCCCAGGGACTGAACAACTGTTGGAGAATGGGAACCTAAAACCACAGATACAATTGCTATCTTCAAACTCCAAACATCTGGCTACTCCTTGCCTACTAGAGAATCAACAACAGAGAGTAAATGACAATCTCTATAGTAGCAATTGTTTGCTGAGCACTTACTATGCCCCAAGCACTGGGCTGAGTTTCTTACCTTTCTTATCTTATTAAATCCTTGCAACAGTACCTAGTAGGAAGTTGCTATTATTCTCATTTTACAGATAAGAAAATTAAGATTAAGATGGGCTGGCCCAAAGTCCCGCCAGCTAACACACTGCGGAGTCAAAGTGGGGACCCTGATCTGGCTCATATTAGGAGGAGACTTTTGGGGGAAATTTGGGATCATTAGGCCCTCAGAGCTGAATGGGCTCAACTCCAGTTCTCAACTAGGGAAACTGAGAGCAGGAAAGCTAGTGACTGCCTGAGGTTACCCAGGCCCACTGGCTCCTAGGCCAGGGCTCTTTCCTCCAAGCAAACTCCCTCATGAAAGCAGAAGGAAATCATCCTGCCATCAGCCCCACGGGGCCCTGGTGTGAGAACAAGCCCCTGCTTGCCAGAGGCTTTGAAATCCCAGGATGAAAGGCACTGCACAGCAAAACAGCACTGTGGGCAGAAGCGCGCCTGACCCCTGCCAGGACTTGCCGGCTGGCATTCACCTGCTCACCTGCTCGGGGGCTGGGCCAGCCAAGCCGCAGAACCCTAGCAGGCCTTGGAGCTCAGAGCACTGCGGGAAGGGGTGTTCCAACCCCTGACGTTTCTACAGGGGTGGCCCCAGGTGTCCTGGGCGAAGAACTAGGCCCCAGGTAGGGAGGGTGCCGGAATTTTAATTGTCTGGCATGAAAGTGCCCACTGCTCCTTGGGTGGAGTGAAGAGAGTGCAGGATCCCCGGAGGTGGCAAAGGCATGCCCTCATTCCCACCCGCAGAGGTTTCTAAGGCGGCTCACTTCCCTGGGAGGGGGCTGGAGGCTTGCTGGCTTCCTCCCCAGCCCACCTGCCACCCCTACACTTCAGGAGCCCCCTCAGGTGAGCCTGGAGCAGGAATTTGAGGCATTTGAAGGGGGTTATTAATAGCACTGAAGTGTTGAGAAGAGGGAGGCCAGCAGGCTCTGGATGGGCACAACCCTCTTCCACCCAGCCTGGTATCCACAAAACAAACCCAACCCTGTCCAAGAGGACACTTCACCTTTTGTGGTCTCAGCCTCCTCCCTGTAAATGGAGGAGGGGAGGTGCTGGCAGCGCTCAGTCCAGGAGGTGGGGGGGGGGGGGGGGAGACAGAGTGGGTGTGGGGAAAGGAAAAACCCCACTGAAGAAAATACAGCAGAGAGCCAGAGTGGGTGTGGGAAAAGGAAAAACCCCACTGAAGAAAGTGAAGCACACCCCACCCCAGCCGGGTGAGGGGCCCCAACAGGAGGTCCTGAATGGATGGACTGTTACAGAGCCCTAGGAGGCTGCCACCGACTGGGAGGGGACAGGAAGACTCCGCCCTGGCCTTCCTCCTCCCAGAGTCCTTGTCCTACAAGCAAGAGTTCCAGGACTTAACCCCCTGCTGGTCCAAGGCTGGGGAGGGAGGGTCTGACTCACTTCTACATCACCCTGATCCCAGGCCCTGCCTCAGCCCCTGCTACAAAAGGCGAGCTTAGGCCGTGGGCCCCGGGCCACAGTTACTAGACAAGCCTTCCCCAGCAGGTTCTGTGTGCTCCAAGGGGGTGGAACACGAAGTTAAGGGCCACTTGGTCCCTGTTTTTAAGGGGTACTAGCGGGCAGAACACAGCTGTGAAATTCTACAGGACTGCAGGGCACATCAAGATAAGTGTAAGCGGACACAGTGCTCTGGGCACACCGGTCAGGAAGAGGCAAATACAGTCAAGAGGAACAGTCTCCTCTTTACCCAGGCTGTCCCCACTCCCCACAGGGACCACCAGCAGCCTGTGCATTGGTGCCTCCTCTCTGCCAGGTCCTGTGCTAGGCAAGCTACATAAAGTAGCTCACTTAAGTCTCTCAATTCATAACTAAGAAGGAATCATTCACCCCATTTCAAAGAGTAGAAAACCGAAGTGCCAGGACATTAAAAGACTTGTCCAAGACCTTACCGCTGGGAAACACACGCTGGGGTTCCACCCAGAGGGCCTCATCCAGGGTAGGAGAGGTGAGCCACCGAGCAGAGTTTACCAGGCAGCCTGGGATTCTCACCCTCTCTCCATTCTCTGGGGTTGAGGGAGGAGGAACCCAGGACTGCTGCAATCACCAAGTCTCCCCAGGGAGCAGCAGGAGAACCCTGCTGAGCCTGAGCCCAAGGACAGGGGCTCTGACTCACCCCTCCTGTGCACCTAAGGTCCCAGGCATTGAGGGGCCCATCCGCAGAAGCCTCAGCCACGTGTACTTGGGCTGGGCTGGGCTGGGATGGGCTGGGGCTCCGGCAAGCTGGAGACTGGGACAATTAGGGAAGAAGGTCAGGACACGCTGGTCCAGTGGGCCAGGAAATGCTTCCGGGCGGGGATACCCGAGGTGGGGGGAGGCTGCGACCCCTCCCACAGCTCGATTGGGGTAGTGTGTAGGGAGATCCGACAGGACTGGCTCCAAGGGGGTCCCATTAGAGAAGGGTGGTTCAAGTCCCCTGGGGGGGGGGGGTGATCTCAGAAGAGGTTGAGAAGGGGCGCCTAGACGTGGAGGAAACAAGCTCGGACGTCAGGATTGATCTCCAGCCATTCCCGCCCTAGCCGGGGCCTGACTCTCGGGAGACCCCAGCCCCAGTGTGAACTGCGGGCCGGAGGTGGGGGCGTGGCCGGGGGATCCCGGTTGGACCCCGGGCGCGCACTGTGCCGCGCAGGACTCACCTGCGATGTGCTGGCGCCGGGCGTCGTCCAGGTGCGTGGACAGCACGTCCCCCATGCTGAAGAAGAGCCGCGGCCCGATCCGGCCGCCACCCGCCGCTGCCCGTGTTGCTCAGGCGGACGCCGCTGGCGCCATGGAGCCTGGCCTGCCCTGTTCCCGCCGATCCCTTCGCCCTGCCTGCGGCCTCCACTCCGCCAAGCGCTGCGGCTCCGGCCGCTTGGGTCCTGGGCAGCCTCAGCCCCAGCCCCAGCCCCGCCGTGCCCCGCCCCACCAGGCCCCGCCCCCGGATCCGAGCTCCACCCCCTCTCCGACCGCGGGTGGGCGGGGCAGGGGGCAGACAACGCCGGGACTGCTGGCTAGACGAGACAAAGAGCAGATCCGAGGAAGGGAGACCCGGGAGAGACGCGAGGAGGGGCACCGGACCCGGACCGAACCGAGAAAAGAGATGGGGCTGGTGGGGGCAGCTGAAAGAACGGGGAGCGGGGTGCCCCTGGGTGTCACTTTCTCCGTTTCCTGCGCGTGGAGAGAACCACGGCAAGGAGGACTTGGACTGGTAGGGGACACTAGGCCTAAGTGCGGGAACTCCGCGTTCGCGCCCCACTCCTGCCCCCTTCCCTGCACCATGCCCTCCTGCTCCCAGCCCCGCCCCGCCCGCCTCTGCCCGATCTAAGAAAGTTCCCTGGCCTTGATCCGACCTGCCCCAGAAGGTGTGCCCTCCGGTCTTGCACAATATAGTGAGGGTAAAAAGGAGGGGGCAGGGAGGGCTCGGGCTCACAGGCATTCCTGGTCCCAGTGCCGGGAGGACATTACTCAGGCTTAGCATATGGGTATCTTCCCTCGGGAGGGAGGTAGC
Source organism: Saccopteryx leptura (assembly GCF_036850995.1). Classification (NCBI taxonomy): domain Eukaryota; kingdom Metazoa; phylum Chordata; class Mammalia; order Chiroptera; family Emballonuridae; genus Saccopteryx; species Saccopteryx leptura. The sequence continues at coordinate 8,339,845 of NC_089504.1, read as the reverse complement.
TCGTGGGACAGGCCAAGTGAGGAATGGAAAAAATAATAGCTCTTTACAGTTTGCATAAGGCTCAGATTCAAAACCCACGGACCAGCATGGATTTAAGAGTGCCAGGCCTTCGTGGCTGGGGTTGGGTGGATCACTGGTACCAGAGGAATGTGTCTCAACCCTATCCTCAGGACCTCCCAAAATAGGGTAGGTGAGTTAGCAACCATGATTCCCAGCTTATGGACTGGGGTGGCAGAGGCCTTCCTTGGCTGCTGACACTCACACCTTCTGTCCTGCACCTCAAGGGTCATCCAGTTTCTGCTTGCTGACCTCGGTGACTAAGCACTCACCACTTGTGCGTGCATCCCACCCTGTAATTAGACAGCTCTTATTGTGACTGTGACATAGGCAGAAAATGATGGTAATAAAAGTTAACATTACTGAACACAGATACTTCAGTCCTGTCAACACCACCAGATTTGAAATTGGTTCATGTGATGTGGACATTCATTCAGTGGCTTACCAATCATTCAGCAAACAGGTGATAACCACCTGCTTCCTAGGCCCTCTGCAAGATGCTGGGAGTGAAACAAGAGGAAGCCCAAGCCATCCTACCTGCTCTGTGACCCGGAACAAGTGGTATTACTCTGAACCTCAGTTTCCTCATCTGTCAAATGAGAATAATGACACTTGGTTGTGAGGATTAAATGAGATAACAAAGTGACTAGCACAGTGCCTGGCATAGGACCGGTCAACTCAATAGACAGAACCCACCATTTGTCATAGTCCCTGCCTTCAAGAGCGTATAGAAGCTTGAGGAAGGAGAAGAACATTCTGTTTCGATGGAAATCACGGAGGGAGTATTACCAGAACTACAAGTTGAAAAACCAGAATTTTGAGAGCAGATACTGGGGGACAGCATTCCAGGGAGGGGGGATGGTGCAGGCAGAGGCACAGTCTTTGAAGAGCAAGATGTATTCATGCAGGAGAGTTATCAGGTGCAGTGAAGTCCAGCTGGCAGGGATTACTAATTTCCTTTTATAGAGATAGAAACTGAGGCCCAGAGAGGGAAAGTGATTTGCCAAAGTCACACAGCGAGGCAGAGACAGAACCCAGCCAGAGGTCAAGTCTCCTGACAGCCAATGTCTGGTTTTCTTTGAGCAACCAGAAGCAAGTGATCCTGCCAGCCTCGTTTTCTTTTTCCCATGGCCCAAACTATAGGCCGAGGAAAGGCCTGCTTGGCTCTGGGAGTGGATAACTGGAATAGTTGGCATCTGGGCACCCAGGGGTGTCTCCTCAGCCAGACCAGAGGCCTTGGCCATTTAGGGTAGAGGTGGGGCCACAAGCAGCTTTTTAGCAGACCTTATGGTACACCCAGGTCCGTAAAGCCTGGAGCACCCACAAATTTGCCAGCATGCCAGGTCTCTCCCTGGCCCAGGAAGCCTTCCTCTTGGCTTTAGAACCCCTCTACCACATGTCACCTTGCCACTCTGAGCATCCAGGACCTCATATGTGGGAGGTAAATAAGATTGTGAAAGTGGAATGGCATTAAAAGCTATGGGTGTTGTCCATATGTGTGAATAGTCACCTCCAGACCTTGGGGCCAATCTCTTCTAATTCAAGATTCATTTATTTTACCCCCCTCCCAAAAAATTATATTATCTAGGAAGAGGGCAGAGGGGGAGTGACTTCAAAAAACTCAGAAGGGGCCTGATGGCACGATGGATAGAGCGTCGGACTGGGATGCAGAGGACCCAGGTTTGAAACCCCAAGGTTACCAGCTTGAGTGCAGGCACACCAACTTGAGTGCGGGGTCGCTGGTGTGAGCCCAAGGTCACTGGCTTGAACAAGGGGTCACTAGCTCTGCTGAAGCACCCCAGGCAAAGCACATATGAGAAAGCACTCAATGAGCAACAAAGAATTGATACTTCTCATCTCTTTCCCTTCCTGTTTGCCCGTCTGTCTGTCTGTCTGTCCTTATCTGTCCCTCTCTCTGTCTCTGTCACACACACACACACACACACAAAAAAAAAAAAATCAGAAGGGAATTTTGGAGGAAGATAGAAATGGTCTATACCTTGACAGGGGTAATGATGATACAGGAGTCAAAACTTAAACCAGTGTATCACAGTGGTTAGATCTTCGACCTGGTAAACTGAGATCACTAATTCAAAACCCTGGGCTTGCCCGGTCAAGGCACATGACAAGCAGCTAAGATGATACTCCTCACTCCCCAACCCTCTCCTCTCTCTGTAAAACAATAGATAAAATCTTAAAAAAAAAACAAAAAACCTCCAACTATACAAATTAGCAGACTCATTTTATTATATGTAAATTATACTTCAATAAAGTTGATTTGATTTCAAAATGAAAAAAAAATATATGGAGCTCCTACTGTGTGTCAGGCGATGCACTGTAGGTGTTGGCAATACATCAGCGTACAAGATAATTCAGGTCTTTGCCCTTCACGGGTTATACTTTTATGCTGGAGAGAGAAAGACAGGAAATAGATAACATGGCTTCAGAGACTGATAAGCATTAAAATAATAAAATAGAACAAAGGGGTGGAGTGACAGGTGTGAGTGTGCCTCCTAGGAAGGTGGTCTAGGAAGGCCTCTCTGAGGAGGTGACACTTTGAAACCTGATTAGCGAGAAGAAGCCTGCTCTGTGAAGATCCAGGAATTGCTACCCTTCATGGAGCATGTACCATGCCAGGTATCAGTGCCAAAAGACATTCACTGCCACCTCTACAGTTCTCACAATTTTTCTGTTGGAAGAAGCACCAATTGTGAAGATTTCTAAAAGATGATATTCTATTGTATGCACACAGCAATCCTTAAACCCTGGATAGGTAGGCATGCAGGGGCATGGCAGGTAAAAGCGTCAGTGTGAGATGAGTCCTTAAGGACCTTGGGGGCCAGGTGGCTATTCTGAGACGCGTATAGGACAGAGAAGAGAGGGGTCCCTGCTATGGATGAGTGGGACCAGTGAGAGGCTCCTCAAGCTACAAAGCATTGCTTTTTTTTTTTTTTTTACTTTACTCTGGGAAGATTGTAAAGTTCTTTAAAAGTTGTCAGCATCCTACTACTTTATGTTAATGAATCAGGCCAGTTACGATCCTTGAATAGGGGAAGAATGACAATTTTTAGAGGAAAGAAAAATAAATCTAGTCATCAGCACTATATGAGGAAGCAGAAAGGATTAAGGATTCCAGGAATTTAGACATCAAAATTTCTGTACTTTAAAAAGCTGGGAACCTTGCCCTTACACTTGAGGCTGTTTTGTTTTTTTGTTTGGTCTTTCTTTCTTTCTTCTTTTTTTTTTTTTCATTTTCAAAATTCATCGCTTTATTTTCTTGGTGAAGCAGCCATGCATTACAAACCTTAAGCACGTGACAGTCACATGATTTCTTCAGTAAGCCTTGGGCTTCCAGGCTTTCTTGGGTTTTACAGCCAGAGTAGTTCTAGGACTCAAACATTAAAGCTTTCTCCACAACCACCCATTCTTTTGATGTTTGGGTTTTTGAACACAAAACTCCCTAGATAATTTGTCTTCCACAGTCCATTTCTGCTCCTAAAAATGTTAGCTGTGCTTTCTTTTTGGTGACCGCTCTGACTCTGTCTTGAACAACTTCATCAGAATATCCTTTTGTTTTTGTATATTCTAGAGTAAAAGAAAGACCATTACAATCCCTGGTTTGGACACCAACTTTCACACCTCCACGTTCAGGCTTATCTCTTTTTTTGTTTTTTAAGATTTTATTTATTGATTTTTAGAGAGAGGAAGAAGAGAGAAAAAGGGGAAGTAGAAGAGAAGGAAGCATGAACTCAATTGTAGTTGCTTCTCATATGTGCCTTGACTGAGCAAGCCCAGGATTTTGAACCGGCGACTTCAGCATTCCAGGTTGATGCTTTATCCACTGCTCCACCACAGGTCAGGCTTCAGGCTAATCTTTAAGAAGTTGTTTTACCATTTCCTGGCGGACGGTGCAGTGGACAGAATGTTTTCCCAGAATATCAAGGGTGCCCCTTCGATCCCAAGGGCACTGGCTCGAGCTCCAATCGGGGACCATGTGAGAAGTAATCAATGAGTGCACAACTAAGTGGTCAATGAGTTGATGCTCCTACCTCTCTCTTGTTCTCTCCCTTCCTCTCTCTCAGATCAATGGGGTAGGGGTGGGGAAGAAGCTGTTTTATCTTGTTTACTGTTGAAGGTGTCAGGATGAGAACAGTTCAGGTGAGCTCACCATCCTCTTGCTCACAGCCTGGACAGTGGCCCGAACTAAAGAAACCCACATCCTCATCTTCACCGTCCCTCCACCTCGGTGCCTCGGGCCAGAGCTTGGCCATCTCTGCCTCTCTCCGTAGATACATAGGTAAATTCACTTAAAGCATCTTTTCATGCATTTATTGACTATTTGTAGGGGGTTTTATTCATATCCTCTGCCTGCTTTACTATTGGGATAGACATCTTTTTTTCTTAATTATTGGTCTTTAAGAATTCTTTCTATAGAAATAATTTCTCAAGTCTGCTCCTTTTCTAGGGTTCTGGGGGCAATCTCTATCCACCAGGCTCTCCCACACCCTTGCTTGGCCCAGGGCCCCGGAGCCTAGTGGAAGAGACCAGATGCATGGACAAAGGATAAGAATGGTCCAGATCTGGCCCTGGCCGGTTGGCTCAGCGGTAGAGCATCGGCCTAGCGTGCGGAGGACCCGGGTTCGATTCCCGGCCAGGGCACATAGGAGAAGCGCCCATTTGCTTCTCCACCCCTCCGCCGCGCTTTCCTCTCTGTCTCTCTCTTCCCCTCCCGCAGCCAAGGCTCCATTGGAGCAAAGATGGCCCGGGCGCTGGGCATGGCTCTGTGGCCTCTGCCTCAGGCGCTAGAGTGGCTCTGGTCGCAATATGGCGACGCCCAGGATGGGCAGAGCATCGCCCCCTGGGGGGCAGAGCACCGCCCCTGGTGGGCGTGCCGGGTGGATCCCGGTCGGGCGCATGCGGGAGTCTGTCTGACTGTCACTCCCTGTTTCCAGCTTCAGAAAAATGAAAAAGAAAAATAAAATAAAATAAAATAAAATAAAATAAAAAAGAATGGTCCAGATCTAAGAGCAGGGAGAGACGCTTCCCCTGCCCACCTGCGGGGCCCATCTCCTCTCTACAACTCCTGATTCATCAGTCCTTTGTCAGGAAATGGCTTCTGCCAGCCTGTCTCCCTGCAGGGCTGCCCCACCCCACCCCAAAGCACATTTAGAAAGAAGGACCCAAAGGTGAAGAACAATAAATAATGCTTGACTTGGAAGGGGAGAATCCAGAAGGTAGGGGCCAGAGTGGGACAGAAGCCGGGAAAAGGGAAGAATTTGCTCTCTAACATCCAGGAGGGTCCCAGGCCAGAACCCTTTCCCAGTCTCATTGGAAGTAGGAGGAACCTCTCTTGACCCATTGGTCCCTCTCCCTCCCAGCTGGCTCCGAGCTCCAGCTCTGCTCTCCCCTCAAACCTGTCAGACCTGAAATAGCCCAGGAGAAAAAAAACAAACACCTCGGGTAAACAACAGGGAGTGTGAATGAATCAGGATTTTGTTTTTAAGAAATATCATGTGTCCTCTGCTGTTTACCCAGTTGGCATGGCCTGTTGTGCGGAAGGGGCCCTGGCGCCCTGCCCGGACCTCCCCTCTTTATTAACTGTTGGGTGGTGGTGGAAGGAGCCACAGCCCAGCCCATTCCATCTGTCACCTGGCCTCCTGCTGCTAAACTCTGTCCTTGCTCCTCCCAGTGGCCAGCTCCACTGCCACACCCAAGGCCAGGCCCCGTGATCGCCATCCTGATTGACTGCCCAGCACTTGACTGGCCTCCTGCCTCCAGCCTCCCGTTTGTTCCCCACTGGCAGCCAACTGGATTGTTCTAAAACGCAGATAAGACCTGTCATTCCCCTGCTTGGAACCTGGCTCCCACTGTCGTTGAGATAAAGTCAGACCCAGACCCTACACGTGGCATCAGGGCTCCCACCAGCCTCTGCTCTGCCCCTCTCGCCCTCACCCTTCCCTGACCTTTCACATCCTCAAACTAGCCCTGCTCCCTCCTGCATCAGGGCTTACACGCATGCCGAGTCCCCTTCCCCATTTCGCCCCACCAAGCATCGTTGATTCATCCTTCAGACCTCAGCTCAAACCACCCTTCATCAGAGAGGTCTTTCCTGTCCCCACCTCTCCCAGAATCTTCATTGCAATCAGCGCATTTGTAATTATTTTATTCTGTGTGGTTACTTATTTAAATAGATCTTCCTCTCTGATGACAAGGACTGTCCTCATTCAACATGACATTCCTAGTGGCAGATGTAATGGGAACTTGGGTGAGCACCTGCAATGTGCAGAATGCTGTCCTGGGCACTGGAGGGGAATGTGACAGCAGGCCCCCACCTGGCCCCTGTGACTTGGCCGGCTCCTGCCTGCACAGTGGCCACACCCACTTGGCTCCCATTGGAGAGCAAAGTCTGTTCTACAGCATCTCTGCCATGCAGAACCTCTGCTTGCATACGTCCAGGAGGGCGGTGCTCTCCTCCCTGGGTCATAACTCCAAGCTGGACCAACAGCGACAAAATCAAACAAGGGGGTGTGGAAGAGTCAGCTGATATAGGCAGGGAGTGAGAAATAATCACAAAGGGATGACAAAGTAAACAACCAAAGCTTTCATCCACTGAGGGCTAATGCAGTACCCAGTTCTGGGCTTACAACCTCTGCCTCTTTCATCTTCACCTTTCTGGGGGCACTCATCTAATAGGAGAGAAAGCTGAGGTTCAGTGAGTTTGAGTGGCCCATCCAAGATCACATGGCAAGTAAGAGGTGAAGATAAGATCTCCCCCCAGCTCTGCCTGCTTCAGAGCTACAACACGCTGAACCACACAGCACCATCCCCCAGACCCAACCCCCACGCTTGTACCATTTTCAGACACGGAGGGGGTTTCTCCGCGATGCCCACTCTTCACTCACCCGTTTTTGTTTTCACTTAGCAGTATAATATGAACATCTTTCTATGCCAATGAATTTTTAATTCTACTATTTTTTAAGGGCTGCATCATATCCCATTGCAAGGCCCATTAGACACTTTTCCTATGACTAGATGCTTATTTTCCTAATTAGATAAGTTTCTAGAAGTGGAATTACTGGTATAAACCTCCTTTTGAGGTTTTGACACCTGGTGACAAATTGCCCTGAGAAAAAGATTATAGCGGCCAGCATTCTCCAGCACTCGCCATGCACTTGTCATATGTCCCTTATCAGAAAACTCTTGCCCTATGACTAATTACTACTAATTGCCACTGTTAACTAGCCTGATTATTGTTTTGTTTAAGTAATTACATTTAAGTAATAAAAAAATAAATAATAGAAATTATATATAATTTCAAGTAAATGTCAACTTTATTTTTTACTTTTTTAAAGTTTAAAATTTTTTATTTATTTATTTTATTGATTTGAAAGAGTGAGAAACATTGATTTGTTGTTCCACTCATTTGTGCATCCATTGGTCGATTCTTGTATGTGCCCTTGACCAGGGGATCAAACCCACAACCTTGGCATATTGGGACGATGCTCTAACCAACTGAGCTACCTGGCTGGGGCTCAAATCAATATCTATTTTAATAAGACATACACACAAAGAAAAAGAAAAGGAACCCTGGTGTTGTGGTGACTTGTGTACAAGTCTGGCCTCCGATCTCACCCCACCCTCCAGAGTGAGAGTGCCCGAAAGCAGGGACCCTGAGCCTGGCCCAGTTCCTGACTTCCCGGCAAGTCCTGGAGAGATGTTTGCTGCTGAGCCAGTGTTAACAATCACTCCCAGTTCCTCTCAGGCCAGCCAGGAGGGCTTTAGGCCTCACCAACCCCCACCCATTTCTTCCAAGTCAGGCTTGGTTTCCTGCTGGGCTGAAGCTGCTCGTCACCAGCTGGTGATTCAGAACCTGGCCAGGGTGGCAGCGCTAGCCTACTCAGCCCTGTGGGTGACTAAGCTTGCGGTGAGGCTGGGCCGGGCCTGTTGGGGTGAGGCCACCTCCGCCCCAGCCTGGCCCTCCTTCCTCTCTCCTTTAAGCCGAGCTGATTTCTGTCCTCCGGGCCTTCCAAAGAGAATGAGGATAATCCTGGGTTCTGAATGGCCGAGAGTGCCCGGAGTGACAGAGAGTTGGTTCCCACACTCCTCAGGAGCAGAGCCTGAAAGACAGAAGCCATTGCATACGAGAACAAAGAGGAGGCCCAGAGGAAGGTGGTGGTGGGAGGTAGGGAGGAGGGAGAGAGAGCGATGTGGAGAGTGCTCAGGGCGGCCGCTATGTGAGTTTGGACTGATCAGGGATGCAGGACAGGGAGCTTGTGTGTGTGTGTGTGTGTGTGTGTGTGTGTGTGTGTGTGTGTGACAGAGAGAGTCAGAGAGAGGGACAGATAGGGACAGACAGACAGGAAGGGAGAGAGATGAGAAACATCAATTCTTCCTTGCGGTTCCTTAGTTGTTTATTGATTGATTTCTCATATGTGCCTTGACCGGGGGGGGGGGGGGCTACAGCAGACCGATGGACCCCTTGCTGGAGCCAGCAACCTTGGGCTCAAGCTGGTGAGCATTGCTCAAACCAGATGAGCTCGTGCTCAAGCTGGCGACCTCAGGGCCTCATACCTGGGTCCTCTGCATCCCAGTCTGACGCTCTATCCACTGCGCCACTGCCTGGTCAGGTAGGACAGGGAGCTTTTGAGGACTGGGCTGTCCTACCCCAAACAGCGCCTCCCTGAGAATGGGCAAAGCCAGTGACAACAGTCTGGAGCCAGGACCCTAGCTGGCTTGGCAAGTACGGCAGGCACGGGCTGGATTCAGCCCCCCCATTACCCAGTTCATTGCACAGCTTCATAGAGGGTTTCCTGTGCGTGTATGCAGGGAGCCCTGAGCAACTAGGAGGCAGCCACAGAGGTGGTACCTCCTCTCAGGGGGCATTTGGAAATGTGAGTAGGTGAGCGTTCTTGATCATCACTCTATCTGGTGTCAGTGGGGGTGGGGGCACCAACTACTGCTTTTTAGTCTCTGCAGGTCAGAGATGCCGAGCATTCTGCTGAGGTGGCCAGTCCTGCCCAGGGACAAAACCCTCTCCCCACCCCCAAATGCAGGGCTGAGACCTCTCTGCTGCCCAGTAATGTTGTGAAGAGGATGGTGCTGATTCAGAAGCACCTCCAAGTGGTTTTAAGATACGTTGCCTCCTTCTCCTGAGAAGACATACAAATGGCCAACAGACATATGACAAGATGCTTAACTTCACTAGCTATTAGGGAAATGCGAACCAAAACTACAGAGAGATACCACCTCACACTTGTTAAAATGCTGTTGTCAACAAGACAAGGAATAACAAGTGTTAGAGAGGTAGTGGAGGAAAAGGAACCCTCATTCACTGCTGGTGGAAAAGTAAACTTGTATAGCCACTAAAGAAAACAGTCCAGCCTGACTAGGTTGTAGCACAGTGGATAGAGCATCAGCCTGGGGTGCTGAGGACCCAGGTTCAAAATCCCAAGGTCGCTGGCTTGAGTGCCGGTTTATCCGGCTCGAGTGCAGGCTCACCAGCCTGAGTGCAGGGTTGCCGGCTTGAGCGTGGGATCATAGATATGACCCCATGGTTGCTGGCTTGAATTCCAAGGCCACTGGCTTGAACCAGGGGTCACTTGCTTTGCTATAGCCCCCTGGTCAAGGCATATATGAGAAAGCAATCAATGAACAACTAAGGTGCTGCAATGAAGAATTGATGCTTCTCATCTCTCTCCCTTCCTGTCTGCCCTTGTCTGTCTGTCTCGCTAAAAAAAAATAGAGCTACCATGTGACCCAGCAATCCCTCTGCTGGTTATCTATCAGAAAAATTTGAAAACATTTATTTGTAAAGTTATATGCAGCCCTCTGTTTTCATTCCAGCATTGTTCACAGTGGCTAAGAAACAACCGAAGGGTCCTTCAGTGGAAGATAGGATAAAGAAATGGTACAAAGTCAAGCTAAGCAAAATATCAGACAGAAAAATCAAGAACCACATGATTTCCCTCATATATTGGATATAAAACTGAAAGCAACAAATGAACAAACAAAAACTCATAGTTGCAGACAACAGTGTGTTGGTTCCCGGAGTGGAAAGTGGTGCAGGGGAGGTGGTAAAGGATAAAGGGGTCAAGGTGTGGTGACAGGCGATCTGACTTTGGGTGATGAGCACACAATGTGCTCTACAGATGATATAGAGTTGTACGCTTGAAACTCATATAATATTAGTAACCAATGTCACCCCAATAAATTTAACTACAAAGATACCTTGGCTCACTAGGCTTGAACCTTCCCTGGTCAGGGACATAGCTGTTGGTTTCATTGCTTACTTAGCAATCATGATGGTAATGACATGGGTCTGACACCAGCGGCCCCTGCATACCGGACATGTGGCCAGGCTTTGGATGTGTTATCTTCATGTCGGTCCTGTCACTGTTATTATCCCCATTTTGCAGATGAGGAAATGCAAGCTCAGAGAGGTAAGGGCAGTCACAGGGTGGGAAGTCGGGAAGCCTGTTTTACGACCTGGGTCTATGTCCTATCAAAGCCCTACTCGTCACTGGTAGGACAGATGGGGGAAATGACGCGCAGACATTTTCCCTGCTCCCTGAGTAGCCACCAGCAGAACCAGGCAGAATCAAGGTGTCTGAACCCATTAACTGGGAGCTTTCTGTCTCCACCCCTATGCCAAGGACCCACATCTGCTAATGAACATGGGGCTGTTTAATAGGAATAAAAACCCCGAGAAAAGGGCTTCCCTGTGCCTTTCCTCTATGTTTTTACCAAGTATTTCCTGCTCTGGAAAATGTTAAGGTAATTCCTTTTACCTGAAGTCATCTGCCTTTTTCTCCCTGTAAGGCATCGTCCTGCAAATTTGAAGAGCAACAATGCTAAACCCTTCCTGTCCGACTGCGGGAATGCCCCTAGCAGCCCTCGAGGCCAGCAGGGCAGGAGTCTGGACGTAATTCAACCTTCCTATGGCCAAGGACTGGCTCCAACTGGCTCTCACCATCCTGGCCTCAGTTTCCAAACATGGAGCTAATAACGCCTATCACCCTGGGTGTAGGGAGGCAATGGGATCAGCCAAGTGCAGCACTCAGCCCAGGGCCTAGCGGGCTCATCAAATGGTCACTGCAGTAATGACGACTGTCAGCATTTGGTTTGGAAGACATGCGGGTCTACAGGAGACTCTAGTCCTGGTGATCAGGGCGGCCAGTGGCCAGTACCATGATAGAGGTCTGAACCACGGGCCCTGGAAGCCCTGAGTTGGGAGGGCGTGGCATGAGGCAGGACGGCTTCCTGGTGAAGGAGGTGCTATTTGAGCTGGGTGGGCCACAAGGGATGGAATGGATTTGCTGTCTCCCTGAGCTGTAGAGCTCTGGTTTGTAGAAATTCTCAGGGGTGGGGTGCTCTAAGTGAGAAAGAAGGGTCCCATGGGACGGGGGATCTGGATGAGGCTGGAAGTGACAAGCTGGGAAACTGAGTCGGGAGGACAGTTTCTTCCTCTTCTGGTCTTTTATTTGTTGGAGCCTAATTTACATACATCAGAGGCACAATTCTCACTGAGTTCTTTAAAAATGTTTTTGCAGTTTTATTGAAATAGAATTAACGCAGAATAAGCCACACACATTTAAAGTGTAAAGTTTGGTGATTTGGGACATATGAATACATCTGTAAACCATTAACACATAAAGATAAGAAACCGGCTCACATACACACCTGTCAAAGTTTCCTCTGGCCTTTTGTAATTTCTCTCTCCTTCTTCCACCCGATGCATCCCAGGCTACAACTGACTTTCCATCACTGTCGATTTGTTTGCACTAGCTATAATTACTTTTTTTTTTAACTTACTGATTTTTAGAGAGGGGAAGACAGAGAAACATTGATGTTCCTGTATGTGCCCTGACCAGGGATTGAACCCACAACCATCACATTTGAGGATGACACTCTAACCCACCTGAACCATTCAGCCAGGGCTCTAGAATTTCGTATAAATGAGTCATACAGTATTACTCTTTGTTGTTATTTGACTTTTCTTTTTAACTTAGTATCATTATATTGAGGTTCATCCATACTGTTGTGTGTACTAATAGCCCATTCCCTTCTATTGCTGGCTTGTATTACACTGTATGGATGTACCCCAGTTTCTTAATTAATTTGCCTGTTGAGGTCATTTGAGTTGTTTCCAGTGTTAAGCTATTACAACTAAAGCTGCTGTGAACATAGTTCATAGCTTGGTAAATTTTGATCTATGTGTGCATGTGTGTAACCATCACCCAGATCAAGACATGAAATATTTCCAATATCCCAGATTGTTCTCTTATGCCAGGCCATACTCTGTCAAAGCTTTGACTGTTATCACCATAAACCAGTTTTGTTTGTCCTAGAACTTCATATAAATTAAATTAAAAACAATGCAATACATTTTCTTTTGTGTCTGGTTTTTTTGCTCAGCATCATGTATCCAAGAGTAAACATGTTGTTGCCTGTAGCATTAGATCATTCCTTTTATTGCTGTGTAGTATTTCACTGTAGAGATACACCACAAAGTATTTATCAATTCTCCTAGTTTGGGCTATTATAAATAAAGATGCTACAGGCCCTGGCCGGGTGGCTTAGTAGATAGAATATCGTCCCTGTGCACTGAGGTCAAGAGTTTGATCTCTGGTCAGGACACATATGAGAAGCAACCAATGAGTACACAACTAAATAGAACAAGGAGTTGATGCTTCTTTCTCTCCCCCCCCCCCCACAAGACAATGGAATATTAAAAAAAAATAAAAGGTGCTACAAAAATTTGTTACCACCCTGGCCGGTTGGCTCAGTGGTAGAGCGTCGGTCTGGCGTGCAGGAGTCCTGGGTTTGATTCCTGGCCAGGGCACACAGGAGAGGCGTCCATCTGCTTCTCCAATCCCTCCCCCTCTCCTTCCTCTCTGTCTCTCTCTTCCCCTCCTGCAGCCAAGGCTCCATTGGAGCAAAGTTTGCCCGGGCGCTGATGATGGCTCTGTGGCCTCTGCCTCAGGCGCTAGAATGGCTCTGATTGAGGCAGAGCAACGCCCCAAGATGGGCAGAGCATTGCCCACTGGTGGGCATGCTGGGTGGATCCCGGTCGGGCGCATGCGGGAGTCTGTCTGACTGCCTCCCCGTTTCCAACTTCAGAAAGAAAAAAAAATTTGTTACCAGTCTTTTTGTGGACACACATTTTTATTTCTCCTGGTGCCTGGGTCATAGCTAGAAGTGGAATTTCTGGCTCATAGGGGAAGTATGGCTTATTACTACAAATTAACTGTCAAACTTCTTTTCAAAATGGTCATGCCATTTACACCCCCACCAACAATGTCAGAGAGTTCCAGTTGCTCCACATTCTTGTCAAGGTTGTACCGTCAAGCCTTTACTTTAGCCTTTCTGGTGATGAGCAGTGGTATTTCATGTGGTTTTGTTTTGCATTTCTCTCATGACTAATGACATCATGTTCAGCATTCTTTTCTATGCTTATTGGATTTTATATTTCCTTTAAACTTTGTGTGATTACCAAAGTAAAACACACGTAAGGTAAGACATTCAACTACAGAAGTACCTCAAGTACAATGAAAAATTTTACCTTATCACCAGCACACCAAAAAGACAGCCTCATTTCCTGATATGAATTTAATACTCAAATATACATGCAATTTCTCTTAACCCTTTGAGTGGTACAAACGTTCATGTACGTCCTCATGCCTCCTGACTATCCAGAGTACTATCATACATGTGTAAGGCAACATTAAAAAAAGGCAAATGTATGTTCTTCTTGTTTCCATAAATTGGTTATCAAAAAAACATGATTTTAGCCTGACCAGGTGGTGGCGCAGTGGATAGAGCATCAGACTGGGAGGCAGAGGACCCAGGTTCGAGACCCTGAGGTTGCCAGCTTGAGCACGGCTCATCTGGTTTGAGCAAAAAGCCCACCAGCTTGAGCTCAAGGTCGCTGGCTCCAGCAAGGGGTTACTCGGTCTGCTGAAGGCCCGCGGTCAAGGCACATATGAGAAAGCAATCAATGAATAACTAAGGTGTTGCAATGCGCAATGAAAAACTAATGATTGATGCTTCTCATCTCTCTCCGTTCCTGTCTGTCTGTCCCTGTCTATCCCTCTCTCTGACTCACTCTCTGTCTCTGTAAAAAAAAACAAAAAACAAAAAAGCCCCATGATTTTAGGTTTATTAAACTGGAACTGATTTCATTTTTGAAAAAAAATCTCACTCCCGGGGATCAGCGAGCATGAGAAAAACTCACTACTCAAAAGGTTAAGTTTCATATATATACAGAACAACTGCAGTTTTTCATTTATTCTTCTTAACAAATTACAATAGGAAAGAGAACAGAATCATTCCACACGAACCCATCTTAGCGACTTTCAGGCTGTAGAGTTAATTCTACAAAAGAAATAAAACTTGGTTAACATTTTCCACTTAATGTTATACTCTCACAATGGGAGATGGGCTGCCATTATCCATTAGTGCAATCTAGCCTCCGTAGTCAATAAAAAAATGTCACTTCTAGTCACTCAGACAAAACTTGGTGAGAGCCTAACCAGGCGGTGGCGCAGTGAATAGAGCATTGAACTGGGACGCAGAGGACCCAGGTTCAAGACCCCGAGGTCACCAGCTTGAGCACGGGCTCATCTGGTTTGAGCAAAAGCTCACCAGCTTAGACCCAAAGTCACTGGCTTGAGCAAGGGGTTTCTTGGTCTGCTGAAGGCCCACGGTCAAGGCACACATGAGAAATCAATCAGTGAACAACTAAGGTGTCGCAACAAAAAACTGATGATTGATGCTTCTCATCTCTCTCCGTTCCTGTCAGTCTGTCCCTATCTCTGACTCTCTCTGTCTGTAAAAAAACAACAACCCAAAAACAAAAAACTTGGTGAGAAAGCTAGAAAGAAATAGAGAAAAAAAAAGACAAAAATATTTTACCTCCCAACTTGAATACCTGGCATTAGCTAATAGTTTATTGTATAGCACAAACAGGTATAATTGAACACACACACATATTATTTGCATTTTTTTTAAATTTTTTTTTTTATTCATTTTAGAGAGGAGAGGGAGAGACATAGAGAGAAAAGGGGGGGAGGAGCTGGAAGCATCAACTCCCATATGTGCCTTGACCAGGCAAGCCCAGGGTTTTGAACCGGTGACCTCAGCATTTCCAGGTCGACTCTTTATCCACTGCGCCACCACAGGTCAGGCCTATTTGCATTTTTTTAACCAGAAAAAAATCCTCTTTTCTTAAAATTTGTTGTCCCACTTACTTATACATTCATTGATTCTTGTATGTTTCCTGACCAGAGATTGAACCCACAACCTTGGTATATCAGGACAATGCTCTATCCAACTGAGCTACCCAGCTAAGAAAATCCTCTTGTTTTCACTGAGCTTATACTATGTGCAGATTTTAGGTTAAGGGACTGACATGCATTATATCATTGAATCTATAAATAGATGAGACTGGGACTCAAGGAGGTTAAGACAGTTGCCATGGTCACACAGCTCATTAGTAGAAGCACTTTTAAATATTTTTTTGCATTTATTGATTTGAGACAGAAAGAGATCACTTTGTTGTTCCACTCATTGGTTGATTGTTATATTTTCCCTGACTGGGTACTGAACTCATAACCTTGGTGTATTGGGACTATGCTCTCTAATCAACTGAGTTACCCAGCTAGGGCCATAAGTGGCAGTACTTAAACCCAGGTTTCTTTGACTTTGAAACCCCAGGTGGAGTAACTGAGATGCTATCTTCTTACAACCTCAGATTGATTAGTTCTTCCATTCATTCAACACATATTCTTGAAGCGCATGCCTGGCCCTGCCCCGCCTTTCAAAGCCACAGGCGAGCTGAATCGTCAGAAAGGCAGATTTACAAATATTATTTAGGGAGAAAGGACTATGATAGGAGAATGGGGGGAGGGCACACATTTTGCATCAGGGAAGGGTCCTGGGGGAAGTGGCCTGGAGCAGTGAGTAGAATGCCCAGAGGAAAGAGGGTCATGCCTGACCAGGTGGTGGCGCAGTGGATAAAGCGTCGGACTGGGATGCGGAAGGACCCAGGTTTGAGACCCCGAGGTCGCCAGCTTGAGCACAGGCTCATCTGGTGTGAGCAAAAAGTTCACCAGCTTGGATCCAAGGTCGCTGACTCCAGCAAGGGGTTACTCAGTCTGCTGAAGGCCCACGGTCAAGGCACATATGAGAAAGCAATCAATGAACAACTAAGGTGTCGCAACAAAAAACTAATGATTGATGCTTCTCATCTCTCTCCGTTCCTATCTGTCTGTCCCTATCTATTTCTCTCTCTGATTCTCACGCTGTCTCTGAAATAAATAAATAAATAAATAAATATTAAAAAAAAAAAAAAAGAAAGAGGGTCAAGCTGCAGAAACAGCATGTGTGTGAGAGGTTGCTCTCGCAGGAGCCCTGTCTTCCATGAGAGGTGAGGTAGACGGTGCTGGCAGCAAGACTTTGTGACCATCTTCCTTCCTGGGCCTAAAGGGGCACCATGGAAGAGCTAGTCACGATTTTCAGATTCCAAGGTTTGGGATTTAACTTCTTCCCCTCCCTATCCTACAAGATTCCTCTGCAAGCAGCACAGTGTCTGCAGGTAGCTCAGAGGCCACGCAGGCACCAGGCTCCACAGCTGTCCCTGTCCATTTATCTCTCCACCTCCTCAGGGACACAGATACTACAAAGCAGGATTCAGGCCGCCTGGTCTACCAAGAAGGAACCCATTACCCCCTGGTGGTGACCAGAGGGAAATTCGACTCCTGCAGGGCTTGGGTAAACCCGGACAGGGCAGGGGTCTACAGGTCTTGCTCTTCCCCCAGGCCTCCCAGCTCAGTCACCAGCACTGCCACCCACCCCATTGTTCCACCAGGGCTCCCCCTGTAGCGCCCTTTTCCTCTGATTCCACTTAACCTCTGCCACTTCTCCTGTGACTGCTCCAGGATCCTACCGCCCTTGTCTCCTCCAGTTTTTGACACAGAAGTTAGGATAATCTTTTCTTTTCTTTTTTAGATTTTTTATTTATTCATTTTAGAGAGGAGAGAGAGAGAGAGAGAGAAGAGAGAGGGAGAGAGAGAGAAGGGGGGGTGGAAGCAGGAAGCATCAACTTCCATATGTGCCTTGACTGGGCTAGCCCAGGGCTTTGAACTGGCGACCTCAGTGTTCCAGGTTGACACTTTATCCACTGCGCCACCACAGGTCAGGCTAGAGTAATCTTTTCTTATTATGTATTTAAGTTACAGACAGTAATTTGCACAAATCTCAAATGCACAGCTTGATACATTTTTATATATGTACTCACCCATGGAACACCCACCCAGATTAAGATCCGGAACATTTTCAGGCCCAGAAACCTACCTCATTCCCCTCCCTGCAAAGATCCAAATATAACCAGTATTCTAATTCCTGTCACCATAAGTCAGTCTGGCCTGTTGTTAAACTGCAAAGAAATAAAGTTGCCGTGTAATATGCAGTCTTTTGTGTCTGGCTTATTACGCTCAGCATTATATTCCTGAGATTTACCCATGGAGTCATGTGTACTTACACATTGTCCTTTTCACTGTTGGGCAGTATTCCATGTGGGAGTGAGCTAGCATTCCTTTATCGATTCTACTACTGAGGCATATTTGGGTTGCTCCCAGTTGGGGGCTATTAAGAATATACTGGCCCTGGCCAGTTGGCTCAGCAGTAGAGCGTCAGCTCGTTGTGTGGAAGTCCTGGGTTTGATTCCTGGTCAGGACACACAGGAGAAGTGCCCATCTGCTTCTCCACCCTTCCCCTCTCCTTCCTCTCTATCTCTCTGCTCCCCTCCCACAGCCAAGGCTCCATTAGAGAAAAGTTGACCCGGGTGCTGAGAATGGCTCCATGGCCTCCACTTCAGGCACTAGAATGGCTCCGGCCACAATGGAGCAATGCTCCAGAGGGGCCAAGCATCGCCGCCTGGTGGGCATGCCAGGTGGATCCTGGTTGGGCGCATGCAGGAGTCTGTCTCTGCCTCCCCCCCACACACTTCTCATTTTGGAAAAATACAAAAAAAAAAAAAAAGAATATACTACTATGTGGCCCTGAGCAGTTGGCTCAGTGGTAGAGCATCCACCCGGCGTGTGGAAGTCCTGGGTTTAATTCCTGGTCAGGACACACAAGGGAAGTGCCCATCTGCTTCTCACCCTTCCCCCTCTCCTTTCTCTCTATCTCTCTCTTCCCTTCCTGCAGCCAGGGCTCCATTAGAGCAAAGTTGGCCCAGGTGCTGAAGATGGCTCCATGGTCTCTGCCTCAGGTGCTAGAATGGCTCTGGTTGCAACAGAGCAACAGCCCCAGATGGGCAGAGCATTGCCCCCTTATGGGCATGCCGGGTAGATCCTGGTAGGGCACATGTGAGAGTCTGTCTCTCTGTCTCCCTGCTTCTCACTTCAGAAAAATACAAAATAAGTAGATAAATAAGTTTATTAAAAAAAAAAAAGAATATACTGCTATGGACCTTCTGGTACAAGTCTTTCGGTTGACACAATTCCTTAGGTACCTACCTAGAAGTGGAACTGCTGGGTCACTGGGGAGGCAGAGTAGGTAGGTACTGCCACATGGCTTTCCAAAGTGGCTATACCAACTTACAGCCCACCAGTCATGTGAGTAGAGTGATCTTTTAAACCAGTGGTCCCCAACCCCCGGGCCACGGACCGGTACAGGTCTGTGGGCCATTTGGTACCGGTCCGCAGAGAAAGAATAAATAACTTACATTATTTCCATTTTATTTATATTTAAGTCTGAACAATGTTTTATTTTTTATTATTTTTATTTTTATTTTTTTAAGACTTTATTTATTCATTTTAGAGAGGAGAAAAGGAGGAGAGAGAGAGAGAGAGAGAGAGAGAGAGAGAGAGAGAAGAGGGGAGGAGCAGGAAGCATCAACTCCCATATGTGCCTTGACCAGGTAATCCCAGGGTTTTGAACTGGTGACCTCAGCATTTCAGGTCGACGCTTTATCCACTGCGCTACCACAGGTCAGGCCGATGTTTTATTTTTTTTAAATGACCAGATTCCCTCTGTTACATTCATCTAAGACTCACTCTTGACGCTTGTCTCGGTCACATGATACATTTATCTGTTCCACCCTAAAGGCCAGTCAGTGAAAATACGTTTTTTCTGACATTAAACCAGTCCGTGGCCCAAAAAAGGTTGGGGACCACTGTTTTATTTCAAAGTAATTTCCAACTTACAGAAAAGTTGTAAGAATAAAAATAGTACAAAGAGCACATTTGTATACCCTTTATTCAAATTAAACTATTATTTTATATCATGGGAATCTACCTATTTATGTATCTCTCTAGATACACACGCTTGTACATATACCCACACAGCATGGGATTTTATGTATACACGCATTTATAACATTCACATATTATATGTATGCATGTATAATTTCTTCTGAATCAATTGAATGTGGACTTCATTCATCATGCTTCCTTACATCTAAACACTCCAGTGTGTATTTTCCAAGTATGAGGACTTTCTCTTGCATAACCACAGTACAGTTTTCAACTTAGGTAGATTTACTATTGATTCAATGCTTTTATTTACTCTACCATTCACATTTCTATGTGGTGAACTGACCCGATAGGACCTCGCTAGCCTCCTTCCTCCTCCAGTGCGGGATCTATTCTAAGATCAGGGACTGCACGTTGCTGTCATGTCTCCGCAGGCTGTTTGTTGGGAACATTTCCACAGCCCTTCCTTGCTTTTATAACCACAGCAGTCATTCTCACCTGGAGCAACGTTTGCCCTTCCGGGGGACATTGGACAATGTCTGGAGACACTGTGGGTTGTCACAACTGGGAGTGTACTACTGACACCTAGTGGGTGGAGGCCAGAGATGCTGCTAAACATCCTACAGCAGTGGTCCCCAACCTTTTTTTGGCCACGGACCGGTTTAATGTCAGAAAATATTTTCGCGGACCAGCCTTTAGGGTGGGACGGATAAATGTATCACGTGACCAAGCGTCAAGAGTGAGTCTTAGATGGATGTAACAGAGGGAATCTGGTCATTTAAAAAAAAAAATAAAACATCGTTCAGACTTAAATATAAATAAAACAGAAATAATGTAAGTTATTTATTCTTTCTCTGCGGACCGGTACCAAATGGCCCATGGACCAGTACCAGTCCGCGGCCCAGGGGTTGGGGACCACTGTCCTACAGCACATGGGCCAGGCCTCACAACCAAGAACCATTTGGCCTCAATGTCAATTGCTCTATGGTTGAGAAATCATAAAGAGTTTTTTAAATCGTGACTCACATCCCACCACCTTCAGCTTAAATCCCTCCAGTGGCTTTCTATTGTTCTCAGAATAAAATTCAAGCTCTTTATCATGGCCTACTAAGCCCTAGGCGACCTGGCCCCAGACCTCATCACCTCACTTTCTCTCTTCCTCTTCACTGTTTTTCAGCCACAAAAATCTGTCTGCTCCATAAATGAGCCCATCTTACTCCTACCACAGGGCCGGCACCCTCTGTCGGGAACACTTTTCTCCCAGATACCCACTTAGTGGATCTCTTAGCATTCAGATCTCATCTCAAATGCCCCTCTTTGGATAGGCTTCCTGACAACCCAGATTTTCTACCCCATTAACCTGCTTTAGTTTTTTTCTAATAACACTTTTTGTTATCTGAACCTATCTTATTTGTTTAGTCACATGTTTATTACTTGTCTTCCTCACCAGAGTAAACTGCATGATGTGGGGGAAGGAATTTTTAACCATTTTCTTCACTATTGTATCCCAGGCACCTAAAACAAGTCCTGTCACATAGCAGGCATGCAAAAATCTTTGTTGAATAAACAAATACTGCCTAATGATTACAAGAATGGGCATTGATAGGTGCAACTTTCTCCCACCGTCCTGAATCTGGGTTCATCTAACACCAGCCACCTCCACCACGCTGCTGAAGTTAACCCCAAGGAGCTCAAAGTTGTATACCTACCTGAAGGGCACCAGTGGAGATGTCAGTGCCACATCTGCCCTGGCCCCCAAGATCACTGCCCTAGGTTTGTCTACAAAAAAATTTGGGCCCTGGCCGGTTGGCTCAGTGGTAGAGCGTCGGCCTGGTGTGCAGAAGTCCTGGGTTCGATTCCCGGCCAGAGCACACAGGAGAAGCACCCATTTGCTTCTCCACCCCTCCCCCTCTCCTTTCTCTCTGTCTCTCTCTTCCCCTTCAGCAGCCGAGGCTCCATTGGAGCAAAGATGGCCCGGGCGCTGGGGATGGCTCCTTGGCCTCTGCCCCAGGCGCTAGAGTGGCTCTGGTCTCGACAGAGCGACGCCCCGGAGGGGCAGAGCATCGCCCTCTGGTGGGCAGAGCGTCGCCCCTGGTGGGCGTACCGGGTGGATCCAGTTGGGCGCATGCAGGAGTCTGTCTGACTGTCTCTCCCCGTTTCCAGCTTCAGAAAAATACAAAAAAAAAAAAAAAATTGGTGATGACATTGCCAAAGCAACCAGTGGTTGGAAGGGTCTGAGGGTTACAGTGAAACTGACCATTCAGAACAAACAGGCCCAAATTGAGGTAATAATACTCTGGCCTCTGCTTTGGTCATCAAAGCAGTCAAAGAACCACCATGAGACAGACAGAAGCAATAGAACACTAAGCACAGTGGAAATATCACTTTTTTTTTCCAGCAGCGTGGTGGAGGTGGCTGGTGTTAGATGAACCCAGATTCAGGACGGTGGGAGAAAGTTGCACCTATCAATGCCCATTCTTGTAATCATTAGGCGAGAGACAGCGAGAGAGTCAGAGAGAGGGACAGATAGGGATAGACAGACAGGGACGGAGAGAGATGAGAAGTATCAATCATCAGTTTTTTGTTGCGACACCTTAGTTGTTCACTGATTGCTTTCTCATGTGTGCCTTGACTGTGGGCCTTCAGTAGACCTAGTAACTAACCCCTTGCTCAAGCCAGAGATCTTGGGTCCAAGCTGGTGAGCTTTTGCTCAAACCAGATGAGCCCGCACTCAAGCTGGTGACCTCGGGGTCTCGAACCTGGGTCCTTCCACATCCCAGTCCGATACTCTATCCACTGCGCCACAGGCAGAAATATCACTTTTGATGAGATTGTCAACATTGCCCGACACATGGAGCACTGAGCTTTAGCTAGAAAACTCTCTGGAACGATGAAAGAGATCCTGGGGACTGCCTAGTCTGTGGGCTGCAACGTGGGGTTTTTTTCTCTTTTTTTTTTTACAGAGAGAGAGAGACAGAGAGAGACAGAGAGAGGGACAGACAGACAAGAAGGGAGAAATGAGAAGCATCAATTCTTCGTTGCGGCTCCTTAGTTGTTCATTGATTGCTTTCTCATATGTGCCTTGACCAGGGGGCTACAGCAGAGTAGTGACCCCTTGTTCAATCCAGCGACCTTGGGCTCAATCAAGCCAGCAACCTTGGGCTTCAAGTCAGTGACCTTTAGGCTCAAGCCAGCGACCATGGGATCATGTCTATGATTCCACACTCAAGCCAGTGACCCGTGCTCAAGCCAGCGACCTCAGGGTTTCGAACCTGAGTCCTCTGCATCCCAATCTGACATTCTATCCACTGTGCCACTGCTTGGTCAGGCAGTGTGCACTGCAATGTTGATGGCCGCCACCCTCATGACATCATAGATAACATCAGCAGTGGTGCTGTGCTGTGGAATGCCCAGCTAGTTAAGAACTACCAAAAAAAAAATTTCAATTACAGATGATTTGACAACCATAAAGAAAAAAGAAAAGGGGCATTGGGTCAGGCAGACTTCAGGTTGAATCATTGTTCTGCCACCTCCCAGCTGTGGAACTTTGAGTAAATGACTCTACATCACTTTCCTCATTTGTACATGAAGGTAAAAGTGGTGCCTCTATCACAAGGGTGTTTAATGCCTGTAGAATATTGCTGGGCACATACTAAGTGCTTGCTAACTTATTATTTATGGTTCAGACATAGATGAGGCAGCAAGAATAGATGGGAACAAGGACAGAAACCATCCAAACTCTTTTCCTCCCATGATCTAAATGCAATCCTTCTTCTCTTGGCCATTTAAAGCTCTTATAACAATGCCTTGCCTGAATAGTTTGGTTGGTTAGCGCATGGTCCTGATACGCAGAGGTTGCTGATTCGATCCCTGGTGAGGGCATATACAGGAAACAGACCAATGTTTCTGTCTCTCTCTCTCTCTCCCTTCCTCTCTCTTGAAAACCAGTTTTAAAAAATGAAGCTTTTGTAACACTTTATTGCATTTTGGGGATGCCTCCTTACTTAACAACTGCCTGAGGGCAGAGACACACCTCCTTCCTGCATAGAGGAGCTGGAAAGGAAGGAAGGGAGGGAGGGAAGGGAAGGGAAGGGAAGGGAAGGAAGGAAGAATGTTTTACCTGTGGTCTTACAGAAGGGGTGAGGTCCCCTGATGAGATACCAGTGCTGGGTTGGGAGAGGACATGAGGATGGGGGTGAGACCAGGTTTTAGAGGTTTAAGATGATGGAAATGGAAGGCAATGAAGTTCTTGTCTAGGATGCAAAATTTAAGCAATAAAAATAAATAATTGTTTGATATTTTCTCAAATAAAAATTAGTGCCAAAAATTCCACGATGAACAAAATATCAAAAATTCAAACAAAACCAGGGTCAGATTGGAGCCTGGGACAAAAGGGAAAAACAGGGATGCCATCACCCTCCCCAGTCCTGGCCCTCGGGGTCCTGCTGTTCCTCCTATCTACCTGCAGGGGGTGGGGTCAGCCTGATTTTGGAAAATTGTCTTCTGCTTGGCCTTTGTTTTCCAGCTCTGTGGAATTATTTGAAGTAGATGCTGACCTGGCTGGGTGGGAACGCTGTGATCTTAGAATCCTTTCTCCTCTGTGGGCCTCAGTTTTCCTATATGTGAAAGGCTAAGAGCGCACATTTCATTTCTAGCTTGAATGTCTCAGCCCTGAGTTCTCATTCATCCTCATTTTTCATGCCACACCGTTTGGAATGTAATCGTTTTCAACTTAGCACCCAGTCTCTGTTTCTCTTACACCATTATCTGATTGACCACTCAATGACAAGAAACCCCTGAGTTTCTGAAGGGCAGGAGCTCCATTGTACAAACTGGTAGCCTTTCTGATGTGTATAGCATGTTAGGTCACTCACTCAATGCTTAACTATTTCTCCTGGCCAAAAAAGTTATTCATGTTTTATTTTCTTTATTTATGTAATGACTTAAGTTGACTGTGTTCCTAGTGATAAAAATCTCTTATTAATGGGGGTGAGGGAAGGGACCCCCAAAAAACCCAAAATAAAGCAAAACACAAAGCAACAGGCCTGACCAGGTGGTGGCACAGTGAATAGAGGGTCAGATTGGGATGCAGAGGACCCAGGTTCGAAACCCCGAGGTTGCTAGCTTGAGCGCAGGCTCATCCGGTTTGAGCAAGGCTCACCAGCTTGAGCCCAAGGTCGCTGGCTTGAGCAAGGGGTCACTCGCTCTGCTGTAGCCCCCTGGTCAAGACACACATGAGAAAGCAATCAATGAACAATTAAGGTGCTGCAATAAAGAATTGATGCTTCTCATCTCTCTCCCTTCCTGTCTGTCTGTCCCTATCTGTTCCTCTCTCTGTCTCTCTCACCAAAAAAACAAACAAACAAACAAACAAACACAAAAAACACAAATGTGTGTGTGTTTTGGAACTAAAGTAGTCTTAGTAAAACGGATCAGGAACTTTTTATATTTTTCTGTAATTTAGCATAGTCTGATCTTTAAATACTAGATAAAACTCAACAGTAAAACCATCTAGGCCTGGTGCCTTTTTCCTTCTCCAACTTTTTATTAAAAATTTCAAATCTACAGAAAAGTTGAACCTCTTCAGCTAGATTCACCAATTAACATTTTGTCACATTTGTGCTTTCTCTCTCTCTCTCTCTCAAATACACACTACTTCATACTGTATCAACTTAGCTGAACCAAGTTTCCTAGAATTCTCTTCCTTGTGTGGTTACAAGCGAGGTTGGCCACAAAATAAATTTGCTCAGGATTTGGAAGGAGCAGCTAGTTTTTATGCTCTGTACTTTGGTGGAAGGCCTCAGGCACTCCTGTAGCTGGCACATGGTTGTCACTGAGCTGCTAACTTGCCTTATTCTTGGTTTTGGGTGACACTTGGGCATATGTCTTGTCTGGCCGCTGCTACATCTCCTCCTTTGGATTCTCTGAGTCCTGGACCAGGTATGTGTACAGATTTGTGGTAAAGGATTCCAGTTCTCCTGCAAGTCACCTGTGTTATTGGGGTTGGACATGGTGAGAGACAGACGTGTCCTTGCTCTCCCCAACATGTCCATCTCCCCTTTCCAACTACTGGCATGTGTAGAGAACTTACACGGTCTGTTCCACCAGCACCCACAATTGTATGAGGTCAAGTCCCTGTTACCAATCCCTTATTTTATATCACTCATAGTGGCCTTTCTTCTCTGAATCAAACACACGCACACACATACACACCACATTTAAATTTCTTTGCTCAGCTACTTGAAAGGTGAAATGCCAACATCAAATACTTCATTCCTAAGTACATTTTTAAAAATGTTACCTCCTGAGATTTAGGACTTTGTTTTACATAAACAAAATCCCATTATCCCAACCAAGAAAATTGCACTATCCCAACCAGAAGGAACTAGATATACTGTAGTAATATTATTTTAGCACACAGTCTATATTTAGATTTCTTTGGTTGTCCCAATAATGTCCTTTCATTGTTTTTTTTTTAACCTTTAGAATCTAATCAAGATCCTCTAGTGTAGGGGTCGGGAAATTTTTTGGCTGAGAGAGCCATGAACGCCACATATTTTAAAATGTAATTCCATGAGAGCCATACAACCACCCGTGTACGTTACACATTATCCAATAAAAACTTAGTGTTGTCCCGGAGGACAGCTGTGATTGGCTCCAGCCACCCGCAACCATGAACATGAGCGGTAGGAAATGAATGGATTGTAATACATGAGAATGTTTTATATTTTTAACATTATTATTTTTATTAAAGATTTGTCTGCGAGCCAGATGCAGCCATCAAAAGAGCCACATCTGGCCCACGAGCCATAGGTTCCCGACCCCTGCTCTAGTGCATCTTTGTTGTTATCTCTCTTTAATCTTTTAATCTAGAACAGCTCTACCTTTTTTTCCTCCCTTTTCATGACTTTGATTTTTTTTTGAGTCAATTTTTATAAGGTCCATTGTCTTATATAATGTCCCACTATTTTTTTGTTTCTTTAGTTTGTTCTTGTATTTCATTAATTTGTTTTGATCTGTCTGTTTGCTAGCTTGGTAATTAGATTCAGGTTGGCCATTTCTGGCTACAATACTACATAGGTGATGTTGTATGTTCTTATTGCATCATCTTAGGGGCACTTCATGTTAGATTGTTCCTTTATTGACCTGAGTCTTTTGGAATGTACTATCTAATTTTCTACTTCTTGGGTCAATTTTGATAGTTTATATTTTACTAGAAGAGCATGTGTTTCCTTTTGTTATTCTAATTTATTACCATAATAGTTGTTAATAGTTACTTTAACAACATTCACATCTGTGTTTCCATTGCCATTCTCATTCCTAATGTTGCATAGTTTTGCTTTCCCCCTTTGCTTTCTTTTCTCAGACTTGCCTTTAGTTAAGATTTACTCATTTTATCTTTTTAAACATTTTTTTTACCCTTCTAGTGTTTTTATTTCATTAATGACAACTTTCATCTTCTTTTTCCTGCCTCTTTCTTTTAGTGTATTGCTCATTTTCTAATTTCTTAGGTTGAATACTTATTTCACTTATTTTTGGTCTTTTATTAATAACAAAAGGATTTATGGCCTTTGTCAGTGGCTCAGTGGATAGAGCCACCTACCAGGTGGCACACAGCATATAAATGTCCCAGGTTAGATTCCTGGTCAGGGCATACAGAAGTGACCATCTCCTTCTCTCCCCCTCCCTCTCCCCTTCCCTTCCTCTTCCTTTTGCATAGCCAGTGGCTTGATTGGTTCGAGTGTGTCCCTGAGCACTAAGAATAGCTCCCTTGGAGCACAACAGCCTCAGGTTCTAAACATAGTTTGACAGGAGAGCATTGGCCCCAGATGGGTTTGCCTGGTGGATCCTGGTCAGGGCACATGTGGGAGTCTGCCTCGCTATCTCCCCTCCTCTCACTTATAAAAAAAGTATTTAAGGCTGTCAATGCTCATCTGAGTACAATTTTAATGGTGTCCCATAGGGTTTGGGTATGAAGAATTCTTTTTCATTTCATTTTTGAGATGCTTTTAACAATAAAGGTATATTGTATCTCTTAGGTAATGAAAAGTGAAGGAAAAATACACAAAACTCAACCCCATTATAGTCCAATTACATCATCCAGGATTTCCCTGCTGTCAGAGGGGAAAAACAGGAATTAGGAATGGTGATGGCGTAGCAACAGCAGAGGATTTGACCTTGTTTCTCAAACAAGGAGAAAGGCATTCTTTTAGCATAAGGCTCATTTAAAATTTGAACCAGCAGTAGGGGTAGTGAGGTGGTGAGATATGGATCTCATAGAAGTGTGCAAATAACAGAAGATTTCATTTTCAGAGTAAAAGAGGACTTTTTTCCTAAGCAATCGAAGAAAACACCAAGGTGATAAAAGCAAGCTGTAACCCGAATGCAGAATGCAAAGCTCTGTCTCCTCTCTTTCTCTAAGAGGCCCCAACAGTGAGAAGGCTGGGGGTGTGGGGGGGGTGTGCTTGTAGCTTTCAGTGAAACAAAGCCAAGAACTACTTATAAATATGCTTGAATCACTCTTGGGTGGCCATACTTTTGCCACAGAAGGCAGCAGGCATTTTCAGTCCCCGGGCTGGAACACTTCAAAAGGTGTCTTCAGATTGTTGGCGATCCATTAAAGAAAATACCTACTATTGTTGTTTTGTATATTAGACATCTGCTCAAACAGCTCCTCTGTTTGCATGGGGTGTGGCTCTGATGTATTTGGCAGGGACTTATCAACAGCTGGAGGAAGGATCACAGCTTGAAAGGAAGGGAGGGATAGTGCTTGGGGGTTAAGAGGGCCCCCTGCATCAGAGGGGGAACAGGAGTTCCAGTGTAGAGAGGGCAGTAAGCCCCAAGCTTGTGGACATTCAGACCCCACCCAAATCCTGCCTCCTCTGCTTGCCAAATGGCAGGAACCTCAGATACCTCCAGGGTGGGCAGGTGGTGAGAAGGGGAGTCAGGTCTCCAAGATGGATCCCCTTGCCTGTTTCCTGACACCAGTGTGATTCAAGACAAGGAGCCCCTGACCAGGATATGCATAAATGGGAAATGGGAAAACTGATGTCCACAGGGGAGAAGTGACTGGCTGTGGTCACCAAACAAGGCAGGACTAGAGCCTGAGCATGGATTCTTGGCTCCCCCAAAGCTAAGAGTCACACTTGGTTTGCAATGGGGAATACTCTGGGTCCTGACTGTGTGTAAGATAGGTGGGAGAGAGGGTGCTGTCAGGGAGGGGTGAGTGGAGAAAAGCGGAGGTGTAAAGACAGTAGACAAAGGAAGAAGGAGGGAGGAGGGCATGGGGGGGAGGCAGAAAACTGGAGGGACCAGAGAGACAGCCAGGGTTTAATCTGAGTTTGGAGGGGCTGGCATCCCTGCTTTTCTCAGGCTACAGAGAGCTTTCCTGCATCTGCTCTTCATGACAATGGTGGTGGCTGCATCTGTGATGAGTAACCCTGAATGCCCTGCCCCATGAGCTGGGATGGGGGCTAAGGCACTGCTAAGTATCACTCTACCTTAGATCTAATGATGGAACAAACCTCCTCCCAGCCACCTCCGAATCTCAGGTTCTGTAGGGCCTGAAGCTTCCACAACATGGGATGCTCTCTTTAAAAAGAAAGAAGAAAGGAAGGAAGGAAGGACAGAAGGAAGGAAGAGAGAGAGAGAGAGAAAGAAAGAAAGAAAAAAAGAAAACAATTACAAAACCAAACTTAGGTGCAGGGCTTTGGAAAGGGTCATGCTCCGCAGTACCCCCACCTCCCTCATCCTCTGTCACCTAAGTCCCATCACTCCCAAGGGGGATGGGAATTTTTACATAATGATGCATCTATGTTACCACCACCCAGATCAAGACGGAACATTTCCAGAGTCCCAGGGCACTCCCTCCCTCCTCTCTCTTCTCAGTAACTCTGCTTCCCCTCTACCCTCATGAGATAATCATTGTCCTGATTTCTATAGTCATAGATTAGTTTAGTGTTCTTGAAATTTCATATACATGGAATCATGGTGCATACCTTCACGTCTGGCTCAAAAAGGCTCCAAAATCTGGAGTTGCTACAGAGGTCTGTGACAAGAGCTGTTTTTGGGCGTAGACACACTCAGTTCAAACCCTGGTTTGGCCAGGAATTTGCTATGTGTCCTCACTAGGTTCCCAGTATTAGAGACCTTTATAAATGTTATCTTGTGAAATTCTTTAGAGACTGATCCTAAAAGAATAAAGGAGAATCTCCAAGGCTCGACGGCCAAGAGGAGGGGGTGAAGGTGAACACGAAAAAATACAGCTGATGCTGATGCTTTTTCAAAAAAAGTGTAATTGAATGTATTGGGGGTGACACTGGTTAATAAAACTATACAGGTTTCAGGCGCACAATTCTACATCATCCGTATATTGCATTGTGTGTTCACCAGCCCAAGTCAAGTCTCCCTCCATCACCACCTATTCCTCCTCTACCTTCCTCCACCTCCTGCCACCCCCTTTCCCTCCTGCAATCCCCACACGGTGATCTGTGTCTATATGATGCTGATGCTTAAGAATAGAAGGGAGGCAGGTGCAAGCCCGAGACTGTCAGAGAGGAGGACTGGACTCTGGACCCAGGGCTGTCCAACAGGCCCTGGGTGTGTGGGGGACCAAAGCCAGTGAGACCGCTGTATCAGTAGGTCTGGTGGAGGCAACTGCACCCGGTTACTTCTGTCTCACCCTGGTCTACCCCATTTCCTATTCTGGTTAGCTTGTTCCTCTGTTCTGTCTTCAGGCTGCTCCCTAAGTCTTTGGCCAGTCTCTGCTCCTCTCTGCACTCATCTTCCCACCTGCGTGGCTCCTGGCGCAGTGTCCAAGTCCTCACGTGACTCGTGAGAGACTCACAGGACTACGTCTACCTCCAGCAACTGGCCGGCGCCCGAGCTCTGCAGGGGCTGCAGGCTGCGCATGCGCAGCAGCAGACGCACCTGCGCGCCGGCCGGGCGGGGCAGTGGACCAGCCCAGAGCATCTCCCGTACATAGTCCGGTCTTGTCCTCAGACTGTTTAAGGCTCTGGGGTGGTAGACTCCGCGTGAGTCCGGACTCCCGAGGGATTCTGGCTCTTGTTGCTGATGCGTTCCCAGCAAGCTGTTCACATAGCCAAACCTCTCCACTAGGGAGGGCACTGGGGCAGCGCCCTGAGCATCCGGAGGTCAGATCGTGAAACCTGGGTCTGCACTTAGAGCCCTTAGGCAAGTGACTTAACTTCCCTGCGCGTCAGGAAGAGAGAGAGTAATAATAGCACCGACCTCATGGGGCCATAGTGAGAATTCAATGAAAATCAATGAGCATGTGGCATCTCAACTGCATCTTAAGTTCCCTCACATTTGCAAACTATTTCTCCCTTCTGTAAATGCACTGAGACTATCAATATCTTTGTTGGGTAAAAGGCTGAGCCCAGACATAAAGAGATAACAGATGAATACTTTCTCACTCTGAGAAGTCATATGAAGGTTCTGATTGGATATATTGGGGTGGAGATAAGAAGACGGTCAAACCTTCATACCCTAGGGTTGGTGGCTGAACTAGGACATGTAGCCTGGTGTCCTCATTGTTAACTGCCTGACCTTGGGCAAGTCGTCCTTCAGGTTTCAGATTCTTTATTTGTGGCCTAAAATAAGTGTTTAGAATTCAGAGTCTTTCCTTTCCTTTATCATTTACTAGCAAAGTAGTTATCTTCCCTAAATTTCAACTTCCTCATCTATATTATTATATTTCTTAACATTATTAAGAAAAAGACCTAGCTCACAGAGATGTTTTAAAAACCTAAGAAGTATTTATTGGCTTTACCTTTTAGCTCTCCTGTCCCTTTTTATTTTTTTTATTTTATTTTATTTTTTTGCATTTTTCTGAAGCTGGAAACAGGGAGAGACAGTCAGACAGACTCCCGCATGCGCCCGACCGGGATCCACCCGGCACACCCACCAGGGGTCGACGCTCTGCCTACCAGGGGGCGATGCTCTGCCCATCCTGGGCGTCGCCATGTTGCGACCAGAGCCACTCTAGCGCCTGAGGCAGAGGCCACAGAGCCATGCCCAGCGCCCGGGCCATCTTTGCTCCAATGGAGCCTTGGCTGCGGGAGGGGAAGAGAGAGACAGAGAGGAAGGCGCGGCGGAGGGGTGGAGAAGCAAATGGGCGCTTCTCCTGTGTGCCCTGGCCGGGAATCGAACCCGGGTCCTCCGCACGCTAGGCCGACGCTCTACCGCTGAGCCAACCCGCCAGGGCCCCTTTTTATTTTTAAAATACTTTGTTTATTTTAGAGCTGTGGTCGGCAAACTCATTAGTCAACAGAGCCAAATATCAACAATACAACGATTGACATTTTTTTTGAGAGCCAAATTTTTTAAACTTAAACTATATAGGTAGGTACATTCCTTATTGAGGTAGTGCCCGCACATGGTATTTTGTAGAAGAGCCACACTCAAGGGGCCAAAGAGCCGCATGTGGCTCATGAGCCACAGTTTGCCAACCAGGGTTTTAGAGAGAAGTGGGAAGCATCAACTCGTAGTAGTTGCTTTTCACATGTGCCTTGACCAGGCAAGCCCAGGGTTTTGAAATGGCGACCTCAGCATTCCAGGTTGATACTTTATTCACTGTGCCACCACAAGTCAGGTGCATTTTGATTTTTAATGGACTCTAGTAATTTCTTTCTTTTTTTTTTTTTGAAGCCAGAGGTGAGCCCTGTGCCATATTTCAAAAGTAAACTCCCCCTTCAACAAAGAAATTCAAGCAAAATCTAGGACCACTTTGATAAATGTGAGCTCCAGGAAGGAGATACTGAAATCAAGAGTAGTCCCATAGCATATATATTTTTAAGATTTTATTTATTCATTTTAGAGAGGGTAGAGAGAGAAAGAGAGAGATGGGGGAGGAGCAGGAAGCATCAACCCCCATAAGTGTCTTGACCAGGCAAGCCCTCCTGGGTTTTCAACCAGCGACCTCAGCATTCTAGGTGGACACTTTATCCATTGCACCACCACAGGTCAGGCACTTAGCGATTCTTACCAGATTTGGGACTTAAACATTTCTAGACTTTGAGTGCTCTAGAATAGTGTTCTACATACAGTGGTGAGATAACAATAAATATTTGCTAATGAATGATACACAGTTTGAGGTCTAGTCTAGTGCTCAGTTCTTTGAGCCTGTTTTCTTTTTTTCATCTGAAAAATGGGGATTAAAAACAACGCCCAATTATTGTGAGAATTTAATGAGATGATGTATGTAAGGGGTTTAGCATGGAGCTTGACATCTACCAGTTCAGTGAATGGTGGATCTATGAATAGGTGCCCAGAGAGATAGAGATGGTGTCGATAAGCTAACCGCAAGTTATGTTGTGGTTGGGAGTGGATACTACTAATAAGAGATCTAGCCTCCGAATTCCTTTTATGGGAAGAGGGTAATGAAAGGCTACCAAAAAGAGGAAAGACAGGACCATAGATGGATTTCAGCAAGATGGAGAGTGTTACTAGCCTGTGCCCAGGGATTCAGGTGCGCAGGGGACTTTAGGACCTCACTATCCCGGAGCGCGCGGTTGCCGGGGGCGCGCGGCGCGTGAGGTGAGGGGGGGAAGGCGCGGCTCTGGCTCCAGCCAGAGGCCGCCTCGCGCCTAGCCGCATCTCAGGGGGCGGGGCCGAGGCCTCGGGCCGCAGTGCGATTGGCGTAGGCGCGCGGGTGACGCTAACCGCTAGCGCGAGGCCCCGCCCCCGCGCGCGCTCGCCTGCGGGTCGGCAGCCTGGCTGTGGCTCGCGCGGCGCCCCCGCGCGGAGTCCGCGCGTCAGTCGGTCCCTGGAGCGGCTTTGGGGCGGCGGGCTGCAGCCAGCAGAGCGCGCCCATCCGGGGAGGCGGCGGTGTCCCCGGGCGTCGCGTGAGGAGGCTCGGATCCCGAAGACTCGCACGGCGCGATGGCACCCATTGGCCTCAAAGCCGTGGTCGGAGAGAGTAAGTGGGGTCGGGGTCCGCTCCGCAGGCCGGGGCTGCGGCTGCCCGGGAGGAGCTCGGCGCTGTACCTGCCCGCAGCGCCCGGGCCTCCGGGCTGGCCGCTCGCCCCGCCCGGCCGGGGGCTTATGGCTGGGAGGGCTCCGTTATTCCGGCGCCGCCCTCCGAGGGAAGTCCCTCCGGCCTCCTGCGGCCCGCGTCCGCTTCCCTTCTTCCCCAGCAATCCCCTTCCCGAATTCCACACCCTTCCCCCTCCCTCCCCGCTTCACCCCATCCCTCCTCCTTCTCCCATCTCTCCTCCTTCTCCCATCCTCCCCTTTACATCCATCCCCTCGCCTTATCCCCCGTCCCTTCCCTTCATCCCCATCCCTCTCTTGCCTGCACCCCCCTCTCCCCATCACCCCCCTCTCCCCATCACCCCCCTCTCCCCATCACCCCCTCTTCACAAACCCATTTCTCTCTTCACTCCATTCATTTTTCCTCCCCCTTCACCCCCGGCACCCCATCCTTTTCCCTTCTCTTCGCCTTGACCCTCTGCTGTTTATTACCCTTGCCTTCTGCACCCTATCACCCTCCCGTGCACTCCGTTCTTCTTCACTCCATCACCTTCCCACCATTTCCCTTGTCCCCCCCTTCCTTGCTTTCTTTATTCCCTAAGCCCCTTGATCCCACTGCTTTTTCTTTCTTCAGTCCCTCCCTCTTTCCCACCCTCCTTCGTGAATCGTGACGAACGAAATCCCGGCCTGCGTCCTCCTCTCCCTTCCTCCTCCCTCCCAGGAAGCCGGAGCCGCGGTCCCCGGCTGCAGAGAGACCCACCTGGGAGCGGCTTCGCGCGCCCAGCCTGGGCCACTCCTGGCAGCTGGAGAGAAGCCAGTCTTCCCAAGGCTCGGCTCGGCTCGGCTCGGCTCGGCTCGGCTCTGCTGGGCTGAGGCCGCCTCTCTCCTCCTCCGGTTACCGGGTCTTGGTTTCAAGGGCGGGATCTTATCAGGGTCCTGAACCCTCCTAAATCACACCGGGGATGAGCAAAACTGTAGCGTGCGGCGCGAGGAGTGGCCCTGCCCAGCACCGCAGTCTGCAGTCTCTCTGTTTGCACGACTCAGCCCTTGCTTGGCTGAACCTTCTGGGCTTTTCAGACCACTGTTGCAGGGAGGAAATGGTTGTTTATGGGTTTGGATGAAACGCTCGACATAAATGGATTTTTAAA
Organism: Saccopteryx leptura; assembly: GCF_036850995.1. Lineage (NCBI taxonomy): Eukaryota > Metazoa > Chordata > Mammalia > Chiroptera > Emballonuridae > Saccopteryx > Saccopteryx leptura. The sequence continues at coordinate 8,305,392 of NC_089504.1, read as the reverse complement.
AATGGACGGCGGTGAGTGCCAGCCGCAGGGGAGGGTTGATGTGGGTGGGTAGTATTTGGAAAACGGCGTCCTCGGTGCTAAGATTAGGGATGTGTAAACAAACGGTGCCTCTTCAGTATTTTGGCTATTTCTTTAACAAAAATGTGCCAGGATTGGCTGTGGTTTTTGTTACCTCTTTTGGAATTAGAAGACAATTAAGACTGGGCTTTTCTCTGGAGGAGAGGATAAGAGGAAATAAAATAAAAACGATGGAAATTCGTTTCCTTTCCGATGATTCTCCTGTTATAGTACACACTCTCCTCTCTCCTTTTGCTACCAAATGTTTTTGGCTTTGTAGTGTTCCTTTTGAACATCATTACTGTTTTTCCCCCAGTCTTTTTGATGATGTACAGAAAATATCCCAATACAGGAGAAGAAAATTGTTATAAAAATTGAACCCTAAATGAGCAGGTTTTTTTTTTTTAAGTGCCCGCTATAGCACTTGCCCTCCCCATGAAGGTATGTGAATCACATACCTTCTGTTTTCTAAGGAGAATCAAGGGTGTTTAGGGCTGGAAGGACCCGTGGAGATCCTGTAATGTCAACACCCTCATTTTAACTGTTGGGGGGGGGGGGTAATGGAGGCTCAGAGCAGTTAATGACTTGCCAGAGGTGTCCAGTTCCTTGCAACATTAGTTTAAAAAGAATTTTCTTCATTATTCTAGATATTCTATGTACTTCCAATGCCCGTTTTAAAGGATTACAGAATATGGAATGTGAATGTTACATTACATTCTTTCAAATGTTTTGAATAAGGTGCTTTAAAAGCAAAATTCTCAAGTGTTACAGAAATCAGATTTTTGCGTCCTTGTCACTTGCCAGGACCTTGTTCATGCAGGTGGCTCCCCAGTCCCCCCTCTCCTCATTTTTTTAGAAGCAAGCATAAAAGTAAAAATAAGTTGATATGTAATACGGTCAAAATTTCTTTTCTTTTCTGAAATGAGGCAAAGCCACTTTTTATGAAAAAAATAAAACCAAACCAGTTTTACATAAAATTGGGGAATGTGTGACCAGTGTTCTATTCATTTAACAATTGAGTTAGGTATACAATTTGGAAATCCTTATTGCAATCCTTTGTCTATAACGCAGGTTACTTCTGGCTCTTAATTTTGGATGGGGTTTCTAGCTGCACCTTTTCCCTCTAAAAATAAAAGTGAAATAAAGGTTTTTAAAAATCAACATGTACCAGTTTAAATGTCACCTTCAAGCCTGATCTTTCCAATCTAAATTAACACCCTATCACCACTGTTCATCATATTTTTCATTAATTTTCTTCATAGCACTGGAAATGATCTGAAATGATCATGTTCAGTGTTTGTTTTTTACAATATATGTTTGATTGTTTTATCCACTGGAATATTGCTTCCAGTAGAGCGGGGTCTCTGTCTGATGTGTTCACTATAATCCATGCCAAGAACAGTGGCTGGATCAGAGTAGCCAGTCAATGAATACTTAGTAAATGAACGAATGAAGGATAAAAAGCAAAATAAAGGTAGTTCTGGCTTCTTGTCACATCTTTTTGAGTTGAGTTTTAGAATGGCAGTCGGTACAGAAACAATAAAAGTAGAGGAGATGGGTCAACTTTAGTTGTTCATTCAACAAATGTTTGTTAAGGAGCCTGTTAGGAGTTATAGAATACAGAGTGACTAAAATACAGGACACTTTTTTTTTTTTTTTTTTTTTTTACAGAGACTGAGAAAGAGTCAGAGAGAGGGATAGATAGGGACAGACAGGAACAGAGAGAGATGAGAAGCATCAATCATCAGTTTGGTTTTTTTGTTGCGACACCTTAGTTGTTCATTGATTTGCTTTCTCATATGTGACTTGATCATGGGCCTTCAGCAGACCGAGTGACCCCTTGCTCGAGCCAGTGACCTTGGGTCCAAGCTGATGAGTTTTGCTTAAGCCAGGTGAGCCTGTGCTCAAGCTGGCGACCTCAGGGTCTCGAACCTGGGTCCTCCGCATCCCAGTTTGACGCTCTATCCACAGCGCCACTGTCTAGTCAGGCCAGGACACTTTCATATTGTGTGACAGACGTAGACAATCCTGTATTCTGAGATACCATCTGTGTCCCAAGTTTTCCCTGTCACTTCCTAGCACACTTCAGGTATACTCAGAGTATTGTACTTCTTTGTGTTGGCCTTGTACAGTTAGAGCAGAAGTTCCTTCAGGGGAGAGTAGGACCTTGTTTTGTTCTTATGTCTATTTTTAGTGTTGTGAATTAGTGCTTGGTACTCAGGAAATACTGAATAAATGACTAAATCTTATATATAGCGGTTCAGAGAATGGGCTTTGGAAATAGACTACCTGGGATAAAATTCTTATCTATCATGTAATAATTGTATGACTTTTGCAAACAATGGGACATTTTTGTGCCTCAATTTCTTCATCTGTAAAGTGGGTAGTAATTGCACCTACATTTTTGGGTTCTATATTACTAAATGATGTAATGCAGGTATAGCATTTAGCATAGTTCTTGGCATACAGTAAACTCAGTAAATGTTATTATGCAAAGATCCACCAAGTGGGTCAATGAAAGTGTTAGAAGATTTTGAGAAGAAACAAACTACTATCCTGTGGGGCCAGAGTTTTGGGGGAGAAAGCAGAGTCTCAGATAAACTTTTTTTTTTTTAATTTAGACAATTAAATTTAACTGAGTGACATTGGTCAACTAGAGTACATAGATTTAGAGAAAACATCTCCACATCACTTGGACAGTCTGCTATGTTGTATACCCATCACCCTCAGATAAACTTTTTGAAGGAGGTGCAAATGAACTGGAAAATGGAGAATGGACCTGAAACATATGAACGATTTGTAATCTGACCCAATTTCTGTTCCCAGTCCTAATTTATTTACCCTTTTCCCCCATAACTGTTGTTTTTTGCTCTCTACAAAGAGATTGTAAGAGAAGGACAATTTCATTTTTATGGCATATTAGTATCTATTTTATGTTAATAGATGATGTTTCAATTATGTAAATCCATGTTGTATAATCCAGAGTTTATTCCTGTTCCCTGAAAATTTGTCAGTGTGTTACAAAGATGCAAGGACTACAAAACGGAGGGTGTGTTTTAATAATTTCCTAGCTGTTAGTTTCTCCTCGTGATCTCTTATAAGAATCACATTCTTTTTTTTTTTTTTTTTTTTAATTATTTTTATTTATTCATTTTAGAGAAGAGAGAGAGAGAGAGAGAGAAGGGGGAAGAGCAGGAAGCATCAACTCCCATATGTGCCTTGACGGGGCAAGCCCAGGGTTTTGAACCGGGGACCTCAGTGTTCCAAGTCGATGTTCTATCCACTGTGCCACCACAGGTCAGGCCAAGAATCACATTCTTTTGGAAAAGAATGTACTTTCTGTTTGTGTGTTAAATACGTACCTTTTTCAGATGGGGCCATGATTCATGGGATGTGTCACAAATTGAGAGGACACCATGATAGAAGCAGTCTTTATTCATTTCTTACACTTTTTTAAAAAAAGAAACAAGTATATCTTGAAATATTAAATACATATTCCATTAAATACATATTCCATTTTTTAAATTAAGATAGAATTTGTGCACAGTAAAATTCACCCCTTTTAGTGAACAGTTTTTCAGATTTCACCCATCACATACAGTCATGCCACCAGCAGTGTAATGAGAATACAGAATGGTGCCAGTCACCCCCTCAAAATTCCGTGTGCTGCCCCTTTCTAGTGAGCCTCTCCTCCCACCCTCATCCCCAGCCCCTGGCAAATGCTGAACTGTTTACAGTCCCTATAATTTTGCTTTTGCCAGAATGTCGTATTAATAGACTCATATAGCTTCTTAAATATGACCTCTTATCATAGTGCATGTGAGAATCATCCATGTTGCCTCTATCTGTAGTGGGTCCCTTCTTGTTACTGACTGTTATTCTGTTGTATGGATGTACTTTCGTTTGTTTATCTATTTCCCAGCTGAAGGACATTTGAGTTATTTACACTTTGGGGCAATTGCTGATGCTTCTATAATGCTTATATGAGTATTCAGTCACACATAGGTTTTGGTGGGAACATATCACTTGGTTATGTAAATACAGAGGGTCCTTGGGTTACCACACAGTTCCGTTCCTACAACAGTGACATAGCCCGACTTTTGGTGTTAAGTCGAAACACTCCCTAGCCTAAGTCACTTACCTATCCTAACGCAGTTGTAAAATCATGATCTAGAACATAAAAGCATAACTAAACCACAGAAAAAGAATACTGCATATTCTTCCCCCACGCGCAGCCAAACTAGTTTGTCCACATAGTTTGTAAGTATGACGCTAACGGCGTAAGCCTAAACACTATGTCTCAGTTTTTAAAAGTTTTTATGGGAGTGTCGTAAACTCAAAACATCATATATTGAGACTGTCGCAACTTGATGACCCCGAGGACCCCCTGTACCTAGGAGTGGGATGAATGGGTCATATGACAAGTGTATTTAACTTTATAAGAAACTGTCAAATTGTTTTCCAAAGTAGCTCTGCCATTTTACATTCCTACCAGCATCGTTGTTATTTCAGCCGAGACTTGAACAATGCAGGGGTTTGGGGTGCCCACCCTGCATAGTGGAAATCCGTATGGAACTATTGACTCCCTAGAAACTTCAGTCATCCATGGATATCCACTGGAGATTGGTTCCAGGACCTCCATGATGCCAAAACCCACAATGCTTAAGTCTCTTACATAAAATGGTTTAGGACAATGCATACAGTTGGCTTTCTGCATCTGGGGATTCCCAACTGCAGGTGGAAAATACATTTTTAAAACCTTAGATATGGAGGTCTTTATATATTCTGGGAACAAGGCTTTCATCAGATAATATGAGTTACAAATATAATATTTTCTGTTTGTGACTTGTCTTTTTATTCTATTGAAAGTATTTTTCTTTTGAATCAGTGATGTGGTGTTCTTGGGATATATTCCTAAAGTGGGATAGCTGGGTCAAAAGGCAGTTCTATTTTTAATTTTTTGAGGAATCTCCATACTGTTTTCCACAGTGGCTGCACCAGTCTGCATTCCCACCAGCAGTGCAGGAGGGTTCCCTTTTCTCCACATCCTCGTCAGCACTTATTATGTGTTGTTTTGTTAATGAGCCCCATTCTGGCTGGTGTGAGATGGTATCTCATTGTGGTTTTAACTTGCATTTCTCTAATTAGTGATGTTGAATATTTTTTCATCTCCCTATGGCAGCATTGTTAACAATAGCCAAGATCTGGAAACAGCCCAAGTGTCCATCAGTGGACGAGTGGATTAAAAAGCTATGGTACATATACACAATAGAATACTATGGGGCCATGAAAAAGAAGGAAATCTTACCTTTTGCGACAACATGGATGAACCTGGAAACTATTATGTTGAGTGAAATAAGCCAGGTAGAGAAAGAAAAATATCATATGACCTCACTCATTTGAAGAATCCAATGAACAATGTGATCTGAGGAACGGAATAGAGGCAGAGGCAGGATCAAAGGGACCAGAGGGAAAGTGGACAGAGGGAAAGGGATGAGAGGATGGGATCTGAGAAGGGAAAGAAATTGGTGAAATTACACATAATACAGCGTTATAGAGAGCAGAAAAGGGCCCTGGCCGGTTGGCTCAGCGGTAGAGCGTCGGCCTGGCGTGCGGGGGACCCAGGTTCGATTCCCGGCCAGGGCACATAGGGGAAGCGCCCATTTGCTTCTCCACCCCCCACCCCCTCCTTCCTCTCTGTCTCTCTCTTCCCCTCCCGCAGCCGAGGCGACGCCCAGGAGGGGCAGAGCATCGCTCCCTGGTGGGCAGAGCCTCGCCCCTGGTGGGCGTGCCGGGTGGATCCCCGTCGCGGGAGTCTGTCTGACTGTCTCTCCCCGTTTCCAGCTTCAGAAAAATACAAAAAAATAAATAAATAAAAAGATAAAAAGAGAGCAGAAAAGGAAATCCTGCTCTCTATAACAGGAATGGGGGAGGACATTGGGGGGAGGGGGCAAGGGGGACGTTGAGGGGAACACCGGGGAGGGGGGATGCATTTGGGGGGATAGTAGAATCTATGTAAACACAATAAATTTAAATCAATTAAAAGAGTATTTTTCAAGGCCCTGGCTGGTTGGCTCAGTGGTAGAGCGTTGGCCTGGCGTGCAGGAGTCCCGGGTTCGATTCCTGGCCAGGGCACACAGGAGAAGCGCCCATCTGCTTCTCCACCCCTCCCCCTCTCCTTCCTCTCTGTCTCTCTCTTCCCCTCCTGCAGCCAAGGCTCCATTGGAGCAAAGATGGCCCAGGCGCTGAGGATGGCTCCACGGCCTCTGCCTCAGGCGCTAGAATGGCTCTGGTTGCAACAGAGCGACACCCCCTGATGGGTGTGCCCGGTGGGTCCCCGTGGGGCGCATGCAGGAGTTATCTGACTGCCTCCCCATTTCCAACTTCAGAAAAATAAATTAAAAAAAAAGTATTTTTCAAAAAAAGCAAAAGTTCTATATTTTGATGAAGTTCATTTTATCAATTTTTTTTTCTTTTATAGATTGTGCTTTTGGTATTCTATTTAAGAAATCTGCCTGCCCTGGCTGGGTAGCTCAGTTGATTAGAGCAGTGTTTTTTAACTACTGGTCCTCTGACTGGTCCGCCAGAAATTTCATGCTGGCCTGTGAAAGAGTTAACCACCCTGATGTTGTATGAAGATTATAGACCCAGTGATCTTGGTAGAATTTGCTTATGTTTAGGATGATTTCTGTCTTAGCGGTCCCCCAAATAATTCTACTATTTTCATAGGTCCTGAAGTGTAAACAGGTTGAAAATCACTGGGTTAGAAGATTATCCTGAGTTACACTAAGTTTGTGGGTTCAATCCCCTGTTGGGGATAAAAGAATCAACCAATGAATGTATAAGTGGAACAACAAATCAGTGTTTCTCTCTTTCTCTCCCATCCTTTCTCTCTAAAATCAATAATAAATTTTTTTTTTGTCTAGCCCAAGTTCACGAAGATTTTCTATGTTTTACATTATTTTTTTTGTGTTTTTTTTTTTTTTTTCAGAGACAGAGAGAGAGTAAGAGAGAGGTATAGACAGGGACAGACAAGAATGGAGAGAGAGATGAGAAGCATCATCAATCATTAGTTTTTTGCTGTGACACCTTAGTTGTTCATTGATTGCTTTCTCATATGTGCCTTGATTGTGGGCCTGCAGCAGACCAAGTAACTCCTTGCTCGAGCCAGCAACTTTGGGTCCAAGTTGGTGAGCTTTTGCTCCAACCAGATGAGCCCGCACTCAAGCTGGCGACCTCGAGGTCTTGAACCTGGGTCTTCCGCATCCCAGTCTGATGCTCTATCCACTGCGCCACCGCCTGGTCAGGCGTGTTTTTTTTTTTTTTTTTTTTTCATTTTTCTGAAGCTGGAAACGGGGAGAGACAGTCAGACAGACTCCCGCATGCGCCTGACCGGGATCCACCCGGCACGCCCACCAGGGGCGGTGCTCTGCCCCCCAGGGGGGGATGCTCTGCCCATCCTGGGCGTCGCCATATTGCGACCAGAGCCACTCTAGCGCCTGAGGCAGAGGCCACAGAGCCATGCCCAGCGCCCGGGCCATCTTTGCTCCAATGGAGCCTTGGCTGCGGGAGGGGAAGAGAGAGACAGAGAGGAAAGCGCGGCGGAGGGGTGGAGAAGCAAATGGGTGCTTCTCCTATGTGCCCTGGCCGGGAATTGAACCCGGGTCCTCCGCACGCTAGGCCGACGCTCTACCGCTGAGCCAACCGGCCAGGGCCGGGCGTGTTTTTTTTTTTTTTTAAAAAAAGATTTTATTTATTGATTTTAGAGAGAGGAGAGTAAGAGAGAGAATGGGGGGCAGGAAGAAGTGGAAAACATCAACTCATAGTAGTTGCTTCTCATATGTGCCTTGATCAGGCAAGCCTAGGATTTCCAACCCACAATCTCAGCAGTCCCAGCTGACACTTTATCCACACAGGTCAGGCTATATTTTCTGTGTTTTCTTCTTGAAGTTTTTTTTTTTTTTTTTTTTTTTTTTTTAGGTTTTTTCTTTTTTTTTTTTTTTTTTTTTTTTTTTTTTAAATAAATTTTTATTTTAATGGGGTGACATCAATAAATCAGGGTACATACCTTCAAAGAAAACATTTCCAGGTTATCTTGTCATTTAGTTCTGTTGCATACCCATCACCCGAAGCGAGATCATCCTCCGCCACCCTCCATCCAGTTCTCTCTGTACCCCTCCCCCTCCCCCTCTCCCTCCTTCCCTCCCCCCACCTCCCCATAGCCACCACACTCCTGTCCATGCCTCTTAGTCTCGCTTTTATGTCCCACCAATGTTTGGAATCCTGCAGTTCCTGTTTTTTTCTGATTCGCTTATTTCACCCCCGCACAATGCTACCAAGACTCCACCATTCCTCTATAAGTGATCCAATGTCACCATTTCTCCTAGCTGAATAGTATACCATGGTGTATATGTGCCCCATCTTCTTCATCCAGTCCTCTATTTTTTTTTACAGTGATTAAAAGCCTTTAAGCAAACTCTTGGCCAATACAGCGAGAATCCCTAAAAGAGTAGTGTCCTTAACATGTTCCCCAAGTCCAAGATGGCCCCATCACCATGCCAAATCCCTGAAAAATGCAACCCAACCACAGTTCAGTCTGTTAGGAGCTGTCACAGGGAGCAGGAGTCCAGGAAAGTTCCACACAGGAAAAGTCCGCATGGCACTGGAATTGTTGTCACCATTCTATATTTTGCAGCTCATGTCCAAGTCCCAATGACCGTTGCTCTTCTTGAAGTTTTATAGTTTTAGGCCTTACATAGTCTTTGATCCATTTAATTTCTTTGTATTGTGTGAGTTAGGGTCAAGATTCAAGTTTGTGTGAGTATGACTTTTTTTTTTTTTTTCCGGTATGTGAATGCCCAGTAGTTCCAGCACCATTTGTTGAAAAGACTATTATTTATTCCATTGACTTGTCTTTGTTCTTTGTTGAAAACCAGTTGACCATATATGAGCAGGTCTATTTCTAGACTCCCTATTCTGTTTTGTTGACCTGTATGTATGCTTTCACCAATATCCAGTCTGTCTCAATTGCTATAGCTGTCAAGTAAGACTGAAAACCAGGTACTGTGAGTTCTTTAACTTTATTTCCTTTTCAAAATTGTTTTGGTTGTTTGGGTTCATTTGCTTTTCCATATAAATTATAGAATCAGCTCACCAGTTTCTATTTCTGAATCTTTCTGGGATTTTGATATGAATTGTGTTGAATCTGTAGATAAATTTGGGGAAAATTGGCATTTTAACAAATTCACTTTTAATATTTTAGTTTCTTTGTTGTTTTGCTATGTGAAAATAGTGATTCTTAGCTTCACAAAGAAGGGAGCAAGCTGTGAAAACAAGAATTGTATGAGTTTAGCAAAGTCACAAGGTACAAAGACAGTTTACAGAAATTGTATTTTTATATAGAAGCAATGAACAATTAGAAATTGAAATTTAGCCTGATCTGTGGTGGCGCAGTGGATAAAGCGCCTGGAAATGCTGAGGTCGCCGGTTCGAAACCCTGGGCTTGCCTGGTCAAGGCACATATGGGAGTTGATGCTTCCAGCTCCTCCCCACCTTCTCTTCTCTGTCTCTCTCTCTTCTCTTTCTCCCTCTTTGTCTCTCTCTCTCTCCCTTTCTCTCTCCTCTCTAAAATGAATAAATAAGTAAATAAATAAAAAAGAAATTGAAATTTAGAATAGTGCCATTTACAATAGAATAAAAAACCATGAAATACTGTATGTTCCAGATCTGTATGCTGAAAGCTACAGAACACTGATGAAAGAAATCAAAGAAGGCTGAAATGAATGGAGAGATGTACCATATTCATGTATTAAAAGAATTTATGTTATATTTCTTTATATTTTATTTTTTTAATATTTTTTTAAATTTTTTTTCTGAGAGAGAGACAGGAAGGGAGGTAGAGGATAAGAAGCATCAACTTGTTGCTTTTACTTCACTGTTTCATTTAATTGTATACTTATTGATTGCTTCTCATTTGTGCCCTGACTGGGGATTGAACCCAAGACCTTGGCACACGGGGATGATGATGCTTTATCCACTTAGCCGTCTGGCCAGGGCGCAATGAATACTTTTTAAATAAACTTTACTTGATAGTTATGTTTGTTCTTTTTTCTGTATTATTAAATTTTGCTCATTATCTTTGCATCTATATTCATTAACATTAGAGCCTTCTTGCTCTTCTTTGATCATTCCAAGGATGACCCCATATCAGGGTTTTCTCTTTGTTATTCCCTGTGTCTGAAATGTTCTTTCTTCAGATATCCGCATTCATGTTCCCTTAATTCCTTTAGGTCTCATATCAAATGCCACCTCACCAATGGCATCTTCTTTGAGTACTTTATATAAGATGGACACTATCCTGATTTCCCTACAATTTCCTCTCCCCCTTATCATGCTGAATTGTCAAACCTGACATTTTGTTCTTACTAGTTTGTCCTTGCCTCCACCAACCTAATGTAAGCTCCATGAGTGCTTAGACTGTTTTGTTCACTGCTGTATCCCCTGCACCTTGAAGAACAATGCTGGTGTATAGTGAGCATTCACTAAATGTTTGGAATGAATAGTTGAACTCTATATTATATATATTTCTTTCTCTCTTTTAAATTAGTTTTAGATCTTAAGCATCAGAATTTCTCTTTAAATGGATTGGAAAGTGTCCGATCTTTTTATATGTTCCAGAATACATCAGATAACATGGAGATTCCTTTTGAATGTTAGAAATAATTTATCCAGCCTGACCTGTGGTGGCGCAGTGGATAAAGCGTCGACCTGGAAATGCTGAGGTCGCCGGTTTGAAACCCTGGGCTTGCCTGGTCAAGGCACATATGGGAGTTGATGATTCCAGGTCCTCTCTCCTCTCTCTCTCTCTCCCTCTCTCTCTCCTCTCTAAAATGAATAAATAAAATTAAAAATTAAAAAAAATGATTTATCCATAAAACTCTGAATTTGTTGCTTTTGGGTGAGGGGGAAGAAGATAAATATTTGACAGCCTTTTAGATTTATTTGATTACTGTTTGTTTACTTAGGAGTTCTACTTCTTCTTTAGTCAGTTTTGGCAATTTATATTTCCTTATAAAGCAAGCCTTTTAACTTAAAAATTAAATTATATTAACTAAATTAAATTTGTAGAATTTTTGTTTATATATTTTTAAAGATTTTATTTATTGATTTTAGAGACAGGAGACGGAGAGAGAGAAAGGGGGATAGGAGCGAGAAGCAGTAGTTGTTTCTTGTGTGTGCCTTGGCCAGGCAAGCCTGGGATTTCGAACCTGCAACCTCAGCATTACAGGTTGACCACTGCGCCACCACAGGTCAGGCTAAATTCATAGAGCTTTTAAAAGATATTCTGCATCCTTTCTTATTCTACCCTGTTTGTGTTGTTTTTATGAAAATACTTGCTAGAGACTTGTCTATTTTAACTATCTTTTTCCCTTTTTTTTTTTACAGAGAGTCAGAGAGAGGGATATTTAGGGACAGACAGACAGGAATGGAGAGAGATGAGAAGCATCAATCTTCAGTTTTTCGTTGCGACACCTTAGTTGTTCATTGATTGCTTTCTCACATGTGCCTTGACTGCGGGCCTTCAGCAGACCGAGTAACCCCTTGCTCAAGCCAGTGATCTTGGGTCCAAGCTGGTGAGCTTTGCTCAAACCAGATTAGCCCACGCTCAAGCTGGCGACCTCGGGGTCTTGAACCTGGGTCCTCTGCATCCCAGTCCAACGCTCTACCCACTGCGCCACCGCCTGGTCAGGCTTTAACTGTCTTTAAAAAAAAATCAGTTTCTTCCGTCTATGTTGTGATGTGTGTCCTTAATTTCGAGTACTTAATTAATATTTTTTTTCTAATAAAAGAATCTAAGGGCCCTGGCCGGTTGGCTCAGCGGTAGAGCGTTGGCCTGGCATGCGGGGGACCCGGGTTTGATTCCCGGCCAGGGCACATAGGAGAAGCGCCCATTTGCTTCTCCACCCCCCCCTTCCTCTCTGTCTCTCTCTTCCCCTCCCACAGCCAAGGCTCCATTGGAGCAAAGATGGCCCGGGCGCTGGGGATGGCTCCTTGGCCTCTGCCCCAGGCGCTAGAGTGGCTCTGGTCGCGGCAGAGTGACGCCCCGGAGGGGCAGAGCATCGCCCCCTGGTGGGCAGAGCATCGCCCCTGGTGGGCGTGCCGGGTGGATCCTGGTCGGGCGCATGTGGGAGTCTGTCTGACTGTCTCTCCCCGTTTCCAGCTTCAGAAAAATACAAAAAAAAAAAAAAAAGTATCTAAGGCTGAGTCCAGCCTTGGTTGAATCCCATAGTTTCCCCCTGCCCCCCAGATTTAATATGCAGTATTCTTGCCATTTATTTCTGAATGTAGTCTTCCTTTTTTTTTTTTTTTTTTTTTTTTTTACAGGGACAGAAAGAGAGTCAGAGAGAGGGACAGACAGGTAGGAATGAAGAGAGATGAGAAGCATGAATCATCTATTTTTTTGTTGCAAGACCTTAGTTGCTCATTGATCGCCCTCCCATATGTGCCCTGACCGTGGGCCTTCAGCAGACCAAGTAACCCCTTGCTCGAGCCAGCGACCCTGGGTCCAAGCTGTTGAGCTTTTTGCTCAAACCAGATAAGCCCGCGCTCAAGCCGGCGACCTCGGAGTCTCGAACCTGGGTCCTCTGCATCCCAGTCCGATGCTCCATCCACTGCGCCACCGCCCGGCCAGGCTGTAGTCTTCCTTTTTTAAAATTTTAATTTTTCCACTGATTTGAGAGACAGAGAGAGAAACATCAACTGATTTCACTTAGTTGTTCCATTTTTAGTTGTGCACTCATTGATTACTTCTGGCACATGCCCGACTAGGGATCAGACCCACAACCTCAGTATAATGGGACGATGTTTTATCCACTGAGCCACCCGGCCAGGGCCTCTTCCTTTGTTTGAACTAGATGTTACTCTTATGGGGTGATAAGTAGTTTAAATTGGGGCAAAGTTTCTATGAGTGGTTTGGGACTCAGGTATTATTCACGTGTTAACTGTTAAATGCAAGAAAGCATATATTCACCACGGGCTCCAAAAATGGCTTATTGAATGTACCCTGAAAGATTTCCCCTCTGGCTTCTTTCTTTCTTTTCTTTTCTTTTTTTTTTTTTTTTTTGCCACACAGCACCTCTTAGACAAACAGGTATTTGGCAACTAATGAAGTATCTTTTCTTCAGTGGAGTAGGCAGGCCAAATTTATAGTTACCACTAGGAACTCAGCAGCCATAAATTTTGAACCCTAGTCCTATGGCTGCCTGTAAGGGAAGGGCTTGGAGAGCTCCCAGCTGAACCCTCTTATTTGATTGCCTCAGTCAGTTACTTCCGTGCAGGGCTGCTGCTGGAGCTGGAGTTAGAGTGAGGTATCTAAGACTTCACTGTATTTTATTTACTTATTCTTATTTTTAACCTTTCTGTAATCTAAAAAATGTTCAGTTGCAGTTTACATTCAAGATTTTGTATTAGTTTCAGGTGTACTTTACAAAGTGTTCCCCTGATATTTCCAGTACCCAACCTGCACCATATATAGTTATTACGGTATTACTGACACCAGGGGTTCCTCAGGTTATGACAGTCTTGACATACGACGTTTCGAGTTGACGATGCTCACTCCCATAAAACTTGAAGAAATTGAGTGTTTTGGCTTATGCCATTAGCGTCATACCTAGAGACTACATGGGCAAACTAGTTTGGTTGTGCGGCAGAAGAATACACAGTACAGTGCATTTATGTCCTTTTTCTGTGGCTTAGTTATGTTTTTATATTCTAGGTTATGATTTTACAACTGTGTTAGAATAGGTAAGTGACTTGGGCTAAGATATGTTTCAACTTACACCGAAATTCAGGTTATGTCATTGTCATAAGAATGAAACTGTGTTGTAACCCAAGGACCCCCTATCTATTCCCTATGCTATACTTTACTTGCCCATAACTATTTGTAACTAGCAATCTGTACTTCTCAACCCCTTCTTCTTTTTCACCCAGTTCCCAACACCCCCCCACCAATCATCTGTTCCCTGTATCTATGAGTCTGTTTGTTTTGTTTGTTTATATTGTTCTTTAGATTCCACATATAAGTGAAAACATATGGTATTTGTCTTCTCTGATTGACTTGTTTCACTTAGCATGATACTCTCCAGGTACATCCATTGCTGTTGCAAAGGGTAAGATTTCTTTCTTTTTTCTTTTCTTTTTTTTTGACAGAGAGAATCAGAGAGAGGGACAGATAGGGGCAGACAGACAGGAAGGGAGAGAGATGAGAAGCATCAATTCTTCATTGCGGCATCTTAGTTGTTCGCTGATCGCTTGTTCATTGATTACTTTCTCATATGTGCCTTGACCCGGGGCTACAGCAGAGCGAGTGACCCCTTGCTCAAGTCAGTGACCTTTGGGCTCATGCCAGCAACCATGGGGGTCATGTCTAGGATCCCACACTCAAGCCAGCGACCCTGTGCTCGAGCTGGTGAGCCTGCGCTCAAGCCAGCGACCTTGGGGTTTTGACCTGGGTCCTCTGCATCCCAGTCCAACACTCTATCCACTGCACCACCACCTGGTCAGGCTTTTTTTTTTTTAATGGCTGTTTATTTTTCATATTTTTTTAATAATTTTTTTTCTTCTTCTTAAAGAAGACCCGTTAACATTTCTTGTAATACTGGTTTGATGGTGATGAACAATTCCTTTAGCTTTTTCTTGTCTGGGAAGTTCTTTATCTGTCCTTCAGTTCTAAATGATAGCTTTGCTGGGTAGAGTAATCTTGGTTGTAGGTCCTTGCTTTTCATCACTTTGAATATTTCTTGTCAGTCCCTTCTGCCCTGCAAAGTTTCTGTTCACAAATCAGCTGACAGTTTTATGGTAGTTCCCTTGTGGGTAACTAACAGCTTTTTTCTTGCTGTTTTTAAGATTCTCTTTTTGTCTTTAACATTTGACATTTTAATTATGCTGTATCTTGGTGTGGACCTCTTTGGGTTCATCTTATTTGGGACATTCTGCACTTTGTGGACTTAATGTTTATTTCCTTCACCAGTTTAGGGAAGTTTTCCATCATTATTTTTTCAAATCAGTTTTCAATTTCTTGCTCTCTCTCTCCTTCCAGCACTCCATGATGCAAATGTTGGTACACTTGAAGTTGTCCCAGAGGCTCCTTACACTATCCTCATTTCTTTTGGAGTCTTTTCTTTTTGCTGTTCCGATTGGGTGTTTTCTGCTTCCTTATATTTCAAATTGCTGATTTGATTCTCTGCTTCCTCTGCTCTACTGGTGATTCCCTGTAATGTATTCTTCATTTCAGTTAGTGTACCTTCATTTCTGACTCGTTGTTTTTTATGGTTTCTATGTCCTTTTTCATGCTGTTGGAGTTCTCACTAAATGGCGTCTAAAGGGCTTTTTATATCCCTAGTTATAGGACTGCTGCGCAGCCAGATCTTAGGCAGTTCTGAATGACAGTTGTTGTATAGTTTAGTTGTAATTTTGATTTAGTAGTGGGAGGTTCTGAGTACCACATTTGCCTATCATGTCATCTTGATTGGAACTCCCTATGACTTCATTTTCATTCAAGCAAGTATGAGTTTTACTTGCATTTTCCCCATCATGCTTATTTAAAAAAAATTTTTTTTTAATCAGCAAGAATCAGTGTTGGGTATTGGAAAAAGTTCTGGACTAGATGTCAGACATCCAACTGACAGTTGCAGTTTTAATGCTTAGTGGCTGGGTGACCTGGATGTGTTATTTAGCTGCTTTTTAAATTGGGGAATCTAATCCCAGCATCACAGAATTCCTTTAAGGCTCACATTAAATAATATACAAAAACATTGCTTGAAAAACAAGAAAGACTCACCACAAGGTGTTAATATTTTCTCAAAGATACAATTACAGAGATTAGTGTACCTGCTTAAGGTCACCGAACTAATCGTTGGAAGAATCAAGGAAATGAACCACTCATACTTTTGGTAGACACATAATCTAATAATCGCTAGCTAACAGCCAGTGATTATCTACTCTGATGCCCTTTGGGAAGGTTTGCATTGGTTAAAACAAAATAATTTATTCTGATGTACACTGATCTGATCTTAATGGACATTTCTGGGGCTCTGAAGCAAGAAGAACTACTGATAGCTCAAATTGCAAGCTCTCAGGGCAGACTTTCAGTATGCCTTCCTTTCTTTCTTTCTTTTTTGTAAGCCACTGTTGTTTCACTTTAATGTCTACTAATTATTCGGTCTAAGAGCTGACCTTGTAGGAAGTGAGTGAGATATTAAGAAAGCCTATTTTATTCTCAGAGGAGAAAAAACAGATGGAGAAAAGTAGAGAGAACAAACAAAAGGACTTCTGAGATGTCAGAGAAACCCGGGCTCCTGCATCATGACTTGTTTCCATTTAGCATGCTTCAGAGGCCTCTGGGACCAGGTTTTCATTCATTTGACCAGTATGTATGCAGTCTCTCCCGGGTGCCAGATGCTGTGCTAAGGGCAGCAGATACAGTGGTACATAAGTAGACCTGGTCCCAGGGGGATTTCGACAAGCAGTGGTCATACATTGGGGTAACTGCCCTGAGAGGGGTCAATGGTGTGATGATGCTGGAGGATGTGGGGGACCCTCAGCAGGGCCTGGAGGATGAGGGAGTCTGGGGGAGACCTAGAGGATAAGGAGATAGCCAGGAGGAGGCTCGTGTTGGTGGGGCGTGGGAGAGAGAACGTCACGTAGACCCATGTCCAGGTTTGGCAAGAAAAAGAAAGCTTCAGTATGGCTGGGCTGGGGGGCAAGGGAATGTGGAGAGGGAAGTTGGGGAGGTCCTTGGGGCTCTCCGCTCCTTGTGGGGGACGTTTCTCTTTATTCTAGGAGCAGTGGGACATGACTGAAGTTTTAAGTCAGGGAGACCGCGGTTAGAATCTAGCTTAGAAAGTTCGCTGCTTGCTGTGTGGAGAATGGGTGGGAGGGGGAGACCGATGGCAGAGGGTTTAATTAGGAAGCTTGTGCTGATCCAGGCTGGAGAGAGGGGTGGCAAGGACGTGGGTCTCTGCCAGTGAGGAGAAATCACGGCTGCTGGACAGAAGATTGATGTGAAGAAGTCTTGAGAGGGAGAAATGTCACGTCATGGAGATTTTTTTTTTTTTTTAGGGATAGAGAGTCAGAAGGATAGATAGGGACAGACAGACAGGAACAGGGAGAGATGAGAAGCATCAATCATCAGTTTTCGTTGCGACACCTTAGTTGTTCATTGATTGCTTTCTCATATGTGCCTTGACTGTGGGCCTTCAGCAGACTAACCCTTGCTCAAGCCAGTGACCTTGGGTCCAAGCTGGTGAGCTTTTGCTCAAACCAGATGAGCCCGCGCTCAAGCTGGTGACCTCGGGGCCTCGAACCTGGGTTCTCTGTGTCCCAGTCCTATGCTCTATCCACTGCGCCACTGCCTGGTCAGGCTCACGGAGATTGATTGGATGTGAGGGAGGAGAAGGAGTTGGGAAAGACCCCCAGTGTTCCGGCTTGAGCAGCCCCATGGAAGGTCCTACCACTCACAGAGATATGAACAGGTTTGCCAGGGAAGATTCGTTTTTGTCGGCAGCGTATTCAGGTGCTGTGGACTCTCTAGGGGGGGCTAGGAAGTGCAGCCAGCAGCCTTGAAGAAGGCAAATCTGTCAGAACAGTGTCTATGATTTTATGACTTCCTTGGCCCACTGACAAATCATCCACAGCAAGCTTGAGCCGGCCACCAGGAGTCTTCGTGTAGGAACAAGCCACCACTCTCCAGGTTGGGAGGCTTGGCAAGTGGAAACTTTTCAGGAGTCTTTCTCTCTATGCTGTTTCTCCTATGTCTTAACGTCAACCCTGGTCTGTGTGAACTTCATTTTTCGGGGTTGTTTTGAGGAGAAAATGGCTGTAGTCAGTCAGAGTGCCAAGGTGCCATCACACGGGCTCCTGGCTCTGGGAAGGATCTTAGAAGCATCTAGTCCAGACTCTCTCCCACAACAAGAAGTCAGATCATACTAGTCCGTTGGGTGAACCGTGTTGGCAGATTTTTCTTCTTCTCTGTGGCTATTGGGGCCAGAGTGCTGTTTTCAGCTCCCTGACAGTGTAGACTCACAGTGACAAGTGTAAGCTGGGAGGGGTGTTACCACTGTGAGGGCAGAGAGGCTGCTTACACTTGGCTTAGATGTAATTCGGGACTTTCCAGTGGACGATTCTCATGAACTTTCCTAATGGCAGCAGGAACAAAGCTACTTCTGTGTGGCAGCTGAGGGGGAGGAAAGAAGGACTTCTAGGTGTAGATGGTTTCAGAGCCCCCACATTGGGGGTGGGGGGGCAGCAGCCCAGGGATCTGCTCTCATAGTTTCTCTCCACCCATCTTCCTGAGCATTGGTGTGGCTGGGGAGGGCGTGGAGGGCCCTTCCTGGTCTCTGGACACACCAATATTGTTGATGCTGGTTGCTAGGGATTTGAGGGAAATAGACTGTTGGAACTGAGCAGGAGTCTCCCTCCACTCTATGTTCATTTCACACTGTAGGCTTTCTTTTTCCTCTTAATTTTATTTTATTTATATTTTGTTGATTGATTTTAGCAAGGGAGAAAGGGAGGGGGAGAGAGAGAGAAGGGGGAGGGGTGGAGAAGCAGATGGACCTTCTCCTGTGTGCCCTGACCGGAATCGAACTCAGGACTTCCACACGCTGGGCTGACGCTCTACCACTGAGCCAGCTGGCCAGGGCTTGTAGGCTTTCAATGATAGATTACTGTGAGGCAGACCCCTTAAAACTTACTCAGTCTACAGACTTCATATGTTTTGGGTAAAAGTGCCTCTCTGGAATTTTGTTTTTAATTTGTTAATTTATTTTAGAGAGAGGAAGGTGGAGAGCGAGCTACAGAAACAACAGTCTGTTCGTGCATGTGCCCTGCCCAGGGGTCGAACCCACAACCTTCTGTGTGTTGGGATGATTCTCTAACCAACTGAAATATCTGGCCAGGGCTGCTTCTCTGGGCTTTTAAGATGAGGCAGTCTGTGGCCACTGAGAGTCTTCTAGTTCACGTCCCCTCAGATAGTCTGCGGCTGGTTCCCTTGGCCTTGACTGTTTCAGTTGCATGGTGTGGCTAGTCTCTCTTCTCCCTCTTTCTTCTTCTTCTTCTTTTTCTTCCTCTTCCTTCCTTCCTCCTCTTCTTTCTCCTCTTCCTCCTTGTTTTCTTTTTCTTTTCATTTTTTTTTAGATTTTTAAATTAATTGATTTACAGAGGGAGTAGAGAGAGGCGGAGGGAGTGAGAAGTATCAACTCATAGTTGCTTCACTTCAGTTGTTCATTGCTTGCTTGTCGTATGTGCCTTGACCCGGCAAGCCCAGGGTTTTGAACCTACGACCTCCCCTCAGTGTTCCAGGTCTGTGCTCTAACCACTGCACCACCACAGGCTAGGCCCTCCTTGTTTTCTTTCTCTCCTTCTCCCCGCTCCTATTTATCCTTTAAGGGACTTTAAAATTAGAGTAGTAAGCTTTTCTAGGCTTTACCTGAGGCTGAGTGATCTGGTCAGTCTCTAGAATGGCAGTACTCATTCTTTCCCCACCTCCAATCTCTTATTATGAAAAGTTTCCAATATACTGAAAAGTTGAAAGCGTAGTGTAATGATCACCGATCTACCTTCTGCCTAGATTTAACAGTTTTCAACCTCTTATCACATCTGTTCTTATCTCTTTATATAAATACCTTTTATTAAAGGATTAGGGGTTAGACAGCACAGAAGAACAAAGGAGTGAATTTGAAGACATAGCAATAGGAACTGTCCCAAGTGAAACATAGAATAGAGGCTGGGGAAAAAGCAAGAGAGCAGCAGTGAGCTGTGGGACAACCTCAAGGAGCCTGATATACATGATTGGAGTCAGTCTGTTCTCCGTCTGTTTCCATTTTGTTTGTTAGTTTATTGTTTTCATTAGATTCCTCATGTAAGTGAAATCATATGGTACTTGTTTTTCTCTGACTGGCTTTCACTCAGCATAATACTCTCCAGGTTCATCCATGCTGTCGCAAAAGGTAAGATTTCTATCTTTTTTATGTCTCTCTCTTTAAAAAAACATTTTGCCCTGGCCAGGTAGCATCATCCCAAAGTTGTGAGTTCGATTCCCAGTCAGGGGATGTATGGGAATTAACCAATGAATGCATGGATGGGAGGAACAGCAGGTTGATGTTTCTCTCCCTCTCTCTCCCTCCCTTCTTCTCTCTAAAATCAGTAAAAACAAAATTTTTTTAAACATTTAAAGTAAATCTCTGCATAGTCTGTTTCCTCCAAGTTTTTTTTTTTTAATTTTAATTTTATCAACGTAGTGAATACCTAGTTCATAATGAATCCTTTTTTTTTTTTTTTTTCAGGGACAGAGAGAGAGTCAGAGAGAGGGATAGATAGGGACAGATAGACAGGAACGGAAAGAGATGAGAAGCATCAATCATCAGTTTTTCGTTGTGACACCTTAGTTGTTCATTGACTGCTTTCTCATGTGCCTTGACCACGGGCCTTCAGCAGACCGAGTAACCTCTTGCTCGAGCCAGCGACCTTGGGTCCAAACTGGTGAGCTTTTTACTCAAGCCAGATGAGCCCGCACTCAAGCTGGCGACCTCAGGGTCTCGAACCTGGGTCCTCCACATCCCAGTCTGACGCTCTATCTACTGTGCCACCACCTGGTCAAGCTGTTTCTCCAAGTTTTATTGTTGTTGCTTTGTTTGCTTTGATCTCTACCTTCCCTATAGGAACTTCCTCAGAAGTGAGGCACACCGTGCTGGCTGCTGATGATTAAGAATGAGGGGTGATGACGCTGATTGGAGCGCTGACTTTGTGGATGGCTCTGATCTGGGTGGACTGCTTGTTGGGGAAACCCCAATGTTAGTACCTTTAGGTTTTTCCTGGGCGTGATTCCCCAGAGAAGCATCTTTCTGTCCCCTGCCTGGGAGGTAAAGGCTCGGCTGCCAGAATTCTGAGAGCGGAAGGGTGGAGAGGGCCGGTATGGAGGGTCGTTCTCAGCTATGCCTCGGTCCTCCAGTCCAGAGACCCTCTACACTCTGTGAGGAGGGACGTTTCAGAGTTCTGCTACGTGGGGAGGAACATCACTCAGTGAAGGGAAGTGGCAGAGTGACTGGGTCTAGTCTGTAACTGCTTCTCGAATACCTCTCTCCCGGCATGCCTGTGCCCTCTCCCATTCTGTTAAGTTCCAGAGGTGCCAGCTGAAGCTGGTGAGGACTTTTGTTTTTTATGTACATTTGGTTGGTTTCAATGTTCCCTGCTTCTGGCTTAGGACTCCATCCACTTCAGCTGGATTCTGCTTTCCTAGGGCTGCTAAGTCAGTTACCGTAGCTGTTAGAGGAGAGAAGACCACAGACTCAGAATTTACAGTAAGGCTTTATCATTTAGGAGAACTGTGTTTCAGGAAGGAAGGAGGGGAGTGGCTGCCAGCCAGAGGCTGGGGATCACCACACCCTCCTATCTTAACGAAGCGAAATGACTGGCTCTTTTGGCCACATTTTCCCTTTCCTGCTGAGAGGAGAATAGAAACAGTCTGCTGGAGTTCTAGGGCTAATTGTCTGGCAGCAAACAAAAGTCTGACTAAACAGAGACAGGTTAAAAAAATATTGGGGATACCCCAAATCCAGCAATTTCATTTAGATGGGCTCATTAGCTCACTGCGAAGCCGGAAATCGAATGAAGCGTAAGGTCATTTTTTCTGCTGCTGAATACCCCTCCTGGACCCCAATATACATCCTCAGTGGAGTGGTCTTTGGCATGGAACTTTTTACTAAACTATGTACTTGGAGAGATGGACTTCACCAGTCAGTTCTACACTACCCACGCATCCCCTATAGCTGAAGTCCAAGCAAAAATCATTATCCCCCCTGGCCAGTGGTGGTGCAGTAGATAGAACATTGACCTGGGAGGTCCCAGGTTCAAAACCCCGAGGCCGCTGGCTTGAGCACAAAGATTACTGGCTTAAAGCCCAAGGTCTCTGGCTTGAGCAAGGGGTCACTGGTAATCGATGAACGACTAAAGTGATGCAACTATGAGTTGATGCTTCTCATCTGTCTTCCTTTCTATCTCTCTATCACAAAAAAAAAAAAAAAAGAAAAAGAAAGGAGCCTGACCAGGCAGTGGCGCAGTGGATAGAGCATTGGACTGTGATGCGGAGGACCCAGGTTTGAGACCACGAGGTCGCCAGCTTGAGCGTGGGCTCATCTGGTTTGAGCAAAGCTCACCAGCTTGGACCCAGCAAGGAGTTACTCGGTCTGCTGTAGCCCCACAATCAAGGCACATATGAGAAAGCAATCAATGAACAACTAAGGTGTTGCAATGAAAAACTGATGATCAATGCTTCTCATCTCTCTCCGTTCCTGTCTGCCTGTCTGTCTGTCCCTATCTATCCCTCTCTCTGACTCTCTCTCTGTCTCTGTAAAAAAAAAAAAGAAAGAAAGAAAGAAAGAAAGAAAGAAAGAAAGAAAGAAAGAAAGAAAGAAAAGAAATCATCCCGACATGTGTTCTGAGGACAATGTACAAATAAATAATGCCCAGGTCTAGGTGATTTAAGCAGAAAAGAAAAAGAAACCCACACGATCATATTGTAAAAGTTTGGTAAGGAAAAATGACAGAAATATGGCAGAAAGGCTCAGGTAAAGAATTTACTTTTTTAAGTCACTCTCAAACCAAACTGACAAACCAAGAGCTGCAGTGTGAGGGGGTGTGGCGTCAGAATGAGGCAGACATGAGCCCGCCAGGCCAAGGACACAGGGAACGACCGGTGGCGGCGCGGCAGGACGACCGAGCCCACTGGACAGTTTCTGTGGAGTGTGGAGGGCCAAGGAGGAGGCCCCCGTCTGCACACTCAGCGAAGGTTCCTGCGAGCTCAGCTTTTCTTTCGGATTTTCAGCGTTTCGCCTCTTGTCAGATCACCACCTTCTTCCCTTCCCGTGCTTGGTCCTGAGGCCAGCCCCCCAAAAGAAAACAGGATGTTTTCTTTTCCTGGTATCTCATTGTAACCAGTGACATGGACTTGGGGAAAGGAAGCCCGTCCTGAAGTTGTATCTGTGTGTGTATGCTGGGGTATGTGGGTGAGGGGAACATGTCTGCTCTGTGGAAGTTGCCCTGAGGCTCTGTCGTGTCAGTTTGACACGTCTAGAATGGCTGCACTGAAGGTTCCAGAGGGCTTGTCACGCTGTGTGAGACTGGACGCTATTTATTTATTTATTTATTTTATTGTGAGAGAAAGAGAGGAAGGGAGAGAGATGAGAAGCATCAACTCATAGTTGTGTCAGTTTAGTTGTTCACTGATGGCTTCTCATATGTGCCCTGATGGAGGAGTGGGGCTCCATCTGAGCCAGTGACCCTTTGCTCAAGCCATCGACCTTGGACTTAAGCCAGTGACCCCGGGATTATGTTATGATCCCACTGTCAAGCCAGCAACCCCACACTCACGCCGGCTTTCTCGGAGTTTTGAACCTGGGTCCTCAGCATCCCAGGTGGATGCTCTATCCACTGAACCACCACCTGTCAGACCAGACTACACATTTTTTAATATCTCAGACCTGAATCAGGTGAAATCTTAGAGCAGACCAGATTGAGCTGATCAGAATCTTGGATTCTATGCCTGACCTGTAGTCCTTGCTCTGCTCCTGTCTAACTGCCTACCATAGGTCAGGGTTTCTCAACCTCGGCACTATTGACAGTCTGAGCCTGTGCGTTGTAGGATGTGTAGCAGCATCCCTGGTCTCTGCCCAGTACACCTTCCAGTTGTGACAATCAGAAATTCCAGACATTGCTGAATGTGCTCTGGGCCCCAGGGGGGGTTGTTTAAAATCACTCCCTATTGAGAGCCACTGGACTAGATGATCCCATGTCCCAGGTCTGCACTTGGTTTCTGGGATTGTATAAAACATTACATTCCTTTCCTCTCTTTCCAAGGTGTAGTTTTCCTAATGCTTCTGTCCTTAGGGAAACTCACACTTAACTCAAGAAATGTGATTTGGAGCCATAAAATGACACATCTGCCAATTTAAGATATTGGCCACATCTTGGGTTCCTGCCAAGATCAAGATAGATACTGATTTTTGTTTGCTCCAGTTCAAGGCGGAATTACTGTAGTCATCACAGTCTGTATTAGGATGACGGCCAGCTTTTTGCGGAGAAACAGGTCCAGGCTGACTGACCAAACGGGCCGTTAAGACATAGGCTCTGCTGCTGAGGGGAACGTGTAAGGGCAGTGTGTCTTGTTTTGGTTTGTTTCTTTAGTAAATGTAAAATGCTTCCCAGATGCTTGCATGATAATATCACTATCTTGTATAAAAGTGAGTCCATTTAAAAAAAAGAAGTCTTATTTGCAATAGTAGTGCTTTCTGTCCTAAGATTAATTGCCATTTCAGCATTGGTTGTCTTTGGTTTCTTTGTTTTAAACTATTAATATAACTCAACAGTATTTACTACTATGAGCTGTTGATTTATTTTTTATTTAATTTTTTTTTTATTTTTGTATTTTTCCAAAGTTGGAAATGGGGAGGCAGTCAGACAGACTCCCGCATGCGCCCGACCGGGATCCACCTGGCATGCCCACCAGGGGGCGATGCTCTGCCCATCTGGGGCATTGCTCTGTTGCAACCAGAGCCATTCTAGCGCCTGAGGCAGAGGCCACAGAGCCATCCTCAGCACCTGGGCCAACTTTGCTCCAATGGAGCCTCGGCTGCGGGAGGGGAAGAGAGAGACAGAGAGGAAGGAGAGGGGGAGGGGTGGAGAAGCAGATGGGCGCTTCTCCTGTGTGCCCTAGCCGGGAATCGAACCCGGGACTCCTGCACACCAGGCCGACGCTCTACCACTGAGCCAACCGGCCAGGGCCTATGAGCTGTTGATTTTAAGAAGATATAAATTGTTTTAGTTTTTTGATTGATGTTTCTATTTGCATATATCTAGTAACTTCATAGCTCCTTTCCTCCAAGGAATATTTTGTTGTAGGCAGTGTTAGAAGAAAAGCACTCCTTTGGAGCTATTGCATCTAAAGTGAGACTGGGAACTCCTGTGTCTAATATCTTTTTGTCCCCAGTTTGAGATTTCCTTTCTAATCAAACTTCCAAGGCCTTGCTTCAGACTCTCTAGCTCCTTAACCTCTGGCTCTGAACCTTCTGAAGCAGAATGGGGAAAATGAGATAGGAAATGAGGATTTCCAGTGAAAGAGAAAGTGAACAGTCATTTCTGTAACTCCGTCGGCACCCTTACGGGTCTGAGGTTAGGATTTGGTTTCTGGGATATCAGGCATTTCTCGTCACACACTCCTCTCAGCTCCTGGCAGCAGCCCAAGCTTGGGTGTCATAACATTGGACACTTGAGTCTTATGCAATCTCTGGGAGTGCTTACAAGGGCAGTGGAATCAAGTCCTCGTTCACCGCCTCTGCACAGCCTGACGCTGGTGACCTCTCCGACCAGTGGGCCTCCTTGCTTCCCCCCACTCCCCATCACCCGACAGGTACACTAAATAGGGACGTTCTCAGGTCTGCCGAGTATCGTGCAGCAGTTACGGGGAGTAGTACCCTGTTCTTGCCCGGTGGCTGACCATTGGTAGTTTCTATTTTGGTTTCTTTTCACTTCCACAAAGTATAATTTATTTATTATTTTAAAAAAATTTATCCACTTTAGAGAGAGGGGACACACACACACACACACACACACACACACACACACGAACATCCATCTGTTCCTTCTGTGCCCTAACTGGGGATCAAACTGGCAACCTCTGTGCTTTAGGACGGTGCTCCAACCAACCAAGCTGTCCAGCCAGGGCCACAAAGTACTATTTAGATACAAGTTTATAGGAAATGATGATTTTTTGATAACTGATACTTTATAGGGCTAAGTGAGGGTACCTATCTCCAGATGAAGGCACTATAGAACAGTTCCATATTAAGCAAAACAGTATTTGTTTTCTGAGTTTGAAGTTTTCGTCTGAAATTCTCTGATGACTTTAAAAAGAAATGGCTTTCTCGAGATGTGGATCACACACCATACTATTTACCCATTAAAGTAGATAGTTTGATGGTGTTTAGTATATTCACAGAATTGTGCATACATTGTTATAATTTTAGAATACTTTTACTGTCACCAGAAGAAGCTCTGTACTCTTTAGACATCACCCTCAACTCCCCTATCCCTCAGGCCATCCAATGACTAATCTACTCTCTTCTAAAAATTTGCCTGTTCTTGATATTTCATATGAATAGAATCACAAGACGTGCACAATATGTGGTGCTTTGTGATTGGCTTCTTCGGTTTAGCATGTTTTAAAGGCTCATTCATATTGTAGCATGTCTAAGTACTTCGTTCCTTCTTCTGGCTGAATAATGTTTCATTTTATGGATATACTTCATTTATTTATTCGTTCATCAGTTGATGGCCATTTGGGGTTTCCACTTTCTGGCTATTATGAATAGTGCTGCTATAAACATTCATGTGTACATTTTTGTGTGGATAGGTGTTTTTTTCTCCTAGGTATACACTTAGGAGTGGAGTTTCTGAATGTTACAGGAACTCTCCATTTAGCCATTTGAGAACTGGCAGGCTGTCTTCCAGAGCAGCTGTGCATTTTACATTCCCACCAGCAGTGCGCGTGGGCCTCACTTTCTGCCTTATGCTGTCGTTATCATGTCTTGTTTCTTCACTGGACTTACAAGTTCCTTGAGGTCAACAAAATTGCTTTATACTTTTTTCTTGTATTCTCCATATGTTTCATGTATTTATGTGCATTTTATTTTGCAATTGCTAGATACTTCACTTCTTAGGGCCTCAGTTTCCTCCTTTGTAAAAGGGGGTGATTATAATACTTAATTTTGGCCCTGGCTGGTTGGCTCAGTGGTAGAGCGTCAGCCCAGCGTGTGGATGTCCCAGGTTTGATTCCTGGTCAGGACACGCAGAAGTACCCATCTGCTTCTCCATCCTTCCCCCTCTCATTCTCTCTTTCTCTCTCTCTCTCTCTCCCTATCTCTCTCTCTCTCTCTCCCCCTCCTGCAGCCATGGTTCAATTGGAGCAGGTTGGCCACAGGCACTGAGGGTGGCTCCATGGCCTCAACCTGTGGAGCTAAAAAGAGCTTGGTTGCTGAGCAACGGAGCAACACCCCAGATGGGCAGAGCACTGCCCCGTAGTGGGCTTTCTGGGTGGATCCTGGTTGGGGCACATGCAGGAGTCTGTCTCTTTGCCTCCCCTTCTCTCACTGAATTAAATAATAATAATAATAATAATAATAATAATAATAATCTCAGAGGGTTGCTGTGAGCTTTAAGTGATATGATAACATGTAAAAAAATATATAACAATGTTTTCCATTTGGCAAGTCTTCAGAAAATGTTAGATACTACTGTTGTTGGCAATTTTTTCCTTATTGCAACTGAACTATTGACTGTTGGTAACCTAAGGATTTTTTTCATATGAACTTTAAAAAGAATTTTGGCTAAGGTGGTTATATCTCAATTAGATGCTAGTTAAACAATCAGTATGTAGAAAACTGCTCAGATGCAGAAACTTTGGACCTGAACATTTATATCTATACAGTCACATAATACCACACTTATCAGTGAGTTTGAATGAGGAGAGTTAAGGAAAAAACATTTCTAGGTCCTTCTGGCTTGCAAACATGTAGTGGCTAGGATAGTCATTGTTTGCCTGTCATGTTCCTCAGTAAAGAGATCTCTCTCAGTGTGACCTGTGGTGGTGCAGTAGATAAAGCGTCGACCTGGAATGCTGAGGTCTTCGGTTCAAAACCCTGGGCTTGCCTGGTCAAGGCACATATGAGAAGCAACTACTACCAGTTGATGCTTCCCACTCCTCCCTTTCTCTCTATCCTCTCTCTAAAATCAATAAATAAAATCTTTGAAAAATAAATAAATAAAATAAAATGTTTATTAAAAAAAAAAGAGCTCTCTCTCTCCACAGTGGTCCCTGTGAAAGTCACTGCAGCTTTTTCTAAGCAATGATCTTTGAACAGTGAGCTCTGAATCCAGGGGTGTCAGGGGAAAGGCAGCCGGAGGGGGTGTGGAGGTGGTTGCTGAGAGCCACTGGGTGGAATCACCTTACTAGGCCGGCAGTGAGGTGCACCGTGAACAGAACTGCTCGTTGCACTCCCAGCAAGCCCTACTCAGTTACGTCACTCAAAGGATTCATTCATTCTACAGGCACTTGCTAAGTCATTATTTTATGCCAGATGCCAAAGATGGGAGGAGTGAGGGTGCGGGAGGAGGAGGGAGCTGTCATGTTTGGAGGGGAATGAACGGAGCTTCCTGTGTAAGGGGCAGAGATAGTGAGTGACGCATGGAGTCCTTCCTCAGCAAGCAGTTACTGCTTTAAAGTCCAAGCGAAACTCCTGGCGACTGCTCCGTGCAGTCCTGAGCCATTCTCTCCCTCACTGAGCTGTGTGTCCTAGCCTGTCCCATGGTTGACCCCAACCCGGGCACTCTGCAGCTGCTCTTGTACCTGGAAAACGTCCCCCAGGTCCTCGTAGGGTTGTTTCCTCCTTGCCACCCCCTCAGCCATTCACCTTTCCAATTTTCTTTGAGCACGTGCTCTCTAGAGCGACCTTGTTCGTTTCCTTGTGTGTGCTGCCTCCCTCCCTTCCACACCAGGTGTCAGCACTGCGATCAGGAGTCTTGTTCAGCTTGTTCAGTGTGGAATTTCCAGTGCCTGGAATCCTGTCTGGCCCATAGCAGGTGTTCGATAAGTCATCATTGTTGAACGGATGGATGAATTTGTATGCAGAGAAACACACTGGAAAACAGGAGACATCTCATAAACTCCATGGAGGGGCAGTAGGAAACCAACTGTAAACCACTGTATTCTTCCTTTTCAGGAAAGTCAAATACCATTTTAAATAGATGATGATGGTGCTAGCGATAGCCCACTGGGTAGCACCATTGTGGGTCAGAGAAGGCTTTTTTGTGTCTGTGAGAGTTTTAACCCTCTTGACTTTGCATTTAATTGAATTAATTGTATTTATTGGGGTGACACTAGTTAACATAACTATACAGTTTCAGGTGCCCCATTCTACAACACATCTCTCTGCACCATATGGTGTGTTCACCCCCCCATCCCCCACCAAATGGGTCAAAGAAGTTTTAAAGTTTGTGGTGAAAGACCCAGAGTTTTTTTCTAAATATTTTTGTCATTATTTTAAAGCTGTATTATTAATATGTATTTTCTTTTAATAGGGTTTTCACATTATATAAAAAATTTTGATTGGTAGAAGTGATATGTCATAATTTTCTTGTCCGTCTGAATAACATTTTTATAGTGATATTTCAATCAGTGCCTTTCACTGAATGCCTCACGTGTGCCAGGCACTGTGCTAGGCATCTTATCTCATTAATCTTTACAACAGTTTGTTAAGAGTATTATAATTTTAATGAGATGAGAAATCAAGTTGAAAACACTCTAAACTTGCCTAAGGTCACTTAGCCAGCCAGTGCCTGAGCCTGGACCTTCCCTAGTCTGTCTAGCTCGAGTGCCTCCCTTGGCATTTTTTCTCAAGCATGAGGGGTGGGGGTGACCTCTGCCTGAGAAACTAGCGTGTGCCCTCACACCACGGGGGTTTATTTAGGAGGGCGCCTTGTAGAAGAACTGCCGCTGTCGAGCTATAGTAGCTTTGGGAGTGCTCTGGGCTTTAGGTTGGTAAGAGAAAAGCCGTTGTGACCCGAGTTCAGCAGGACAGAGGCAGTGCTCCCTCCAGCCCGGACACCAGAGTCCTCGTGCACCTGTTCAGGCAGCGTGGAGCTCTGGCTGCAGAGCAAGCACAGAATACTTGAGTCCCCCTTGGTTCAAGACTGTGATGGTACTCACATTTCTCCCAAGCTTCCGGTTCATCTGATATTAGTTGTGCCACTTCAGGTGTTTCAGCATGCCCTGGCCTCAAGTGTCCTGATACAGGTCACTGCAGAGGGCAGTCATGGGGGGCCAAGGCTGCCAGAAAGGGCTTCATGAGGTGAGGGGTGGGTTTGCAGCTATCCCTCGAGTCCTTGCTTCGGGGCTCCAGTTGGTATATCGGGTGCCCCTGAAGGTGTCCCAGGTCATCTTAGATCACCTGCAGTTTCTCTCAGGACTTGGGAGGGATTAGTTGAGTTTGGGAGTCACCTTGGGGACCTAGAGGGTGTGTTTGAGATAGGAACCTACTTTCTTACTCCTTTGGCCATGAGAGAAGCAGAGTCCACCAGGGCCATGGCCCTCACAATTACAGAGAAGTTCCTTGTTCTTTTCTGTCCCATCTACCTAAACAAGGTGGGCGGGGGAGTGATGTTTGGCTGTCGTTACATCTGCTTTGGCCCACAGAAATAAGACCAGCGGGTTGGACCAGTGGCAGAAGCTTGCTTTCCACACGAAGAGAACTGACAAGGGAGATGGGATGTGACGGCCAGGGGATTATTTGTGAGGAAATAGCTCAAGCGACTTGACTCTCAATGCTCAAATGGGCTCTAATCCTTGTTTCCTTTTTGGTATTGGATTAGAAAAATGTAGGGCAGGATTAGAATTGGCTGTTAACAATACTCACGACAAATATACACCCCAAGAAGTTCAGAACCGGCATAGCAAGGTAGGAAGGGTTGAAGTTGCAGCCATTATTCCCATTCTTTACTAGTTGTGATACTTGTTTTGATTTTTTTAATTCTACTTCCGTCTTCCCCTATCAAAAGCTGACTTGAGCCTGACCAGGCGGTGGCACAGTGGATAGAGCGTTGGACTGGGATGTCAAGGACCCAGGTTTGAGACCCCGAAGTCGCCAGCTTGAGTGCGGGCTCATCTGGTTTGAGCAAAAGCTCACCAGCTTGGACCCAAGGTCGCTGGCTCGAGCAAGGGGTTACTTGGTCTGCTGGAGGCCCACGTTCAAGGCACGTATGGGAACGCAATCAATGAACAACTAAGGTGTCGCAACGAAAAACTAATGATTGATGCTTATCATCTCTCTGACTCTCTCTCTCTATCTCTGTAAAAACAACAACAACAAAAAACTGACTTGAATTTTTTTAAGACTTTATTCATTTTAGAGAGGAGGAAGAGAGAGAAGGGGGAGGAGCAAGAAACATCAACTTCCATATGTGTCTTGACTGGTCAAGTTCAGGGTTTCGAACCAGCGACCTCAGCAATCCAGATTGACGCTTTATCCACTGTGCCACCACAGGTCAGGCCATGACTTGAAATTAAAGTCAGTGAATTTGCCCTGGCTGGACAGCTCAGTTGGTTAGAGCATCGACCCGAAGTGCAGAGGTTGTCAGTTCGAGTCTCGTTAGAGCACATACAGGAACAGATCTGTGCTCCTCTCTCCCTGTCTTCTCTCTCTCTCTCCCCCTTCCTTCCTCTCTCACTAAAATCAACAAATAAAAATTAAAGTCAGTGAATTTAAATTAATTTTGTGTAGTAGTAAGAAAGAAAATATTAATCCCCAGTAATAAAATAAACTCAAACAAAGACAATGAAATATACCATTTTCTGCTGGCACATTACCAAAAATTAAAAAAACACAGCTCGCCTGGCCTGTGATGGCGCAGTGGATAAAATGTCAACCTGGGCCCTGGCCGGTTGGCTCAGCGGTGGAGCGTCGGCCTGGCGTGTGGGGGACCCGGGATCGATTCCCGGCCAGGGCACATAGGAGAAGCTCCCATTTGCTTCTCCACTCCCCCCCCCTCCTTCCTCTCTGTCTCTCTCTTCCCCTCCCGCAGCCGGGGCTCCATTAGAGCAAAGATGGCCCGGGCACTGGGGATGGCTCTTTGGCCTCTGCCCCAGGCGCTGGAGTGGCTCTGGTCGTGGTGGAGCGAAGCCCTGGAGGGGCAGAGCGTCGCCCCTGGTGGGCGTGCCGGGTGGATCCCGGTCGGGCGCATGCGGGAGTCTGTCTGACTGTCTCTCCCCGTTTCCAGCTTCAGAGAAAAAAAAAAAAATGTCAACCTGGAACACTGAGGTCACTGGTTCAAAACCCTGAGCTTGCCTGGTCAAGGCACTTACAACAAGCAATCAACAAACAACAAAGTGAAGCAACTATAAGTTGATATTTTTCCCTCCCCACCTCTCTCTCTTGTCCCTCTGTAAAATCAATAAATAAAATCAGAAGAAAGGGAGGGAGTGAGGAAGGAAGGAGGGAGGGAGGGAAGGAAAGGAAAGGGAGGGAGGGTGGCACCTGTAATGACAACTGTTAGCCTTTGAGGCCTTGCAGGCTTGTTTACTACCAGGACTTAGAAAGGTGGCAAGAGTGGCGTTTCCTCTGAAGCCAGCATGGCTGGTACCCTCGCGTGTAGAAGGGCATGGTGGAGACTGGGGCTTACCTAATGGTGATTTGGGGTGAGAGCATCTCACAGATGTGCTTTGGGTTGGAAGGTTTTCACAACTGCTCTTCACGTCTGCTTCTTAAGCTTGAGGGGGACTCATGTGGTACTGTCACACAGCCTTTTACTCAATTTAAGGCTGAAGTTCTTAAACCCAGAACCCTTTTGGAAGTCCATGAGGTCAAATATATATATATTTACTTTTTTGTGAGAGAGACAGAGACAGGAAGCAAGAGAGATGAGAAGCATCAACTTGTAGTTGTGTCACTTTAGTGGTTCACTGACTGCTTCTCATACGTGCCTTGACCAGGGGATTCCAGCTGAGCCAGTGACCCCCTTGCTCAAGCTAGCAACCTTGGGCTCAACCTAGACTTTGGGCTCAAGCCAGTGACCATAGGATCATGTTGGTTATCCCACGCTCAAGCCAGCAAGCCTGCACTCAAGCCGGCAACCTCAGGGTTTCTAATCTAGGGCCTCAGCGTCCCACGTTGATGCTCTATCCACTGCACCACTACCAGTCAGGCGAACTATCTTCTTAACAAGACTCATAAGGTGTTACTTGCCTCTTTCACTCTTAGCCTTTTACAAGTGCACAGTGGAGTTTTGCAGGTGCTGTCTGGTTTACAAGTTGTAGAAGCAGATAGGAGAGTCCAGCTGTCTCCTGTGGAGCCAGATAGGAAAGAGATGTAAAGGAAATGCCAGTATTCTCACTAAAATCTTTTTCTTGCAGAAAATATAGTTACATTTCATCAAAACACTACTTATGTTAATGTAAAGGGTTTATTGTTATTTTTTTATTTTATTTTATTTTTTGTATTTTTCTGAAGCTGGAAACGGGGAGAGACAGTCAGACAGACTCCCGCATGCGCCCGACCGGGATCCACCCGGCACGCCCACCAGGGGCAACACTCTGCCCACCAGGGGGCGATGCTCTGCTCCTCCGGGGCGTCTCTCTGTTGCGACCAGAGCCACTCTAGCGCCTGGGGCAGAGGCCAAGGAGCCATCCCCAGTGCCTGGGCCATCTTTGCTCCAATGGAGCCTCGGCTGCAGGAGGGGAAGAGAGAGACAGAGAGGAAGGAGAGGGGGAGGGGTGGAGAAGCAAATGGGCGCCTCTCCTGTGTGCCCTGGCCGGGAATCGAACCCGGGACTTCTGCACGCCAGGCCGACACTCTACCACTGAGCCAACCGGCAGGGCCGGTTTATTGTTACTTTAATGGATTCTTTAAAATTTCTCGGGTTTACTGTTTCTAATATGGTAAACATCAATAGATATTTACTCACATAAGCAAACCCTCTTTGAGAACCTCCATTTTTAAAAGTGTAAGTAGGCCTGCGACCAGCAAGTTTGGGAACCACTGAATTAAGGAAGCAGGAAGAGGATGCGCTCCGTGGTGGATTGATTTTGGCTCCGAGAACGGACGGGTTGCACAAAGAGAGCAAAGCCTGTGGGAAGAAAAATGACCTAGTCTAGCAGGGGTTGGAAGTCCTTGGAATTACATTAACTTTTCCATTTTCTCTTCTCTTCTTCCTTCCCTGTCTGCTCCTTTCCCAGAGATCATGCATGACGTAATCAAGAAGGTGAAGAAGAAGGGGGAATGGAAGGTAAGTCAGACTGTGGAGGGACCAGTCTGAGGGGTGAGTTCACGTGGGGCGGAGTCGAGGGACAGGTGCAGAGGCAGAGCAGGGCCTTTGTTGTGTCCAGAGAACTGAAAAAAAAAAGTTATCTGCTTATGCCTGTCATTTTATACGATCCTGGTTATGCAATTTCTGGTCACAAAGCCTGATCTGAAAGATCCCCTGTGAGGGGCGTTTAGCAGTAGAACTCTTTCATTCAAGCAAAATCGTACCTGGAACCCACGTATAAACAGAGGAAGGTGGAGTTCTGCCGGCTGTGGAGGGAAAGATGAGGCCCTCTGGCCCTCTGGCAGCCCTGAAGCATCTGCAGTGGAGCCCGCACACCCGGGAGCCCTCTTCTGGTCTGTCCCTGTCTGTCAGTAACTACGGGTTCCTCGGGTAACTTTGAGAGCAGTGCTGGGTGTTTCAGGTAGAATGTACATGAAGCAGGTATTTAAGCCGATCAGATTGATTATGGCCCCAGGTCCTGGAGTGGGTGATGTAAGGAGAGGGACAATGTGCCGTTCTGCCTTCAGGAAGTCGGCGTTTGCAGGGTCACACTGGTTGTCTGGGGCCGGACCTCACGCTGGCCAGGAGAGCGTGCAGTTTCACCTGAACTTCCCTGTGTGCCACTAAAGAGTTGATTCCAATTGTTCTTGCTCCCAAGTTTTCCTGCCGTCAAGAGCCGACGTGTTTTCAAGTCCATTGGGCTGGACCGGCAGAGGCGATTGGCACAGGGGGGTTCGAAAGCCTGGCCCCTGCCCTGTGAGACTGTCCTACCAGCACATCCTCCTCACAGCCCGGGCGGGAGGCCAGCGGTGGGAACTCTCTATGCCCGGCTTTGTGGATGTAAGAATTTTAGAAGGACCTTGAGAAAGCTGCCTCATAAAATGAAAACTGGCCCTTCTGTGCAGCAGAACGCTTCTGGGCCACATCACGTCTAGCCGCTGTTACCTCGGTTTATACATTAAAGAAGGGGGATAGAACGAGCATTCCTCTCTCCACTGTGAGCTGAATGGAGTTAGGAAAGGTTTGCTGAAGAATGGCAGGCATGAAACAATTAGAGCTGACAGCACGTTCTTGTTCCTCTCAGTGTGGGCGCTATAGATTATTTTTGTCCTTTTTTTTTTGCATTTTAATCAAGTCAGAGTCAACTCTTAACTCTCAAGTTAGGTTTGCGTGCGGGAGTAAAAGCTAACACGCGTTTCAGCAGACTTCTGGCCCAAAGTAAGTATCGAAACAGTGTTCTGCACTTCTGGGGCTCCTGTTGAAGTCTGACGCGGTAAGCCATCGAGCATCGGGGAGGGCGCCGCACAGGCTGTCAGCTGGTCTCTCTGCTTCCAGGTGCTGGTGGTCGATCAGCTGAGCATGCGGATGCTCTCCTCCTGCTGTAAGATGACAGACATCATGACCGAGGGGATAACAAGTGAGCACACCACTCTCTCTGCCCTTCCGTGACGTGCTGCCCTCCCCTTGGTGCTGGCTCTCCTCCTCCCTAGTCAGCATATCTCACTTGACTATATTCTTCCAACGCCCTGGGTGGGACCCAGGCTTCTTGTTCATCACTGAGTCCCTAATCCACTGCAGAAGCTCCTTAAATATCTGTAAAAGGATGCCAAATGGAAGGTTAGATAAAGAAAAAAAGCGTGCCATCCAGTAGAAAAAAAAATGGGCAGAACACCTGAACAGGCACTTAAAAAAAGAAGAAATCCAAAATGGCCAATAACTACATGAAAAATTGCTCACTCGTGTTAGTGGTCAGGGAAATAGGATGAAAACCAGAATGAGATAGGGCTGTACACTCACCAGACTGGAATATTTAAACTCTGATCATGCAAGTGACAGAGAGGATGTAAGAAAATGGGAGCTCCTGTATGACGGGGTGTCAGTTGGTACAGCTCCTTTAAGGAACACTTGGCAGTGTCTGAAAGAGTTGAAGGTATGTGTGTCCTGTGAGCTCACAGGTCTATGGTTAGGTGTTGTCCTAGACAACCTCAGGCATGTGTGCCCAAGATGCACGTGCCGGAATGCTCACGGAGCATTGTTCATAGTAGCCCCAAATTGGAAACAACCAAAACATCCATCAAGAGTAGAATGGTGGCCCTGGCTGGTTGGCTCAGCGGTAGAGCGTCGGCCTGGCATGCGGGGGACCCGGGTTCGATTCCCGGCCAGGGCACATAGGAGAAGTGCCCATTTGCTTCTCCACCCCACCCCCCTCCTTCCTCTCTGTCTCTCTCTTCCCCTCCCGCAGCCAAGGCTCCATTGGAGCGGAGATGGCCCGGGCGCTGGGGATGGCTCCTTGGCCTCTGCCCCAGGCGCTAGAGTGGCTCTGGTCACGGCAGAGCGACGCCCTGGAGGGGCAGAGCATCGCCCCCTGGTGGGCAGAGCATTGCCCCTGGTGGGCTTGCCGGGTGGATCCCGATCGGGCGCATGCGGGAGTCTGTCTGACTGTCTCTCCCTGTTTCCAGCTTCAGAAAAATACACACAAAAAAAAGAGTAGAATGGTAAGGCCCTGGCCGGTTGGCTCATGGTAGAGCGTCGGCCTGGCGTGCGGGAGTCCCGGGTTCGATCCCCGGCCAGGGCACACAGGAGAAGCGCCCATCTGCTTCTCCACCCCTCCCCCTCTCCTTCCTCTCTGTCTCTCTCTTCCCCTCCCGCAGCCAAGGCTCCATTGGAGCAAAGATGGCCCGGGCGCTGAGGATGGCTCTGTGGCCTCTGCCTCAGGTGCTAGAATGGCTCTGGTTGCAACAGAGCGACACCCCAGATGGGCAGAGCGTTGCCCCTGGTGAGCGTGCTGGGTGGATCCCAGTCGGGCGCATGCAGGAGTCTGTCTGACTGCCTCCCGTTTCCAACTTCAGAAAAATACAAAAAAAAAAAAAAAAGAAAGAGTAGAATGGTAAACCAAATTGTGGTAGAGCCATTTAGCAGAAATATAGCAATGAAAATGAATGACCTCTGACTACTCACAATAAACATGAATGAACCTGATAAATGTGTTGGTGCGCAAAAGAAGCAAGACACAAAAACATACTTACTGTATGCTTTAGTTTGTATAAAGTTCAAATCCAGGAAAAAGAGCTATACTGTTTTGAAATGCAGACCTAAGTGGTAAAACTATAAGGAGAAGTGATTACCCTTCATGTCAGGATGGTGGTTCTCTTTGGAGGGAAGGGAGGAAATTGATGAGGGAGGAGGATGGGGGCACTTCTGCTGTGCTGGTGGGTTCTGCTTTCTAACCTGGGTGGTGCTTCTACCGACTATTGCTTTATAATTATTTGTATGTTTATGTTTATACATTATTTCTTTATACAATTATTTGTATGTCTATGTTTTATTCACTCTTTACAATGTGTGTTATAATTTCACAATAAGTAGACTCCCCCCCACCCCCCAAAGTTAAAAGCGAGGAGGCAGTCAGACAGACTCCCGCATGCACCCGACCAGGATCCACTCGGCATGCCCACCAGGGGGCGATGCTCTGCCCAACTGGGGCATTGCTCTGTTGTGGCCAGAGCCATTCTAGCGCCTGAGGTGGAAGCCATGGAGCCATCCTCAGTGCCCCGGCCAACTTTGCTCCAATGGAGCATCGGCTGCGGGAGGAGAAGAGAGAGACAGAGAGAAAGGAAAAGGGGGAAGGGTGGAGAAGCAGATAGGTGCTTTTCCTGTGTGCCCTGGCCGGGAATCGAACCTGGGACTTCCACACACCAGGCCAATGCTCTACTGCTAAGCCAACCTACCAGGGCTAAGTAGACATTTAAAAAAAGTTAAATCACCTGCGCAAGGTCCCTAGCCAGTGCCACACCCAACTAGGACTCAGCTGGCTAGGTCCCAGAGCTCTTACTCAGTTTGTGTGCAGCTCTCCCGTCTTACTAAGGGGCTCCTTTAAGAGGGATCATGTATGGCCTGACCTGTGGTGGCGCAGTGGTTAAAGCATCGACCTGGAAATGCTGAGGTCGCCGGTTCAAAACCCTGGGCTTACCTGGTAAAGGCACATATGGGAGTTGATGCTTCCTGCTCCTCCCCACCTTCTCTCTCTGTCCCTCTCTCCTCTCTCTCTCTCCCTCTCTGTCTCTATCTCCCCCTTTCTCTCTCCTCTCTAAAATGAATAAATTAAAAAAAAAAGAGGGATTATGTATGTTCACCTTTGAAACAGCATTGATTGAAAACCAATCTCTTTTGAGGTGTTATTGCAAACAAGGAAGTTAACCTTTGTTTTTTCTCTAAAAAATGTTGGGTGGGATGCAGCTCCCAATGTTTTCCTCTAGAGACAACTTGATAGGATAAGTGGCTCACAGGCTGTGGCTGGTCTTTGTCCAGATCACTACTGTACCACAGTTACAGGCGGAAAGCCATGGAGGGGGGAAGTTCTCAGTAAGCTAGATGAACTTAATGGTTTGTTCTCTATTCCAAGATTATGTCTTTCCCATTATTTGAGGTTAAAAATGTGTTTAAATTATAAAATTTTGGTAACTTTGAATGTCTGTTGATTAAATTCTGTGTGAAATATATATATAATTTGGAAGGTACAATCACAGCTCGATTCCCCAATTTTTAAAAGCACATTTCCAAATTCAGTTTATCTATTACCAGAAACTTAGTCCTGTAAATAGGAGTGCATACTTTTTTTTTTTTACAGGGACAGAGAGAGAGTCAGAGAGAGAGAGAGATAGGGACAGACAGGAACGGAGAGAGATGAGAAGCATCAATCATTAGTTTTTCATTGTGACACCTTAGTTGTTCATTGATTGCTTTCTCACATGTGCCTTGACCGTGGCCCTTCAGCAAACCGAGTAACCCCTTGCTGGAGCCAGCGACCTTGGGTCCAAGCTGGTGAGCTTTTTG
This sequence comes from Saccopteryx leptura, assembly GCF_036850995.1. NCBI lineage: Eukaryota > Metazoa > Chordata > Mammalia > Chiroptera > Emballonuridae > Saccopteryx > Saccopteryx leptura. Next base: position 8,266,599 of record NC_089504.1, on the reverse strand, counting down.
CTCAAACCAGATGAGCCCGCGCTCAAGCTGGCGACCTCAGGGTCTCGAACCTGGGTCCTCTGCATCCCAGTCCGACACTCTATCCACTGCACCACCGCCTGGTCAGGCCGGAGTGCATACTTTTTGGTGTGGCTTTTTGTTATGCAGCTATCCAAGACCAGGCTTGCCTCTGTTTAAGCTTACATTAAATTTTTGTTTTTGAATTTGACTTTTTTTTTTTTTTAACAGAGACAGAGAGAGAGTCAGAGAGAGGGATAGACAGGGACAGACAGACAGGAACGGAGAGATGAGAAGCATCAATCATTAGTTTCTTGTTGCACGTTGTGACACCTTAGTTGTTCATTGATTGCTTTCTCATATGTGCCTTGACTGTGGGCCTTCAGCAAACCAAGTAACCCCTTGCTCGAGCCATCAACCTTGGGTCCAAGCTGGTGAGCTTTTGCTCAAACCAGATGAACCCGTGCTCAAGCTGGCAACCTTGGGGTCTCAAACCTGGGTCCTTCTGCATCCCAGTCTGATGCTCTATCCACTGTGCCACCACCTGATCAGGCGCTTACATTAATTTTTAAAAACTATATATTTCTTCTATCAAAGCAAAAACTATACAAAGTTAAGGTGAGGGAGCCAAATGGAAGAGCTAACAAGTTTCTAAAGAAATTAGCAGCAGTGCCCTGCCCTTCTCCCTGTCCCCTGTCCCCCGTCCTCCAGGGACATTGGTTCATCGGTGTAGAGGGTATCTGTTGACTTGAGGGTTCACGCTCCCCTACTGCACACAGACTCCTCCCTACCCCAAAGGTGGCTTTTTAAAAATGTCCTTATTTGGCAGAATTTAAAAGTTAGCAATCCTAAAAAAAAAAAAAGCAACCCTATGTCGAATCTCAAAACATTTTGAAGGGAGGTATTACTGGCTTATGAAATTTAAAAATGTACAAACACTGGTGAAGTAGATCGTTGAGGGATTTCAATATCTATTTGGACATTATTTGGGGTGAGAAGTCTATAAATGTTACCAGGGATACTTCTAAAGCGGCGGGTGCTTTTGTTTCCCTCCATCACCTGCGTAGGAAGAGGCGCCCTAGTACCACTGTCCGTACCAGAGGCTGGTAAGGCGGGGACACTGGTCAGGTGGTAACTCTCCCAAAGCTCCTCTTTCCAGATGCAGTAGCTGACATAATCACAAAAGAACAAGTAAATCAAAAGTCCCCGGTTTGCTTTAACAAAGTACACTGCTCACAAAAATTAGGGGATCAGGGAACGTGCAGATACTCCAGTACTTACAGCTTTTTGTACAGGGCATTTTCACCAATGAAATAAAAGTTGGTTTTGCATCTCATTTGCATAATCAAACAACTTTCTTTGACTTGTTTGCTTTTCTGATGTTCTTGTTTAATTAAAAAAAATCAAATACTTTTTTTATTGCTTCCTATTCATTTTGAAATATCCCCTAATTTTTGTGAGCAGTATATAATGTTTAGTCTTAGAGCTATTGATTGAGTGGGATAATATTATTTAGAGGATATGTTAGGAATGTCTAGATTTGATATATAGATGAAGATGATAAAAGTATCCAATGGTTAATAAATAAATCCAATATGGAAATTCTAAAGGAATTGGGATTACTTATGATAAGTGAAAAAAAAAAAACTGAAAGAAGAGTCAAAAGCCTGTTCTTGACAGAATGAGGCAACATTTTCCATTTTCAGTCAACACAGATCAAGGAATTAAACTGAAATGGGAAATAGTATTTAGTGTGATAAGTTTTCAGGTTATCTAAAATCTTGAGCTCTGTGGGACAGTGGAAAGTGGTAACTCTAAGGAAGGGACAGAGACGCCCCCACCCCTAAACTTTTTTCTGTGCCAGTCTGAAGGTGGCCTGTATCTGTTGCTTCCAGTCTTGTGATGACCAGTTGTGTTTTCTTATTCACGGTGTGCTGCTGGTCTGTTGTCTAGTTGTGGAAGATATCAACAAGTGCCGGGAGCCACTGCCCAGCCTGGAGGCTGTGTACCTCATCACTCCATCTGAAAAGGTAAACCGTCCCCGCAGAGGAGCGCTGGCTAGGGTCACACGTGCTCACTTGGTGTCTGCGCAGCACAGAGTATCTGAGTTTCTAGGTTAAGCACGCATTTAACACACTGCTGTTTAAACCCGCCATCCACAGACGGAGGGAGGGGTGGAGACAGCATTTGGCTTTCTGGACAGCGCATTAGGCTTTCTGAAACACGACCGCTGTCCAGAAAGCCAGTGCCAGCCCATTCTAGTCTCCCTCTCTGGGTAGGAAACCCACTTCATCTGGTTAGGGGTCTGCCTTCCAAACTTAGGTGTTTTGTGCTTTCCGGTTGGTTTCATCAGTATCCTATTAGTGTTCAGATTTACAGGTCCTGTCATTTGTGGGGGAGGGGGTTGGTTCAAATCAGCACCCAGACGAGGTTCACATCCTTGCTTTTGGCTGGTAGTTGTCGTAGGTCTGTCTGTCAGTCCGTACCTTCCCTCTACTTCTCACGCCCTCTGGCTTACATACGGGTCCTGAAGATGTGACCAGATGGCCCAAACTTCCTCAGCCTGAGTCTTCTGGGAGGTGTCTGGCCAGTGTCTTCTTTTGTGGGTCTCTTCCTAGAGGCCCATGTTAGAGTGGCTCCGAGAACCGACACTGTCACTCATGAATGATCTAAGAAGGCTTTTGTTCATCTAAACTCACAAGTAATCCTCGTTTCAAGTCCCCAGAAATCCGTTATGGTCAAACATAGTTAGAATGATACAGTAAAAATACCCTGTGAGTGGCTTGAAAGCCCTCTTGGATTGAACTTAGTCCAGAGATAGATTCCATTTGCTTCTAGAATTGGATTCATTTCCCTCTCTTTTCCTTCCCCACAGTCCGTCCGCTCTCTCATCAATGACTTTAAGGACCCGCCGACCGCCAAGTACCGGGCTGCCCACGTCTTCTTCACTGACTGTGAGTGCGGCTGTCAGACGCTGCCCCGTGCCCCCGGCTAGCCTTTCTGCACAGCAAGAGCTGCAGCCAGACCAGGGCAACAGGGAAGAGACAGGTTGCTGTGGCCGTGATTGTCCTGATCTTTTATTTTCCTTTCAGAATAAAATTGCATAGGAAACAAAAATAAGCACACACAAATACAAACTTTCTAGCTTGCGCAGTCCTTCCTGATGAAAAATGGCGCCTCTCTTTAAGACGGGAGGGCTCAATGCTGAGCAGATTTCCCAGTGCCAGACGTGGTGTTTCCCTGTGTGGACTGCCACATGCCACTGTCAACTACAGTGTGTTTCCATCCGTTTTTCAACCACAAAGATATTTCATCTGGCTTTCCTTTGTAGCAGCGAGAACTGCATCATTGTCCTGGAATCCTTCTGTTATTTTGTGGAGGTTGTGTGCATGGAGTCTTGAGCACTAAGTCTTGGGGTCAGTCTTCGTTAATAGCAAAGAGGGATGAGTAGGGCTGGATAGCAAATGAGTGTGCAACAGTAACAGCCTCCCTTGAATGAGTGTGCAACAGTAACAGTCTCCCTTGAATGAGTGTGCAACAGTAACAGTCCCCCTTGAATGAGTGTGCAACAGTAACAGTCCCCCTTGAATGAGTGTACAACAGTAACAGCCTCCCTTGAATGAGTGTGCAACAGTAACAGTCCCCCTTGAATGAGTGTACAACAGTAACAGTCTCCCTTGAATGAGTGTGCAACAGTAACAGTCTCCCTTGAATGAGTGTGCAACAGTAACAGTCCCCCTTGAATGAGTGTGCAACAGTAAGTCTCCCTTGAATGAGTGTACAACAGTAACAGTCCCCCTTGAATGAGTGTACAACAGTAACAGTCTCCCTTGAATGAGTGTGCAACAGTAAGTCTCCCTTGAATGAGTGTACAACAGTAACAGTCCCCTTGAATGAGTGTGCAACAGTAACAGTCTCCCTTGAATGAGTGTGCAACAGTAACAGTCTCCCTTGAATGAGTGTGCAACAGTAACAGTCCCCCTTGAATGAGTGTGCAACAGTAACAGTCCCCCTTGAATGAGTGTGCAACAGTAACAGTCCCCCTCATGTTCTCTCTGGGAAAAACCCTCAAAACTCACCCCTGGCAGAGAATAGTTTTATACTATTTAAATGAGGGTGACAAAGAAAGCAGGTAGGTGGCATTAGTAACAATAAGACACTCCTGGGACCCTGCAGTCATGTTCGGCCCAGGAGAGTCGTGTGAAATCATGGCTCCCCGCCAAGCAGGTCTCTGAGCAGCTGGGTCCTCAGAGGGCCAGGGCAGTGCCTGCGTCACGTTGCCCAATGACTTGATTTTTTTTCCTTTATTTTATTTTTCACAGGCATGTCAGATGCATGGTGTTTGTTTATACCACAGGGTTTTCCCTTACCCCTTTTTAATCTCTTCTGGTTTTCCCCTTCCGCTCCTGGATATGAGGACATATTTTTATTAGCTCTCACTGTCTCAGTCTTTATTGACCATTGTTTCTCTGTTCTATATATGTTGAGGGCCTTGTAGGTGTTTTTATATTCCTGTTATAGCTTAGAGGGATATTTTAGGGTGGGGTGAGCTTTTTATTTGCCTTTAAAACATCTTAATAAGTAAAGAATCCACCAGACACATGCGACCGTCGAGACGGACCAGCAGATGGACAGGAAAACCTGGTGTCTTTGGTCATTCTTGCAGCCTGTCCAGATGCCCTGTTTAACGAGCTGGTAAAATCTCGAGCAGCCAAAGTCATCAAAACTCTGACGGAAATCAACATTGCATTTCTCCCGTACGAATCCCAGGTGAGGCCAAGCAAGGAGTGCTGGAACTTGGCACCCTAGTTACTCCATCAGGAGCTCTGAGAGGGTGGGCTCCGGGTGCGAGAAGCGTGGGGGAGGAAGGGTACTGTCCCCTGGGTAACCGAAGGGGGTGTTGTAAGTGGATGCCTGTGTAATGGAAAGAAGTGGTGCTCCTCAGGGGCCTGCCCGCCCTCACCTCACTCTGCGGCTATTTCTGACCTTTTAAGCCGGGGTGCCTTTCTTTGTGTGCGTTTCTCCTTGCTCACGGTGTCCACTCCAGCTGGCTGGCTCCTGCGTAACCAAAAGGGAGCCAGTCCAGAAAGAGCAGGGAGGGAGAGAAGGGTAGGGATCAGAGGACACCGGCTGCTGGGAAGGAGCAGGGAAGGAGAGATGGGGAGGGATCAGAGGACACCGGCTGCTGGGAAGGAGCAGGGAGGGAGAGATGGGGAGGGATCAGAGGACACCGGCTGCTGGGAAGGAGACTGTGTTTATGTAGAGATAACCTCAGCCTGTCATGTGCTCAGGGAACAGATGGTGGCCTTCGTCATTAGCCCTTAACACTTCCCTTGCCAAGAGCCGTGGCAGCAAACCACACCGCCCCCTTGGAAAACACAAAGTTGTTAAACCAGTAAAGGTGAAGCTGATTGTGAGAATGCACAAAATCTATCTTAATATATATTTTAAGATTCATTAGAATGTCTTCCCCTAGCAAACAGAAAATAACAGGACTTTAATGCATTTTGTAGGGATTAAAGACAATGATTGTAGCATATTGAATCTTTGTAGATCAGCTTCTAGACACCAGAGTGACCTATTGACAGCTAAGGAGGGGCGGGGAAACTGCAGCAGGGACATTTGAAGTCGTCTCTTTGCTGTCTCCCTTGGCCCAGGGCCTGTCCCCAGCCTGAGGGCAGGCCATGTCTTTTCTGTGTGAGAAATCCAACTTTAGCATGTTCAAATATAATATAGTTCAGAGATTTTTTTTTTTTAATTATTTTTACAGGAACAGAGAGGAAGTCAGAGAGAGGGATAGACGGACAGACAGGAACAGAGAGAGATGAGAAGCATCAATCATCAGTTTCTCGTTGTGACACCTTAGTTGTTCATTGATTGCTTTCTCATATGTGCCTTGACTGGGGGGCTACAGCAGACTGAGTAATCTCTTGCTCGAGCCAGCGACCCTGAACACAAGCTGACGAGCTTTTTGCTCAAGCCAGATGAGCCCGCGCTCAAGCTGGAGACCTCGGGGTCTCGAACCTGGGTCCTTCTACATCCTAGTCCGATGCTCCATCCACTGTGCCACCGCCTGGTCAGGCAGTTCAGAGATTTTTAAAAAGTAATAAACTTTAAAAAAAAAAACCCTCAGGTTTTCTAGGGTGGTTTACACGAGATTCTGAGAGAATACTGAGAGCTGGAAAGCTAGGCAGTTTAAGAGAAAACTTCAAACTTCTGGAACTCTCCAAAGAAAAAGAAAAGAAAAAAGAAAAGCAGAACAGACTCCTGATGGTACAAAATTGTTAAATCAAAAAGCTCCATCATTTGCACTGTGACAGCACAATGACTAGCTTATCCCTTATTTACTCAACCCTCTAATGGCCTGAGTCTGTCACTGGCCCCCTGTCCAGCCCTCCTGGTCTCACTGCTCTCAGACACGCTGCCTCGGGCTGGGCACCCATGGCCCGTGCATGGGGAGGTCTCCCGCTGGGGAGAAGCCTCCCCCTCCCTCCAGCCCTCGCTCACACCTGGCCTTCTCCAGGGCCCTTGTCTCCCTGCCCAGCCCCCCAGACATCCTTTTCCTGCTGTATTATTTTCTCATGCCACAGAACTTGCTTTTCGTGGTGTTCTCTACTGTCTGCCTTCTCTGCACCCACTCCCCGAGGCTGTTGTGTTTTGGTCACGGATAGTTCCCAGGTGTTGAGCACCATGCCTGGCACGCAGGCACCAGCACACATGTGAAGGACAAATGGAAACCTGTTCTGTGGACTCCCTGCCAAGGTTGGGGAAATTTCTGCCAGTCCACCGTGCTGGATGCGAACATTCTAAACGTGTCTACCCACCCCCCTCAGGTGTATTCCCTGGACTCTGCGGACTCCTTCCAGAGCTTCTACAGTCCCCACAAGGCTCAGATGAAGAATCCCATCCTGGAGCGCCTGGCGGAGCAGATCGCGACCCTGTGTGCCACCCTGAAGGAGTACCCCGCTGTGCGGTACCGGGGGTGAGGCCAAGCGCATGCGCAGCGGGACCGCGCCTCCCCCCCCCCTTGCCTTACGATTCCTGTGCTGGCTGTCTCAACAGGGTCAAGATTTGAATGTCTTGGGTTTATAACTATTCTTGCAATGGTTTTGTTATATTCTAAATTTTATTGTGAAATATAATAATGCTTACAGAAAAGAGCATGAAATATATATATTCAGTTATGAGTAACCCCTATTCAATGGCAACCCAGGCTTTCTGTAGTTGTTTTTAAATCTCTTTCTTTAAAAACAAACATCTTTGACAAATGTTTCAGAGTAAGGTAAAATACAAAGAGAATAATTCCCTAAAGGACACATTCCTGATTTTATAAGTCATTCACACTGCTGTGTGCTACGTGCTGGGGACACTGAGCCTGAGGACACAGCCCCTGTCCAGGCAGGCAGGGAAGACCCCAGCGCCTGTGTCATAAGCCGAGCACACCTACAGTGCAGGCCTGCGGGAGGACTGCCTCAGGACCGACGAGCCAAGGCCCTGGGTGCCCGGGAGGGGAACGGGCCTTTCAAGCTGAGAGGATTGAGAACAGCTTCAGACGAGAGGTGACATTTGAGCTAGGTCTTAAAGGACCACGGAGGAGCAAAGGACCTTTCCTGGGAACGGTTGGCTCCTGCCACTGCTATGAGCAGGAGCTGGGCAAACCAAGGGCAGGTTTGGGAGGCCGGGCAGTCCAGCCCAGTGTGCACACAGGGCAGCGGGGTGAGACGGGGCCGTTTCTGAAGGCCTTGAGCGCCCGCTTCAGGATTATGTCCCTCAGTGGCTGTGGCTGGGGGACCTTGGCGGGGCTGACGGTGGGGTGAACGCAGTGCTGTGGGGTGTGAAGATAGGATTGTGAGCAGGGGTCAGGTGAGAGAGCGGGAGGGGGTCCATTGAGGAGCTGAGGCCTGACCTTGGAGTGCAGGGGTCAGTGTGCCAGCCGTCCTGTCGCCTCACTGTCTGTGGACGTGCAGCTAAGGGAAGCCTTCCCTTGGTCTGCCCCAGCATCCGGCCCCCTGTGGCCTGATGTGCACGGACGAAAGCCTGGTGGAAGTTAAGATGCAGCCAAGGCTGTTTCCTGACGGAGTATGGGAGATTGGACTTCATTCATGGGAGGGTGGGCCGGGGCCAGGACGGCTTTGGCCCTGAGCTGCCAGGTGGCCGCAGCGACAACGCACACTGTATACGGTTGGGTGGGGCCCCAGGAGTGCTGTCAGGCTTAGCCGAGGGTAGGGTCACAGGTTCACACTGCCATCTGGCTCTGCCCACAGAAAGTGCCACTTGCCATCCAAACAAGACCCAAGGGGATTTGAATTGAGGGAAGTGAGAATGAGGTGGGTAGGGCTCAGACGGCCTGATCATGGGAGCAGGATGGATGTTCAGGACCCTTGGCTGACGTGGGGTTGTTTATCTGAAACTGCTTAGAAGGACTACCTCTGTTTTCATTTCAATAGTTTTAAAAAAAGGAACCAGAAAATCACTTATGTTCCAGGCACTCAGCTAAATACTTTGTCTTGTTTGTCCTTTTGAATTACACACGTAATATGTGACTATATTCTCACTGTGAAAGAGCAGCGCAGACGGAGCGCACGTCCCCCTTGCCGTTGCCGCGCCCGCGCCCGCACTGTCCTGCCCTCCTCCCCGAGGGCCGCTCACCTGCGCCCCCTCCTTTGTCAGGGAGTACAAGGACAACGCTCTGCTGGCTCAGCTGATCCAGGACAAGCTCGACGCCTACAAAGCTGATGACCCAACCATGGGGGAGGTAAGTCCAGCTGTGGGCCACGTCATTCTTCCACCAAGTGACCACTGTGTGGCTGGCGGTCCTGGGGACAGCTTGGTGGCTCACAGAGCATACGTGAGTGCTGCCATTCCTGCTCACCAGCCTCTGGTGAAATGCTCGGGCCCTTGGGCAGGCTGATTGAGGTTCTGTCCAGTGTAGCCAGGGTGACCGACTTGCTTCTGTTCTCTGGGACATCCCCAGATTTTGCACTGAAAGCTCAGCATCCTGGGAATCCCCTCAGTAGGACAATATCAACCCCAGAAAATGGACATTGGTACGGTCTCCAGACCACGTTCAGATTTCACTGGTTTGTGCGTGTACTCGTGCGTGAGTACTCGTGTGTGAGTTCTATTAATTGTGTCATATGTATAGATTCATGCAACCCCCACTGCAGTCAAAACAGAGTTCCTCATTCTTGGTTTTAAAACCAAAAGCCCCAGGTCCCGGGAACCCCGTGGTCCCAGGCAGACGGGCTGGTGGGCCCCCGTTTGCAGCGAAACCAGGCTCTAGGTACTCTCTGAGAGCTCACTTGGCAGCCCAGCCACAGTTTCCGCTGTGCTCCCGAGGACTCTCATGAAAAGGGCACATTGGATTCTCTCACTTGGTGTTTACTGGTGTTCTTGTCAACCAGTAAGTGGGCTATATTCAGTGCTATTTTATTTTTTTTCATTTTTCCGAAGCTGGAAACGGGGAGGCAGTCAGACAGACTCCCGCATGCGCCCGACCGGGATCCACCCGGCATGCCCACCAGGGGGCGATGCTTTGCCCCTCTGGGACGTCGCTCTGTTGCGTCCAGAGCCACTCTAGCGCCTGAGGCAGAGGCCACAGAGCCATCCCCAGCTCCCGGGCCATCTCCGCTCCAATGGAGCCTCGCTGCGGGAGGGGAAGAGAGAGACAGAGAGGAAGGAGAGGGGGAGGGGTGGAGAAGCAAATGGGCGCCTCTCCTGTGTGCCCTGGCCGGGAATTGAACCCGGGACTCCTGCACACCAGGCCGACGCTCTACCGCTGAGCCAACCGGCCAGGGCTCAGTGCTATTTTAGTAGGTTGTCCCTTGAGTTTTCTTCCCCCTTTTATGGGAGGGTCTGCACTAGTTGCAGAAGCTGGCATTGTGGGGAGTGGCTTGTGGGAGTTCACTGTGTCCTTCCTCCCAGGGCCCAGACAAGGCTCGCTCCCAGCTCCTGATCCTGGACCGCGGGTTCGACCCGAGTTCCCCCGTACTTCATGAGCTGACCTTTCAGGCCATGAGTTACGACCTGCTGCCCATTGAGAATGATGTGTACAAGTAAGTAGACACGCTCTGGAGGGACTGCCGCTACTCAGACGGACCAGAAACATCTCAGATTAAGGAAAAGGGCATCGTTAATCCCAGGGAAAGTGGGTGCATTGATATTCTTGCCTGTTAGCTTGCAAGCTTTTCTCTGAGTTCCCAAAATCCGCACGGCGTTTTAGCCAGGAATTCGGAGAGAATAAGAACTTTAGTTCACAGCTTATACCACCTCAGTCCGTAGCCTGCTTGGACGTGTTGGTTGTCGATTGCGGCATGTGTGCATATCTTATTCAGGGTTGAATCTTATAGGTCATCAAATATGATGACAAAATATATCAACAGTACTTTTTTTTTTTTTTGTATTTTTCTGAAGCTGGAAACGGGGAGAGACAGTCAGACAGACTCCCGCGTGCGCCCGACCGGGATCCACCCGGCACGCCCACCAGGGGCTATGCTCTGCCCACCAGGGGGTGATGCTCTGCCCCTCCAGGGCCTCGCTCCACCGCGACCAGAGCCACTCTAGCGCCTGGGGCAGAGGCCAAGGAGCCATCCCCAGCGCCCGGGCCATCTTTGCTCCAATGGAGCCCTGGCTGCGGGAGGGGAAGAGAGAGACAGAGAGGAAGGAGGGGGGGGGTGGAGAAGCAAATGGGCGCTTCCCCTATGTGCCCTGGCCGGGAATCGAACCCGGGTCCCCCACACGCCAGGCCGACACTCTACCGCTGAGCCAACCGGCCAGGGCCTCAACAGTACTTTCTTACTAAACTTGATTTGCCAAGGAGATGTTTTCTTTATTATAAACATCTTTCTTGATAGCAATCATTATGAACTCAGTTTCTAAAAACTCACTTTTATTTTTATGGAAACAGACTGCATTGTTCTCGTCATTTATTTTATAACTGGATCATAAAGTTACTGGTTTCAAAATGAAGATTCTAAAAATATGAGTGAATCTCTGCTCTTCTCCCTTTGGTACCTATAATTCTTGCCTTCCTGTAGATGTTCATGATTTCATATGTCGTCTTCAGCTGAGGGCCTGTGGCGGGGACCTGCTGAAAGGTAGTTAGGCCCCTCACATTTGAGGATGGTGCCCAGTCCTTTCTGAGAGGGGGACAAAACAGTATCTTTGTCCCTTAGGAGTAACTCTGGACCCACCTGTAATCCAACTTCACACCCTGAACCATGTGGCTAGGTGGCACTCACTTCAGCTGGTCCTGAGGAATCTAAGACCAAACTTGAAGTCAGCTGACCTTGCTTAGAGCTTTGGGCCTCCCTGCCCAGTGAGTCGTAGCCATTGGTGCCCAGACTGTCAACATCAGATGGTTGTGGGCTGTGTGAAGTCATTCATGATCATTCATGTGGACACCTGTCTGCTGAGGACTGTGAGGTCTTGTCTGTTATAAACCAGGGTGACTTGGATGACATTTTTGGGGACCTCCCCTCTCTAGGTATGAGACAAGTGGCATCGGAGAGGCACGGGTGAAGGAAGTGCTTCTGGACGAGGACGATGACCTCTGGATCACGCTGCGCCACAAGCACATCGCGGAGGTGTCCCAGTAAGAGCCCTTTCCCCCTCCCCACTCCAGGGCAAACGTTCTTCCCCTTGTGCAGTTTCTGGTGCGGCCTTTCTGGGCCGCTGGGGTGGAGCTCATCAGTAGATGAAATCGCTGCCATGGCCAGGTCACCAGTGTGCTCACCTGTGATGATAAATCCCTTCTGCTCTCCGAGCTGGGGCTCCACCAACTTCAGGAAATTTGAAATCCATTCTGTGTTGGGGGCAAGGGCTTTATGATTTTTGGAAAGCATTTGTAGCTCTTATAGCAAAATGCTTTATAAACAATAAACCTGTCAAGTGAGTTCGTTCCATTGAAGATCAGATGCCACTAGGTGCAATTTTCTTATGTAGCTGGTATGCAGTCTTCCTCTCCTATTGTCCTACCTAAAATTTCTGAGCAAGAACTGCTGCTTTCTCTATCCTCTGGACCTACTTTGCTCTGAAAATGTTTCAAAATGTTTCTAATATCTAAACATTGTTGTCAGGCCTTTAAGCAGTTCTGTTTTTGTAAAAAGACACATTCTGCTACATAGATTAAGTGATAGCCTCAGGAGGTTCACAAGGAAGAGTGAGAAAGTAATAGTCTTAGATAGCTCTGCTGTTTAGAAGTGTTCTCCACACTTTTGGGATCACACAACTTTAGAAAATGATTTCACATTTCCAGTATTTAAATGTATCTGTGAAGGAAAGCATGTGAAGGAAATACATGCTTTGTTGCACTAATGTATATATTTTATAGCATATACAAAAACACAAATTTGAAAAGGATGAAGAAAAATAAACACAAATAGGTGTCCTAGTATTTTCTTCTCTCTTCTCGAATCATCTTGTACCCCTCACTCTGGAGAAACCTGGCTTAGAATGTTAGTTAGAAAAATAATGTATTTCTCTCACTCTTAGAAAATCACTATGATTGCATACCTTACTGGTAGGCAATGTCACCATTTTCGTGAAAGAAGAATCGTGCGTTATCCTGTAGCATCTGTACAGGGGTGCTGGGTGTTGCTTTGAAACAGCGCCTCCTTCTGTCTTCCAGGGAAGTCACCCGATCTCTGAAAGATTTTTCTTCTAGCAAGAGAATGAACACTGGCGAGAAGGTAAACCCGCGCTAGCGCTGCAGCGCCCAGTGAGGTGCTCCCTGCTGTTTCTCTGGGAGCAGGGAGGACGCCCCTCAGCGTCAGACCAGTGAGGTGCTCCCTGCTGTTTCTCTGGGAGCAGGGAGGACGCCCCTCAGCGTCAGACCAGTGAGGTGCTCCCTGCTGTTTCTCTGGGAGCAGGGAGGACGCCCCTCAGCATCAGACCAGTGAGGTGCTCCCTGTTGTTTCTCTGGGAGCAGGGAGGACGCCCCCTCAGCGTCAGACCAGTGAGGTGCTCCCTGCTGTTTCTCTGGGAGCAGGGAGGACGCCCCTCAGCATCAGACCAGTGAGGTGCTCCCTGCTGTTTCTCTAGGAGCAGGGAGGACGCCCCCCAGCGTCAGACCAGTGAGGTGCTCCCTGCTGTTTCTCTAGGAGCAGGGAGGACGCCCCTCAGCGTCAGACCAGTGAGCTCAGGCGTCAGAGTCCTCCCTCTTCCACAATCATTTTGTCTTATTTTTGCATTTCAAGATTGAGATCCAAATTCCATCTTTTGATATTTATAGAGAGCTTCTTTTTGTTACTCAGAGGATTCCTGTTTGCTCTTTGGGATTATGATTCATTTTAAGCCGGAAGAACTGCAAAACCTTTTTTAGCTTGTGAAGGAATTGGAATTCATGACCTAACGTCCGTGGGCCTCTCCGTGTCCTGGCTGTTTATCAGAGGCGGCGTGCCCTCGTAGTCCAGGGAGAGGCAGCTCTGACGGGCACTCCCTTGCTTAAACCACGTAGTGATTTCCTGTCCCCAGTAGAATCAAGCCCCACCTGCCGACACGTCTCACAGCACCTGGGTCTTCAGGTACTCTCTCTAGTCTCATCACTGTCTCCTTCCTTCTTGTCCCCGCCGCCTGGCTCCAGCCACACCTGAGTTCCTTGCCTGGGCCTTTTGCTCAGATGCCATTTTTGGGGCGGGCGTGGGAACCTCTCCTGCTCCTCTCGGGACTGGAAGAGTGCCTCGCTCCGTGCACCCACACTCTGACACCCTCGGGAGTGCCAGTCCACTCAATTGGACAGTTCCTCTGCTAGATGTGAGCTCCTTCAAGGCAGAAATCCTTGATTTTATTTTTTTTAATCAAGTGAGAGGCAGGGAGGCAGACAGACAGACCCCCACATGCGCCCCGTCTGGGATCCACCCGGCAACCCCTGTCTGGGGCTGATGTTCTGCTGCTTGGCAACCAAGCTATTTTAGCATCTGAGGCGAGGCCATGAAGTCATCCTCAATGCCCAGGGCCAACTTGCTCATTCGAGCTGTGACTGCAGGAGGGGAAGAGGAGGTGGGAGGCAGGAGAATCAGATGGTTGCTAATCCTATGTGCCCTGACTGGGGATCGAACCCAGGACTTCAACATGGTAGACTGACACTTTACCACTGAGCCAACCACCCAGGACCTTTTTTTTTTTGGTCCGTATGTTTCGGGCACCAAGAAGTGTCTGGCATGTAGTAGTAATTCAATAAACTTTTGTTGGATTAAACAAAATATATTTGTTAAGTGAGTAGGTCACACAGAAAGGAAGCTGACCCCTTTCACCTGTCGGGGCACAGGGTCCAGCCCTTTGTCACCTGCCTGCTGTCCCCCTGTCGGCACAACTGCAGCCTTTCCTCCAGGGTGCAGTGTGAACTTGATCCGAGAGTGCCTGGGCTGAGGGTGCAGAGAGGCTGTGTACAGGAGCCAGTGTGTCCTCTCCTGGCAGGAGGGATGCCGGGAACTTTCTAGTCCAGTGTCAAACTATAGTGGTGGACCTCAGAGTTCAGTTCTCCATCCAGAAGAGTCATGGTGTTTGAGCAATAATTTTCTGAACCTGAGGTCTGGCAGTCTTACACACATGACCTTGTGTTTAATGGTTCGTTCTGAGAGTTGCAGAGCCCACGTGGGGATTCCAGTGCTGGCTGCTGCCCTGTCCTGCGCCCCCCACGCCGGCACAGCCTCGGAGGCCAGGGCCGTTGGCATGAGACCGGATGCTCTCCTTTTTCTCACAGACCACCATGCGGGACCTGTCCCAGATGCTGAAGAAGATGCCCCAGTACCAGAAAGAGCTCAGCAAGGTACGGCGGTCCAGAGGAATCGGTCGGAATCGCACACGGAAACAGCTTCAGAAAGACGTCTCCAGGCCCCACTACAGCGACCGGCTCGCTGACAGCCACAGACTTTCAGTCGTCTTCAGTTTTTACTAGACACAAAGGGAAGGCTGGGATAGACAGCCCATGTCCTATGGCTTTCTTTTCTCCTCTTCATCTTTTCCTCTTTATTCTTCCTACTCCTATTCTCATGGGCCTTGCCTCAGGGCTGCTTGGTCATCACGATCTGCAGCTGGCTTCGCCAGAGTGAGTGACCCGCATGAGAGAGCTCGAAGGGAGTCACAGTGCCCTTTTTGTCCCCATCTGGGATGTCACACAAGCGAGTCACTGAATCCAGCCTGCACTCGAGGAGAGAGGAACTAAGCTCCTCCTCCCGAGGGAACAATATCAAAGAATATGTGAAGCTGTCATCCCACCCTGCCCCACGAAGGGTTCCTCCCTCCTCCTGACTCTGTTGGAGTGTGGTCTGCCCCTTTCTGCTGGCACACAGAATTCCCTACCTCCTGGGGCTTGGGGGCTGGCTGCCCACACGTTTCCTCTCCTTCATGAAGCTGGAGGCTCCTCGGGGCACAGCCCAGTGTTTGTACGTCGTAGGTGCTTGGTAGATGTTGCACAAATCAGTGAGTAATTCCTTGGTCCTGAACTCTGCTCTTTCCTAGTATTCGACCCACCTGCACCTTGCCGAGGACTGCATGAAGCATTACCAAGGCACTGTGGATAAGCTCTGCCGAGTGGAGCAGGTAGGCCCTTGCCCTCGCTTCCTGTCATGCCCATGGACCCGGCTGAATTTCCACCTGTCACCTTGAGCATCCCTCAGAGGCAGAGGCAGTAGAGGGGCGGCCTGCCTGACGGCGTTGTCTCGCCTCTCCAGGGCAGTGCGTGCCGCTCCCTCCCAATGGCAGGGGCTGGGCTGGGCTGGGATGCTGTGCCCTCTGGGTTTTGCATGCCTGGCTTTCTGAAGGCTCTGAGCCAGGCGTCCCCAAACTACGGGCCCCGCGGGCCGCATGCGGCCCCCTGAGGCCATTTATCTGGCCCCCCTCCGCACTTCCGGAAGGGGCACCTCTTTCATTGGTGCTCAGTGAGAGGAGCACTGTATGTGGCGGCCCTCCAACGGTCTGAGGGACAGTGAACTGGCCCCCTGTGTAAAAAGTTTGGGGACCCCTGCGAGCCCTGGGTGGCCAGCGCGGGCTGAACTCTGTATTCTGGATGGATCTCCTCCTGCTGTGGCCACGCCAGCCTTGGAGACCGAGGGGCTGACAGAGGATTGTGAGCAGCAGGTCAGACATTTGCCTGCAGCTTCACTGATCACAGCTGGGACTGTCAGTGAGAGTTTGGGATCTGAATTCTGTCTCCATGGTAGATTGTTTCCTGTGCCCGTTTCTCCCTTTTTTTCCCTCACCTGCAATGGGGAGTAACAATGGTGGCACGACCTCCAGGAGTGCTGTGTGGAGTCGCTAAGCTGGCACTCCATTCTTCCCTCTGCAGGACCCGCTGCTAAGGGAAGGGAGGACGTGAAATGATCCTGAAGCCTCAGCAGAAGGGCCCTTTTCACAGAAAAAGCAGCTCACCTTCTCAGTGTGAGGCTGAGATTTAACCTTCCGGCTTGATGTGGTGGGCTCCCCTTAGATCTGTAAGCTCCGTCCCGACTCATTGCCTCTCTGTTCGCGGAAGCAGCCCGCTGCGAGCCCTCGGTTTCCCAGGTGCTCCTGGCAAACAGGGTGTCCTCTCCGCCAGAACGTCGCCATCCCCAGTTCAGCTTGTCTCTAGATCAGGAAAAATGCAGCTGGGGTTAACCCTTGGAAGTTAAGTTGTTGCTGAAGTGCTCAATGGTATTTGTTGAACTAGTTACATTTCATTGACTTGTAGAGAGCATTAGAATCGGGTCCTGCTGAGCCAGCATCAGCGAGGCTGGCGGTGGGACCACCAGGTGGAAGGGCCGAGGAAGGTTGCCTGCCCTCCTCCGACCCAGACTGGGAAGAGGTCGCAAACTCGAGATCACAATTGTTGTAAGCTCCTGGGATCTCAAGAGAGAAACGGGGAACCTTCGGGCAACCCCTGTACGAGCCGCGGAGGAGGTTGCAGAGGGCGAGCGCTGAGAACAAGACCCCGCGGTCTGGGTGCTGCTTCTCTGGCCTGTTGAGAGTGGGTCTGAGTCCTGCCCCGTCGTGCAGTGGGGTCAGCAGACTGCTCACATCACCCCCGGCCTCTTAGTTCTGTTGTCGGCCCTCTGTCTCCCTTCATCTCCCTGGGTTGAACTTGCAGGTTTGGGAGCCTATTTTTCCCCCCTCACAAGAAGGAGTTGGAAGATTAAAAACAGACTGAAAACCTAAGTAGTTAAAACTCAAAAAGCATGTTCTTCCTTCAGTGCCGGGGAAGCAGCGTGGAGAGAGCCAGGCCTGGCGCGCCCCGCGCCATGCCAATGCCTTTCCTGTGTGGGAAGTGCGTCCCTGAGCCGCGGGCCCTCGGCAGGGCTTTGCGCCTCTCTAAGGGACCCGCCAGGGTCGAAGCTTTTCCTGGGGAGCTGGCATGGGTGTGCTGGTTCTCAGCTGAGGGGAACAGCCTACCTTTAAGCAAGACGGCAAATCACAGTGGTTCCTGGGTTCGGAAATGAAAACCTGGGGCTGTTTTCTCACTGATGCTCTAGAAAGCAGAACTGGCCGCACCGGCGCTAGTTCCTGGGCGCCGTGAGAGTGGAAGTACCTGCGTAAGACCTTCCCCGACCCAGCCACCAGGACCAGCGATTGTCCAATAGCCACCACCCATCCGGGCTGTCACCAGAAATGGGGCCAATGTGGCATGTTCTCTGCAGGACTTGGCCATGGGCACAGATGCTGAAGGCGAGAAGATCAAGGACCCCATGAGAGCCATCGTCCCAATTCTGCTGGACGCAAACGTCAGCACCTATGACAAAATCCGCATCATCCTTCTCTACATCTTCCTGAAGAACGGTAGGGGTGCTGGCGTGAGGAGGGCCAGCGGGGAGATGCAGCGAGGTGGGGAGGTGCTTGAAAGACACGACGAGGGTATTGAACAAGAAAATCCAGGGGAACTGCAACATGGGCAAATCAGCTTCCACTGGAGGCTGAGCGTCCCCGATAGTTCTAGGGTTAGCCAGTGGGCAGGACAGATGGCCAAGGACAGGGCGGGGGGAGCGGGGGGAGCACCACGGCCCCTTTGTTAGAGCGTGTCTTCCAGGTCGTTTCAGCTTGCATCCCACCTGTAATCTGTGCCTGCACATAACTGATTTCTACCGCATCATAGTTGCCCATGAGCGTCCACCACACAAAGTGGTGGGCGCAGAGACTCTTGTCCACGTTCATTCCGACGAGGGCCCTGGGCGGCAGGGACGGCTGAGAAGCCAGGGACGGGAAACAGACCGTGAGGGGTAGTTGTTGGCAGCCTCAGCCCGGGATGGAGAGGTGAGAGCGGGATGGGAGTCCCAATCTTGTCTTCCTCTTATGGTAAAGTTGATGCAGCGAACAGGTTAATTTGCACTAACCCTGAGGAAGAGAAGGGGCCTGCTCCTGCACCCCCACTCCAGACGGTCGGCTCTGCCTGTGCGTGCGCCCTGAGCCATTAGGGTGCTGACCGGGGTTTGTCCTCTCAGGCATCACCGAGGAAAACCTGAACAAGCTGATCCAGCACGCCCAGATCCCCCCGGAGGACAGCGAGATCATCACCAACATGGCGCACCTGGGCGTGCCCATCATCACCGACGTAAGAGGCTCGGCTTGGGGGGGCGAGGGAACCTGGAGGTCCTTTCTGGTCTCCCCAGCCTACTTAAGGCAGCTGATACTGCACCCAGTCAGCACCGGGAAGGAGGACAGGTAGAGTCAGAGGAGTAACGACAGGGATGTGGATGAAATAGAGGAGGAGGCCAGGAGCGTGGGCGTGCATGTCCGGAGCAGAGCAGTCACGGAGCTGAGTGTGTCCCACAGTGGAGGTCACACCAGCCCCCTCCAGTCAGTATGGCTCTGCCCTGGGACCCCAAGATGCGCTTCTCCTGTGCGAGTCAACTCGGGGCGTCAAGCAGCTTTGGCACTGAGTCTCCTGCTCTGGTGATGACTCAGGACCATGTCAGCGCCAGCACAGCTCTAGCAGAGGCTGGGGGGGGCGGGGCCCCAGAGGAGGAGGAGGCCCAGGCACTCGGAGCGCTCTCTGGGAGCCCTGCTGCTCGGGACCTGGGCGCAGTCTGCCTGTGGGCCGGCGGCTCAGCCACCGCGCTCCTCCTTGTGGAATCAGAGCCCCGGTCTTGGTTCCGGCGCCACCGGGCCAGAGACCTGCAACTCGCGTTTTCACACCCTCGTTCACAAGAGGGACCAAAATGACGGTGCAGGTCATGCCTTCAGCATATCCTGTGTGGTTGAAACAAAACCAAAGACTAAGTCTTATCCAAAGTAGTATTCTCTCCTGTAATAAATTGATAGCAAACTGTTTTTTGTTTTTTAAAATGTTTCTATTGATTTGAGAGAGAGAACAAAGGGTGGGGAGAGAGAAAGACAGAGAAGGATCAACTCGCTGTCTCAGTTGTTCCATTTAGTTGTGCACTCACTGGTTGCTTCTCATACGTGCCCTGATCAGGGGTCGACCCTGTGAACTCTGGCATGCCAGGTGGATGCTTTATCCACTGAGCCAACCAGCCAGGGCCAGCAAACTATTTTTTTAATTACCTGCCTTTTTTTTTTTAACAGCACGCTTATATTTGACCCACATTTGCCTCTTAAAGGGGGCATATGTTTGCCTCTTCCAGGGAAAACATTCCCACTCATTAGTCTTTGCCCAGGCTGCCTCTCTGAAGGGAGCCCTTGGGAGAGAATTCCCAGAGGCTGGCAAGGTCACCAAGAGCCCACGTGGCCCCAACTCAGTCTAAACTTGCGTGTGTTTGCATTTAGTCCACGTTGCGCCGCAGGAGCAAGCCAGAGCGGAAGGAGCGCATCAGCGAGCAGACCTACCAGCTCTCACGATGGACTCCGATTATTAAAGACATCATGGAGGTCAGTGACCGTGGGGCTGGAGGGGTGGAGAGGGACAGCCAGGCCCGGCGCTCTTCACTTGAGGGCCCAGATGCTCCCTCGTCATCAGCTGTTCGTGGCGGGGACACCCAAAGGACTTGCCCCAGGCCCGCGGGGGTCTTGTCCGCCTCATAGCCTCATAGTGCATCTCCTCCTGTGGGCTGATGAAGAGCAGTCCCAGAGACTGCAGGTGCAGTGGCCCAAGAGCCATGTGATCTAGCTCCACAGAGCCCCGCCCCGTGATGGTACCAGACCCAAAGGAACCAGACAGACCACTGCGCCTGAAGGTCCGATGATACCAGGGTCGGTGTTCCCCGTAGACACCTCTGTAGGTGCAAAGGGGCCTCTGCAAAGGGACCCCAGCCTGGCCCCTTTTCTCACCACTCCCCTCCCTCAGCCTCCATGCCAACCAGAGAGCCTGACAAGCGTATTTCTGTTCACACCCATCCCTTGTCTGGTCTGGAATGTTCCTGCTTTCCTTTCCACTTCCCGGGTCCTGCCTTGCATCAGGTTCTGTCAGGCCCCGCCGTCCCAGGCGCCACCCCAGCCGTCAGACGCCGGCCCCACGGAGGCCTTCCCTGGACTCCTGTCGTGTGTGTCAGGGAGGCTCTTCGTGTACTTACGCCGCTTGGTGTTCTGGATCGTCCTTTATACCTGGGTCCCGTGTCCTCAGCTGATGTGTGCTCTGGCCCCATGCTTTGTGTGTGGTAGGCATTTTCATCTTTGTCAGGTACCAGTCTCTCCATCACTCCTCGTGGGCCGTGGAGAGCCTGCACAGAGTCCTGTCCTGCTGGGGCAGTGGAGATAGTCTGTCCAGCGCCTGCACAGGATGGGCGGATGGGACGGCCTTCCCGAGAGGGAAGGGAACTGCCAGCATCCCCGTGTCCATTCACAGCAGACCAGGCGTTTGTACCAAATAGGACGTTAAAATAAGATATATATAGTAAGTCAGCTTCCTATTTTTTTTTTTTTTTTTTTTGTATTTTTCTGAAGCTGGAAACGGGGAAGGACAGTCAGACAGACTCCCGCATGCGCCCGACCGGGATCCACCCGGCACGCCCACCAGGGGGCGACGCTCTGCCCCTCCGGGGCGTCACTCTGCCGCAACCAGAGCCACTCTAGCGCCTGGGGCAGAGGCCAAGGAGCCATCCCCAGCGCCCAGGCCATCTTTGCTCTAATGGAGCCTCGCTGCAGGAGGGGAAGAGAGAGACAGAGAGGAAGGAGAGGGGGAGGGGTGGAGAGGCAGATGGACGCCTCTCCTGTGTGCCCTGGCCGGGAATCGAACCCGGGACCTCTGCACGCCAGGCCGACGCTCCACCACTGAGCCAACCGGCCAGGGCCAGCTTCCTATTTTTAAAACTCACAAACCAGAAAGATGGGTGATCATGAGACATCTAGAGACAATGACCTTTCTTTGCTTGGTGCAGTTGCTACAGCCGACCCCTATCATTTCCTCTTTGTTCTCTGCGCCCTGCCAGTCCCCCAAAGAGACGTGTGTAGGCTTCACATGGTAGCTGTTAGGGCGGGTGTGGATTTCTAAGCGGCTGGAGGTGGGTAGCCAAAATCCACCCCCCAGACAATGAGCCCTTGCAAAGCTGAGGGCAGAAGGCTCTCTGCATGAGAGACTGCCGCTGCCTCGTTTCTACGAGACTGACGGTGTCAGGAATTTATAAGACAATATACAACATAATCTCACATAGAATGTAAAAGAGGGAGAAAAAAAGAATTACAGTAATTGGGAGGGAAGAAGAAAACGCAATGCAATTTTTTAAACTTCTCCTAAAGAGCAGACTTACCTCAGCGTCTTGACTGATCATGGAGCACCTTGTCCACACTGAGCGCTGGCCTGGCCTGGCAGCAGGCCCCAGGGAAGCGGGCTCTGGGTGCTGCACACCTGGCCCTGGGTGCTGCACACCTGGCCCTGGGTGCTGCACACCTGGCCATGGTGTTTGCTTAGTGACTTGTTCTTCCACTTGTCTTACCTGGGTTCCCATCGGCCCTTTTCCAACAGGTGGCAGGCCTAACGTCTGTCTCTTTTCTCTGCAGGACACTATTGAGGACAAACTTGACACCAAACACTACCCTTACATCTCGACCCGCTCCTCTGCCTCCTTCAGCACCACCGCTGTCAGGTGGGTGAGACTGCCTGAGCAGGCAGAGCGCGGGAGTGGGGCCAGCCCTGCTGGGTGTCAGCTGCACGGTCCTGTTGTGATGCAGCGTGACCTGTGAGAACCCTCTGACCGTGCTCATCACAGCCAGGGCACAGGCTGGGGCTCAGCGAATGAGGCCCTTCCCCTTCCTGCTTCTCTCCCTCTGTGACTCATTCCTTACTCCTCCCTCTGTCATTCCACTTCAGCTACACCAGCCTCCTTGCCCTTCTCTGAACATGCCAGGCTGCCTCAGGACCTTTGCACTTGCTTTCCTCTGCCTGAAAATGATCTGTCCCCTGGTCCATCTGCATGGCTCGCCTCTCATCTCCTTTAGGTCTTTAATTATTGTCCTTTGTGATCTGCCTTAACCATCCTGTTTAAAATGACAGTACATCGGCGTGCCTAGCAGCATTATTCATAATAGTTCAAAAGTGGAAATGACCCACATGTCCATCAATTGATGAATGATAAACAAAATGTGGTTGATTCATACAATGGAATCTTATTTACCCCTACACACACACACACACACACACACACACACACACACACACACACACACACTGGAATGAAGTGCTGATCTGTTCATGGATGAGCCTGGAAACTTTCTGCTCAGGGAAAGAAGGAATTACTAAAGGCCACACATTATATGACCCATTTATAGGAAAATGTCCTGAATGAGCAAATCTATAAAGACAGAGCAGGTTACCAGGGACTGGAGATGGGAGTGGGGTGGGCTGATGGGTACGGGGTGTTTTGGGGGTAATGACAATGATCTAAAATTGGCTGTGGTGCTCATTCACTGCTCTGTGACTATACTGAAAAGCCATCGTGTTGTACACTTTAATGAGTGAATTGCGTGATACAGGAATTACCACAAACTTTGGGATTATAGAAAATGAGAAAAACTGCAGCCTGCCCCAGCTCTTGCTGTATTTTCCCCTCGGACGACACACCGCCCAGGGCACTATTTGTGTCTGTCCTGTCTGTGCCTCATCTCCCGACTGGAGTGGCAGCCTCGGATGACACACCGCCCAGGGCACTATTTGTGTCCGTCCTGTCTGTGGCCGTCCCCCGCCTGGAGTGGCAGCCTCGGACGACAGCACCACCCAGGGCACTATTTGTGTCTGTCCTGTCTGTGGCTCATCTCCCGACTGGAGTGGCAGCCTCGGACGACACACCACCCAGGGCACTATTTGTGTCTGTCCTGTCTGTGGCTCATCTCCCGACTGGAGTGGCAGCCTCGGACGACACACCGCCCAGGGCACTATTTGTGTCTGTCCTGTCTGTGGCTCATCTCCCGACTGGAGTGGCAGCCTCGGACGACACACCGCCCAGGGCACTATTTGTGTCTGTCCTGTCTGTGGCCGTCTCCCGCCTGGAGTGGCAGCCTCGGATGACACACCGCCCAGGGCACTATTTGTGTCCGTCCTGTCTGTGGCCGTCCCCCGCCTGGAGTGGCAGCCTCGGACGACACACCGCCCAGGGCACTATTTGTGTCTGTCCTGTCTGTGGCCGTCTCCCGCCTGGAGTGGCAGCCTCGGACGACACACCGCCCAGGGCACTATTTGTGTCCGTCCTGTCTGTGGCCGTCCCCCGCCTGGAGTGGCAGCCTCGGACGACACACCACCCAGGGCACTATTTGTGTCTGTCCTGTCTGTGGCTCATCTCCCGACTGGAGTGGCAGCCTCGGACGACACACCACCCAGGGCACTATTTGTGTCTGTCCTGTCTGTGGCCGTCCCCCGACTGGAGTGGCAGCCTCGGACGACACACCGCCCAGGGCACTATTTGTGTCTGTCCTGTCTGTGGCTCATCTCCCGACTGGAGTGGCAGCCTCGGACGACACACCACCCAGGGCACTATTTGTGTCTGTTCTGTCTGTGGCTCATCTCCCGACTGGAGTGGCAGCCTCGGACGACACACCACCCAGGGCACTATTTGTGTCTGTCCTGTCTGTGGCTCATCTCCCAACTGGAGTGGCAGCCTCGGACGACACACCACCCAGGGCACTATTTGTGTCTGTCCTGTCTGTGGCCGTCCCCCGACTGGAGTGGCAGCCTCGGACAACAGCACCACCCAGGGCACTATTTGTGTCTGTCCTGTCTGTGGCCGTCCCCCGACTGGAGTGGCAGCCTCGGACGACACACCACCCAGGGCACTATTTGTGTCCGTCCTGTCTGTGGCCGTCCCCCGCCTGGAGTGGCAGCCTCGGACGACACACCGCCCAGGGCACTATTTGTGTCTGTCCTGTCTGTGGCCGTCTCCCGCCTGGAGTGGCAGCCTCGGACGACACACCGCCCAGGGCACTATTTGTGTCTGTCCTGTCTGTGGCCGTCCCCCGACTGGAGTGGCAGCCTCGGACGACACACCACCCAGGGCACTATTTGTGTCTGTCCTGTCTGTGGCCGTCCCCCGCCTGGAGTGGCAGCCTCGGACGACACACCACCCAGGGCACTATTTGTGTCCGTCCTGTCTGTGGCCGTCCCCCGCCTGGAGTGGCAGCCTCAGGAGGGCAGGGGTTTGTGTCTGTTTGTCCTCAGTGCCCAGAACAGTCTGGCGCATACCAGGAGCTCAGTGCATCCTGTCTTCACTTTTTTTGTAAGTTTCTTTTTAAAAATTTTTACTTATTGATTTTAATGAGAGAGGAGGGGAAAGAGAGAGAGAGAGAAAGAGAGACAGGAACATCGATCTGTTTTTTTATGTGCCTTGACTGGGAAATCAAACTGGCAACCTCCATGCTCCAGGAAAATGCTCCAACCAACCGAGCTGTCCGGCCAGGGCCTCTGTCTTCACTTTCGATTAATGGGTTCACTTGAGTTTATTAAGAAGACGTTGTCTGCGCAGAGCCACGTTTCTCAGCTCTGTCCTCTGTGACGCTGGGGGCCTGGAGGTTCTGCCGTGTGCCTGGTGATGCTCAGACATTCTCGGCTTCGGGATGAGAGTAGACAGCAGTCTGTCCCCCGCTCTCACTCGGTGTGCTCTGTCACCCGTGGTGCCTGCAAGGTCTGTTTTTGAAACTTCTTCCTCTCATCCTTCTCCCCATGATCACTGGGGAAGCTTCCCCGCTGTGCTCTCAGATGACATGGCCATGCGCCCGTCCCTGGGACTCTGGGACATGTATAAGTGCGTTTCGTTTCCTGACTCTTTTCCTTCCTCCCTTGTCTGTGTGGTGTAGGTTTCTCCCCGATCCGTGGCTGGTACCTTCCCTGGGATGGCAGGCTACTCAGCGCCAGGGGCTACTCTGTTTTGTTTTGTTTGGGGGGAGGGGTTTAGCAAGAGAGAGAGAGAGACAGGAAGGGAGAGAGATGAGAAGCATCAGTAGTAGTTGAGGCTTTTTAGTTGTTCATCGATTGCTTCTCATATGTGCCATGACCTAGGGGCTCCAACTGAACCAGTGACCCCTTGTTCAAGCCAGTGACCCAGCACTCAAGCTGGTGAGCCTGTGCTCAAGCCGGGGACCTTGGGGTACTGAGCCTGGGACCTCAGAATCCTAAGTCGACACCGCTGGTCAGGCACTTCTGTGTTTTTCTGACAGTGAGAACTTTGCGTGGCTCCTGAGGACAGTCAGGACTGAACACAGGAGCTTGAACGGAGAGTCGCGGGCTCCGGAGGGCGCACGGGCGCTGCTGCTGTGTGCAGTCCCCAGGGTCAGCTTTAGGGTGTCCGCCCTTGCCTCTTGGCCCACCCCTCTT
The DNA here is from genome assembly GCF_036850995.1 of Saccopteryx leptura. Taxonomy (NCBI): domain Eukaryota; kingdom Metazoa; phylum Chordata; class Mammalia; order Chiroptera; family Emballonuridae; genus Saccopteryx; species Saccopteryx leptura. The sequence continues at coordinate 8,240,945 of NC_089504.1, read as the reverse complement.
CTCTCGGGTCCCTCCTCCTGCTGTCCGCACTCTCAGGCCTTCTCCTGGGGGCGTACATCGCACTGTGCGCCCCCTGATGTAGTGGAGGCCCGATATTTATTGCAAGTTGGAGTAAAATACAAAACCCAGTAGTGCCCAGGCACTCTGGCTGACGTTTGCTCAGGCAGAGAGTGACTGCGACGTTCTCTGTTGGTCCACATGGTCCCCAGTGGCTTTGAGATTTGGAAAGTGACTTGAATAAGTCAGGAAGAGGGGCAAAGGTTTCACTGCCCTGAGGAGACTTGCTCTCCTTGTTCTGTTTTGATTTTGGTGTTGTGTTCCCCATTTTCTTATCCTGGAAACAGCGCATCTTTCGTTATTTCTGAGGTTATGGTGATGCTCTAGTGAGGAAGCTGAGTGTCGGAGGGAGAAGCGCTGGGGAAAGTCCTGCCACTGAATGCGTGTCTCTCAGGAGGCAGCTCAGCATCCTCTCCTGGGTGACACCTAGACAGCGGGGTGGCCCTGCCCTGTGTTTGTCACTGAGCACAACCACCACCTCGTTTCCCCACCATCTGCGCCCCTCACCCCGGTTAAGCCGTGAGCCGTGGTGGGTGAGGCCATGTCCGCCCAGGCTGGCTCCTCGGTGGGGCAGCCGAGGCCCCATCGTCCCTGCTCACGCCCTGCCGGCAGGGCTCCCAGACAAGCCTAGAGCATATGCAACGGGGTCACTCCTGGACAGACATCACTGTGGATGGAGCTGTTGAACTTAACGTGTCAAACTGTAAAGCCGACCTGCACCTGGCTGCTGCCTTCGTGTTCCTAAGAGAGTGACAAGGCCACAGCACGGTGCTCATAGAGTTTTCTCCGGGCAGCCAGGGCACCTGACATATTGCCCTGCAGTTCATGCACAACACCCACTAAGCTCCTGCTGTGTGGTCGCCACGTGCGAAATGAGTGTGAGAAGAGTTGTGGAGGTGTGAAGTGGTAAGAACTGTATGTGCAGATAAACGTTCATCTCCCCCCCACCCCCGCAGCGCCCGCTACGGTCACTGGCACAAGAACAAGGCCCCGGGGGAGTACCGCAGTGGTCCCCGCCTCATCATTTTCATCCTTGGAGGCGTGAGCCTAAATGAGATGCGTTGCGCTTACGAAGTGACCCAGGCCAACGGCAAGTGGGAAGTGCTGATAGGTGAGTGGCACACTTCCTGGGGGCGGGGGCTGCTTCACCGCACTGTGACTCCATTCCCCGCTTTGCTGTTTCATTCTTCCACTCGCCATTGCCCTGCCAAACATGGTCTCTAGACCCGTTTGTGGATGGCAGAAGCGCAGGGGGCAATGGGTTCCTTCCCCGTGTCTGCACTGTCTCTGACGAGAGGCGGCTGCATGCGGCGGGAAGTTCTGAGCAGACCCCAACAGCCCAGGCTCTCCTGCTCCGCCGTCCTGCGCATCACCCGGAGCATGTGCCCGCCTCTCCAGGTTGCCATCTTCCTATCCAACTAGCGGCGTTGGGAACACCCACTGATAGCCCCAAACCAGGCTTGAGGTGGGACTTGTCAGCGTCCCAGCACTGGGCCTGACACCCAGAGGTGCTCAGCGAAGGGAAGGGAAATTCTGACCCCTTCTTTACCTCTCGGTTGGGGACGGACAGACATGGTGTGTGAGCAGAGAGCGCCTGAAACATCAGCCCGGCTGTTGGGCTCTGCTGAGGGTTCCCCAGCCTGGTCCTGCTGCTCTCGGGGTCCGTCACACCCTTTCCAGCATTTCCCGAAGGCTGGCTTTTCCGAAGCAAGCAGGCAGCTCGTGGGAGCTGACTCCACGCAGTTTCTCCTCCGTGCTCCTGGGCACTGCTGGTTTCCAGGGCTGGGAGAGAAGGAGTGAGCTGGGGGAGACCTTGCTTTCTCCAGATGTTTTCCTCTGTCCTGTCTTTCCCTTAACACAATGGAGTCGCACTTGCCCGGGTGCTCTTGACAGTAATTGGCAAGAGGCTGTCAGCACATCTGCCCTGGCCGGGTCCTGGCCTTTCCCGATCTCAGTAAGACGTGTCCGTTTCATACCTCGACTTTGGAGGGACCAAGTCACAGTGCCCCAGGCTCTCGGAGGGAACAGCTTCTACAGACCAGTCTGTCTGACCATTCCTGGGTGTCTCAAGATGGACCCGCTCTGTAGCGGCCTCCAGATACCACCCTTCGGTGGGGAGACTGGGCCTCCTCCCTCCCCTCTCCCACTCCCCGAAGCTGCCCCTGTCTGGTCGCGGTTCCTCCCCATATTGTTTCTTCCTCTGTTACATAGGTCCCCGTGGTGAAGCTCTCTGTGATCCCTGCTTGCATACGTGTTGCATGTGTGTGTCGGATAATTCTCAGCTCAGTTCAAACACAGCTTTCCTGGGCGGACGCTGTCGTAGCCGGCCCGGGGGGGGGGGGGGGACCTCCGTCTTCAGCCTTGGCCCTGACCGAGCTCCCGCTGGGAGGGAGGGGCCTGGGGAGACCAGGTGGCCCAGAGAGTCGTGGAGGGTGGAGGGCCTCGCTCAGACAGCCGACGTCCGCTGTGTGCATGCCCGCCGCCCTCGCAGTGCGTGTGCACGTGTGCGCGCGTGTGTGCACGTGCATGTGCGCGCCCTGCTTCCTCACCCCTCGCTGGCTGCGTAGAAGTAGGCCTAAGTGGGCATGTTCCTGTGACGTACCTTTGTTCAAGCAGTCAGCTGGCCTCTGTTCTCCCGCAGGTTCTACTCACATTCTCACTCCCACCAAATTTCTCATGGACCTGAGACACCCCGACTTCAGGGAGTCCTCTAGGGTATCTTTTGAGGATCAGGCTCCAACAATGGAGTGAGAGCCAAAGAAACAAAGTAAAAGCAGCTATTACACAAAAGAAACTCTTCCACTTGGAAGGGTTTTCTTTGATTATTTTGTCACTCTTTATTTTTCCCTTTTTAGTTTTATTATTTGATTTTCCTTTAACAAGAAAATGCTTGCAGTTTTAACACCGATTGAAAATGTGTCCGACGCCGCCCTCACACACACGGCCGTGGGAGCCCCTGCCTCCCCTCACCCCACCCCCACACACAGCTCACTCCCACCTGGGGTTGCCTGTGCTCAGTCCACGGCTGCAGCTCCTCCCACGGGGGCTTAAACTGAAAATGACTGCTGCGCACAGACCTCCAGTGGGGGCTGGGAGCTGAGGGATGTTCTAGGTGTGGTGCCCAAGCCTGCCGGCTCAGGGCGGGTTTGCGGGCACCAGGAAGAGGACGCATTATGTCCTGGTTGGGACGTGGTGTGTGGGAACGAGAGTGAGGCCAGCAGATGTTTAAGGGACAGTCATGTCCAAGGAGGCAGAACTCGAGACAGCCACAGGCACCTGGTCAGGGGAAGGCTCAGCGCAGAGCGTCAGAATAGACTCCAGGTCAGCAGCAGCTAGACATGGAAATAAATGCCTCCTGCCTAGGATGGGCACTCATCCGGAGGAACAGTTTCTCAGGGATGAACTCCAGCCACCCATGGAAAGAGCTCATGTCCCTCGGGGGGAAATGGCACTTAACAGTCATTTGCTCTTTTAGTAATCGCTTTTACTCATCTCCTGGAATCCTCTCAAAGGTTGAGTAGTCACGCCCCCTCTCCCACCGAAGCCTCAGCCTCGTGGTAAGATCCGAGAGCCTTTGATAGGAGTCTGCTCCTTCAGAGAGCATCTTTCTCCTGGCACGTGGTACCTGATCTCAGGTACCCAGGAACTCGCTGTCTGTTGGTAGATTATCCAGATTTCATTCTGGCCCTCGCTCCCTCCTCTCTCCTTCCATCCTTCCTATGTGCTGGGACCTCCCCTGATGAGTTCAATGCAGACTGACAGAGACTCCACTGTAGTGTTAGCAAGCATGGGCTTTGTTACCCATTCCGGGATGAGCCCACATCTTGTGTACCTGACTTCATGTACTCCATCGACAGTGGACCCTGAAAATGCCACCTCTCCCTGGGCCGAGATGTGGCCTGATGACTCTCAGTGTATGCGTCACCTGTGAGCAGCAGGGAGCCCTGGACTCTGACCCCAGCTCTGCCACGAGTGCCTGTGTGACCGTGTTATCCCCACTCACTGGGCCGTGGTGTGCGCCACACAGGACGGTGGAGTCACAGGGTCCCGAGGCGCCTTCAGGCTCTCTCTGTAGTTCAGTAGTTGAGATTGGTGACTCAAAGCCATGCAGTCCCACCCACTCTCTCGTACTCCCTGGTGACCTGGGGAATGGTCCATCAGAACCTTGGCTAGGAAACCTCAGAAAGTGCTTGTTATGTGAATGGAGCGTGCTCCTCCCCAAAGGGCTTGCTCTAAAGGACCCTTTCCCTCCTTCTCTTTCCTTCCCTGGGCAGACGGCTCCCCAGGACAGTAACAGGTGAGAAATAGCAAGTGGCTGTGACCAGGACACTGGGCTGGCTGCAGCTCTGGGCACCCCCCATCCTGCCCAGGCTGCCTTCCCAAAGAAAGCCAAGCCAGTGGCTGGTGAACAAAAACAGCCCCTGTTGAGAAGCACCTTGGTAGGTTGGTAATATCTAGTCTGTGTGCAGGTGGCAGGTGGATGGATGGCATTTATAGCAAGATGTTTTTTTTTTTTTTTTTTTGAAGCTGGAAACTGGGAGAGATAGTCAGACAGACTCCCGCATGCGCCCGACCGGGATCCACCCGGCACGCCCACCAGGGGCGACACTCTGCCCACCAGGGGGCGATGCTCTGCCCCTCCGGGGTGTCGCTCTATTGCAACCAGAGCCACTCTAGCGCCTGGGGCAGAGGCCAAGGAGCCATCCCCAGCGCCCGGGCCATCTTTGCTCCAATGGAGCCTTGGCTGCGGGAGGGGAAGAGAGAGACAGAGAGGAAGGAGGGGGGGGGGGATGGAGAAGCAAATGGGCGCTTCTCCTATGTGCCCTGGCCGGGAATCGAACCCGGGTCCCCCGCACGCCAGGCCGACGCTCTACCGCTGAGCCAACCGGCCAGGGCCGCAAGATGTATTTTAAAACTCAGAGCAGGATAGATGTTGAACCAAAGCTGCAGCAACGGCAGACCACTTGTAGGAGCTGGAAGAACCACGAGCCCAGATCCCAGAGCCTCCTGCGAGGACTCACCGGGTCCCCTGCAAGGACTCACCGGGTCCCCTGCAAGGACTCACCGGGTCCCCTGCGAGGACTCACCGGGTCCCCTGCTTCAGAGGAAGCCCGGCCTCACAGTCGGCTTTCCTTTGCTTGAGGTTCGGGCCGCAGAGGGCGCACGGGCGGACTCTGGCTGGACAGTTGTGGCTTCTGAAATGCTTTGTTGGCTTTAGAGAGTTCAGTTAAGGAGGAATGAGGCCCAGAGCCCTAATACCAGGAAGGTCAGAAAGCAGATTAAAATCCGACCTGCCTCTCTATTGAGACTCCGGGTGACCAAAGGCTGGGACCGTGCAGAACATTAGAGAACCGGGTTGTCTCTTCCCAAATGTTGGTATTTGCAGTAATGTAGCTTTCAAGAAAAAATGAGATTTCTCTCAGCAGTGAACAAGCGTGTCCCCAAGAGTCCCGGTGCTTGGGTGCCAGTGTGTGGCGTTTCTCCTGGAGCAGAGCAGCCCCCGGCGTGGTCAAGGAGAGCCGAGGGCGGCCACCACCAGGCCCATCTCATCCCCGTTAATCACTCATCTTTTCAGACGCCTCAGAAATGCAGTCTGTTGAGTAATCACTCTACACTCTGGGTGACTTTGTACAAGTTCTGATCAGAGGGATTTCCAGAGGCTGTCAGAAGCAATGAAGGAGGGTAGACAGGCTGGAGGGGTCCTATCTTACACTTGGGAGTTTTTGGTTTTTTGTACTGAATATTTTGCTTTATTCCAGACTGGGGTCAGACTATTTTCATTTTTCAGTGGGACTGTGATTTGAATCTGGATTCAGGGCCTCCCCATTGCCCAGCTGCTACTTAAGCACTCACATGCCCATCCACTCCCAGGGCCAGGAGGTCACGGGGTGCCTCCTATGGGGCACAGCACTGAGGCCAGTGGCACGGCTTCTGGGCCTGGCTGTGCCACCAGCTCGCTGCGAAGCAAGCACGCCCCCACTCTGGGCTTCATTCCCTGTCTGGGGGTGCAGGCCGGGCCGGAGCACTGCTTTCTAAATCTGTTGTTTAAGAAAGAAGGGTTGTCCTAGCAGACTCGCTGTGTCTGGCCCACAGCTTTGAGTCTTTTGGGTCACTTTGTTCTTAGAGACCACCACTCACATTTCACAAGTTACATAGAATAAGAGGGACCCCGAGTGGCAGAACCCACTTGCTGGTCTAGAGGGCCTACGTGGTCAGCCGCCCATGAGCTCAAAATGAGAATGTTTGTAAAATGTGGTTTAAACTCATTAGCCATATGTACGGTGGTGAAAACCTTGACCAAGGTATTAAAACAATACAGATGACTGGGTGGCAGGAATGGACTCTGAGGTGATTCGGATTAACAAGAGTTGCTCTGAGCTCTTTTCAGAGCCGGTGAGATGGGGCCCAGGAGTGGGCCTGGCGCAGAGTCCTAGAGGCCTCGCTGGCTGCCCGGCGCTCCTGGTCCGGAAGTTTTCTTCTTTCAGTCAGACTGGGAACACCAGAGGGTCAGTGACCAGATAGCATCAGAAAATTCTAGGGCTTGGTTTCCTTAATCTCTTTTTGAAATGCTTTGTTGGGTTTCCCCGAAATCCTGAATTTGCAAGTAAGCAAGGGCACGGAGCACTTTGGGATGGGCATCTTATCCGAGGGCCCTTCTGATTTTGTCTTTAAATCGAGTCTGCCTTCTTGTTTCCTGAAACTTGGTGGGTGGCCAGGAAGGAGGTGTTAGGGACGGTTTCTCTGGTACGTGCTGGACAGAAGCCCCTGAGCTAACCCCTGCCCCCAGACCCCAGAGCTGTCTTTCAGGTATAGACGCACAGACCGTGCCAGTTGAGATTGGAAGGCCCTCATTCTTGCAGTGGTCACTGTTAAGGATTTAATAACACATAAGCCCTACCTCTCCATTTGTAGACAGCCTTTGACTTTCTTAGGACTAGGAGGAAGATTGGTAAGGTCACAGAAGTGAGTGTACTTCAGGGGAAAGGAGTGCTGTAATAACACCCAGGGACACACTGCTGAAACCTGTGGCCGTCCCTCAGCAGTGCAGGACCCTCCGCAGTGCAGGACAACCCCCCCCCCCCGGTCCTCTGCCGTGCGGGGCCCTCCGCTGTGCAGGAAACCCCCCCCCCCCCCGGTCCTCTGCCATACGGGACCCTCCGCAGTGCAGGACAACCCCCCCCCCCCCCGGTCCTCTGCCGTGCGGGGCCCTCCGCTGTGCAGAAGAATGAGTCAGCTTTAGAGCTCAGGGCCTGGTGCCTGCTGCGGGGCCATCACCCTCGCTCGGCACGATGGGAAATAGCCACTCAGAGAAGGGCGGGGGGCTGGGGCTTGAACTGCAAAGAACGGGGTGTTGGAAGAAACCCCTCACGCTAGGGAAGGCTTTATAAATTTTCTGCTGGTTTGGACCCACCGGGAAGGTCCAAGACCTGCACTTCCAACAGTCACGGGTCAGCTGAGCAAGCAGCAGTTGAAGGCATAGGGACCCTGCTATGTGGAATCACACCCAAGCCGGGCAGAGCCTTCTTTGCCTGCCCTCGGGATGGCAGTTGGTGTCCTGAGCTTTCTGTGCTCCTCGTCCTGTGGAGGCCACTCCCTTGCCCACATTTCCAGGGAGGCACATTTTCAAGTACGGACCTATTTTGTTCAGTTTGTCTCCCACCAGGAGCTTTCTTTAAGCCTACTGCTGCATGCCTGCAGGCCTCATGCTCACACTCCAGTCACTTCTGTTCTGTTTGAGTCAAAACCACTCGATCCATGCCTCTTTTTTTCCTGCACTTACTAGATCTTTCTCTTACGAAAAAGAACTTCATTTATTTTTATTTATTTTTTATTTTTGCAGTAGAAGTATATCTAATTCCATTAGCTTAAATTTTTGCAAGCATTTCTAATCTCTTACAATGCATGGTCTCTGCAAGGTAAGGCCTCAGGTACCCTGCCCCTGTCCCTTTCACACCTGAGGTCCCCGCCACCACAGCAGTGCCAACCAGCTGGCTCCCAGAGGTCAGTGGCTTCCCCCAGGGCATTCTGCCTGTCAACCTCCTCTCTACCTGGCACCATTCTTCCCACACACAGGCCCTCATAGCCCCGGCCCCATTCCCAGCCTCTTCCCCTGCCATGTGATTTGGAATTCCTCTCCCTGCTCCACCCCGAGTTCAAAATGCAGCTGCCCTGTCCCTGGGTAGAGGCACATTCTTTCCTCGGTTCAGCCTGGGACCCTGCCTGAGCCAGAGGATGTGCCTTGTTTACCCTCAGTCCCCAAATGTCTCCCAGGCCTATGGTGACGTGGCCTCACCCCCCACCTCCCTCCCTGCTTCCACTAACCGAGACCAGGGTGGGGGCGGGGCGGGTGCAGACCTGGGATCTAGGGAGCAGGGAAGAGTGTTCACACTGCAGCGGCAGGCTCACTGTCTTCTCTGCCTCCCCAGGGTCCACGCACATCCTCACCCCACAGAAACTGCTCGACACACTGAAGAAACTGAATAAAACAGATGAAGAAATAAGCAGTTAAAAGAATAAGCCGCCCTCCTCTCCCCTGCTCCGCCGCCCTGCTGCCACCGCCGTGGTTACTTTGCCGACCCTCTCTCCCTCCCGCCCAGCTCTGCACGCCATGGCCGGCCCTGTCACCACTGCATTCTCGTGTTTAATGATGCCCTCTTCTCGTTTGATACACAAAATAATGCATTTTTTTTAAAGTATCTTCTGTATGTACCCTAAGAGAAGTTCGTGTGTAAGTGGCACCCTGGTGAAGATTTGGAACTGTTTGGAACGCATGGACACCTCTCCCCATTAGTTATGATTCTGTGACCTCGTACGTAACCCAGTGTGACATGTGCAGATTGCTTGAGTGTGGGAAGGGAGATGCTCGGGTGATTGTAAAAACCTGTCCTGGGTTGTTCTGTTCTTGCTGGGACACAGGTGTCTGCTCTGGGAGTATTTCAAATTGAGGATGTGTTTTCGTCGGTCCCTGCCACCGCGCTGGTTCTCATCCAAGTAAGCTGGGCAGTGAGGATCAGGTGGCATCTTGGGGGGTTTGAGCTGGAACTTCTGCTGTGGCTCGTACCCCCGGTGCGGCGACTGTGACTGTGGCTAGGGGCCGGGATGTCCACGTGAAGGCGGGCTGGGTGCCGGCTGGTGTTTAGCTTGTCACAGCACCCGCCCTGGCCCATGTGCATGGCGCTGTGATCCTGAAGGAAGTCATTCTGCAGTCTGGGTCACCGTGCCCGAACAAGTGAGGGCTCAGCTCCCACTGAGGACTTGCAGCTCTTGCAGAAGGGGGTAGGACCGATCCTTTGATCAGAGATTCTCTTTCTTGAGGCAGGCTGCATAGGAGTCAAGGGTCAGGAATGGACTAGAAAAGAACGGGTTCTGCAGGCTGCTGGTCAGCGGGCCCTTTCCTGTAGGAGGGTCCACCCCCTAAGACATCAGACAGCTGGAAGAACAGGCCACGGGCTTTATGGACCTTTTCCGCTCACATCATCCTCAGTTTAAGATACGTCCTAATATTTTATTTTTTTTATAGTGCAACGTCATATGTCACATGCTTGTAAGAGAAAATGATCATTTTATCCTCTGTATAAAAACTTAGCTGTATAAAACTCTAATGCAAAACTTAAAGAAGCAAATGCAGGCAGGATGTCTCGCCGTCCTCAAGACTCAGCAGTTCTCGTACTGCAGGAGTGAGCACACCGTTTGTACTGCTGCTGTTGTCATGAAACATAATGACAGTGGAAGTCACAAAAATGTCCCGTGTCTAGCCCCCGCCACCCTTTAACTTCTGCACACCGTGTGTATATTACCGTCTCGTGATGTTGCAGATGTGCTGTATGCTAGTTCCATAGTCCGCGCGCCGCTCTCCTTCAGAACGCGTGCCGCCCGCCCAGTAGACGCAGTGTGGTGTTCCCTTCTCAAGGCTTTGAGATCTCTCCCCTCGGCACTCGGATCAGTTTCCAGGTCTGTCTCCGCCGCCCCTGAGATACTTATTCCTTAGGACAGAACTGTGGTCCTTGCTCTGGTTGGTTTCTTACCGGTCCTGCTTGTTTTGCCCCCTCCCCTTGACCGACAATGCTCATGCTTCAGGACCTTGTTTGTCCAACATGTTGGTTTTCCTTTCTGTTATTTATAAAAAAAAGTTAATAATTTATCAAAAGGATATTTTAAAAAAGCTAGTCTGTCTTGAAACTTGTTTACCTTGAAATTATCAGAATCCAAGTGTTTGAAAGTATTGAAGCACAAACATGTATCATCTCTGTACTGTTCTGCACTAAAGCACTCAAGTCCGATAAATAAATAAATCAGCGCCCATCCACGGTGTCCAAGGGGACTCGGCTGGTCTGACTATGGGAAGTGGAAGGAGAAAGGTCTCTGCCGTGGGCCGCAGCCGAGGAGTCTAGTCACCCCTGACCATGGCTTGGTCTTCTCGGTCCAGGTCACCATTACTTCCATTAAGATTTATAGCTGTCTCACCTTTGGGGACAATCCATGGAGATTGTCTCAGCCGCCAGCGGCAACAGGGCACTGCCTGTAATGAGGTCATTCTTCCATTGCTGTATTTCTCCGTCTAGAATGTCTGTCTGCAAGCCTGGGCCACAAGCACTGGGGGAGCACAGTGGGTATATACAGGCATGGTGGCTGGAGAGGACAGGTGACGGAGGGGCCGTGCAGGGCATCTGACAGCTGGACACCCATCGCTCCCCTCCCCCAGGACCTGCCACCCCAAGCCAAAGCTACAGAACAGGCCTTTTGTTGGCCAGGGTCAGCCTGGGGCAAACGGAGCACTTCCACTGAGCCCTGTGGAAAACCGAGCCAGTCTCTAGACAGTGACATCTGGGACTCCCGTATGGGAGCCTCCTATATAAAATGTCCATTTCTTACACCCAACTTACTCTACCTGCCTCCTCACCCTGCTCTGGGTGAGCCGAGAGAAGGATTCTGCTGTGCGAGTGCATCACCAAAGAATTAAGTTGTTCTCCGGGGTCTCGGGGGAGGGGGTTCCCTGGCCTGGGGGCCAGGTGACCAGCTTCTGGTCCTGGGGAGTTCTGGCGAAGATGCCCTTTCCGGTCAGCACAGAGTGGTGATTCCTAGGGTGGTGACCCCTGTAATATTCCCACATTACTTATTACCATTTGGAGGAAGAAGGGGTCTCCGAGAGCACCTGGAGAGCCTGGCATCCTGGTCTCTGAGCCCCATGGCCTGGGACACCCCAGCCGACAGGCTCTATGGAGGTGCTGTTGGCCTTGGACGTAGAGCTCATCTGCCAGTGCCAGCCTTGCCAGGAAGAGGACAGGCCCCTTTAAGCCTTGCCTCACTCCCTCAATTTGTTGCTATGTATAAAACCAACTTCCTTAGCGACCATCTGGCCTTTTAAAGGAGCCCTGCAGTAGTGGTGGCCACCAACCATGGCTCCCAAGAAGAAGGCAAACAAGGGGGCCAAGGAGCCCGAGACCAAGAAGAAAGGTGGCAAGAAGGATTCTAGCCCGGTCACAGACACGGTTTTAACCGAAGGGATGCGAGAGTTCTACCACATCCAGATCCGAGACCTGGAGGACAGGCTGGCCCGGTGGGTGGGCGGGCGGGCGGGCAGGGCGGCTGCTCCTGCTAGACAGAGCTCCTCCCGGAGCCGCTGTGCAGGCTGTCAGGGGTCGGGGCGGGGCGGGGGTTAACTTTTCCAAGGCATGTTCCCTTACCCACTTAGGTTCACACACTGTCCCCTCCCAGTTATGCACTAGCTCAGTCTCAGGGTGACTCTTAGAAGACAGATCTCTTGGGTGATGAGTACATAGTGGTACTTGCCCAAATGTTGCAGATACAGTTAATGTTGAGTCCTTCGTGTGCACCAGGTAGGTCCTGCGCTGGTGCTCTCTGTGTCCTTGAAACAGAGCCACGGCAGAGGTCTTACATCATCCCGATCGCACAGGTGGAGGGATTGAGGTTCAGGGAAAGGAAGCCACCTGCAGGAGGAAGAGGTGCAGAATGGGAGCCCTAGCCCCCGGCTTCCTTGCTCCACAGAGAGGCCACTCGGCTCGCACCCTGCAGGGCCCTGTATGCGGTGGCCACTCAGAAGATTTGGCTGGGCAAATTATGAAGGAAAACATCTTTCCAAAGAGCTTCCACCAATTATTCCATTGGAAACGAATAAATCAGTTATATGATACTCTTTAAAATTCACAAGTTTCCTTCAAGCTGAGATACCAGATTGAACGTATTTGGAGAAAATGCATTTGAGTGACAGTTACTGGGTGCTTACTATTTGCCAAGCCCCTGTGCCAGGCTCCAAGAATACAGTGGTGAGGGAGGGCAGGGCTCTGCCAGGTGGAGAAGACAAATAACGTCAGGTCTTCACTGCCGAGTAGGACAGCCAGCCTACTGTAGAGCAGCAAAGAAAGGCTCATAAATATGGCTCAGGGTCAGAAAGGTTCTGAGGAGATAACACGATGGATGAGGGTAAGGAAGATGGCAAAGGCTTGGGACTGAAAGAGCAGAAGTGTGAGGGAGGACACAGAGCCAGTCAACTACGGCAGTAAGCATTGTGGTTGGGCCTTGATTTGGCGGTCAGATCTACTGGAGTTCAAGTTCTTGTTTTGCCACTAACTAGGAGTTTCTTCATCCCTCTGATCCTCCACTTCCTCATCTATAAAATGGGTGTAGTCATCATAGTACCCACTTCTTTATGGGTTGCTGTGAGAATTCAAATCCACACTGAGTGCCTACTATGTACCAGACACTGTCCTAGGTGTTGGGGACACACAGCTGTGAACACAAGAGACAAAGGTTCTGCCCTCATGGAGCTTACATGCTAATGACGTGATGAACGTAAAGCACTGAGCAGACGCTGGCTATGGTCATGAGCACAGATCGGGGGAGATGAGGCTGGCTACTGACCAGGAGGAACCTCACATGCCCCTCTGTGGGAGGGTCCTGAGGAGGATGGCCCAGGTGCAGAGGCCTGTCTTGCCCAGAGCCCTGGAGCTCGGTCCTACCCTCACCTCAGGTACCAGCGGAAGTGGGACGAGCTGGCCGCACGGGAAGACCTGTTCCACCAGGAATTCGAGCAGCTGGCCAACGACAAAAAGGAGATCGTGACCTTCCTCAAGCGCACCCTCAACCAGCGGGTGGATGACATCGCTGACCTCAATGAGCAGCTCCAAAGCCTGCAGCTGGCCAAGGAGATGGAGAAGGACGCCTTCGAGGCCCAGCTGGCCCAGGTGCGCCACGAGTTCCAGGAGACCAAGGACCAGCTCACCACAGAGAACATCATCCTTGGTGAGGGCCTGGGGCACGTGCCACACAGGCAGGGAATCCTAAGAACATCATCCTTGGTGAGGGCCTGGGGCACACGCCACACAGGCAGGGAATCCTAAGAACATCATCCTTGGTGAGGGGCCTGGGGCACGGGCCACACAGGCAGGGAATCCTAAGAACATCATCCTTGGTGAGGGGCCTGGGGCACGTGCCACACAGGCAGGGAATCCTAAGAACATCATCCTTGGTGAGGGCCTGGGGCACGTGCCACACAGGCAGGGAACCCTAAGACTGGCTCTTTGGGCTCAGGTCCTAGCTCTACCACCGTCTCTGACGCTGTTTTCCCACCTGGGAAACGGGGCTAATACGTCTGCCTAGAATAGCAGCAGCTACGCACTGCTTCCCACACATTATCTTCCATAGTTGTCCCAGCAATCCTACAAAGCAGGAAATCCTATCTCCCCCTTTGTAGGTAAGGAGCACCTCAAAACGGTAAAGTGTCTTAACCAAGGTCCCCCAGATGGTAAGGGCTGTTTTGAGGCTTAATGACAGCATGAGTGCCCGGCCCAGAGAAGGGGTTCAAATTGAGGAGCTGTTGTCACTGTCTCTTTCATGAGAGAGGAGTAGAGGAAGACTTCTCAGAGGAGGTGGAGCATGAATGGGTCTTGATTGAGATTAGTGAGGGGGAGGGAGAGAGCTTTCCAGACTGAGGCAATAGGAGTGGAGAGCTGGGACAGGACCAGTGGTCCAGTCCTATTGGAGCAAGAACCATAGGGCAAGCAAGAGGAAGTGGGGATGGGCAGGCATGGCTCCAGGCCCTCGGCGCCCCCTGGGACCTGCCCTCCCAGGCGGCCCTTCACCAGGTCTGTGCCCTGCGATGGGGCAGGAGGGAAGCTGGCAGCCCTGGAAGAGTTCCGGCTGCAGAAAGAGGAACTCACGGACAAGTTCTTATCACTGGAGGACCAGCTACAGAAGCAGGAGAAAGAATACAAGGACTACGTGTACAACCTGGAGAAGAAGTCGGTGCTGGACAAGGACAGGTGGGCAGGCCAGGTGTTGGGAGCCTTCATAGGGGGCCAGGCATAGCCCAGTCCCCAGAAATCTGTCTGCCTCGGCTTCTAATTGGGGGACTGCACTAGCCCATCCACTCCCCACCCTGCACTTTGCAGGATCCTGGCTGGCTTAGGGGGGTGGGAGAAAATAGCCGAGCTCCCCACTCTAGTCCTCACGCTGCATTGCAGTCCCCGACCTTCCTTGGGCACATTTTGTGACTTAAGTCATATTTATTTCATGGATAACCAACTGATTTGGTTCATAATTCCAAGGGTACAGGAGAAGCCTCCTGGCCACAGCTCACCCAGCCTGGGGGGCAGAGCAGAGGGGTGCCTGAGGTCCGTGCCCACTCTGCCCACCCCTCTTCACTCCCACCCATCCTGACCAGAGTGAAGAAGGAGATCATTCAGCGTGTGAACCTGGTGGCCACCGAGTTCCGCAAGGTGGCCACTAGCCAGATGTGGGACACAACAAAGCGGGCCATCCAGGAAAACAACACCATGACCCTGCAGTTGTCCAAGGTCTCCAAGTATGGCATGCAGCTGCTGCAGGAGAACGACCAGCTCAAGGGCGCCCAGGACCAGCTGTGCAAACAGCTGCAGCTGCTGGAGGACACCAAGGAGATCATGGCCATGAAGAGCAGAGGCCACCACAAGGTGCGCCCACCAGGCCCTCATCACAGGGTGTCCAAGCACCTAAAGCAGGAGGGAACCCTAGGGGCCCTGCCGTGAGGGCCAGCACAGCCTGGAGCCAGGTCATGGGAGGCAGCTGTGAGGGGACAGAGCCCGCTGTGTAGGGGCTCCGGGCTGCTGGCCGCAGCTCCAGCTTTTCTTTACTGGGTTTAAAGCCCCCATACCTTAGGCCCTGGCCGGTTGGCTCAGCGGTAGAGCGTCGGCCTAGCGTGCGGAGGACCCGGGTTCGATTCCCGGCCAGGGCACATAGGAGAAGCGCCCATCTGCTTCTCCACCCCTCCCCCTCTCCTTCCTCTCTGTCTCTCTCTTCCCCTCCCGCAGCCAAGGCTCCATTGGAGCAAAGATGGCCCGGGCGCTGGGGATGGCTCTGTGGCCTCTGCCTCAGGCGCTAGAGTGGCTCTGGTCGCAACATGGCGACGCCCAGGATGGGCAGAGCGTTGCCCCCTGGTGGGCGTGCCGGGTGGATCCCGGTCGGGCGCATGCAGGAGTCTGTCTGTCTCTCCCCGTTTCCAGCTTCAGAAAAATGAAAAAAAAAAAAAAAAAGCCCCCATACCTTGTTGAAGTTGCCCAGCTGCTGTTGCCAGCTGTGGCCTCTCTGTACAGTGGGGTAAGCCCTAGCGGAGTCTGGAGCTGGGGGAATGGAGCTGGTGGAGGGCCCCAGGCTAGCCCGGGACATGGCCACCTGCCTGCACCCACAGATCATCCTCATGCTGACCAAGAAGTGCCATGAGCAGCAGCAGAGCAGAGCAGAGGCTGAGGGGCTGCACATCCTGCTGAGCGAAACAGTGCAGAACTTCCTGCAGCTGCAGGAGGACACCAAGGCACTGAGGTGTGGCCCAGAGCGGTGGGCACTGGGAGTAGGCGGGGGCTCGTCACTTTATGGCCACATGACATAGGCCAGCGATTCCCCTCTCTAGAGGGACCTTGAGGCTTCCTCTGTCAATCAAGCTGAGGCCTGGGGCTGGATGAGGGTCCCTGTGGACTAAAGAGCAATGGCAGGGCCCACTGCCTTGGAGCAGGGAGGTGGCTGACCCATCTGGTCCCGGGGCCAGGAGCCAGCAAAACCGGCTGAACCAGCGGCTGCAGCAGCAGCAGGCCAAGGCACAGCAGCTACAGCAGGAGCTGGCCCAAGAGCAGAAGGTTCGGGCAAGCCTAGAGAGGGCCCTGGTCCAGGCTACCACCTTCCTACAGGACGTTCTGCAGGTGACGAGAAGTGGGTGGAAGTGGGCTGGAGGAGTGGGCCAAGGACAGAAACTGCTTGGAGATAACGGCCACCCAACTTCCCCTGAGAGACTCCTGCCATGCCTGTCCTTTTCTGATTTTGCAATTCAGAGATCCCTTCCAGCCTGTCCAGGCGGTGGCGCAGTGAATAGTGTTGAGATCCCAAGGTCGCCAGCTTGAGCGCAGGCTCATCTGGTTTGAGCAAGGCTCACCAGCTTGAGCCCAAGGTCGCTGGCTTGAGCAAGGGGTTACTGGCTCAGCTGGAGCCCCCCGCCCGTCAAGGCACATATGAGAAAGCAATCACTGAGAAACTAAGATGTCGCAACAAAGAATTGATGCTTCTCATCTCTCTCCCTTCCTGTTGTCTGTCCCTATCTGTCCCTCTCTCTCTCTCTCTGTCACACAAAAAATAAAAATAAAAAATAAACAAAAAAAACACACACACACACAAAAAACAAAGATCCCTTCAAGGTCTTAAAGGAACTGGATCGAGTCCTTCTCCGAGGTCCTGGAAGGCCTTGGGCCTCAGTCTTCCCATTTGGAGAATGGGTATCCCACTACAACCAGGGAACACTTTACAAAAACAGGGACTGGGATTGGAGTTTCCCAGAGGTGGGTGTTGGGGCCACTGTGGCCCAATCCCCACGGGCCCACTCCCACCCCTACTGGCAGATGCAGCCGGAGGAAGAGGACAGCGACTTTGGTGTCGTGTTCCAGCTGCAGCGCAAGCTGCTGCAGCAGCTGCTGGCCATGCTCAACTCAGCCATGGTCCAAGGCCCCCAGGTAGCTGTGTGTCCCCCACAGAAGAGCCAGCCCTGTGGCCCCAAGGAGAGGTGAGTGACCTTGTGTGACCTCTGAAGCAGCAACCTGTCTGAAGGCTGTCTTCAGTGGCCCTGGGCCAGAATCTGGGCTTCCTAAAGCCTTTCTGAACTTCAGCCTCCTCGTCTATCCAATGGAGGTGATGACACCAGCCTCCTCCCTGCAGCCAGTCCAGCACCCAGCCACCCAAGACTAGGTCTCTGCTGCAGCAGCTATCCGACATCATTCCCTACCAGCCGGGGGACCTGGGCCTGGTGCCTCGGAGGGCCCACATCCCCCCCAACCCTGAGGACCTCAGGCTGCTCTCACATGCCACCCGTATGAGATTATTCCACACACACAGCAGCTCTGCGGTGAGAACACCCGAGGCCCCAGTGCCAGCCCTGCGTGCAGGTCACAGCTCAGGCACATGGCAGTGGTGTGACCTTGGGGGTGTGGCTGGACCTCCCTAAGCTCCCATTTTCCTAACTGTGAAGAGGGCCAAATAAAGGTGTAGCAAGGCCTCAGTGGGCTAAGGCATGCCCACATAGCCCCTGGGAGGGGGGCTTGCTGGGCCCCTCCTACCTCCCCACTCAGGGACAGAGTAGAAACACCCCAAGGAGGCCTCAGCTACCAAGCAGGCATCTTTAATCTTACAGATCCACACCTCTGGTTCTCCGAAAAAGTTCAAAAAGTTTAGTCTTCCTGAAGTTTCCCTACTTTCCAAGTAAGACACAGAGAGACAACCAACCTCTATCCCAGAAATGGACCGATCTGGCCCCAGTCCCCCTTTAATCTGTAGAAGACCTGGAACTGCCCAGAGAAGAGTTCTATAAAAAGTCGATCCCACAGGTTGGCGTGGCACCTCTGTGGATGAGGCTGGGTGTGTGGGCATGGCAGTCCGGCAAGCAGCCATGTCCACTGGTGTCAGGTGCCTGACAAGGGCCTCTGGCTTCGCTCACGGATGTGGTCCAGGAGCAGGTC
Organism: Saccopteryx leptura; assembly: GCF_036850995.1. Taxonomy (NCBI): domain Eukaryota; kingdom Metazoa; phylum Chordata; class Mammalia; order Chiroptera; family Emballonuridae; genus Saccopteryx; species Saccopteryx leptura. Next base: position 8,222,901 of record NC_089504.1, on the reverse strand, counting down.
CGTGGCACGCTCCAGCAATGGCGGCAGCAGCTCCTGCTCACGGGGGGAGAAGCAGCCCAGCACGTGTGTCTGCACCGCGTCAGGGTGCGTCGGACGCCCAATGCCCACCCGCAGCCGTGGCATTGCCTGTTGAGGAGCAGAGGGGCCAGGCAGCGTTGGTGAGGAGTGTTGGGGCCCCATGCCAAACAATCCAACCCACAGTGGGACAAAGGGGTGGACTCACATTGGAGTTGAGGCAGCTAATGCAGGAACGGACTCCATTGTGGCCCCTTCAAAGGATATGGGAGGAGCAGTCAGTGCTTCCCTGGGTCAGCACCCTTCACCCCTGCCAAGCCAGGCTGGGGGCAAAGCTCCGCATCTCCTGCCCAGGCTGCTCCTGCCCAGGCTGTGGTCCACACCCCTGCCCCACCCACTCCATCTGGGAGGCCAATTTCCTTCTCCCATGCAGACTGGCTCAGGGCCTCACCTGGCGCTTCCTCCCAGCTTCAGAGCCAGTTTCCCCAGGGGCTTGTCCAGCTCGTCATGCACCAGGTAGACCTCCTCAGCTGTCAGCCCGAACAGCTCCGCTTGGCGCAGGGAAACGGTGGCCCTGGTTACTGCTGATCCCAGAGGGCCTTTTCCCAACTCACAGCTCCCATAAGGAGGGTCCGCAGTTACTCCATTTCACATTTAAAGAAACTGAGTATCCCACGATACCCGAGGTCACACGGCAACCGGAGCTCAATCAACAGCACCGGGAGGTGAACCCGTCTGCCGCATCCCAATCCCCTCTGGCCCCTACGCCCTCCAGGCCGGTCCATTCCTGGTGCCCTCAACTCACCGGCCCGGGCCACACTTCGCCCGTTGGCATTCATGAGCCGCCGGGGCCGAAGCAGGACCAGCTGGGCATCCCCGAGTGAGGCCAGGGCAAGGTCGGCGGCGCAGCGACGGTCGCGGGCCCAGCTCTCCGCCACACCCAGCCGCCGGGCCAGCTGCCCTAGCACCGCCATACCCACGCTATGTCGCGTGCCGGGCAGTCCAGGGTTCCCCAGGCCGGCCACCTGCGGGCGGCACGAGGGAAACTGAGGCCCGACACCTCTCGCCACCCTCTATCTCACAATGCCCCCTGGGACCCAAGCAGAAGAAGGGTAACGGAAAGTAGGGACGGAGCGGGGAAGGGCGCGAAGAGGAGGCCCAGACACCCTGGAGACTCCTGAAGGCTGCGAGGAGACTGGTGCCCCGCGGGCTGGGCAGGCAGGGCGCCATGACGCAGGAGCAGCAAAGTTCCTGGAAGTTTGGAGTATCGGACCCATTTCTAGATAAGAAAACTGAGAAAAGGAATTTGGGGGCTTTGCCCAAGAGACAATGGCAAAAGTGGAGTTAGGCCCCGAGAGTCCCTACGTCACCACCCCTCACTCCACTCACCAGCCACCGTTTTCCCGGGGGCCGCGGTTCCAGAACGCACCGGCTCATAGCCCGACTCAGCCAGAGCCCAGCTCGCCAGAGGCCGGGGGGCGGCATGCTGCTTCTATTCACCGCCTCGCCCCCGCCCCTGACGTCATCCATCCTTTGGCCAATCGTGGCCGCCACCTGCCTCCAGCGTCCAATCTGGGGCGGGCCACGTGGCCGCCATGCTTCTGAGGGGCGGAAGTGGCGGGGCGGGGGCCGTGTCTGTGTGCCCCTTTGTCTTCCGAGGCGTGGCGTCACAATGCCCCGCTGGGGGTTGCTGTGGCGCTCGCAGAGCCCTGGCTCTGGGAGGAGCGAGCCTTATTCTGGCCCGCGCTGTGGCCGTCCTGCGAGTCCTTCTCATGCTGTAGCTCAGCCTCTCTAATAAAAGTTTGCTACCTTGCTACCCTTTTTGCGGCTCCAACAGCCCTCGGATGCCGGAGGCGTGGCTAGAGGGGCGGAGCCTGTGGTCGTCTTGGAAATGGTGCCTAGCAACATCATGAGTTAGGGCCGCGAGGGAGCCAACTCAGTCCCAAAGGTCTTCCCGGAAGAGGCCTCATGACAGACTCCAGAAAGGTGCGGAAGAAGGCTAAAACGAAGAGAGAGGGTCAGGCGAGAAGAGACCAAGGCTGAGTTTGCAGGAAAGGTTTTAAGTACGGGAAAGGCAGGATCAGTTGTGCAATTCAGGGAAGTCCCAGGCCGCTGTGCAGAGAAGACAGGATGTGCGGCTGTTGGGGAGGTCGGAGGGGTGGCCAACGCTGGCGTCCTGGCAGAAATGGCACTGGCCCAGACGAGAGAAGGGCTTGAAGACTGATGGGACCCAGGTCTCTGGCTGGCAGAGAAGGTGGACTTACCTAGGTGTGAAAGCAAGAGCAGAAGTCAGATGAGCTGTTTGGCGTGTTGGACTTGAGGGTCACACAGGATATGCTAGGAGCTGCAGGCCCTGAGCTGGAGACCTTAGAGTTTTGGGTTTCAGTAGCTGAGGTGGATGCTGAGGGGAACCAAGAGGAGAGCACAGGGCCATGTGAGCATGACCCCTAACTTTGACCATAGAAGAGAAACAGAGGCAGGACTGGAGTGAGAGAAGCTGGAACACTCCTATGGGGAATGGGCCGGGGACTGCCACCAGGCCCCAGAGTGTGCTTCCTCCAGGCCTCATTTCCACCCCTCCTCCATCCTGTAAAACACCTGACCAGTGCGTAAGCAGAGGGGGGTCATCTCTGAGGCCGGCTCCAGCTCGCTGTCTGTTGATTCCAGGATGCTCTGGGGCTTGGCCAGGCCCTCACACAGCCCAGCCTAGAGCCACGGGTCACTCCATTCACAAAGGAGATCCTACAGCGCATCTTCGGGACCAGCCAGGCGTTCCAGAGCTTTGATGATAAAAGGCCAACAGGCGCTGGGTCAACAGTGCCCTTAAAAGTCAGGGATTAGTGAGTGACCACCTTGTCCCAGGTCCCTGGTTTCTGTTCTTCACAGCCTTGCCATGCTGTGCAGCTTTGGGCCAGTTGCTCTCCCTCCCTGGGCTTCAGTGAACACCGCTGTGTAATAGGGCTCTTCTGCTGGCCTGGATGAGCTCCAAGAATCTCTGTCTACCCCTCCTGTCTCTCTGCCCAAATGCCTCTTACCCCCTCTCATAACCCATGCTGTATGCCCTGGGCCATAGTCAGAGCCAGGGCCAGCCCCTCTGCCTGTGCCCCCTGTCCCCACAGCTACAACCGAGGCCACCAGTGCTTGGAGCAAGGAAACTGGGAGTTGGCCGTGCTGTTCTTTTCCCGTGCCCTCCACCTGGACTCCCAGCTGGTGAGGGGGAGGGCTTGGGTGGGCACAGGCCATCTCTGGCTCACACTTCCCCCTCACTGTCCCACCTACCAGGACACTCTTCTCAGGGCCACCAAGACCCTGCTGGTAACTGAGTCTCAAGCTGCAGCCTGAACTGTGTGTGTGTGTGTGTGTGTGTGTGTGTGTGTGTATGTGTGTGGACAACAGCCTGGGTCCCCTCTCCCTCAGGTAGACTTCTATATCTTAAAAGCCGAAGCCTATATCCAGCTCTGTGACTTCTCCTCGGCCACTCAGAATCTGCGAAGGGCCTACTCCATCCAACCAGAGAACACCAACTACCTGGAGCGGCTCACCTTGGTGCTTTACCTGCAGGTGCCCGGGGCTGCCCAGGCCCACACAAGGCGCCCACCTCTCACCCAGGCCTGCTGGCTCTCCCTCCAGCTATGGGGGCTTCCTTGCTCCTGGGACTAGTTCTGACTACCTGGATACCTCCTTGTCCCTGTGTCTGTGCCCCACCTGCTGTCCCTCCCATGATCTCTCCCACCTCCTGAGTAGGCTTAGCACCAGGGCTGGGCAAAGTTTTATAACATTGTCTGATAGAACTTTCTACAAGAATGACAGTGATCTACTTGGCACTGTCCAACCTGGTAGCCATTAGCCACATGGGACTGTCGAGCCTTGAAATGTGGCAAGGGTAACTGAGGAACTAATTTTTAAATTGTATTTTATTTTAAATTAAAATTATATAGCCATATGAAGCTGATGGCTATTGCATTGGGCAGTACTGACCTAGATCTAGAGCAAGGGTAGTCAACCTTTTTATACCTACCGCCCACTTCTCTATCTCTGT